>NC_069390.1:14582500-15207500 GCF_027475565.1 Acinonyx jubatus
TACCAACTGTGCCAGCCAAGCACCCAAATTCCATAAAGTATATACTCATTGAGGGTGGGGATTACAACTATCTTGTTCACCAAATGTACTAATAAACATTTATAAAGAGAAGTTCATAGTAGGCTTTAAATACTAATAAATGAATGAGTGAATGAATGAATGAATGAATAAAACAAATAAACCAAACTGGAAAAAGAATTTGGGTGATAATTTATAATTATCTGGGGGTTC
Source organism: Acinonyx jubatus (assembly GCF_027475565.1). Classification (NCBI taxonomy): domain Eukaryota; kingdom Metazoa; phylum Chordata; class Mammalia; order Carnivora; family Felidae; genus Acinonyx; species Acinonyx jubatus. Next base: position 14,582,732 of record NC_069390.1, read on the forward strand.
CTGGATGGCTTACTTGGTTAAGCATCCAACTTCAGTTCAGGGCATGATCTCATGGTTCGTGAGTTCGAGCCCCGCATCAGGGTCTGTGCTGACAGCTCAGAGCCTGGAGCCTGCCTCAGATTCTGTGTCTCCCTCTCTCTCTGCCTCTCCCCCGCTCATGCTCTGTCTCTCTCTGTCTGTCAAAAATAAATGAGTGTTATAATTACTTCTTCTGAAAAATTACCTACATGGTGGTAGGTGAAATAAGTTGAAGAGATTCTTTCTGGACTACCATAAAACTCCTAATGTTGAAGGACAGCAGATAGAAGTGAGGTCAGGTCTTGAGACACAACAAATACTTCCCTAGGAATCCCTCCACTGATGTGCCTCAGTAGCACTTAGAATCAAGAGCACTGAGACATTGAACCCCACTAAGCATGAATGGGACTTTGAAAGCATCAGGTTGTCCTCATAATGGAGTGTGATACTTTTCATGATGGGCTATGGAATGTAGCATCAATAAGATAGACCTTTGGTGGACATCTGCTGTTTTGCTGAAATATATGCAACACGTCTGCAGATACACCTTGCCTGCCTCATAAAGATGTGCTATAAAAACTGTCTTAGTGGGTCCTGATGGATACTTCCTGACAAGACTCCATTTTCCTTCTTTGAATGAACCTTGATTTTCCTCTGAGGACCCACAGTATAAGAGTTACGAGTAGTGTTATTCCCCAAGGTAAGGAATATGGCTCCTATGTAGTCAATGAGAAAGCATTTCTCCCTGTTGTAATAACTGGGACAGGGATCTATTAGCAAATGAGAGGACTCAAAAATTTTGTTCAGACTATTGAGAAAAGTCATTTTTTTTCCTAATAGTTTCTGGAGTAGAGACCCAGAGTTCTTGCCTATGATCTTGTCATAAGTGGAAAGAGCCTGATGGAAAATGGAGCCAACACATAAGCAAGCCAAGTCAACAGATAAGCAGAAGAAACCCATCCCTATCATAAAATTTCAACTAGAATTTACCCATTTCCAAACTATTTTACCATCTTTTATTTTATTCATTTTATATTATTGCCTATTTACATTTATTTAAATGATATAATGAATATTTACAAATTTAAATCTACCCCAAGATCAAAACTATTACCAATAATTAAATCCATTTTTGGCTCATTCCTTATCTTGTCCCCTGCGTCACCCTAAGTTAACCAGGAGTCTGCTTTACTTAATATAAATGATCTTGCTTCTTAAAAAGAAAATATCTTTATCATATGTATATATATATATATATATGTTTGTCAGTTTTTCCTGGTTTTGAATTTTAGACTATATGCAGACTTCTAGAAATTGTTTTATTTTTTATTCAACATGATGTATGCTACCAAGTTTTGTGTTGGCTTTTGAATGCAGTTGTCGATTCATTTTTATTGTCATAACATACTCTATTCTGTGGTTATTTCCAACGTGCTTACCCATTAACCTGTCAATGAATATTTGACTACTATGAACAATAACTACGAACATTTACAAACATGTGTCTTATGAGTGTAATTGGTAGCTTGTAAGATATGGCAATATTCAGCTTTACAAGATAATGTCATACATCTCCACAAGGGGTCCAGGAAATGCAATCGAACTATGTACCAAAGAGAGAGAGAGAGAGAGAGAGAGAGAGAGAGATTGGAATATTTGTGAACAGATCTAATACCTCCACTTGATAAGCGAAGAATTAAGAAAAAAAAAGTTCTATTTTGCTGTTTTTGTTTTAATTAAAAACATGGATACATTTGTCATCCGTAAAAATCCGGGTCTATATATTTCACTGTCAGTTTTGAAATGTCAGCTGGTGGGAGTGCCTGGGTGGCTCATTCAGTTGAGCATCCAACTACGGCTCAGGTCATGATCTCACGGTTCATGAGTTCGAGCCCCACATCCGGATCTGTGCTGACAACTCAGAGCCTGGAGCCTTCCTCGGATTCTGTGTTTCCCTCTCTCTCTTCCCTTCCCCCACTCGTGCTCTGTCTCTCTGTCTCAAAAATAAATAAACACTAAAAAAAGTTTTAAATGTCAATTGTTAGCAATATAATGGGACAGATGGTAGCTATACTCATGGTGAAAGTAGTAAAAAGTATAAACTTCTCAAATAAAAGTTGTACAACTGATATTAATGCCACATTGTGTGTCAACTACGCTCAAATAAAAAAATGTCAATTATTAGACACATTATCCTTTCATATTTAGGATAAAATTTGTGAGCACTAAAATAGACTGATGTCCTGTGAAGAGAAGAGACTTTCTATGAGGCAGAATGTTTATTCATTAAACACTATTAAAAGATGTGATCTAGAAAGTTAGATTTGAGGTATATGATTGCACTTCATTAACAAGAAACATAAGTATAAAAATATTTCCATCTACTCCTACATAGCTATATTAATTAAAGATCACTTGCAGGGGTTAGGAGAAGCATGGTAATGAATTTGAGAACTACATGATACCATAAAGTTCTTTGTCCCCTAGAATACAGCCTGGGTTCTAAGGTCTAGTCGAGTAGAATAAGATCTTCTGTTTGGAAAATTAAAATGAGATGCATCATCTTTACTCTCTTATTGATAGGTTACAGAGCTCTTTAAATAGATGAACTTCCAGAACGTTGAGTCCAACGTGGAACTGATACCTTCTACTAGACTGCCTGTGGATACTTTAGACTATACACAAAATTTTGTAAAAGTGAAAAACTCAGACAGCCTAATTAAAATAGATTTATCTTCATCCTATTTCATAATTTAAAAACCCAATCTGAACAGGTAATGGGGATAGACGAATAGGTAAAGCACAGAGGATCCTTAGGGCATTAAAAAAAGTCTGCATGACACTCTAATGATGGATGTATGTCATTATACATCTGTCCAAACCCACAGAATGTGCAACACTAAAAGTGAACCTTAAGGCAAACTAGAAATTTGGGGTGATTATGATGTGTCAGTGTCAGTTCAAGTGCAACAAACATACAACTGTTGTAAGGGATGTTGATAATGAGGACGCTATGCATGGGGTGGGGGGCAGCTAATATAGGGGAAATTTCTGTGCCTTCCTTTAAGTTTTGCCATGAACTTAAAAGTACTCTAAAAAAATAAAGTCTTTACTAAAATGATTTACTAGCTGATATATAGACACATATATGCCATGATTTTAACCAAGGTATAATCTGGGGGGTCAAGTGCTATACTAAGGCTATGACAACAATGTATTCTTTAGGTCAGCCTTACTTACAGATGCCGTGGCTAGCCCTGCCTTTGTCTTATGACACAGGGAAGGAAAAAGGGCATTCCCTGAGGCACGCAGCCAACTGTGGTCAATATCTCCTTCCAACATGGTCTCTTGGTCTCCAAGGCTGATGCAATGCTTTAATTATTCAGAATTCTTGGTGCCAAAACCACTGCCACACTAACAGGCACGCACTTTTGTTTATCAGCTCCCCAGTGACAACTTCTTCTAGCAGCCAATGGATTCTTGGCAAGAAGCTTTGGAGCTGAATACTACTATGGAGCTACTGGAAAGGGCTCCTTCTAACAGGCGCCAATTCCCCCAACATAATAAAAGATTCTCTGAAGACATTACATCAGCCACCTTGAATGGTATCTCTGTCTCCAGTGCCCTGCCCAGTCATGAACTGCAGCTGAGGCCTCCTTCCTTTCTTCCCATCCATGAGCTGATGCCAACTCCCTGCCTTTACACAGAACATCTTCCTGTGATCACAATGCAAACAAAATTGCACTATTTTTTTGTTCTGTTTTCTTGACTTAATCCGTCATGGATAGAGAAAGGAATTCCATTTTTTTCTTCTTGCCTCAAACTCATTAGTAAAATTATCTAATAGGACGAGCACAGTCCTATAATATTTAAATTTTAATATTTAATTCTGAAATGTTTAAATCTATTAAAGTATAAAAGTTATCTTTTAAAATCATTTTTTCTTTTTGTTTGGTTTGGACATTTGTAGAGAATGATGAACAATGAAGAGTCTTGATGGGACAAAGAAGAAAATTTCCCTCCAATGGGACAAAGAAGAAAATTTCCAAGGTAGGGTAGAGAGGAGAAAGAGAAGAAAGAAAAGTTAAGATGTAAGATACTGGATCAAGTTAGAAACACTGTCTTTGAAGGGAAGGAAAATACAAAACCACATGGGGATTCTAAATGTTCTATGTACCACTTCTGGTACCCACAAAGATTTCTGTCTAGATTGCTTCCCAGAAGGGCATGCTACAACAAAAACAGAACTGTGGCTCCCAACTACTAACATAAGACTAAGTAATTAACAATTGCCATGAGTTCTATTCTTGCATGTTTTGATAAACTTGAAGCATACAAGGTATAATGAACAGATAAATCTCAAACACCTTGGATCATGGTAAGCTGATCCCTTCTGAGAACATGAGGCTGGCCTTTCTTAATCATTCAAGTTTTTCCACAAATACTCATAAGACTAGGAGAAGTTCCCAAAATATAAACCACAAAACCTTCTACTTCCTGTAATTTCTAGAAAATTAACACTTTTACTGTCCTTTTTTTCCTTCTCACTTCCCCTCAATCCTTAACTTTCCCATCTGCTTAATCTTGTTATGAAAGCCTTTCACTTCCAACTTTGATTCCAACTCAAGTCTGCTCTTGACTTCTGATCTTATCCTTGTGAGAGGCTCCAAGCTGATGTCACAGAGCCTGCTTAAGATTCTCTCTCTACCTCTCTTTCTGCACCTCCCCTACTCATTCTCTCTCTCTCTCTCTCTCAAATAAATAAATAAATAAATAAATAAATAAATAAGGGGTAAATATATGTGCAAAACAAATAATATGATTTCTATAGCAGCAAAAACCCACATTAACTTTTTTCTGTTTTGTTTTGTTTTTTTTTTGTTTGTTCGTTTTTACTGTAGATGGTGGACTTTGTCATAAATAGGAGAATTTTATTTTAATACTTTCCCATCCAGGTACCAAATATTAAAGACCTAAACTTAAATGTCCTCTTGATACAGCTGCTACCTGCCTCCTAAATCCCCTGAGAGTTGTGTGCTGGCCCCCAGACTACAGCCACGAACCAGGCTAAAAGCTGAATGTGTTGTATTTTTTCTAATTTGTTTATTTAAATTCAAGTTAGTTAACACACAGCAGAGTATCGGTTTCAGGAGTCGAACCCAGTGATGCATCACTTCCATGTAACACCCACTGCTCATCCCAACAAGTGTCCTCCTTAATGCCCCTCGTTCATTTAGCCCGTTCTCCCACACACCTCCCATCCAGCAACACTCCAGGTTGTTCTCTGTTTTTAAGAGTCTCTTATGGTTCGCCTCCCTCTCCATTTTTATCTTATTTTTCCTTCCTTTCCCTTATGTACATCTGTGGTGTTTCTTAAATTTCACATATGATTGAAATTATATGATGCTTGTCTTTCCCGGACTTATTTCACTTAGCATAATATACTCGAGTTCCATCCACATCTTGCAAATGGCAAGATTTCATTCTTTTAAAAAAATGCTTATTTATTTTAAGAGAGACAGCAGGCATGGAGGAGAGGCAGAGAGACAGGGACACAGAGAATCCCAAGCAGGCTCTTCACTGTCACTGCAGAGCCAGACACGGTGCTTGATCTCACAAACTGTGAGATCATGACCTGAGTCGAAGCCAAGAGTCAAATGTTTAACCGACTGAGCCACCAAGGTGCCACAAGATTTCATTTCTTTACTGGTTATGGGCCTGTTCAAATTTTCGATTTATTCCTGCTTAAGTTTGGTAGTGTGTGATTTTCTAGGAATCTGTCAATTTCTTCCAGATTGTCCAGTTTTTTGGCATATGATTTTTCACAGTATTCTCTTCTAATTGTTTGTGTTTCTGTGGCGTTAGTTGTGCTCCTTCCTCTTTCAGTTCTAAATTTTATCAATTTGGGTCCTTTCTCTTTTCTTTTTGGTAAGTCTGGCTGGCAATTTATCAATTTTTTCTTATTCTTTCAAAACACCAGCTTTAGCTTTATTGATCTGTTCTACTGGATTTTTTTGTTTCTATATTGTTCATTTCTGTTCTAATCTTCGCTATTTTCCTTCTTCTGCTGGCTTAGACTTTATTGGTTGCCCTTTTTCTGGCACCTTGAGGCGGAAGTTTAGGTTGTGGACTTGGGAACTTTCTTGCTTCTTGAAGTAGACCTGAATTGCAATATACTTCCCTCTTAGGACTGCCTCTGCTGCATACCAAAGGGTTTGGTTTGTCATGTTTTCATTTTCATTTTCTCCCATGTATTTTTTATTTCTTCTTTAATTTCCTGGTTAACCCATTCATTGTTTAGTAGGATGTTCTTTAGCCTCCACCTATTTGAGGGCTTTTCAAATTTTTTTCTTGTTTGATTTCAAGTTTCATAGTGCTACGATCTGAAAATATGCATGGTATGATCTCAATCTTTTTGTATCTGTTCAGGGCTGATTTGTGACCCAGTATGTGATCTATTCTGGGGAATGTCCCATGTGTCTTTGAGAAAAATGTGTATTCTGCTGCTTTAAGATGAAATGTCCTGAATTCATCTAATAAGTCCATATGGGCCAGTGTGCCATTCAAAGCCGTTGTTTCCTTTTTGATTTTCTGTTTAGATTATCTGTTCATTGCCCTAAGTGGGGTATTAAAGTCTCCTACTATTATGTCATTATTATCAATGAGTTTCTTTATGTTTGTCATTAACTGATTTACATATTTGCTTCCAAGTTGTAAGCATAAATATTTATAATTGTTAGATCTTCTTGGTGGATAGGTCCCTTAGTTATGATGTAATGCACTTCTTCATCTCTTGTTACAGCCTTTGTTTTTAAATCTAGCCTGTCTGATGGGGTGCCTGGGCGGCTCAGTCAGTTAAGCATCCGACTTCAGCTCAGGTCATGATTTCGCGGTAGGTGGGTTTGAGCACCGCGTCGGGCTCTGTGCTGGCAACTTGGAGCCTAGAGCCTGCTTTGGATTCTGTGTGTGTCTCTCTCTCTCTCTTTCTCTGCTCCTCCCCTGCTCACACTCTGTCTTTGTCTCTGTCTCTGTATCCCTATCAAAAATAAATAAACATTAAAAAAATTTAAATCTAGTTTGTCTGATATAAGTATGGCCACTCTGGCTTTCTTTTGACCTCCATCCCCTCACTTTCAATCTGCAGGTGTCTTTAGGTCTAAAATGAGCCTCTTTTAGGCAGCGTATAGATGGATCTTGTTTTCTCATCCATTCTGATACCCTATGTCTTTTGGTTGGAGAATTTAGCCCATTTACATTCAGAGTGATTACTGAAAGACATGAATTTAGTGCCATTGTGTTACCTATAGAGTTGATATTTCTGGGGATATTCTCTTGTCCCTTGTAGTCTTTATTGCTTCTCTTTTCTTTTCTTTTATCTCCACTCAGAGAGCCCCCCTTAAAATTTCTTACAGGGCGAGGCACCTGGGTTGCTCAGTTGGTTAAGCAACTGACTCTTGATTTCAGCTCAGGTCATGATCTCAAGGTTCATGTTTTCAAGCCCCACGTTGGGCTCCACGCTGACAGTGCAGAGCCTGCTTGGAATTCTCTCTCTCTCTGCCTCTGTGTGTGTGTCTCTCTCTGTGTGTGTCTCTTTCTCTCTCTCTCTTCCTTCTCTCTCTCTCTCTCTCTCTCTCTCTCTCTCTCTCAAAATAAATGAATGAAAACTTTTAAAAGAAAATAAAAATAAATAACATTTCTTACAGGGCTGGTTTAGTGGTCATGACCTCCTTTAATTCCTGCTCATCTGGTAAACTCCTTATTTCTCCTTCTATTTATTTTCCCATTTAGTACATTGAACATTTTCTGCCACTCCCTTCTGGCCAGCCAAGCTTCAATGGACAAGTCTGTTACTAACCTTATGTGTCTACCCTCTTAGGTCAAGGACCTTTTGTCTCTGGTTGCTTTCAGAATTCTCTCTTTATCTTTGTATTTTGCAAGTTTCACTATAATATGTCTTGGTGTTGACCTGTTTTGTTGATTTTGAGGGGAGTTCTCTCTACCTTTTGGACCTGATTGCTAATTTCCTTCCCTGGATTAGGGACGTTCTCAGCTATATTTTGTTTGAATAAACCTTCTGCTTCTTTTTCCCACTGTTCTTCTTTTTGAAATCCTACAATATGGCTGTTGTTTCATTTCATGGAATCACTTAGTTCTCTAAGTCTCCCCTCATGACTTAGTAATTTCCTTTCCCTCTTATATCCAGCTTCATTATTTTCCATAATTTCACCTTTGATCTCCTCTATTCTCCCCTGTTACTTCAATCTTCACTCTCACTGTATCCAGTTTGTTTTGCGTCTCAGCTATAGCCTTTTTCATTCATCCTGACTAGTTCTTAGGTCTTTGATCTCTGCAGCAAGGATTTCTCTGGTGTCTTCTATGCTTTTTTTCAAGCCCAGCTTGTAGTCTTATGACTGTTGCCCTAAATTCTTATTTGGATATATTACTTATATCTGTTTTGAGCAAACCTTTGGCTGTGATTTCTTCTTGACCTTTCTATTGGGGAGAATCCCAGCATCGTCTCATTTTTGGCTAAGTTTCTGTCTTTGGGGTACTTTTAAATCTTGGGATGTTTCCTGCACCTGAGAGTACTGCCATATTACAAAGGGGTCATACACTGTCCAGGGCCTGGCACTTCAGAAAGTGTTTCTCGTGTATGCTGTGTACGCTCAGTTGTTGAGTTTTTTGGCTGCTCTTTCCCACCCGTCAGTCCCCTGCAGAGCTACTCCTTGCTTGCAGTGGGGAGTGTTTGCACCCTTAAGTGGGTGTGGTTCCATTTGTTTGTTGAAGCAACCCTCACACCTACCAGGCTATCCCCCTCCAACTGTGGTGGTCCTTCTGCCACCCTGCAGATCAATTTCCTGGGTGTTCCAAGTGATCTGCCCTCGATCCAAATGTGCTCAAGGGACAAGAAAAGCCCAGGGTCCCCCTACGTCTCTGCTGTCTTAATACGTCCCCAAAATGTGTTGTAATTTTTAAAGCCTTGTTGATTTATGTTCAAAATACCAAAAATGTATGAAAAAATGTTCTCATCTTAAAGAAAGAATCAGTAGATTTTAAGGATTGACTCTATAATAATTCTCCTTTGACAGATATCTCTCAACTGAGATAACCTCCTGCCCCCTGAGATTGGAAACAGTCAACCAAAGAGCAGAAGCTACAAGGGCCAGCCCTAGGGTCCTGGCATTGTAACATGCTCTAGGTGGGAAATGAGACCATGTAAGTAAAGTGATTTTAACAATCGATCCCATGAAAACTGATTTGAAAAACATTTACACAGATAGGTATGATGAAGTGGAAGGATCTTGCTAATTACAGGAAGAGTTAGCAACACCTATTTAGGTTCCAATCAACAATAGATGATGCTGCCCAGGTCTGCTGGGTGGGAACAACAGGGTTAAGTCTGCCTTGCTGCCAGACTTCAGGTGCCAAATAGACCATTTACAGAACTCTTAACTAAAGCACAGCACCTTTCAGACCTTTCCAGAAAAATAAAGAGACAAGATTCTAAACCTTGAGGAAGAAGGAAACGCTTACACTGAAAAGAATGAACAATACATTTTTTAATTGGGGGATTTGTCACAGCTGTGGACAGACGCGCTAAGCCAAAGTTATGATATAGCTTGGTTAAACACCAATTTCCAGGATGATTTCCTAGACAGGTAAAGGACAAAGCCGCCCATCCTCCTCGTGTTCAGATGAAGGCAACCTGGTCAATGGTGATTTCTCTAACAGCTTCTACAACCCTTGGGTTGATTTGGCTCTTCTGCGATCTTGCCACAAGGTGGCGATCGAGTGAGGTGGTAGGGCAAGTTCCAGCTCCAGGTTTCACCTAGGACTAGAGGATTTTGTATTTTTGCGGGTCCAGAAAATGTTCGTGGATTGTGTGAAGTTTTAACCACGTTGTACTTCATCCTGTGAGTGGTATGGAGGGACCACGCTAGCCGATTTCACCCTACATTCATCACTTGGATCTCAAGTGAGCCATTGATGCTGCTGGGGTATTATACTGTCCACAGTCCATTTACTCTCTGTTGTCCTAAAGGGACTGTCATTTCACTGGTAGCACTTGTCAGCGTCAGCAGTATTGGTGACAACAGTGTATCCTAAAGAATTATTTATCTTCTCCTGTATCGTTAAATTTTTAAAAATTATTTTAGAGAGAGAGAGAGAGACCAAGCAGAGGAGAGGAGCAGAAGGAGAGAGAGGATCTTAAGCAGGTTCCTTTTTCAGCACAGAGTTCGACACAGGGCTTGATCCCAAGACCCTGAGACCTTGACCGGAGCCGAAATCAAGAGTCGGTCACTTAACCAACTGAGCCACCCAGACACTCCGATTCCCTTCTGTCTTTAAACCCCAGATAATTCTCTTTTCTCAGTCTCAACCAATGATTTTACTTTCTAATTCATTGAGAAACTTGAAGCAATCTGAAAAGAATTCGTATAAGCACATCACCCCATCTGCCCCACCTCAGCATCTGTACCCACATAAGCAGCCCCCTGCCTGTTATCATGGAATTTGGCTCCTTAGAAACCATCTGTTCTACCATCTGAAGCCAATGTTCCACTATGTACTGGATCCTATTTCCTTCTGTCCATGTGAGACCAGTGGTCTGATAATCATCCCTCTTTCCTCAGCGCCTTTTCATCCCTTCAGGATCACTCCCATCATCGTGGAACCATCCAGTTGTTTCCTCTATCTGAAAAAGGCCCTTCTCTCAACCTCATTCCTTGCCAGCTACTTTCTGCATTGATTTCTGCTCAGGTCATGATCTCATGGTTCATGGGATCAAGCCCCGCATCGGATGCCATGCTGACGGTGCCAGTGTGGAACCTGCTTGGGATTCTCTCTCTTTTTCTCTCTCTGTGTCTCCCACCTTTTCAAAATAAATAAATAAACATAAAAAACCATCCGTCACTTAATCTGACCTACAAGGTGTCAATGTGTCACCAAAACACAGAACTTCAAACGTCTCTTCAAAACATCTCATCATGTATAAATTACTACTATATGCATATTTTAACACATATTAACATGTTAGCTACTTAATAAATTTTGAAAATTGATATCAGACAAAATGATCAGTTTATTCCTGGATGGACATTATTCCAGTTACCAAGGAATTCCCATTCTGCTTCTTCTTTCCTTTCCCACGTTAATAAAGACTTTAAAGATCTTCCAATATGAGTCTTTTTTTTCTTGTTAGCAGCTTTAAGGGTACCTGAATGACTCAGTTGGTTGAGCATCTGATTCTTTATTTCTGTCAGCCCTGCAACAAGCTGACAGCGTGGAGTTTGCTTAGGATTCTCTCCTCCTCCTCCTCCTCCTCGTCCTCCTCCTCCTTCTCTCTGCCCCTCCTGAGCTTGCACACACTCTCTCTATCACTCTCTAACCCTCTATCAAATTAAATAAACTTTAACAAAAATAATAAAAGTTTCCTGGGGCACCTGGGCTCCTCAGTCAATTAAGCATCCAATTCTTGATCTCAGTTCAGGGCTTGATCACAGTGTCATGAGTTCAAGCCCTCCATTGGGTTCTGCACTGGTCATAAAGCCTACTTAAAAAAAAAGAGAGAGAGAGAAAATAAAACATTCTTGTCTTCTTTCTGTCTTCTGATCGTCGTATCATTCCTGGGAGGCTGGAATACAAACAAGGACAAGTTGAGGGTCAGCACTGGAAAAACACTAAAGAAATACCATTTAATGCAGGATATAATATTTAAGTAACGAATGGGAGTCACCAAGAGATCAATTGTGCAGGTGCTAAAATAATTATGAATGAGACACAAAAATTAAAAATTGGCAACAGCAAATCAGGAAAAAAAAATAGGATCCTAGGAGATAATATAAGTCAGTTTGTCTATCTCAGAGTAGAGAATCTTGATGGGTTAGGAATTCTTTTATGGAAGCAAAGTTCTGCCTTCCACTTATGTTGTGGAGCTGGACAAAATATATGAAACACTGTTTTCATTATTGGACAACTGGCAACACAGGGAAGGGATCCTTTAGAGAAAGGAAACAGATCAGGCGAGCACTGGGTCAGACCCAGGATTTGCAGGAACACATCAGACCACAGTGCAGGAAGGCAGTCTGATGCTAAAGTTGTCCCTGAGACAAGGATTCAGAGCACAGGGCTCAAGGCACCTGAAGAGGCTGCAACCGGGGGGGAGGTTCCAGAAGTTTCTGAAAGGTCCTTTGCCATCGACGTTTTGTTCAATACTGAGAATATTAAATTATGTATGTGGGATGAAACCACACAAGACAGAGTAATGAACAGAAAAAGACATTTTCTCAGTCACCCTACACATTCCTTGCAACAGGGGTCTCTGCTTCACATAGTAGGTCGAGAACAGGCAGACTAATTCCATCAGCTTGTAACTGAAAGGGTGGTCCCTTCAGTGGCCATACTCGGCAGAAGACCCCAGACACTGGCAATGTGAGCTGGTTTTCTTAACGCTTTAGCCTCAGACTGGTGCACAAAGCCTCCACTCACATTCCTCAAAATGTAAGCTATACCTTCAACATCCACAGGGGCCAGGTAGATAAATTCTAAGACACTTGCACGTAACTGAAAGGCAGCTGGGAAATGAGAGAAGAAAGGAAACTTTTCCTGTGAGTGACTTAACTCTCCCTGCTGTAACTTGTCAGTGAGGCACTAAATATATATCCTGCTCAGTCCCATGTTTGAACCCTTTCAACTAATTTCTCTAAGCAGTATTTTTCAGAACATCATCTTGGTTGTTTCAGAGAGATGACACTTGCTTTTTAAGTTCTTCGAAGAGTTTAAAAATATTTCAGTTTATTTAAACATTATTGATTATGTGTATTGTGATCGTGCAAATATAAGCAATAATAATGAAGGGTATCTATTGTGCATTTATCATATCACAGGCACTTCCCTAAGCACTTTATCAATGTTAACTCATCTCATCTTTGCCACAAATCTATACATTCACTATTGTTGTGCTCCCGTTTGGCAGATGAGCTACCTGAGATACAAAGAGATTAAGTGAATTGTTCCAGATAAATTTCTAAGCCTAGTTTAAAGCCCAGTTTAACCTCACGCTTCTAAATTCCTCTATGCCAATTCCCTGGAGATAGGAAATGTAAAAGCCATGGAAAGGTACACAAATTAATTAAATTCAACAAAATGTGATGAATATGTTGAGATGTAATTTACAAGTACTAAGGGAGTGTAAATAAAGAGCCTTTGGCTGAGCCATTTGGGCCAACGAAAAGCTTCCTAGAAGAGATGACATTGAAGTTGAGTCTGAAAACATGAGTAAGATGTTTCCAAGTTAGCCAAAGTAAAGGACATTCCAGGTAATGGGACCAGCATGAACAAAGACAGAGTATACTATAGGCACTGCTAAGGATGAAATCAATTAAATTCTACAAAACATGTTGAAAACTCCCTGGCATGTGGTAAGCATTTGGGCCAGATTTATTACACTGTGCCCACAGTTATTAGCCTCCCTGTATCTACACTAGTTTCCTTGTAACTTTGCAGACCTTCCCTTTCTGAGTCTGGGAAGTCCTTGTGACTCACTTTGGCCGATAGAACGTGGTAGACACCCCGACAGAACGCCCGTTCTGAGCCTCTGCCTCAAGAGGTTTGTGCACTTTCATTTGCTCTCTGAGACACTTCTGCCATGAGAACAACCCTGGATTAGCATGCTGGACGACAGGCCACCAGGGAAAGAGCACCACCGTCCTATTCAAGATCATATCGGATCAGACTATAGCTAATCGAACCCAAACACCTGAGATGTCCCAGAGAAGATCATAGAGCCACCCATCCACCTGAAGCTGACTGCAGATGTTTAAATGAGCTCAACTAAAAGTAGAAGTACACCCCAGCTGATCCATAAACTAACAATTAAAACACACACACACACACACACACATATATATATATATGTGTGTGTGTATATATATATATATACATATATATATATATATATATAGTTTTATGTTACTGAGATTGCATGGTTGTTTCACAGCAAGAGCTAACAGATATGGGATTGAATAATAATAGCTATCATTATTTTTGGTCTGAAGAAATTCAGGATGTACAGGACATATAGTTTTAGTCAGAAAGATACAGAAAATAGTGTTGGAGAGGTACATACTGGCAACTACGGTGTGTTAAGTTAAGGAGCTCAGACTGAATACCATAAGCAATCTGCTGAAAACCCCAGAAGATGTAATGAAAGATATCAAATAAGACAGAGAAACAAAATTCAAATCAGAAGAAAGTCAGGTTGGAGATCGAATATGGTGAACATTGATGTATCAGTGTTAGTTGAAACTAGGAGAGTAGATAACAGTACCCAAGTAATGCATGTGATGAGAAGAATGAGCCAAGGGTAGATCCTAGGTTTAAAAGGGCTTTTAGAAGACAGGAAATTATAGCAGCAAAAAGTGGACCAGGAAGTTAAGATTAGAGAAGTACCAAAATAATCATGATACCATGACATGATGGAAGTCAAGGAATAGAATTACCATGGAAAGAAAGTGGGATTTTTCTGGGAAAAGATGACTTGAGAAAAAAAAAATCTTTAAATCCCATGCCTTCCTTTCCAATTTTAAACTATAAGAACAATTTAAAATAACAAAACTATGGCTGGACCTAAGGAAAAAAACACCTAAATTTGAAACATTTTAAGGAATGTCTTTAGACTTAGGTTCCATGAGGATTGGGGTTGTAACTCTCTCATTCAACTTTGTATCCATCAGTCATGGAACCTAGTATGCATTTAGTACACAATGTGTTGAAAGAAGAGAAAAAAGGAAGGAAGAATGGATGAGAAGGAGGGAGGAAGAGAGGAGGAGGGAGCATTGGGGGGAAGGAAAGACAGAAGGGAGGGAGGAAAAGAGGGAGACTTTTGAAGGTTACTACTGGCTTTCTAAGTGCTAACAAGGGGTCATCAGTGATCATAAGAAAGAGAATTATTCTTCCCACATCAAGGATACTAAAATTAGAAAGCTTACAAAAATCCTCCAAAGGGAAGGCAAATAAAAAGCTTTCAACATTTGCCAGAAGCAGAGTCAGCCAATTTGTTAAGTTACCAGGTCAAGTAAGACCTTTCTGTCCCCTGACCACTTCTCCCACCCCTCCCAACTGAGTCCTTATCTAAAATCTGGGGGAATCTAGACTCTATATGATCTAAGAATGAGAAGAAAATTCATGAAGCTTTCCAAGCACACACAAACATATCTTTTCTCTCGCTATATAAAATTTTAAGGAGCAACAAGAGATAAGAATTAAAAAAAAAGTTTTATTATATCTTGGTTACTTAAGAACCAATAATACTAAATATAATAATCAAATGACCGGATTCAAAGGTTTCAGAAATGAAACTGCAAGACACAAAATGAGGAATATCTTGAGTCTTCACTTAGAACATAAAACATAATTGCCTCTTGTAAATATGGCACTGAGAGCTCTGACGAATGTCTTCCTTGGGACTTAACTATTTATTCTGCCACCTCTTTCTATGTAAGAGTCTTGGGCATCTTTGATGGGACATGATAACAGTTGGTCTTCAGTTGGTAGAAATGTTTCACATACTCATGACGTTCATTGGATTCTTTTCTCATTAGCCTGTATCACTTAAAGTAATCACTTAAAGTACTTCTTGGTGCCAACTTGATGGGAATTATAAACTCAGATACTGAAATAGAATCACATGACGGTACTTAAATATGAGATCGTGATGCGGTGTGGTGCTGTATGCATCACACGCCTCAATTACGTCATCTTCAAAAATGCAAATACGTATTTTAAAACATCCTCCTACAAAACCAAAAGACCAAAATTGACAAGCACTGAGGCAGCCTTTCCCATCCTGGATTCTTCCAGGGAATCTGAAACTGGATTTTTCAGACACTATTCAGAGGCAAAAAAGAAACTGTTTTCATGATGCCCAAATACACATGACAGCCAGGAAAGCTAAGCCAAGCTAGGTCAATGTTATAGAGATACCCTGAAATTGCATTTTTTTTCCTCCAAACGTTCAGATACCCAAAAAGTGGTTCTCCAAATATAAAAAGAGCAAAGCTTCTTCTCTCCTCACCTTTTATTTCTCTTCATTGTTCATTGTGCATTGTTCTCTAACCCCTCTTCTATCCTATATCCCTCCACATATTCCTGCTGCCAACCACCTCACTGCCTCTTCTCTCTGAAGATCATGGGGACAGACAGCCTGACAAAAAGCAGATACCGCCCATCACTGCCAAGTGTAAAACTCTCCTTCTCCCACCATTCACAGAACTTTGAGAGTGTTTTCCAGGGACAGTCCAGGTTTTCAGTGAGGTTTCCAGCTTTTCGTGGAGTTTGAGGGTCCATCCATGTAGGTGCCCCAGTGAGTCAGGCTCAGGAACAGATTCCACCATAGAATTTTCTCAGAACATCTTCTGCAAGTCCCAGGTTGTCAAGACCGCTACCTCCATTTCTAGGTTCCAGTTCCATATGGATTAGCTCCATGTCCAAGTTCTTGAGGACCAGAATAAAATCTGGAAAAAGAATTGGTGTGTGCACACACATACACACACTACACAATCATGCTGCCACTAGACAGTACATTTCTTTCTAAATACAAATACAAATTTGTACAGGAAGTGAGATTATCATGAAAACATGGCCAGATGTCAACTAAGGACCAGCTTAAGTTGTTCAAAATGGTTACAAACTTCAAGTAATCCTATTCTAATGCACTCCTTTCAGAAAAAGGGATATGTACTTTTTTGTATTTATCACTATTAATACAAATAAATATATGCAATATGAGTACAATTAAAATTTCTCAATTGTTTTTCCCCCAATGAGAAAATTTTACTTTTCCTGTCCATGAAGGAAAATCAAGCTTTTAAGGAAATATACATTAGAATCCCTGAATATCCTGTATCAACAGAAGTCATACTTTGCTACACCATAACTTTTTCATGGCATTTTTCACTTCAACATTCCTCAGGGTATAGATCAGAGGGTTGAGCAAGGGCGTCCCAATTGTATAAAACACAGCCACCATCTTGTCTATTGGAAATGTGGTTGGGGGGCGTGTGTATATGAATATACATGGACCAAAAAATAGGACAACCACAATAAAGTGGGAGGTGCAGGTGGAAAGGGCTTTTCGCCTTCCTTCAGCACTGTGGTTTCGCAGAGAGTACAAGATAACAACATAGGACATAAGCAGGATTATGAAACTCACCGTGCATATGGCCCCACTGTTGGAAACAACTAGCAAATTTATCACGTAAGTGTCCATACAGGCAAGTTTCAACAAGGGCTGCAAGTCACAGAAATAGTGGTCAATCACGTTGGGGCCACAGAAAGGCAATCTCAAGGCCAGGAAAATTTGTGCCGAAGAGTGGATACAGGATCCCACCCAGCTCAAAATCATCAGTACACTGCAGACATGCTGGCTCATGATGGTTGTGTATCTCAAGGGCTTACAAATAGCTATGTAGCGATCAAAAGCCATGAGGATGAGCACGAAGATTTCCAGGCACCCAAAGAAATGAGCTGCAAAGACCTGAGTCATGCACTCATTGTACGAAATGGTATTCTTCTGAGTAATGGCACCCACAATCAATCTGGGAGCTATGGTTGTAGAGAGGCAAGCATCAGAAAACGACAGATAGAATAGGAAGAAGTACATGGGACTCCCAAGGGTCTTGCTTATTTTAATAGTCACCAAAATGAGAAAGTTCCCCAACAGTGTCGCAAGGTAAAGAATCAAGAAGACCCCAAATACTGCCTTCTGCTTTCCTGCATCCTGTGTCAACCCAAAGAGAATGAATTCAGTCACACTGCTATTCATCGTAATTCTACTGGCTGAAAGTAAGGTGCAGTTGAGGACAAGGGCTGAATCTGCAAAGAGAAGAAAAGAAGTGACAGCTTTGGAAGATCGGTGGGTTGAACTCTGAATGCCTTGCTTTGCTCCATGTTATGTTACCTCTGACTGCCTTCAATCCTCTATGACTCTTGGTAAATCCGCAGATGCCCAAGCCTCTCCCAGATCTATCTGTCGATTCAGAAGCTAACTTCCTTGGATCAAAGCCTTTGCATTTGGGGAGGTAAAATTAAATGTCCTTTAAAAATTCAATTCCTACCAAGATAGAAAACTGCAGCACTTGAACTTTCCTTGGGCAAGTGACTTATCTCGCTGGAAATTTAGCCTTCATATGAAAAATACAGTGCAAATATTTGCCTTACCTGATCCTGAGTTTCCATAAGAATTAAACATATTTTTATGCACACATATAGACACATATATTTCACGTGTTATGCATTTGATCTACATGCTTTGAATTCTGAAAAACACTATTCCACTATAATTAAGCACTCATACTGTTGAGGAGTCCCTCTTGATGAAAATATTCTCAGTTCAGTTCACTCATTTTTGGGTCTCTGACCCCTTCATCTGACCCCGTCAATATCTTGGATGAAATATGATTTACAAAAATCTATTTTCACAGTCTTTTACTTACACCTCTCGTGTTCAATGTCAACTTCCCTGATGCATTATATGACAAATGTCAGGACAACTTTGAGGTTGGCATAATTGAGGAAAATCGTTTACCTTCTTGGCTGTACTGTTGAACTTAACTCATTACATTATTGAGCATCTCGGCCTATGAATTCAACATGCTATAAAATTCCTAATGATGCCTATAATCTAAATTGTGTTTTTACTCCGAGTTGTTCCTTTTTACTCTGAATTCATTAGGATACTTCTAAAAATATCATCTGAATATTATTCCATAATTCCAACATACTATGTTATGATTGTTCTATTTCAAGTTCTGGTTCCTAGCACGTATAGTTTGTCATTGAAATCATCATATAATAACATTTTGTGTCCTGATTTTGACTTGGAATTATTATAACACTTCTTCCCATGTTATTATAGTTTTCATTAGTTTCATTGTTAATTTAATTATGTAACACTGTATAAATTTTTATAAGTGGCATCTTTTTGACCATTTGTCCTTTGAGATATTTATATTGCTTCCAATTGTCACTCACATAGATAACAACTCAGAGTAATATCCCAAGTATGATATTGCCATCCCAAAGCTAGAGATTATCATTGCTATTTATAATCATTAAAAACGTTTTTCAATATTTTGTGTCTATTTGTTAGCTATATTTTATTATAGAATAATTCATGATTAACATTAATTATCCAAATTACACAGGAAAATGAGAGAAGAAAATTAAAATTTGTCTCCAGTTTATTGAATCTATAATCCTACTCTCCAGAAATAACTACTTTTGGTTTCTTCTATGCCATTTAAGAAAGATCCTATCAGTATATTTACATATGTGTGTATTTCTACATCTTTTTACTATGTACAAATATGGTCAATATTTCAAGGTTGATGATTTTGCAGAAAAGCTGATGAACATGACGACAAACAAAAAGGTTTTGTTTTGACAGGATCTGATTCTCTCCTTTGGTTAACAGAAAAAATTGTATTAAAATATGCATATACATTTTTGACCCCAACCACATTTTACATTGTTGCCACAATTTTCATGAAAATAGTGTTCTTTTGAGAATGCTTTATCTTTGTTCAGTTCATATTTTGCAATCATGATATTTTATCTGGGATGGCTATTCATCTAGAAAAATAACTACGTTTTTTTATTCAATGACACGGTTGCTGCAGTCAGATGTCTTGGGTTCAAATCCCAGCTCCACTATTTACTACCTTGGGAAAGCCACTTTAAACATAACCAGGGTTACTCTGCAGATGAACTGAGAAAAAGACCCAGCATATAATAAGTGAGAATTGTGTAAGTCCCAGCCTCTGCTACTTTCCCTATTCTGATTTTATTTTTTCCCTTTTCTGTGACTTTTTTTTCCCTTTTCTTATTACAAGCTACCAATTTCCCCATTCTCCTTTAGCCTTTTTCCCAACATTTTAAAATTACACTATCTATGCACTTCTCTCATAATTCCATAGTTATCTTTCATTTGAAATATTGAATCCCAATTATCTGGATTCTTTTATTGTAAAGAATGGGCAGAATACTTGCTCTTATTGACTTTTGAGTTTTAAGACACATGTAGATGCAATACTACATCTGTACCACTGTTTTGCACACTAGTTTCCTTCCCCCAGTGGCTGAAACCATCTCGGCACTGTGGTTCCTGCTAATTTGCTCGCGGTGATCAGAAGCTGGGAATGGCAACTCCAAACATCGTTCATAAATACTAAAAAACAGGGGCGCCTGGGTGGCTCAGTTGGTTGAGCGCCCGACTTTGGCTCAGGTCATGATCTCACGGTTCGTGAGTTCAAGCCCCGCATTGGGCTCTGTGCTGACAGCTTAGAGCCTAGAGCCTGCTTCAAATTCTGTGTCTCCCTCTCTCTCTGCCCCTCCCATTAGCGCTCTGTCCCTCTCTGTCTTTCAAAAATGAATAAGTGTTAAAATAAATAAATAAATGCTAAAACCAAATACAAAGTGCAAACAGTTTCCCTATATGTGACCCATGATGACATGAGAGTAGAAATAAAATATACCCTTGGTTGTAAAGAGTTCGTGATCCAAAGATATGAAAATCAGAGGGGTGAGAGCATTTGACATGAAAGAAACCAACCAAAGTTTTAATGGAGATCATGGAACAAATAGAGAAGATCCATATGAAACCGATGGTTTAGACTGATTCTAGTGTCACAGCAGAAAAACTCGGAAAAGTAAGGTTTCCTCTCTGCCAAAGGCCATGGAAGCCACATTATGAACTTTGAACATGGTTTTGCAGTCAAGTATGAGATTTGAGGATATACAAGATATGAGAGCTGATTTTATTAAGATTTATTCAGCACCTAAGAACAGAATCATTCAGCTGTTTATCAAAATTTAATCATCTGGTTTTTCTAAGTTTAGTCTAGTTGGATTTGGGCTTATCTGGAATGAAGTGCCTTCTCCCTTCAAGATGTCAGGGTTGTGCTGAAGACATCCATCTTTGAATTCCCTGCACTTAGAAACTCAATGGGCAGCATACAGGTGGATCCACTGTGGCCCCAACAGAAAGAAGATTGGCCCACCAGGCATCCCAAGTATGATTCAATGGTGCCTCCAGACCTGTCCCTTCCCCTCTCAGAGAAGGAGCAGATGGGCTCCCTCTCAGCTGTCTCTGTGGGGGGCGGGGAGGAGGTAGCAAAATCACACAACTCCTCTCAGCTTTAATAGGATCATTTTGTTGTTGTTGCCTTTGACTTTGTTCTTGGTGTTAAGACTTTAGTTTTGTAGAGCAGTGTTAGATTCACAGCAACACCAACACACAGGTACAGAGATTCTCCATGTGGTCCCTAGCCCCCCACACAAATATCACTCCTGCCATTATCAACATCTCCCTCCAGAATGGCACATTTCTCGGAACTGAGGAGCCTACTGTGACACATCCTTATCACCCAGAGTCCACAGTTTACCCCAAGGTTCACTCTTGGTGTGGTACATTCTATGGTTTGGATAAACATTAATCACAGACATCCATCATCGTAATATCATACAGAATATTTTCACTGATCTAAAAACAGGATCAGTTTAGATTCTCAAAACATGAGATATAAAAATTCCTTTCACACAGTGTCTAATACTCATTAAGTTCTAAATAAAATGGCTCACACCATTTTGTTGGAGAAAACTAACACGTTGAGGGCGATATCTATGTGACTTTTCATTGTGAGTATTATTAGCTCATACACAGCATGAAATTGGACTGGTATCTCATAAACCAGTCAGTATTACAAATGGCCTGTCCTGGCATTCATTAAGTGGGCCCACTATGTTTCTGAATGGAAAGAAAGGACACAATTTCAGATCTTCCCTCTTACCCTCACTCTCCGTCCTCTCCCTCTTTTTACCTCCTTGCTCCAACTTGAAAAGGAAAAGCGGGCATTCGAAAAATATGGTGAATCATAAATTCTAATTCAATGGTTACTGTGGTTTTCAAGTGCAAAGGCTCAAACTCTGTGCCATAGTCTTGCTTACCACCTTTCCTCCGGTGCTTCTGCTCATGTGTGTTCCAGCCATGCCTGACACTTGCTGTCCCTCATGAATATGTCCTGACCATCTCATTCCCTACATTTTCAATGTTTCTTAGTGGCTAAATGACCTTCCTCTGAAACAACTTCCACTCTCCGTTGCTACCTGTGTCTAGAGTACCCAATTCACCCTCTCAGCAAAGCTTTCCAGGTTTTCCCAAACTTCCAGTGTTAAAATCTGTGATCGTGCAACCCTTGATTAGAGCCATCCTTCCTTTTCCCTTTAATATTTTTGTTCATTGGATTTTATATCTCATGAGGCAGGTTCACATTGTCTATTTTGTGCACTTCTGGCCAGTCTGGGAGGCAGGTTAGGAGAGAGCAGTCAGAAAGAAACCAGTACCAGGATTGCAAGCCTTTTTTTCTCATGGCAATCTCTCCCTCTGCAGCTAGAGGTAGCCTTCGTCTTATCAGCTTTTCTTTTAAAACACCTAATTTGGGGTGCCTGGGTGGTTCACGTGATTAAGCATCAGAATCTTGGTTTCAGTTCATGTCATGATCTCACGGTGCATGGGATCAAGCCCCACATCGGGCCCTGTGCTGACAGCCTGCTTGGGATTCTCTCTCTCCCTCTCTCTGCCCCTCCCTGTTCATGATTGCTCGTGCTCTCTCTTTCTCAAAATAAATTAGTAAATATAAATAAATAAATAAATAAATAAATAAATAAATAAATAAAGGGTCAACTGCTTATTTAATTAATTTAAAAACTAAAGAAACCCACAAGTATAGGGTTCTATACCTTTGCCCCCTTGAATGTACCTCCCTTTCAATAAAAATTGGTCGTGAGAATGTGCTGCCTCAAGCAGAGGCCAGTGAAAGCTGGGAGCCCTGACACATTCAGATCCTCTCATCACAGAGATAAATATGTTCCTGGAGCTTCAAGCTTCTCAGGAGACAGAATTAAATCATGGCAACTGCCCTAAAACCTAGTCCTGCATGGGAGGCAAGGAAAAGAACATAGTTTACTTGGGTTTGAAAACTTACCTTATTTCTTATAAAGAAGGAGATGGGATCCAATAGAGAGCTCCTAGATTTGCTCCCGCAATTCGGATTTACTTTGAAGATGAATCATGTGCAGTAAGTGTGCAACATGTGAACCGTACATCCAACTGATCTACTCAGCTTTCCCACTGCAGGGTCTACGGGGAGAGGAGATACTCCACAGGTAGCCAGTCTTTCTAGAAGGCCTGAGTTAGGGCTGTAATATCAGCAGAAAATTTCTCACTTCTATTCTTAGAACTTTTGAGAATAAAGAGGAAATATCCTCACTATTCTGTGATACAAACATCTCTAAAGACAGCTCTGTAAGCCCAAAACAACTCCCTGGCAGAGCAGACGAATTGTACATTTCTTCCTCCTCCCTCCGATATTTATAGAGATTTCATAGAAGTCCACAAATGCCAAGCTTTTGGAGGGACAAGGACTCTGCCCTTCCCACCCAGCCCCAAAGGCAAAGCTCAGTCAATCCTGGATCACAGCAAACCATGGTGCCAAGTAATCCCAAACTAGGCTGTCAACAGGCAGATTCTGTCCTCAGAGCCCTTCTCCCTGTCCAGAGTCTGTCCTAAGGGACACCTCTCATCTCAGTTACCAAGTGCTCCACTCATGTCCCTGCTCTACGGAAAAAACAAGCAGGTGTAAATCATTGAAAGTTCCCAAATGCTCTGCTCTTTCAGTCAAATCTTTCTAACAGCACATAAAGCTCTGAGCCCATGTACAGGTTCAAACCCAGGTGATATAATTGAATTCTAGCTTCACGATTTACGTCTCTGTGACTTTAGGCAAGTTTCTTAACATCTCCCAGTTTATTTTAGAAAATGTTACTGTTACGTATAATATTATAAATCTTAATGATACTCTTAAAGTATTAAATTACAATGAAAACTACTGTTTGCAATCTCTACAATTTCTAAATATTTTGAAATCAGTAAGTCAGCAGGTAAAGAGAGAAGAGAAAGAAAATGGAAATGAAGATGTTTTACACGTTTTTTTAAATCTTTAAGTCAAGTTATAGTTAAGCAATGAAATGCACTTTTTATATTGAACAATTCTATACATTACTCAGTGCTCACCACAAGTGTACCCTTAACCCCCTAATCTGATTCACCCATCTGCCCACCTCCCCTCTGGCAACCACCAGTGTATTTTCTGGATTTAAGAGTCTGGGTTTTGTATTTTCCTTTGTGTGATCATTTGTCTCGTTTCTTGAATTCCACGTATGGGTGAAATCATATGGTATTTGTCTTCCTCTGTCTGACTTATTTAGCTTAGCATTATACACTCTAAGTCCATCCATGTTGTTGCAAATGGAAAGGTTTCCTTCTTGTTAAACCTGAGTAACAGTCCACTGTATGTACCGTATCTTCTTTATCCATTCACCTATCAGTGGACACTGGGTGGCTTCCATACTTTGGCTATTGTATGTAATGCTGCAGTAAACAAAGGGGTGCATATGTCTTTTCCCATTAGTGTTTTTTTTCTTTGGATAAATACCCAGTAGTGGAGTTACTGGATCAGATGGTAGTTCTATTTTTAATTTTTTGAGGAAACAACATGCTGTTTCTCACAGTGGCTGCACCAAGTTGCATCCCCACCAACAGAGCTCAGGGGTTCTTTTTTCTCCACATCTCCAGCATCCTCGTCAGCACTTGTGGTTTCTTGTCTTTATTATTTTAGCCATTCTGATAGGTAGGAGGTGATATTTCACTGCAGTTTTTTTGGTAACATTTATTTATTTTTGAGGAAGGAAAAGAGAGAAGGTGTGCACGGATGAGGAACAGAGCAAGAGAGGAACAGAGGATCTGAACTAGGCTCTGTGCTGACAGCAGAGATTCCAACACGGGGCTCGAACTCACGAACCACGGGACCATGACCTGAGCCGCAGTCAGATGCTTCACCATCTGAGCCACCCAGGCACCCCTCACCGTAGTTTTGATTTGCATTTCCCTGATTATTAGCGGCGTTGAACATCTTTTAATGTGTTTACTGGTCATCCGTGTGTCTTCTTTGGAAAAATGTCTATTCAGGTCCTCTGCCCATTTTGTAATCAGATCTCTTCTCATTGTGGTGGTGCATTGTATGAGTTCTTTGTATCGTCTGGATATTAACCCTTAATCATTTTCAGCTGTCTCCATGTAAGTTTTGATTTCCTGTTTGATTTTTTGGTTGACCCATTCATTGTTTACTAGGAACTTCTTTAGCCTCCATGTATTTGTGTTCTTTCTAGATTTCTTCTCATGAGTAATGCTACTTTCATACCATTATGGCCAAAAAAATATGTATAATACGATTGCAATCTTTTCGAATTTTTTAACACTTGTTTTGTAGCCTAACATGTGATCCATTCTGGAGAACTTTTCATGTGTACCTGAAAAGAATGTGTATGCTGCTGTTTATATAATATTCTGAATATGTCTGTTAGGTCCATTTGGTCGAATGTGTCATTCAAAGCCACTATTTCATCATTGACTTTTCTGTCTGGATGATCCGCTCATTATGTAAGTTGGGTGTTAAGGTTCCCTATGATTACTGTATTACTGTCAATTTCTTCCTTTATGTCTGTTAATAGTTGCTTTATGTATTTAGGTGCACCCATGTTCAGTGCATAGGTATTTAGACTTGTTACATCCTCTTGTCAGATTGTTGGACTTATCCAGACCTAAAGACACATGCAAATTGAAAATGAAGGGATGGAAAAGCATTTACCATGAAAATAGAAGCAGAAAGAAAGCTGGGATAGCAATACTTATATCAGACAAAATATACCTTCAAACAAAGACTGTAACAAGATGCAAAGAAGGACACTACATAATGACAAAACGCACCATTTTTAAACATGCAGTAGATGACTTTTGATAAATGTATACATTCCTGTAACTACCACCCCATGGTAGGAGTTTATCAACTTTATTCTTCTATTCAAAGAAACAGATTTTGGCTTTGTGTGTGTTCTCCTCATATTTATGTTCTACTTCTTTGCCTTCTGCTCTTTATTATTTGGTTGTGTCCTATGGTGCCTTCTGAGGCTATGAAAGACAATCTGTTTCATGCATCCCCCCCTAGCTTCTGGTGGTTTGCTGGCAATCTTTGGAGTTTCATGGCTTATAGATGCATCACCCCATCTCTGCCTTCATCTTCCCTGGTGTTCTCCCTGCTTGTGTGCATGTCTGTCTCCATGTCCAAATCTCCCCCTCTTTATAAGGACAGTGATCCTTATAAAGTCCACTATGATGGCCTCATCTTAACTTGATCATCTGCAAAGACCCTATTTCCAAATAAATTCATATTCACAACCACTGGGAGGCAGGACTTCAACATCTTTTGAAGATTTACAATTCAACCCATAACAAACCCTATACAGCCTCTAGAATTGGGGAAACATCCTGAGGGGGAAATCACAGCATGATTGAGGCTCTCCAAAATTTCCTCCCAAAGCGCTGCTGCTGTCTCTGTCCTCACCCCAGCCCTGCAAGTGACCCTCCACCAGTTCTCAGCCTCCTGTCTGTGCCCAGAATCACCAAATGTTCTTGGGACAGAAGCCACCACAGATCTTATTTTTCCTTTCCTTCCCCTACGTTCATCTGCTGTGTTCTTAAATTCCACGTATGAGTGAAATCATACGATATTTGTCTTTCTCTGCCTGACTTATTTCACTTAGCATCATGCCCTCTAGTTCTCTCCATGTTGTTGCAAATGGCAAGATTTCATTCTTTACGCTCAAGGGAGGCAAACCATAAGAGGCTCTTAAATACAGAGGACAAGCTAGGGGTTGTGAGAAGGGAGGTGGGTAGAGGGATGGGCTAAATGGGTGATGGGCGTTAAGAAGGACATTTGTTGGGATGAGCACTGGGCGTCATAGGTAAGAGGTGAACCACTGGGTTCTACTCCTGAAACCAATCCTACACTGTAAAAAAAACTTGAATTTAAATTTAAAAAGGCAGCCACAGAATTTATTTATCGAAGCTCTTGTCTCTGCAGTTTATCCCTTCCAGTTCCTCACAAGGTGGTTCCCCTGCTGTATCTGCCTTTTCTACTTGCTCACGACAAGAGCACTTTTGGCCACAAGTTATTGAATCACACCCAGAAGCGAAAGACCATTTATGGATTTTATTATCATTTTTAAATTAACTCAGCAAATATTTATTGACCACTTACTAAGTGCCCAGTGCTCTTCTGGACACTGGTCATTTAACAGCACGTTTCTTAAAGACACAAATCCCTTCCCTCATATAAATTGCAGTCTAGTGTGTATGCTAAACAAAGAAAAACAAACAAGTAAATAAATAGCGGTGTGACATGTCAGAGAAGGACGTGCTAAGGAGTCAGAGAAGGATGTGCTACGGAGACAAATTCAGCAGAGGTGGAGGAGTAGGAGATACAGAATGTCAGTGGGTGTGAGTTGCAAGTCTGTCGCATCAGAAAAGTCGTTATTGTGAAAACACGTTTTGATAATAAGCCAAAGCAATTGAGGGGGTAAATCACGTATATATCAGGAGGAAGAATAACGAAGGCATAGAAAACAACCTGTGTAAAGATCGTCAGGCAGGGGCACCTGGGTGGCTCAGTTGGTTAAGCATCCGACTTCGACTCAGGTCATGATCTCACAGTTTGTGGGTTCAAGCCCCGCATCAGGCTCTGTGCTGACAGCTCAGAGCCTGGGGCCTGCTTCGGATTCTGTGTCTCCCACTCTCTCTGCCCCTTCCCTGCTCATGGTCTGCCTCTTTCTCTCTCAAAAATAAACATTAACAAAATTTTTTAATAAAAAAAATAAGACATAAAAAGCACTAACCATAAAAGACGACTGATAAATCCAACTACATTAAAACTGAGAACTTCTTTTCATCAACTGACACCATAAAGTAAATAAAAAGATGAGCCATGGGGCACCTGGGAGGCTCAGTCGGTTGAGTGTCCAACTTCAGCTCAGGTCATGATTCCAGAGTTCGAGCCCCGCATCGGGCTCTGTGCTGACAGCTCAGAGCCTGGAGCCTGTTTCAGATTCTGTGTCTCCCTCTCTCTCTGCCCCTCCCCCACTTGCGCTCTGTCTCAAATAAATAAACATTAAAAAATTTTTTTTCTTAAAAAGATTCTCAGGCAGAAGCATGCCTGATGTCAGGCAAAAAGTTGGCAGGCACAATGGTCTGTTTGTTACAGTGAGGTCAAAGGATTGCCGGAGTTAGCTCTCGTAGAAAAAAAAAATAATGGAAGTACGGATGAAAATGAGCGGGTTTGAATTACTGGTAATGACACAGTGTCGGGTATGGCCATGGGAGGGAGCAGCTGGGATGGATTAAAGGGCAAGATTCCTAGAAGAAAACTGGTCAATCGGTTTTTTTAGAAGCCAGCATATGGGAAGGATCATCTGTGTGCATAATAAAATTACCAAAACTTATGGCATAATCATGTTGGAACGATGGCAAGAAAGGTACCAGCATCTTCAAGGAATAGCTTTTATAAATAAACGTGGAGTGTGGCACAGTCTGATTGAAGCTAAAAGCTAAGGGTAAACATGGCTGAAAGACGAGGCATGAGTTGAAAGAAGCAATGAGAAGAAATCATAACAATCTCATCTCCAGGCATTTGGCATAGTTGCCGTGGAAGAGAAGACAGCCCCTACTTAAGTGGAAACAGCACACAGAAGGGAGAATGAGGACAGCTAGAAAATAAAGACAGTGTTCCCAGAAGAGATTGAAAATGTATTTGAAAACGGATCTGCTTGTTACTTGTTATTTCTGAAACCGCAAAGATCTAATGAAAGGTGGTTTAGGAAGAGGTGAGTTATCAGGAAAAGAGGGGGTTTGTAATGCTGTCGGGCATTTAAGTGCAAATTTTCAAAATTATCATAAAAAAATTGGCAGTCGTTAGTTTGAGAAACAGTCATGCAGTCTCTTCTCTTCCTGGGCGTTAAAACTCTTGGACTTGCCATTGGGATTTCGAAACAGCATAATCTACCAGAATATGAGCTGCAAAAAGAGCTGTAAAGAGTCTCAGCTACCCAGATTAGTACTTGGCAATGATGGGGGGGGGGGCATCAACATTTACCTTCAGTCACACCGTGGCGGTGTTTGAAGCCACTATAACAGTAATCACATTCCAGCACTGAAATTTTGTGGTATAACGGCATATAAGTTGGTCATCAGATGACCTCTGGTATACTCACGTGTATTTTGAAATTGCCATTCAAACAAAAACAGAAAGTAAGGCGTTCTCATAGAAGCCACCAGGTCCTAATAATAGGATCTCTGGTTCATAGTCCTCAAATTCTAAGTACTCAGTACAAACTACCTGTTACCTTCAAAGATTCCACAATGGGCGTCGTATGTATGTCGAACAAACAGACAAAAACCCAGGCCTTCAAAGCAAGCCTCGCTTCCTTCCAGTGCACAGCGCCCCTCCATAGAGAAAGGCCAGCATCACCCCTGGGAGGGTGTAGATCTGTGACGAGCACCCAGATCTTTTCGAACAGTGGTGTTAATAATCCGGAAATTCTCTTTTCCAAATGTTTAGACTCTATTTTGAAGCAATCAAAGCACTTAGGAGGCCGAAGCCCGAGGCTGCCTGCTCTTTGCTGCTGATTACAGATCTCTATCCTCTCTGGTCTTAAGTTTATCCATGGATGGATGCCTCATGCTCCCTGCTCATGCCCACCCTGGGCCAGCGGGCAGAGCACCAGCCAGGTGCTGCTGCTTTTCCTTTGTCAGCTCTTCTACTGGATTCGTGTTGAGGTTCCCCTTGTGCTTTTAACATTTTTATGAAGAGGATGATTATTTTTTAGTACAACGGAAAGTGTAGAGTTGGCATAAAAGTCTCATTTTTTTTTCTTGAAAGAGATGACCTTTTGCAGAGGCAAGAACGTGTTCCTCTCATTGCTCAGACTTTAAGTTGACTATGCATATATGCAAGCAAGGGGGCTAAGGAGAATTCCAATCAAATTCTGGGAAATCGAGACATATTTTGAACACATTTTTAAAAATTTAAATCCAAGTCAGTTAACATATGTGTAATGATAATTTCAAGAATAGAATTTAGTGATTCGTCACTTCCATATAACACTCCGTGCTCATCCCCACAAGTGTCCTCCTTAATGCCCATCATCCGTTTAGTCCATCCCTCCCTCCATCTCTCCTCCAGCAACCCTCAGTTTGGTACCTGTATTGAAGAGTCTTTTATGGTTTGTCTCCTCACTGTTTTTGTCTTATTATTTCTTCTTTTCACCTATGTTCAACCGTTTTCTTTTTTAAATTCCACATATGAGTGAAATCAATGAGTTTCTGTGACTGACTTATTTCACTTAGCATAATACACCCTAGTTCCATCCATGTTGTTGCAAATGGCAAGATTTCATTCTTTTTGATTGCCTAGTAGTACTCCAGTATGTGTGTGTGTGAGTGTGTGTGTGTCTGTTTGAATGTTTGTGTGTGTACTACATCTTTTTTATCTTTTCATTAGTCCATGGATGTTTGTGTTCTTTCCATAATTTGGAAATCATACTTCCATAATACTGTTGACAGCACTGCTATAAACATTGGGGTGCATATGCCCCTTCAAATCAGCATTTCTGTATCCTTTAAATAAATACCTAGTAGTGCAATTGCTGGGTGGCAGGGTAGCTCTATTTTAATTTCTTGAGGAACCGCCATGCTTTTTGTAGGAGTGGCCAAACCAGTTTGCGTTCCCAACAACAGTGCAAGAGGCTTCCCCTTTCTCTGCATTCTCACCAACACCTGTTGTTTCCTGAGTTGTTAATTGTAGCTATTCTAACAGGTGTGAGGTGTTATCTCATTGTGGTTTTGCCTTGTATTTCCCTGATAGTGAGTGATGTTGAGCATCTTTTCATGTGTCTGTTAACCATCTGGATGTCTTCTTTGAAAAGTGTCTGTTCATGTCATCTGCCCATTTCTTCACTCGATTATTTGGTTTTGGGGTATTGAATTTGATAAGTTCTTTATAAATTTTCGATACTAACCCTTTATCCAACATGTCGTTTGCAAATATCCTCTCCCATTCCATCAGTTGCCCTTTAGATTTGTTGATTGTTTCCTGCGCTGTGCAGAGGCTTTTTCTTTTGATGAGGTCCCAATAGTTCATTTTTGCTTTGTTTCCCTTGCCTCTGGAGACATGTCTAGTAAGAAGTTGCTGTGGCCAAGGTCAGAGAGGTTGTTGTCTGTTTTCTCCTCTAGGATCATATGGTTTCCTGTCTCACATTTAGGTGTTTCATCCACTTTGAGTTTATTTTTATGTATGGTGTTAGATAGTCATGTAGGTTCATTCTTCTGCATGTTGCTATGTAGTTTTCCCAACACCATTTGGTGAAAAGACTGTCTTTTTGGCCTGGAGTATTCTTTCCTGCTTTGTCAAAGATTAGTTGGCCATACATTTGTGGGTCCATTTCTGGGTTCTGTATTCTGTTCCATTGATCTAGGTGTCTGTTCTTGTGCCAGTACCATACTGTATTGATGATTACAGCTTTGTAATACAGCTTCAAGTCCGGAATTGTGATGCCTCCAGCTTGGTTTTCTTTTTCAACATTACTTTGACTATTTGGGTTTTTTTTTCTGGTTCCATACAAATTTTAGGATTGTTTGTTATAGCTCTGTGAAGAATGCTGGTGTTATTTTCGTAGCGATTGCATTGAATGTGTAGATGACTTTGTGTAGGATTGACATTTTAACAATATTTGTCCTTCCAGTCAATGAGCATGGAGTGTTTTTCCATTTCTTTCATAAGCTTTCTATAGTTTTCAGCATATGGATCTTTTATCTCTGTGGTGAGGTTTATTCCTAGGTATTTTATGGTTCTTGGTGCTATTGTAAATCAGATTGATTTCTTGATTTCTCTTTCTGTTGCTTCATTATTGGTGCATATAAATGCAACTGATTTCCGGACATTGATTTTATATCCAGCAACTTTGCTGAATTCATGTGTCAGTCCTAGCAGCTTTTTGGTGGAGTCTTTTGGGTTTTCCATGTCGAGTATCATGTCATCTGCAAAAAGTGAAAGTTTGACTTCCTCTTTGCCAATTTGGATGCCTTTAATTTCATTTTGATCTCTGACTGCTGAGTCTAGGACTTCCACTACAATGTTGAACAGCATTGGTGAGTGGACATCTCTGTCATGTTCCTGGCCTTAGGGGAAAAGCTCTCAGTTTTTCCCCATTAAGGATGATATTAGTTGTGGGTCTTTCATATATGGCTTTTATGATCTTGAAGTGTGTTGTAATTTTTAAAGCCTTGTTGACTTATGTTCAAAATACCAAAAATGTATGAAAAATGTTCTCATCTTAAAGAAAGAATCAGTAGATTTTAAGGATTGACTCTATAATAATTCTGCTTTGACAGATATCTCTCAACTGAGATAACCTCCTGCCCCCTGAGATTGGAAACAGTCAACCAAAGAGCAGAAGCTACATGGACCAGCCCTAGGGTCCTGGCATTGTAACATGCTCCAGATGGGAAATGACACCATGTAAGTAAAGTGATTTTAACAATCGATCCCATGAAAACTGATTTGAAAAACATTTACACAGATAGGTATGACGAAGTGGAAGGATCTTGCTAATTACAGGAAGAGTTAGCAACACCTGTTTAGGTTCCAATCAACAATAGATGATGCTGCCCAGGCTGCTGCTGGGTGGGAACAACAGGGTTAAGTCTGCCTTGCTGCCAGACTTCAGGTGCCAAATAGACCATTTACAGAACTCTTAACTAAAGCACAGCACCTTTCAGACCTTTCCAGAAAAATAAAGAGACAAGATTCTAAACCTTGAGGAAGAAGGAAACGCTTACACTGAAAAGAATTAACGATACATTTTTAATTGGGGGATTTGTCACAGCTGTGAACAGACGAGCTAAGCCAAAGTTATGATATAGCTTGGTTAAACACCAATTTCCAGGATGATTTCCTAGACAGGTAAAGGACAAAGCCGCCCATCCTCCTCCTGTTCCGATGAGGGCAACCTGGTCAATGGTGATTTCTCTAACAGCTTCTACAACCCTTGGGTTGATTTGGCTCTTCTGCGATCTTGCCACAAGGTGGCGATCGAGTGAGGTGGTAGGGCAAGTTCCAGCTCCAGGTTTCACCTAGGACTAGAGGATTTTGTATCTTTGCGGGTCCAGAAAATGTTCGTGGATTGTGTGAAGTTTTAACCACGTTGTACTTCATCCTGTGAGTGGTATGGAGGGACCACGCTAGCCGATTTCACCCTACATTCACCACTTGGATCTCAAGTGAGCCATTGATGTTGCTGGGGTAGCACACCACAGGTCCACAGTCCATTTATTCTCTGTTGTCCTAAAGGGACTGTCCTTTCACTGGTAGCACTATTGGTGGATAACGGTGTGTCCTAAAGGATTGTTTATCTTCACTTGTACTTTACATTGTTTAAATATATTTTAGAGAGACACAGAGAGAGAGCAAGCAGGGGAAAAGGGAGAGAGGGAAATAGAGAATCTCAAGCGGGTTTGTTTCTCAGCACAGAGCATGAAGCAGGGCTTGATCCCAAGACCCTGAGATCGTGACCTGAGGCTAAATCAAGAGCTGGTCACTTAACTGACTGAGCCACCCAGGTGCCGCAATTCCTTTCTATTTGTAAACCCCTGATAACTTCTTTTTTTCCCAGTCTCAGCTGATGATTTTATTTTCTAATTCATTCAGAAACTATGAAACAATCAGAAAAGAATTTGTACGAACACATCACCCCATCTCCTCACCTCAGCATCTGTACCCACGTAACCAGCCCCCCTGCCTGTTACATTGGAATTCTGCTCCCTATTAAGCATCTGTTGTACCATCTAAAGCCAGTGCCTCCACTTGTGTTGCTCCTGTCTACACGAGAGCAGTGGTCTGATAATTCCCCATCTTTCCTTAGAACCTTTTGATCTCTGCTGGATCATTCCCATCATCATGGAACCATCCCATCCTTTCCTCTATCTTAAAAAGCCCCTTCTCTCAAGCTTATTCCTCACCAGCTGCTTTCTGCATTAACTTCTCCGCCTTCCTCATAACATATGTTGGGAGAGTTTGGTACCTTCTGTGTCTGGTCCCTCTCAGTCCAATACCGGGCAGGTGCCCCAGCACTCCACCTTACCCCACTTCCTGTCGATGTTGCAAATGACCTCCACAGTGCTACATCCAATGGCCAACTCTCAGCGATCGATTTACTAGATCTACCTGCAGTATTAGAGATGGTTACCATTTTTATTTCCTTGATATACTTTGTCCACTGGCTTCCTATTTACCTTGGCTTCTCGATTTTCCTTCTACTTTACTGGTCCTTCTCTTCCTTCTCCCGTTGATTCTGCCTTTTCTCTCTGACTCCTAAGGTTGCGGGTCCCAGGTCCCCTTTTCCTCCGTCAATACACAGCTTCAGTAAATGCATCCAATCCCTTAGCTTCAAACATTATCTAACTGCCTGACAGTCACAAGTTTATATCTGCGTCCCAGACAGTGCTCCCTAATGCCACACTTGTATGTCTAACCGCCTGGCCAAATCTCCCCTCCCTTGTCTAATAAAATCTCAAATTCAGAATGTCGCAAGGATGAACCCCTGGCTCCACTGCCACACATCGCACCCCCCCACCCCCCAACCACCACGCTCCTCTCTCAGCGCTTTGTCTTCTCAGCGGTTGGCAAGTCCATCCTAGCAATTTCTCAGGTCAAGATCTTTAAGTCACTCTTTGCTTCTCTCTTCACACTGCGCATTCCAATCTGACACAGAATTCTGTTAGTTCTACCTTCAAAACATATGCAGGACCTGATGTTTCTCACCATCTTCACTATTAAGAATGAGTTATAGTCATGTGGATTCCCAACCGAGGTCACCAAAATCCACAGGGATACCCCTGCTTCTGTAGTTACTGCCTTACCTTCATGTAACCCCAGTCACATCCTATCTAAGCAGCTAAAGTGACCGTGTCACCCGAGAGTCAGGTCTTGTCTCTCCTCTGATTAAACCTCTCCAGCAGTGCTCTTCGTCACTCTCGTAAAAAAACAAAATCATTTGGGACACCTGGCTGGCTTGGTTGGTGGAGGGTATGACTTGATTTCTGCTCAGGTCATGAGCCCACGGTTCCTGGGATCAAGCCCACATTGGGCTCTGTGCTGACAGTGCGGAACCTGCTTGGGATTCTCTGTCTCCCTCTTTCTCTGTGTCCCCGTCCCCTCTCGAAATACATAAATAAACGTTAAAAAAAAAAAACTAAAGTCACTTAATGTGACCTACATGATCCGAACCCACCACTCCCCGTCTGACCTCATCTGGTACTCTCTGGGCTCCAATCTCACTGGTCTCAAATGTTCCAACCTATTTCTTCAGTGTATACCCTCACTCTCTTTCAGTATTTATTCAAACAGGATGTCCTCCTTGAAGATTACTCTGACCACCAATTAAAGTTGCAGACTGTAAGCCATGGAGATATAATGTACAGCACAGGAAATAGAGTCGGTAATGTTGTAATAACTTTGTATGGTGATAGAATGAAACTACGCTTACCATGAGGATCATTTTCATAATGTATAAAAATATCAAATCACTATAACATGCACCTGAAACCACTAGGATATTGTATGCCAATTATACTTCAGTAAAAATAAACACTATAAAATACAATACTACACAACACAGCACCATTGCAGGCTGCCCGCCCCCCCAGCCCTGATGATCCTTACCATCCTCCCCTTTGTATTTTTCCACAGTACGTGTAAACTTGTAACGAAACAAACCATCTGCTCGTGTGTTTATTGTTAATTTTTCTCTTTCCCTCACTAGAATCTAAGCGCGTGAGGTCAGGAATCTTTGTTCTGTTCACTGTTTTATCTCGAGCACCTAAAATAGATCTGGCACATAGTAGTTACTCCATAAATATTTTTGGAAAGAATAGATTTCTAACATGTGTAGAACCAAAATATGACTTTTTTTTAACGTTTATTTGTTATTGAGAGACAGAGACAGAATGTGAGCAGGGGAGGGGCAGAGAGGGAGACACAGAATCTGAAGCAGGCTCCAGGCTCTGAGCTGTCAGCACGGACCCCGACGCGGGGCTCGAACTCACAAACCGCGAGATCATGACCTGAGCCGCAGTGGGTCGCTTAACCAACTGAGCCACTCGGGCGCCCCTAGAAATAAAATATAAAAAAACCTCGGTAGATTCAGATCTTTGGTCACATGTAGTGAAAACAAATTGAACTAAAATTGAACAGATCTAGACTAGATGTCAACATGTCACTAAGACACAGAACTTCAGACATCTCTTCAAAACATCTCATTATGTATAAATTACTATAAACCATGTGAACATTTTAAAACATATTAAAATTTCTGTTACTTAATAAATTTGGAAAATTGAGTATCAGATAAAATGGTCACTCTATTCCTGGATGGACGTCATTCCAGTTACCAAGGAATTCCCATTTTGCCTCTTCTTTCCTTTACCACATTAATAAAGCCTTTAAAGATCTTCCTACCTGGAAAACAAAGTGATTTTTTTTTTCTTGTGACCAGCTATAGAGCATATTTTAAGCTTATATTCAGCACCTTGCATGGGCTCCCTTGACCTCTCTTCCACCCACCTACACTTTAGAAGATACGGTGGAATGCTAAAAGCCACGTTTTGCATACTCCCTACATCTTGGTGTTTCCATGGAAACTGGGTTCTTCACATCGCTTATACTCCTGAGGGATTTGGAAGGTGAGACTTCAGAGACCATCCCTTTCAGCTCTTAGCAACAGATGAGCAAATAAGACTTAGAGAAGATTAATAATTGCTTTACGCCCAAGGACCTACGGCTGATCAGTAGCACATGAAGTATTGCAATTCATATGTTTAAACTTCAATCTAATATTCCGTGTACTATACTATAGCATTATTTGCGGCATAAGTTCCCGTAGATAATTTTTGTTAATTCAACTTCAATTATACCTTTGGTCATTAAAAAATAATTTGACTTACTGTTTGGAAAATCGTGACAAAATTGTCACACTTCATTACCTGTAACTTTCAGCAGTAATATCCCTCCATGAAAATGTAAAATACATACGTGACAGAGTAACGTGTAAAGATTCTCTGAATGTTATCTTTTATGTTCAATTCTCAAAATACCTTTCTCAAAAGCATCATGCGTCTCTCAACCCCCTCTTACCCTTTGAATCTGCTGAAGATCTGTTATTGCTAGAAAGTGACATCCCCACTGCTGGGAATCTGGGTATTAAGGATCACTTTGTTTATTCCATTTTGGGCAATTATATTTGCCTCAAAAAAGTCTTATTCCTGTAATATATTACATGCAATACATAACTACTAAAAAAAGACAAAAGTTGCAATTGTTGCTGCAAATTAGAGGCAGCAGAAACTGGAGTAAGAATAAACTAATACATGGGCACCTGGGTGGCTCAGTTGTTAGCATCTGACACTTGATTTCAGCTCAGGTCATGGTCTCAGGGTTTGTGAGATCAAGCCCCACATCAGGCTCTGTTCTGACAACTTGGAACCAGCTTGGGATTCTCTCTCTCCCTTTCCTTCTCCTCTCTCTCTCTCTCTCTCTCTGCCCCTCCCCAGCTTGCATGTGCTTTCTCTCAAAGTAAGTAAATAATCATTAAAAAAAAGAATAAAATATTCCTGGGCACCTGGGTGACTCAGTTATTTAAGCATCTGACTCTGGATATCAGCTCAGGTCTTGATCTCAGGGTCATGAATTCAAGCCCCATGCTAAGTTCTGTGTTGAACATGAAGTCTACTTAAAATAATTAATAATAATAATAATAATAATAATAATAAAATTCCTGGCCTCTTTCTGCCATTTGATAGTCATATCCTGCCTGGGAGGCTGGAATACAAGTAAGAACAGTTCAACATTCAGCACTCGAAAAGTACTAAAAAAATACCATTTAACGCAGGGTATAGTATTTATGTTTTATCGAAACCAATGAATGGGAGTCACCACGAACTCAGTGGGGGAAGGGTGCCAAAATAATTATGAATGAGACACAAAAATTAAAAATTGTCAACAGAAAATCAGGAAAAAGTAGGACCCTAGGAGATAATGTAAGTCAGTTTGACTGTCTCAGAGTAGAGAACCTTGATAGGTTAGGAATTCTTTTATAGAACCAAAGTTCGGCCTTCCACTTATGTTGTGGAACTGCTCAAGAGTAACAACTGCCATTGAATAACTTCTTAAGATTTACAAAGATTATTCCAAAGGGAGGGAAAAAATGCCTGTTATGAAACCCATGGCTCTGTTGGATGCTAACACATGTGGCTCCCCTATAACTACCCTACAGGTCACAGTGCAGGAACAAATGACTCAATTGTTGAGACTGACCTCGACTTCTGCTGTGAAGCGGCTCGGTCTGACCCCAGCAATGATCCTGTCCCCTGGGAATACCACATTGTTATTGCAGATGGATGAGAATTCACTGGCTCGGGGGTTAGCACCTTTATCAGTGGAAAATCGGCCTCAGGGGATGAAACTAGAATGATGTAGTCTGTGGTATGTCACAGCTGCCCAAACAGATCCTCTTTGCCAAAAGGAGAACATTAATTTCATAATGTATCTTCTAAGAAGTTGAACAAGAGCCGTGTCTACGTTGACCTAAGAATACAATCAACTAGGGTTCAAAAAGAAACCTGAATGATTTGGTAAGCACTGTACTTGGATATCTTTCAGCAGTTGTCCTTAATTGGAGAGAATGTAAATCCCTTGGTAATCCCTTGGAGAAAGGTTATTTCCTCCTTAAGATCATAACCACTTAAGTCTCCTGTTTAACTCTCTCTTTGAAAGCAATACAAATCCCAGTTCTACAAATTTGGCCAAGAAGTAATAAGTGGATGGCTTTTCCCTTGTTTATGTCCTAGAGACTTTGCCTCCACGGTTAGAAAAACCAAGTGAGAAAAATTGCACCTGGTTCTTGGACTCTCTGAACTTACTTCATGTGACACAATCCTGAGTTGGGTAAGATCTTAGGTTAAGTGACCTTAGAATCTTTAGTTATGCCACTCTCCATTGTTGACCAACTGTAAAATCTAAGCTCTAAGAATCATCTCCATTATTTGGTGTAAGCATTTCATATGTAGGTTTCAGTTATTGCATAGAATTATAGCTTAGAAATTATTTTCGAATATAACATTAATTGAATTAATCACATCAAATACGTACATACATGTCTATTACTCTTAAAGTATGTCAGTAATTCGCACTCGATACCTGTTT
Organism: Acinonyx jubatus; assembly: GCF_027475565.1. Classification (NCBI taxonomy): domain Eukaryota; kingdom Metazoa; phylum Chordata; class Mammalia; order Carnivora; family Felidae; genus Acinonyx; species Acinonyx jubatus. Next base: position 14,622,010 of record NC_069390.1, read on the forward strand.
GTTTGCTTTATCTGTAAGCAATACTTATTCTCTGAATAAGGAACCCTGATTATGAACTTGAGTGCACACCTGAATCAGATTAAGTTATTTTGCTTGATCTACTTTGGTTTCCTTTTGAGAAAATTTTTCAACATTAAATGAATGAATGTTTATTTAGAAATGAAAACTGGAAAATAAAATGTGTAGTTTTCTAAAAACTGCTCATAGGCATTCTGGAAAGAATTACTAAGAGATTCTCTGATGGCTTTTTTCCAATTCAGCTTCCTCCTCTCTCCTCTCTCTCCCTCCCTCTCTTTCCCTTTCTCCTTCCCTCTGAGGTCTTTCTCTCTGGCCCCTCTCTCATCCTGTGAGTTTATGTCCATTATTCTGTGAGTTATGTATGTCTTTCTGTTTTAGTGATTGTGCTACTGCAGAAACTGAGGCTTACAGAGGCTGAGATCACTAAGCCAGTAAGTGGCCTGGCTGCGACTTTGTGGCCGGTCTGCTGGGTCTGGATCCAGTGACATTCCCTGCAAACAGAAAGGCAGCTGTGGAAAGAAATGCTAGGAGTCTGGCAGGAAGTGGATGGGATGACAGTGGAATAAACAAAATGAGGAGAACGGAGAAATGAAGCTGAATAAGTTAAGGGGGAAGGTGCTGGTGTTGGGCTGAATGTTAAAAGAAAAATTCAATTCTGTACTGTATGGATATGAAGTCACTCAAGCCCCAAGCCATAAGACAAATGGAACATTAGATATTACTTACAGTGGTGGCTTTCCAATTTTTTAGAGTTTATTTATTTATTTTGAGAGAGGGAGATATATATATATAGAGAGAGAGAGAGAGACGGGGAGAGAAAGAGAGAGAGAGAGAGAGAGGCAGATTCTCTCTCAGAACCTCAGGCAGGTTCTGCTACCAGCACAGAGCCAGACATGGGACTCGAACTCACGAACCCCGAGACCATGACCTGAGCTGAAATCAAGAGGCTGACAATCAACTGAACCACCCAGGTGCCCCTCAATTTTTTTTTAACATGAAATGAATCGCCTCTCTAAGAAAACGTACCCAGGGGCTTAAACAATCAATACAATCAATTAAGAGATGAGCGCTTTTGTGAGAAGGCAACAGAGTCCTTTGTTGTTACTCATCTAGTGAGCCATCCTTATATTGCAAGTGAGGACACTGAGGCTGGGAGATGCCAGCAACATGCCCAAATGGCAGACCACATTAGTGACACAACATGGAGTAAAACTCACATCTCATTCCCTGACTCTGGAGTCAGTGTTCCTTGTAATTCACAAGCATCCTTACAAGAAAGATCTCAGTTCCTGGGTCAGGAGGGAGAGGAGGAAGTTAAGCAATGTGAATAAATGGCACTGCCACGGTCACCTGTGGGCGCTCTGCATTTTGTGCATGGGGTGGGGTGGGGTGGGGTGGGGTTGCCGAACTGTGTGAGGAGCTTCTCAGCGTTCACACAGTGGTATACTCCACGCATCAGTTGAAGCTATACTCTCGAAAATTCCTAAGGTATAGCAGCCATCCTCTGTTTAAAAATTCCCAGGAGTGGGGCGCCTGGATGGCTCAGTGGGTTAAACGTCCAACTCTGAATTTTGCTTCAGGTCATTATCTCACCGTTGTGAGATCTAGCCCCATGTGGAGCCTGCTTGGGATTCTCTCTCTCTTCTCTCTCTCTCTCTCTCTCTCTCTCTCTCTCTCTCTCCATCTCTCTCTCTCTCTCTCTCTCTCCATCTCTCTCTCTCTCTCTCTCTGCCTCTCCTCCTCTCATGCCCATTCTCTCTCTCTTTCTTTCTTTCTCAAAGTAAAGGAATTTTTTTAAAAAGTAGTTCCCAGTAGTATACAAGGCACGTCTTCACTGCAGCTTTTCTTCTGGGTTGCAACAGTAACTTTCTTGAAACACCGTATCATCTGTTCTCTTAAGAAGTAGTGAAACATAGAAGTTAGCAACTTGAGCTGTGCAATCAAAATTCCAGTAAGAGATTTACCTCTTGTAAGAGATTTAACTTCCCAAGATGTGTTACATTTCTTTAAAAGGAGAGCAGAATTGCCTAATTTTTGCCATTTATGTTCCCGGGAAACTTTGCTCCATTTTGGGAACAGAGGAAACCAAAAGGAATGACTTAGGGCTGGTTCAGGATTGAGTCAGTCTGTTGTGACCTGGATCTGCTGGACCATCACTGTTTATTTTTTTTTAATATGAAATTTATTGTCAAATTGGCTTCCATACAACACCCAGTGCTCATCCCAAAAGGTGCCCTCCTCAATACCCATCACCCACCCCCCTCTGCCTCCCACCCCCCATCAACTATCACTGTGTATAATCTTACTCAATTTAGGTATATTACCCAGGTATTATACAACCACAACTTTTAGGTATATTTTGAGCATTTAATACTGATGGGTAAATTACAGAATTACAATGGAACTGTCACAACATCTGGAAAAGAGCATTGGAAGCATAACCCACTTCAGATTGTTTTGAAGATAAAACAGGATAATATATCGCACTGTAATTAGCACACTGATTAGCAAATGATAAACTCACAGAATAATTACTAAGGAAGCAATATTGATATTTGAGGGCACTGATATTGGAGTCAGAAAGTATGGCCCATGTTCTGGCTTCACCACTTACGAGCTGTGCAACCTTGGCTAAGTCTCCTAAACTCTGAGGGTCTGCTCCATCATCTGTAAAAAAAAAAAACACAAAAAACAAAAAACAAAAAAACAAAAAACAAAAAACAAAACAAACAAACAAAAAAACATCATAGGGTTATTCTAGTACCTGGAGTAAGATAAGCACTCAAAAAATGTGGCTATTAATAAGAAGAAAGGGAGGAAAAGGAAGAGGAAAACTATATCACATGGAAGAACCATTTAAATAAAGAAAGAGGAGAAATGTCATGGGAGAGGCTGGCATGAATGAAGTATCTATCTTTTCAACTCTTCATTTAGCATGTTGTTAAGATCCAAATGCTTGGATAGTGAATAAATGAATACAAACAAATAATAAGGTCCCTGAGGTCCTGGAAAGACATGAGGCCAACAATCACTAATTATAAATCATATGTTGCATTTTTAGGTTTTCCAGCTCCCAGCTGGAGCTCATATAAGCACCCAATAAATGGAGAATCCAAACAATGCGACTGAATTCGTTCTTTTGGGCATCACAGAGAACCCAGAGCTGCGGAAAATGCTCTCTGCTGTGTTTCTAATCCTGTACGTGTCCACGGTTTTGGGGAACCTACTCATGGTGGTAACCGTGATCACAAGTCAGAGCCTGAGATCACCTATGTATTTTTTTCTCACTTCCTTGTCCCTCATGGACGCCACCTACTGCTCTGTCATTGCCCCCAAGACGATCGTGGACTCCTTCTCCGAGAGAACTACCATCTCCTTTGAAGGCTGCATGGCCCAGCTCTTTGCGGAGCATTTCTTTGGTGGTGTGGGGGTCATCCTTCTCGTCGTGATGTCCTATGACCGCTACGTGGCCATCTGTAAGCCCCTGCACTACCCGAGCATCATGAACCCTCGGGTGTGCCGCCTGCTGCTGGGAGGCGCCTGCGTGGGGGGGTTTATCCACGCAGCAATACAGCTTCTCTTCATGTATCAAATACCCTTCTGTGGTCCCAATGTCATCGATCACTTCATATGTGATTTGTTCCCATTGCTGAAACTCGCCTGCATGGACACCCACACCCTGGGTCTCTTAGTCATCCTCAACAGTGGGGTGATGTGTGTGATCATCTTCCTTATCCTCGTGGCCTCCTACGTGGTCATCCTCTGCTCCCTGAAGTCTTGCAGCTCTGCCGGGCGGCGCAAAGCCCTGTCGACCTGTGGCTCCCACCTCACTGTGGTCGTCTTGTTCTTCGTGCCCTGCATTTTCCTGTACGTGCGGCCTGTGGCCACTTACCCCATAGACAAGGCAATGGCCGTGTCTGATTCCATCATCACGCCCATGTTAAACCCCCTGATCTACACCCTGAGGAACGCAGAGGTGAAAAATGCCATGGGGAAACTGTGGGGGAAAGGGGGGGCTTTTGTTGGCAGGTGCGTGTCATGCTAAGAGCATCATGACTCCCATAAAGAGGAATTCTTTCAGACACGTGTGAGAAATAAACTGCCCATTCTCCACTAGCGGCCAGAGGGATTTCTTAACAATATAAAGTTCTTTATGATTTAGGATTTAAGGACCATGGATTTGTTAAAGGATTATGATCTGCTACTGATTTCGACCCTCCTTGGCTTCCCATTGCCTTTAGAAGCATCCTGCCTTGTGGTAAAATTCTCCACTTAATCTTTCTACTGCCTCTAAGTCCACATCTGGAGCGCCTCACCTCCTCCTTCACTGTCCGTCAGCAGTTGTGGGACTTTTTCACCTGCCCCCACAGCTCTTCAAGTTTTTGCTTCTCTCTGAGAGCAAGCCCTCCTCCTCTTCAGGTGGCTGTTTCCCCCTAATTTACAGCTTCAAACTAAGAGATGAAGCACTATCACCTCATAGAGCCTCCCCCCTCACACCTCTGTTAAAGATTCCTCCACTCCTACCGTAAGCCCTACGCCGACATCTTCCTTATTTTCTTAGTAAAAATGATCAACAGTATAATTGCTTTTACATAAACGTCATTTGACTTTGGCTACTTGCCAGCTTTCTCGGTACTGGACATCTTGTGGGAAGGACTTTTGTTTTATTTATGCCTGGCATCTGTTAGGTTTTCAATAAATGTCTGTTGAATGATTATAGAATGGAAGAGCTTTCCCCACTCCCCTGCCCAAACAGCCAAGTTCAGATAGTTGGGGGGAACAAGGAGATAATCAATAAGTAATTAAAAACAAACAAACAAAAGGCAGGGAGTGATCATTAGAACAGAGTCTGTGGAAATGGAAGGCTCTGGTTATTTTGTGGAGGGTCCTTCATATTGGGTAGGAAGAGAAGGATTCTATTAGCCCATAGCATTTCAGCTGATTGTTGAGGAAAAGTGATGAAATATATTAATACTTTTAATAACTTTAATACTTTTAATGATGAGAACACCAATAAATGACAGCAATGATCAGAAGGAAACGGCACGTGAGGATGAGTGCGATGAGATTCTAGAAAGGGAGACTCTAAAACAGGACTACCATGGTATTTTCAAGGAACATAGTGGTCCACGTAGAGTGGCAAGAAGCAAGGTGAGAAATGTACACAGGGGTCAGATTATGTCGTGTGGAGACAGCTAACGCTCCCTATAACCGCAAAGAGCACAAATGTTGTTTTGGTTTCTTAGAAATAACCTCGAGCCAGAAATTCTCCAGGAAGGCTGAATGACTTTAACTTTTGTGCTATAGGGGAGTTGGAGGCAAAGTGTAAAAAGCTTTTGCAGCTAGTTTCTATTTGTTCTTTCAGTTTTGATTGTAGAAGGAATTTTACAGTACCATTTAAAAATACTTCATAGTAGGGGTGCTGGGTAGCTCAATCGGTTAAGCATCTGACTCTTGATTTCAGCTCAGCTCATGATCTCATGGTTCGTGGGTTTGAGTCCCACCTCCAGCTCCATGATGGCAGTGTGGAGCCTGCTTGGAATTCTCTCTCTCTCTCTCTCTCTCTCTCTCTCTCTCTCTCTCCCTCTGCCCCTCCCCTACTTGCTGTCTCTCTGTCTCTCTCTCTCTCAAAATAAACATTTAGAAATATCTTTATTTCACAGTAAAGTACTCCTCCTAGTTTTATAGTTTTTCATTTTTTTCCATGTATCAATACAGAAGAAAAATCCACAACAATGTGATGGCTTAGGTCTTTGAAAAAGCTTAGGATAATCTTTATTTTATTAGAGTCGCATAATATAAACACTAGGAACGTCCTCGGAATGAGGTCCAAGACTTCATATTTTGTGATGTGTGAGATTTGATACCTTGATAAACGTCAATCAAAGAAACAGTGCGATGCTAGCTTTAGTTTCATGTTTCTTATTCTATTGTTGAGAGCTTTTTGTGACTGTGCCAACTTATAATTTAGGGTTACCTGCCAGTTTGTTCACATGTTTTTTATAGATGATTAAATAAGTTCTCAGGTCACAGCATGCCTCTATTTCTCATTAAATACATTTTAGCACATAAGGTCTGGAAATTTTTTACCTATTCTGCTTTCCAATACAATCTTTAGTTTACTGATTTCTGGTACCAGGATATTCTAATAATAAAGTTATATTTATATAACTCTAATAATAAAGTTAAAAGAAAAAGGGGCTATTTCTGAGATGTCAATTTTTAAACTGAATTATAATTAAAGCACAACCAACTAAAAGGAAAATGAATCTCTTTAACTTGATGAAAGGGTGTGTTCCAGAAGCCTAAAGAAAATGTCCCGGTTAATTAGAAGAGTAATCCATTAAATTCAGAAATAAGGCCATCTTCTATAACTGCTATTATTATATATTTTACTAAGAGTCTTAGTGCCAAGTTCTCAACCTCATATACCTACAGATACCAGGAAGATTTTAAAAATTGAGTAAAGTCAAATTGTTCAAAGATGTTTAAGAAGAAATGTAAAACATTTGTTCCCTACCGAAAGGGAGCAAATCCTGTCCCCTATTAGAGTCTGCCCAGACTAAGCTCGGCTCTGTTGTCACCCTATGGGGAGCATATATCCAAATTTGCCCCACACTCAGATTTTTAAGACAAATCAGACATCCATATTTCTTTTTTTTTTTTTAATGTTTATTTATTTTTGAGACAGGGAGAGACAGAGCATGAACGGGGGAGGGTCAGAGAGAGAGGGAGACACAGAATCTGAAACAGGCTCCAGGCTCCGAGCTGTCAGCCCAGAGCCCGACGCGGGGCTTGAACTCACGGACCGCGAGATCATGACCTGAGCCGAAGTCAGACGCTTAACCCACTGAGCCACCCAGGCGCCCCAGGCATCCATATTTCAAATAACTTTTAATGATTTGAATATGTTGATGGCTGAATTTTTTAAAGGTTGGTAAAGTCTTATTCTAAACAACAATTTGGGATCAAACAAATTTACAAACTTTCAGGTGAATTCCAGTCCATTGGCTGTCACTTTGGAAATTCTGTGTCAGCCAATGAAGTAACAGTAAAAAGGAAATAAGGCAAAATCAGAACCGAAAATGAAGCAACAGAATTCATTGCTGGGTGATGTGTTCATCTACTTAGCAAAACCAACACAATCAACAGACATATTATAGTGTTTATTAAAAATCTTGGTCAAAAATAAGCACAATATTACTTCCAAATGTAAGCACAATAAACAAGTTTAAAAAATAAAATAAATGGTCTTCATCATCAAACTAAGAGATGTAACAAAAATTACAAAAAGCAGACTAAACGTCTTCACAAAAAGACATATGACAACTGAGTAAGGTGAGTTCTACGATTCATGATAGGAGAAACTCACATTTGAAAGTTGTTAACTTTTCCCAATTAATTGACACATTGAGTGAGCTCCTAATCAAAATCTCTGGAGATGATATTCATGGAAACTGACAAACTGATTCTAAACTCCATGTGGTTGAATATATATGTGAGAATAGTCAAAGATTTGGGGGGACGGGGAGGGGGGAAGGGGGGGAAGAACCAAGAGCAAATATATCACAAAGCTGTAGTAATCCACAGGGGCCAGGCAGATAAAATCACTTGCACCCAACTGAAAGGAAGCTGGGAAATGAGAGAAGAAAGGAAACTTTTCCTGTGAGTGACTTAACTCTCCCTGGTGTAACTTGTCAGTGAAGCACTAAATATATATCCTGCTCAGTCCCATGTTTGAACCCTTTCAACTAATTTCTCTAAGCAATATTTTTCAGAACATCATCTTTATTGTTTCGGAAAGAAGACATCTGCTTTTTAAGTTCCTTGAAGAGTTTTAAAAATATTTCAGTTTATTGAAACATTACTGATTATGTGTATTGTGATCATGCAAATATAAGCAATAATAATGAAGGGTATTGTGCATTTATCATATCGCGGGCACTTCCCTAAGCACTTTATCAATGTTAACTCATCTCATCTTTGCCACAAATCTATACATTCACTACTGTTGTGCTCCCGTTTGGCAGATGAGCTACCTGAGATACAAAGAGATCAGGTGAATTGTTCCAGATAAATTTCTAAGCCTAGTTTAAAGCCCAGTTTAACCTCACGCTTCTAAATTCCTCTATGCCAATTCCCTGGAGATAGGAAATGTAAAAGCCATGGAAAGGTACACAAATTAATTAAATTCAACAAAATGTGATGAATATGTTGAGATGTAATTTACAAGTACTAAGGGAGTGTAAATAAAGAGACTTTGGCTGAGCCATCTGGGCCAACGAAAAGCTTCCTAGAAGAGATGACGTTGAAGTTGAGTCTGAAAACATGAGTAAGATGTTTCCAAGTTAGCCAAAGTAAAGGACATTCCAGGTAATGGGACCAGAATGAACAAAGACCTAGAGTATAGTATAGGCACTGCTGAGGATGAAATCAATTAAATTCTACAAAACACGTTGAAAACTCCCTGGCATGTGGTAAGCATTTGGGCCAGATTTATTACACTGTGCCCACAGTTATTAGCCTCCCTGTATCTACACTGGTTTCCTTGTAACTTTGCAGACCTACCCTTTCTGAGTCTGGGAAGTCCTTGTGACTCACTTTGACCGATAGAACGTGGTAGACACCCCAACAGAACGCCAGTTCTGAGCCTCTGCCTCAAGAGGTTTGTGCACTTTCATTTGCTCTCTGAGACACTTCTGCCATGAGAACAACCCCGGATTAGCATGCTGGACGACAGGCCACCAGGGAAAGAGCACCACCGTCCCATTCAAGATCATATCGGATCAGACTATAGCTAATCGAACCCAAACACCTGAGAGGTCCCAGAGAAGATCATAGAGTCACCCATTCACCTGGATCTGAACACAGAGAACTTTTTGTTGTTTTACCACAGTGATTGTTTCAGGGAGAGGTGTCTGACCCGTAGAATATGCAATCTCAGCACTTTTGCTGGAATTCCCAGCTAAAAAATCCTGTCTTTCTTCTGGAAATTTTTATTTTAATTTTTTAGGTACTGGAGGTCAGCTTAGAAGCTCAGGGGACCTAAGACACTGCCATTATTACTTAACTGTGTTTTACTGTTCAAACCCTATCATTCTAGCTTCTAACCTGATCCACTCCTTCTGATTCATGTGGTGAAGAAAGGACGAGGGTGACAGATCTCTATGATACCCTACAGAACTCTGTAACTACCTATCACTTGTTAGATTCCTACAGACCCTCCTCAGTTGTCCAGCTATTTAAAGTGGCTGATGCTATAATTACCTCAATACTAACTATGTCCATTGTCTGTTGAACCCTAGTGATGATTCTGTCCCGGATGCTGAGGTCTTTTTGTTTGCACAGAAGGATTCCAACCTAAATGTAGAGAGGAGAGAACAGACACATCTCTCCTCGTCACTGAAATCACACAAGGATTTTATAAGAGGCATCTTGAAACTTTGATGAAGTCATTTTTCCTTCTGACCAATGAAAAGACTTATTTTCTGTCTTCCTTTCCTTTCTCTTGTTCCTATACTTGGAGTGACTCCCTTTCGCCTTTCCTCATTACTCCTTCCCAAGGTCAATCTCCACCCAGTTCACTTGAAGTCTTTCTCATTTACAGATAAGGTTATATTATACAAATTTTTATTCTTAAGATTTTAGCTTTTATGTGAAAAGAAGTAAATATTTCTCATTTCAGAGTAATGTACAATCACTTTCTAAATGAAAATAAATTATCTTGGGGTCCAGTGTTCACAGAAATTATTTATAATGTAACCTTTCTCATGTAGCAAGGAATTAATATTGAAATGTTGAGTAGACACAATGGATGTGAACTGTGTGTCTTAATCACCTTATGCCTATTTCCAAACCAAAGGAAATGGTCAACAGAAGTATCCTACAACTAGATAGATGCCACAGAGAAGCTGTAAGGAGATCTTCTAGGGACCAGCCAAAAAGAGTTCATTGGGAAGGGTACAGAATTTGGAAGGTAACCACTGGCTTTCTGAGGGCTAACAAGGAGTCATCAGTTATCATAAGAAATAGAAACCTTCTTCCCACATCAAGGATACTAAAATTAGACAGCCTACAAAAAGTCCCCAAAAGGAAGGCAAATAAAAAGCTTTCAACATTTGCCAGAAGCAGAGTCAGCCAATTTGTTAAGTTACCAGGTCAAGTAAGACCTTTCTGTCCCCTGACCACTTCTCCCCCCCCTCCCACCTGAGACCTTATCTAAAATCTAAGGGAATCTGGGATCTCTATGATCTAAGCATGAGAAGAGAATTCCCAGAGCTTTTTGAGCACTAATAAACATATTTTCTTAACCTTACCACTTTCCATTCACCTTTTCTGTCTCTACAGTGTACATAGTTCTCCAGCCCTCTTTCTACCCCTCATCCTTCTGCATATTCCTGCTGCCAAACACCCACATTGCCCCTTCCCTGTGAACATGAAGGGGAAGGACCCTGCCAATAAAGCAGCTGACTGGCAGATACCGCCCATCACTGCCAAGTGTAAAACTCTCCTTCTCCCACCATTCACCAAACGTTGAGAGTTTTTTCCAGTGACAGTCCAGGTTTTCACTGAGGTTTCCAGCTTTTCTGGGAGTTTGAGGGTCCATCCATGTAGATGCCCCAGTGAGTCAGGCTCAGGCACAGATTCCACCACAGAATTTCTCAGAACATCATCGCTAAGTCCCAGGTAGTCAAGACCACTACCTTCATTTCTAAGTTCCAGTTCCATATGGATTAGCTCTATGTCCAAGTTCTTAACGATGAGAATAAAATCTGTAAAGAATTAGTGTGTGCACACACATACACACACTACAAAATCATTGTCACTCACTAGTCAGTGCATTTCTTTCTGAAGACAATTGCACAGGAGGTGAAATTATCATGTAAATATGGCCATAGGTGAATAGAATTCAACTAAGGGCCAGCAAGGTGGTTCAAAATGGTTACAGACTTTAAGTTATCCTATTCTAATGCAATCCTTTCAGAATTAAGGATGTATATTCACTCGTACTTATTTATGATAATTCAATTAAATATATAAAATATTAGTGATATTAAATTCCTTAATGGATTTTCCCCCAATGAGAATATTTCATCTTTCCTGTCCATGAAGGAAAACCAATCTCTTAAGGAAATATACATTAGAAAAAAAAAGGAAATATACATTAGAATCCCTAAATATCCTGTATCAAGAGAAGTCATACTTTGCTACACCATAATTTCTTCATGGCTTTTTTCACTTCCATATTCCTCAGAGGGTTGAGCAAGGGTGTCCCAATTGTATAAAACACAGCCACTGTCTTGTCTATTGGAAATGTGGTGGGTGGGCGTGTGTATATGAATATGCATGGACCAAAAAATAAGACAACCACAATAAAGTGGGAGGTGCAGGTGGAAAGGGCTTTTCGCCTTCCTTCAGCACTGTGGTTACGCAGAGAGTACAAGATGACAACATAGGAGGTAAGCAGGATTATGAAACTCACCGTGCATATGGCCCCACTGTTGGAAACAACTAGCAAATTTGTCACACAAGTGTCCATGCAGGCAAGTTTCAACAAGGGCTGCAAGTCACAGAAATAGTGGTCAATCACGTTGGGGCCACAGAAAGGCAATCTCAAAGCCAGGAAAATTTGTGCCGAAGAGTGGATACAAGATCCCACCCAGGCTAGAATCACCAAAACACTGCACACGTGCCGGCTCATGATGGTAGTGTATCGCAAGGGCTTACAAATGGCTACATAGCGATCAAAAGCCATGAGGATGAGCACCAAGATTTCCATGCACCCAAAGAAATGGGCTGCAAAGACCTGAGTCATGCACTCATTGTAGGAAATGGTCTTCTTGTGAGCAAGGGCATCCACAATCAATCTGGGGGCTGTGGTTGTAGAGAAGCAGGCGTCAGCAAAAGACAGATAGAACAGGAAGAAGTACATAGGACTCCCAAGGGTCCTGCTTGTTTTAATAGTCACTACAATGAGAAAGTTCCCCGACAGTGTCGCAAGGTAAAGAATCAAGAAGACCCCAAATACTGCCTTCTGCTTTCCTGCATCCCGAGTCAACCCAAGGAGAATGAATTCAGTCACACTGCTATTCATCGTAATACTACTGGCTGAAAGTAAGGTGCAGTTGAGGACAAGGGCTGAATCTGCAAAGAGAAGAAAAGAAGTGACAGCTTTGGAAGATCGGTGGGCTGAACTCTGAATGCCTTGCTTTTGCTCCATGTTATGTTACCTCTGACTGCCTTCAATCCTCTTTGACTCTTGGTAAATCCGCAGATGCCCAAGCCTCTCCCAGAGCTATCTGTTGATTCAGAAGCTAACTGCCTTGGGTCAACAAAGCCTTTGCATTTGGGGAGTAAAAATTAAATGTCCTTAAAAAATTCTGATTCCTACCAAGACTGAAAACTGCAGAACTTGAACTTTCCTTGGGCAAGTGACTTAACTGTCTCATAATTTAGCTTTCATATGAAAAATGGAGTGGAAATAGTTGCCTTACCTGATCCTGAGTTTCCTTAAGAATTAAAAGATTGTATATGCACACAGATACACACATGTATCTCATGTGTTATGGATTTTTTTATCTATGTGCTTTGAAATCTGGAAAACACTATTCCACTATAATTAACTTGTTGGAAAATCCCTCTGGAAGAAAGTATTCTCTGTTCAGTTCACTCATTTTTGGGCCCCTGACCCCTTTATCTCTGACTCCATCAGTATGTTGGATGAAATATGCTTTATAAAAATCTGTTTTGACAATCTTTTACTTAACCTCCCTTGTTCAATGTCAGTCTTACTGACACCATTATATAACAAATGTCGGGACACCTTTGAAGTTGACATAATTGAGGGAAACTGTTTACCCTCTTGACTGTACTGTGGGACTAAACTCAGAATGTTGAGCATCTCTGCCTGTGATTTCAACATGCTATAAAATTCCTAATGATGCCTATAATCTAAATGATTCCTGTTGTTACTCAGAGATGTTCATTTTACCCTGAAGTCACCAGGATACTTCTAAAAATTTCATCTGAAAAGTATCCCATAATTCCAACATACTATGTTATGATTGTTCTATTTCAAGTTTTTGTTCATAACATGTTAATTTTGTCACTGAAATCACCATATAATATCATTTTGTGTCCTGATTTTGACTTGAATTATTATAACACTTCCTCCCATGTCATTATACTTATCATTAGTTTAACTGTTAATTTAATTATGTGACATTGTATAAAGTTTTGTAAGTGGCATCTCTTTGACCATTTGTCCTTTGAGTTATTTATATAGTTTCCAATTTTGAGTCACATAGATAACAACTTAAAGTAATTTCCCAATATGATGTTGTTGTCCCAAATGCTAGAGATCATCATGCTGTTGATAATTATTAAAAATGTTTCTCAACATTTTGTGTCCATTTATTAACTATATTTTATGATGAAATAATTCATGTTTATCATTCGTTATTCAAAAGACACAGAAGAATAAAAGAAAATTTAAAGCTGTCTCCAAACTATTGAATTTATACTCCTACTCTCCAGAAATAACTACTGTTGGTTTTCTTTTAGAAATGTCTTTTAGGAAACATTCTCTAAGTATATTTACATATGTGTGTATCTCTACATCCTTTTACTATATACATATATGGTCAATATTTCAAGGTTGATGATTTTGCAAAAAAGCTGATGAACATGCAAACAAACAAGAAAGGTTATTTTATGACACGATCTTATTCTCTCATTTGGTTAGTAGAAAACAATTGTATTTTGTTATATGCACATACATTTTTATCACCAACCACATTTTACATTGTTACTACATTTTTAATGAGAATATTGCTTTTATGACAATTTTTTATCTTTGGTCAGTTCATATTTTGCAATCTTGATATTTTATCTGTGATGGCTATTCATCAAGAAAATAACTACATTTCTTGATCAAGAACACAGTTGCTGTAGTCAGATGTCTTGGGTTCAAATCCCAGCTCCACTCTTTCCTAGCTGGGGAAAGCTACTTTACACATAACATGGTTACACTACAGATAAAATGAGAAAAAGATCCAGCTTATAATAAGCGAGAACTATGTAAGTCCCCGCCTCTGCTACTTTCCCTATTATGATTTTACTTTTTCCCTTTTCTATGACTTTTTTTTCCTTTTCTTTTATTACAAGCTGTCCATTTCCCCATTCTAGTTTAGTGTTTGTTTCAAAACATTTTAAAATTGTACTGCCTGTTCCCTTCTCTCAGAATTCCATAATTATCTTTGATTTTAAATATCAAGTCACAATTATCTGGACTTATTGAGAAGATTGGGCAAAATACTCACCTGTTCTTAATGATTTTTGAGTTTTAAGATATGCATAGATGAAAGCATTAATTATGTAAGGGACTATGTGATTGGTATTAGAAGAATAGAAACCATCTGCAAAGAGAAGAGTAAAAATTCCTAAAGGATAGATGGGTCAGTGAAAAACTCAGGGTTATGTTAAGAGATGAACTATAGATTTGATTGAAGAAATTCAAGTTCTAAACCAGGTTCCCTAAGATGCAAATCCCCTAAAGCAGAGCAGAGAGGTAGGTTAGCACAATGACAGAGCATCCAGGCTGAAGCCACACCGCCAGGATTGATACCCCACCCACTGCGCAGTATGATGCCATATTTCACAAGTCCCTACATAACTGTGCTACTTATTCTTCCTCTGTAGACATGAAGATTAAAATAATCTACTTTTTAGGGTTTCTGTGAAGGCTAAATACAGTATGTACGACACAGAAGAGATCCAAGTATTTAGTAACTGCGATTGGAATGGCTCTTTCATTATGATTACTAGTATCAACATTCCATTATGATTATTAAAATTACCAGGATATTAATCTACCTGTTCATTTACCCATACCATCTGCACAACTGTTTTTCACACTTATTTCCTTCCCCGAGTAGCTGAAATCATCTCGGCACTGTGGTTCCTGCTAATTTGCTCATGGTGATCAGGAGCTGGGAATGGCAACTCCAAATATTGTTCATAAATACTAAAAAACAGGGGCGCCAGGGTGGCTCAGTCAGTTAAGCAGATGGCTTGGTTCAGGTCATGATCTTGCAGTCCGTGAGTTAGAGCCCTGCATGGGGCTTTGGGCTGACAGCTTAGAGCCTAGAACCTGCTTCAAATTCTGTGTCTCCCTCTCTCTCTGCCCCTTCCCATTAGCACTATGTCTCTCTCTGTCTTTCAATAATGAATAAATATTAAATAAATAAATGCATAAATAAATAAATAAATAAATAAATAAATAATAAAATACAAAGTACATAACAGGTTCTGTATATGAGGAGAGGAAAGTAGAAATATAATAGGCCCTTGGTTGTAAAGAGTTTGTGATGCAAAGATATGAAAATCAGAGGGGTGAGAGCATTGACATGAAAGAAACCAACCAACGTTTTAATGGGGATGATGGGACAAAGAGAGAAGATCAATATGAAATCGCTGGTTTAGACAGATTCTAGTGTCACAGTAGAAAAACTTGGAAAAGTAAGGTTTCGTCTCTGCCAAAGGCCATGGAAGCCACGTTATGAAATCTGAACATATTTTTGCAGTCAAGTATTAGATTTGGAGATATACAAGATATGAGAGCTGATTTTATTAAGATTTATTCAGCACAGAAGAACAAAATCATTCAGTTGTTTATCAAAATTTAATCATCTGTTTTTTTCTAAATTTAGTCTAGTTGGATTTGGGCTTACCTGTAATAAGGTGCCTGCTCCCTTCAAGATGTCAGGGTTGCCCTGAAGACATCCACCTTTGAATTCCCTGCACTTAGAAACTCAATGGGCAGCATACAAGTGGATCCACTGTGGCCCCAAGAGAACGAAGATTAACCCAGCAGGCATCCCGAGTATGATTCAATGTTGACTCCAGACCTGTCCCTTCCCCTCTCAGAGGAGGAGCAGATGGGCTCCCTCTCAGCTGTCTCTGTGGGGGGCAGGGAGGAGGCAGCAAAATCACATGCCTCCTCTCAGCTTTAATAAGATCTTTTGGTCGTTGTTGCTTTTTAGTTTGTTCGCGTTGCTAAGACTTAATTTTTTTAGAGCAGTGCCACATTCACAGCAACACCAAGACACAAGTACAGAGATTCCCCATAAGGTCCCTAGCCCCCACACAGATATCACCCCTGCCATTATCAACATCGCCCGCCAGAACGGTACATTTCCCAGAACTGATGAGCCTACCGTGACACATCCTCATCACCCAGAGTCCAACGTTTACCCCAAGGCTCACTCTTGGGTGTGGTACATTCTATGGTTTCAGTAAATATTAGTAACATACATCCATCATCGTAATAGCATACAGAGTATTTTCACTGATCTAAAAACAGGATCAGTTTAGATTCTCAAAACATGAGACAAAAATTCCTTTCACACAATGTCTAATCCTCACTAATTCTAAATAAATGTCTCACACCATTTTGTGAAATTTGTGAATATCTCACTCACATTGAGGGAGATAACTATGTGAGTTTTCACCGTATTATTAGCTCATAGATACTGCAAAATCAGGCTGGTATCTCATAAATGTCAGTCTTACAAATGGTCAATCCTACAATTCTTTAAGTGGACCCTCTATGTTTCTATACAGAAAGAAAGGACACAATTTCAGAAATTCCCTCTTCTCCTCCCTCTCTATCCTCTCCCTCTTTTTACCTCCTAGCTACAACTTCAAAGGGAAAAGTGGGCATTCTAAAAATATGATGAATCTTGACTTATGATTAAAGGGTTGCTGTGGTTTTCAAGTGCAAAGGCTGAAATACTCACCATGACTTTCAAAGTCCTCAAACGCTGTGCCGTAGTCTTGCTTACCACATTTCCTCCCAGGGCTTCTGCTCATGTGTGACCAGCCATGCCTGACACTTGCTGTCCCTCATGAATATGTTCCAAACATATCATTCACTACATTTTCAGTATTTCCTAGTGGCTAAATGACCTTGGTCTGATAAACTTCCACTTTCCATTGCTTCCTGAGGATCAGCTGCTTATTTAATCCATTAAAAGAAAAAGAAACCCATATGTATAGGATACTATACCTCTGTCCCCTCAAATATACCTCCCACCCTTTTGACAAGAATTTTTCCTGAGACTGTGCTGCCTCAAGCAGAGATCAGTGAAAACTGGGAGCCCTGACACATTCAGATCCTCTCATCACTAAGACAAATATGTTCCCAGAGCTTCAAGCGTCTCAGGAGACAGAATTATATCATGGCAACTTCCCTAAAACCCAGTCCTGTATGGGAGGCAAGGAAAAGAACATAGTTTAATTGGGTTTGAAAACTTACCTTATTGCTCGTAAGGAGATGAGATCCAAGAGAGAGCTCCTAGATTTGCTCTCGCAATTCGGATTTACGTTGATGAATCATGTGCACTAAGTGTGCAACATGTAAACCGTACATCTAATAGATTTACTCAGCTTTCCAGTGCAGGGTCTGTGGGGAGAGGAGATACTCCACAGATCGCCAGTCTTTCCTAGAAGGCCTGAGTTAGAGCTGTAATATCAGCAGAATATTTCTCACTTCTATTCTTAGAACTTTTGAGAATTAAAAGGAAACATCCCCACTATTCTATGATAGGAACATATCTAAAAGCAGCTCTGTAACCCCCCCCCCAAAAAAAAAACCCTGGAAGAACACATGAGTTAACATTTCTTCCTCCTCCATCAGATATTTATAGAGATTTCATACACGTTCACAAATGCTGAGCCTTTGGAGGGACAAGGACTCTGCCCTTCCCACCCAACCCCAAGGGATAAACTCAGTCAATCCCTGACCACAGCAACCTCAGTGCCAAGGATTCCTGAACAAGGCCATCAATGGGCAGATTCTGTCCTCAGAGCCCTTCTCCCCTACCAGTCTGTCCTAAGGGACACCTCTCATTTCAGTTACCAAGTGCTCCACTCCTGTCCCTGCCCTACGGAAAGAGCAAGCAGGTATAGATCACTGAAAGTTCCCAAATGCTCTGCTCTTTAAGCCAAATCTTTTCTAACCCCACACAAAACTCGGAGCCCATGTAGAGTTTGAACCACACGTGATGAAATTGAATTCTAGCTTCACTATTTTTGTCTCTGTCGCTTTAAGCAAGGTTTTAAACTTCTCCCTCTTTCTCATTCTAGAAAATGTCACTCTTAGATACAATATTATAAATCTTAATGATACTCATAAAATATAAAATTACAATGAAACGACTCATTAAAATTCCTACAATTTCTATATATTTTGAAGTCAGTAAGTCGGCAGGTAAAGAGAAGAGAAAAAATATGGAAATTAAGATGTTTTTAAGTAGTTTTTATTTTTAAATCAACTCAAGTTATACTTAACAATGAAAGGCACTTTTGTTATTGAGCAATTCTACACATTACTCAGCGTTCATCACAAGTGTCACAGACTGGCTACCTCTGGAGTATCTTCTCTCCTCTTGATCTCCTTTACTATTTCACCCAGCCGCCCACCTCCCTTCGGCAACCAGCATTTTATTCTCTGTATTTTAGAGTCTGGGTGTTTTTTCTCTTCCTTCTTTCTTTGCTCATTTGCCTTATTTCTTAAATTCCACATATGAGTGAAATCATACGCTATTTGACTTCCTCTGTCTGATTTATTTAGCTTATGGGCACTCTGAGTCCATCCGCGTTGTTGCAAATGGCCAGATTTCATTCATAATAAGGCTAAGTGTTACTGCATGTATGTACCACATCATTTTTTTTAATTTACATGCAAGTTAGTGAGCATATTGTTCACTAATAATTTCAGGGGTAGAATCCAGTGACTCATCCCCTACATCTGACATCCAGGGCTCATCCCAACAAGTGTCTTCCTCAATGTCCGTTGCCCATTTATCCACCCACCCACTCACAACCCCTCCAGCATGCATCAGTTTGTTCTCTACATTCAAGAGTTTCATGCATTGTCCCCTTCCCTGTTTTTACGCTATTTTCACTTCCTTTGCCCAATGGTCGTCTGTTTTGTATCTTAAATTCCACATATGAGTGAAGTCATATGATATTTGTCTTCTCTGACTAATTTCCCTCAGCAGAATACTCTAGTTCCATCCACATTGATGCAAATGGCAAGATTTCATTCTTTTTGATTGCCGAGTAATACTCCAGTGTGTGTGTGTGTGTGTGTGTGTGTGTGTGTGTGTGTGTGTGTATACCACATCCTCTTTATCCATTCATCTGTCAATGGACATTTGGTCTCTTTCCATACTTTGGCTTTTGCCAATAGCGCTGCTATAAACAATGGAGTGCATGTGTCCCTTCAAAACAGCATACCTGTATCCTTTAGATAAATATGTAGTTGTGCAATTGCTGGCTCATAGGGTAGTTCTATTGTTAATTTTTTGAGGAACCTCCATACTGTCTTCCAGAGTGGCTGCACCAGCTTACATTGCCACCAGGAGTGCAAAAGGGTTCCCCTTCCTCCGCATCCTCGCCAACATCTATGGTTGCCTGAGTTGCTAATGTGTGCCATTCTGACAGCTGTGAGGTGGTGTCTCCCTGTGGTTTAGATTCGTATTTCCCTGGTGATGAGTGATGTTGAGCATGTTTCCATGTGTCTGTCAGCCATCTGGATGTCTTCTTTTGAAAAGTGTCTGTTCACGTCTTCTGTCCATTTCCTCACTGGATTATTTCTTTCTCAGGTGTTGAGTTTCATAAATTCTTTATAGGCTTTGGATACGAACCCTTTATCTGATATGTAATTTGAACACATCTTCTCCCATTCCATCATTTGCCTTTTGTTTTTGCTGATTGTTTCTTTCGCCACACAAAAGCTTTTTATCTTGATGAGGTCCCATTAGTTCATTTTTGCTTTCTTCCCTTGCATCCAGAGACATGTTGAGCAAGAAGTTACTGCAGCCGAGGTCAAAGAGGTTTTTGCCTGTTTTCTCCTCCAGGATTTTGAGAGCTTCCTGCCTTACACTTAGGTCTTTCATCCATTTTGAGTTTATTTGTGTTCTGGTGTAAAAAAGTGTTCTAGGTTCATTCTTCGGCATGTCGCTGTCCAGTTTTCCCAATACCATTTGCTGAAGAGTGTCTATTCCATTCGATTTTCTTTCCTGCCTTGTGAAAGATTAGTTGCCCATATGTTTGTGGGTCCATTTCTGGGCTCTATATTCTGTTCCCTTGATCTAAGTGTCCGTTTTTGTGGCAGTACCATACTGTCCTGATGATTACAGCCTTGGAATCCACCTTGAAGTCCAGAATGTGATGCTCTAGCTTTGGTTTTCTTTTTCAGGATTGCTTTGGCTCTTCAGGGTATTTTCTGGTTCAACCCAAACTTTAGGATTGTTTGTTCTAGCTCTGTGAAGCATGCTGGTCTTATTTTCATAGGGATTGCATTACATACATAGATTTCCTTGGGTAGTATTGACATTTTAGCAATATTTGTTCTTCTAATCCATGACCAGGGAATATTTTTCCATCTTGTTGTGTGTCTTCTTCCATTTCTTTCAGTAGCTTCCTATTGTTTTCAGTGTATACATTTCTCACCTCTTTGTTTAGGTTTATTCCTAGGTGTCTTATGGTTCTTGGTGCAATTGCCAATGGGATCGATTCCTCGATGTATCTTTCTGTTGCTTCATTATTGGTATATAGAAATGCATCCGATTTTGTGCATTGAATTTATATCCTGCGACATTGCTGAATTCACGGATCAGTTCTGGCAGCTTTTTGGTGGAACCTTTGGGTTTTCCATATAGTGTATCATGTCGTCTGCAAAGAGTGAAAGTTTGACTTCCTATTTGCCAATTGGATGCATTTTATTCCTTTGTGTTGTGTGAATACTGAGGCTAGGACTTTCAATACTATGTTGAATAACAGTGGAGAGAGTGGACATCCCAGTCGTTTTCGTGACCTTGTGGGAAAGCTCTCAGTTTTTTCCCCACCAAGGATGATATTAGTGGTGGATCTCTCATATATAGATTTTATGATCTCGAGGTATGATCCTTTTATCACTACTCTTTGAGGCGTTTTATCAAGAAAGGATGCTGAATTTTGTCAAATGCTTTGTCCCACATCTTTGACAGGTTGATGTGGTTCTTCTCCTTTCTTTTCTAAGCAAGATGTATGACATTGATTGGTTTATGGAAATTGAGTCAGTCTTGCATCCCAGGTATAAATCCCACTTGATCGTGGTGAATAATTTTTTTAGTGTTGGCTAGGGTCTTGTTGAGAGCTTTTACGTCCATGTTCATCAGGGAAATTGGTCTGTAGTTATTTTTAGTGGGGTGTTTGTCTGGTTTTGGAATCAAGGTAATGCTGGCCTCATAGAATGTGTTTGGAACTTTTCCTTCCTTTTCTATTTTTTCGAAGAGAATAATTCTACCAAACACTTCTTTCAGTGTTTGGTAGAATTCCCCTGGAAAGCCATCCAGCCCTGGACTCTGGTTCTGGGGAGATTTTTGATTCAATTTCTTTACTGGTTATGGGGCTGTTCAAATCTTCTATTTCTTCCTATTTCAGTTTTTGTAGTTTATATGTCTCTAGGAATTTGTCCGTTTCTTCCAGATCGCCCAATTTATTGGCATATAATTGTTCATAATATTGTCTTAATATTGTTTGTATTTCTGCAGCATTGGCTATGATTTCCCCTCTTTCATTCTTGATTTGATTTATTTGGGCCCTATCCTTTTTCTTTTTTGATCAAACTTGTTAAAGGTTTATCAATTTTATTAATTCTTCCAAAGAACCAGCTCCTGGTTTCATTGATCTGTTCTACTGTTTCCTTTTTTTTCCAATTTCAACAGAATTGATTTCTGCTCTAATCTTTATTATTTCCTGGCCTCTGCTGGTTTGCTCTTCTTTTCCCAGCTCTTTTAAGTGTAAAGTTAGGTTGTGTATCTATGACCTTTCTTCCTTCTTTAGGAAGCTGTGAATTACAACACACTTCCCTCTTACGACTGCCTTGGTTGTGTCCCAGAGGTTTTTGTCTGTGGTATTATCATTTTCATTGGCCCATATACTTTTTATGTACCACTTTAACTTCTTGGTTAACCTATTCATTTGTTAGTAGGATGTTCTTTAGTCTCCAAGTATTTGTTGTCTGTCCAAATTTTTTCTTGAGATTTCGTGTTTCACTGTGTTGTGGTCTGAAAATATGCAAGGTGTGATCTCAGTCCTTTTGTACTTATTAAGGGCTGATTTGTGTCCCAGTATGTGATCTATTCTGGAGAATGTTCTACGTGCACTGGAGAAGAATATGTATTGTGCTGCTTTAGGATGAAATGTTCTGAATATATCTGTTAAGTACATCCACTCCAGTGTGTCATTCAAAGCCTTTGCTTCTACATTGATTTTCCACTCACATGATCTGTGCATTGCTGTAATTTGGGTGTTGAAGTCCCCTACTATTATCGTATTATTGTCAATGATTTCCTTTATATTTGTCATTAATTGATTTATAAATCTGGGTTATTTCACATTGGGGCATAAATGTTTACAACTGTTAGATCTCCTAGGTAGATAAACCCCTTAATAATGATCTAATGCCCTTCTTAATCTCTTGTGACAGACTTTATTTTAAAATCTACATTGTCTGTTATAAGACTGGCTACTCCAGCTCTCTTTTGGCAACCAGGAGCCTGTTAGGTGGTTCTGCATCTCTACTTTCAATCTGAAGGTGTCTTGATGTCGGGCCCCTGGGTGGCTAGTCGGTTGAGCGTCCGACTTCAGCTCAGGTCATGATCTCGTGGTCTGTGAGTTCAAGCCTTGCATCGGGCTCTGGGCTGACAGCTCAGAGCCTGGAGCCTGCTTCATATTCTGGGTCTCCCTCTCTCTCTCTCTGCCCTCTACTGCTCATGCTGTCTCTCTCTGTCTCTCAAAAATAAATAAACACTGAAGGTGTCTTGATGTCTAAAATGAGTCCCTTGTAAACAGCATATAGATGGATCTTGTTTTCTTTTCCATTCTGTTACCTTATGTCTTTGATTGCAGCATTTAGTCCGTTGACATTTAGAATGAGTCCTAAAAGATATGAACTTATTGGCATTGTGTTGTTATGGAGTTGAAGTTTCCAGTGGTATTATCTGGTCCTTTCTAGTCTTTGTTGCTTTAGATCTTTTTTGTTTTGTTTCGTCTTTTTTCCTCCCAGGGAGTTCCCTTTAAAATTTCTTGCAGGGCTGGGTTATTGTTCACCAACTCCATCAGGTTTGTTTGGGAAACTTTTTATCTCTCTTTCTATTTTCAATGACAACTTTGTTGGATAATGAATTCTTGGCTGCATACTTTTCTGATCCAACATATTGAACATATCTTGCCACTCCTTTCTGGCCTGCCAAGTTTCTGCAGATAGGTGTGCTGTGAACATGATCTGTCTTCCCTTGTAGGTTAAGGTTTTTTTTTTCCCCTTTGCTGCTTTCATGACTCTTTCCTTGCCTGAGTATTTTGTGAATTGGAATATGATATGCCTCTTGATGCTCTGTTTTTGTTGGCTCTAATGACAGTTTTCTGGGCTTTCTGGATTTTGAGGTCTACTTTTCCACTATTATTTGCTCACATGACCCTTCTATGCCTTTTTCTCTCTCTTCATCTTCTGGGACCCCTATGATTTGGATATTATTCCCTTTTAATGAGTCACTGAGTTCTCTCATTCTCATATCATGCTCTTTTGCCTTAGTTTTCCTGTTTTTCTCAACTTTATTATTCTCCATAATTTTGTCCTCTATATCATTGACTTGCTGCTCTGCTTCATCCATCCTTGCCACTATGGCTCCATTTGAGATTGAATGTCAGTTATAACATTTTTAATTTCACTCTGACAAGAGTTTACTTCTTTTATTGCCACAGAAAGTGATTGTGTGTGTGGGTGTGTCTGTGTGCATGTATGTTTTAAGCTGAGTAGTATTCTTAATATTGTGATTCTAAATTCTGTTTCTGACATCTTGCTTATAACTGAGTTGATTAAGTCTCTGGTTGTCATTTCTTCCTCTTCTTTCTTTTCGGGTGAATTCTTTCATCTCATCATTTTGAAGGATGAGAAAGAATTAATAAAGTAAAAGAAATAAACCCAATTTAAAACACAAAAATATCAAATAAAGAATGCTGGATTGTAGGTGTGTTTTGGTCTGGTTGTTGAAAGAAGCTTGATAGAATGGAGAACAAAGGAATTAAAACAAGTGAAAAAAAGGGGGACAAAAAGAAAAACATTTGAAAATTTAAAATAACAAATACAATAAGGTAGAATAAAATGAAATGATGAAAGTGAAATAGGATTTAAAAATTTACAAAAAAGGAAAAGTAAAGTAGAAAACCTAAAGAGAAATCTTTTTATAAAACTGGAAAATAAATATAAGTTTTTCTTTTTGTCTTTTCAAGAATGAGAAAAGAAAAGAAAAGAAAAAAAAATTGAATAGATGGACCAGTGAACAGAATGAAATATGGTTGAAAGAAATCCAGTTTCCCCCAGGAGTCAAACTATCAAGCGCTTTATAGTTGTAAACTAAGCAGGCAGACACGGCATTCCTCTAGAGCACCATTGGCCCACTTGGAAGGGTCTTGGTGTAATGGCTCAATTCTCCACGAGATGGCGCTGCTTAGTTTGTTAGAGTGGAAGGTTGTGGCAAGCATGGGTGTGTATTCACATGCTCAGGAGGGCTGAAAATGGAAACACCAAGCTACCCAGTCTCTAGTATCAGAACTCTGTGAACTCCCCCACCAGCAATCAAGCACTCCTCCTTTGTCTCAGGCTTCTGTCCACTCCCCGCAACTACACTGCCTGTGACCAAGACATCAGTCCACCAGGCAGCACCTTCCCCCACATTTTATCTCAGATGGGACTGTGTATCCAACCCCTCACTTCTGAGGGCCTCGCAGCTATGACCCACTGAGATGCTCTGGGGGAGGGTCTCAAGAGCAATAGCCAGTGCCTCCCTGCCCCCAGGAAGGTTCACATGACTGTGGTGTTGCAGATGCCCAGAGAGTGAAGCCTGGTTCCAGCCTATGCTAGAAAAAGTTCATGCAATTGTGTAGCAGCAGTGATTCAGGGATTATGAATTATGGTAAATCACAACACAGATATGGCACCAGGCTTCACCCTTAACATCCTCGTCGCAACCCCAGTGAATGTGGCTGTTATCCAGGGTCTGCTGGGACCATTGCCTGTGGGGAGGCCACCCAGCGTTTACCAAATGTTATCCTGGAAGGGAAACTTCCTCTCCCCTAGCACCCCCTCGGACCTCACTGTCTGCTGCTGGGGAATTCACCCTTCAAACAGAGCTTCACCGGGTATTGACCTGTGGAGTTTCAGCTTCTGCCCACCCCTGTTTATGGAGACATTATTAAACCCTCTCTTTTCTAAGTTCTCTTTCTCCCTTTCTTGTGGGTGTTTCCACTTTTTTTCTTCTTCACTAGCCTCTTTTAGGGGGAGTGCATGTCCTGTACTCTCGCCCTGTCTCTGTCCTCTGTCCATAAGCAAAAACAGCTCCCTACTATCCACAGCTTCTCTCTCCCCCAGTTTACCTCTCTGCACCATGTACCTGATGCGTTCTGTGCCTGAAGTTGCGGATTGTTGTGTTAATCCTCAAATCTCTTCTCTAGGTGTGCAGGTGGTTTTGTGTTGATCTAGCTGCATTTCAGGGACGAGAAAGGGAAAAAAAGACTTCCCTGCTGCTCCACCATCTTGGCCCCTCCAGTGGTGTCTACCATGACTTTCTAAATGAAACTAAATCTTGTTGAGGCCCAGTGTTCATACAAATTATAATGTAACCTTTCTTATGTAAAAAGGTGTTAAAACTGAAATGTTGTATAGACACAATGGATGTGAACTGTGTGTCTAAATCACCTTTTGCCAATTTCCAAACCAAAGTAAAAGATGAAGGAAAGTATCCTACTAGAAAAAGGATATAGATGTGGTCAAGTTATAAAGTGGCCAAGAGACTTGTGAAAAAAATCCTTAAGTAAATCACTGTAGAGATATGTCTGTCCCTCACCCCAGACTTCACATGTCTCTGTGTGTGTGTGTGTGTGTGTGTGTGTGTGTGTGTGTGTGTGTTTGAGTGCTGGAGCACTACTCTGAGAACATAGCATGGGGCCCTCCATATGGGTACTAACAGCAGAATGAGATAAGAAAAGTCAAGGAAGGAAGAGAGACTGGTTGGTATCAGGTGAGGGTGACTGGTTGACATTAGCCTATGTTAGAAGTTTTCCATATAAATATAACTCTTTGGGAGCAGATATGCCTGGATGTTTCGTCACACACTCCCACAGAGAAGCCATAAAGAGAACTTCTAGGGACTAGCTCAAAAGAGATCACTGGGAAGGGTATAGAATTTGGAAGGAAACCACTGGCTTTCTGGGGGCTAACAAGGGGTCATCAGTCATAATAAGAAACAGAAATCTTCTTCCCACACCCAGGATACTATAATTAGAGACCCTACAAAAATCCCCCAAAAGGAAGGCAAAGAAAAATCTTTCACCATTTGCCAGAAGCAGAAACGGTGAGTGAGTTTGTTAAGGTACCAGGTCACGTAAGACTTTTTAGTCCCCTGACCACTTCTTCCACCCTTATGAACTGACTTTATCTAAAATCTAAGGGAAGCTGGGATCTAAATGATCTAAGCATGAGAAGAAAATTCCCACAGCTTTCTGAATATTAATGAATATTTTCTTTCTCCCACTATATTAAATTTTAAAAATCAAAAAATGATAAGAATTAAACGTTTATTTTTATTATGTCTTGGTCACTTAAGAATCAATTATTCTAAATATAAACTTCACATGACCAGATTCAAATGCTTCAGAAATGAAACTGCAAGACACAAAACTAGGAAGATCAGGAGTCTTCACTTAGAACATAAAACATAATTGCCTCTTGTAATATGGCACTGAGAGCTCTGACAAATGTTCTCTTTGGGATTTAACTATTTATTTGCCACCTCTTTCTATGTAGGAGTCTTGGGTATCTTAGATGGGACATGATAACATTTGGTCTTCAGTTGCTAGAAATGATCTCATACTTGGGAAGGTCATTGGATTCGTTTCTCATTAGCCTGTATCACTTAAAGTAATTCTTCTTGGTGCAAATTTGATGGTAACTATACATTCAGATATTGAAACAGCATCAAATGACAGTACTTAATTACGGGATTATGATGTAGTGGAGGCGGACGTGGTGGTGGTTATGGTGGTAGAGTGTTTATTACAGATATCAATTAGTTTAACTTCAAAAATTAAAATACATATTTAAACATTCCTCTACAAAACCAGAAGACCATAAACAAAAAGCAGTAATGTGGACCTTCAATCATGGGATCTCCCAAAGAATAGGAAATTTGAATTTTCAGACACCATTGGGAACCATAAATAAATAAATAAATAAATAAAGGGTTTTCCCGATATGCAAATAAATGGAAGAGCCAAGGAAGTCAAGCTAATCTAGGTCAATTTTATAGAGATACCCAGGAACTGCATTTGTTTCCCTGCAAACGTTGAGATACCCAATGAGTGATTCTCCAATAAAAAAGGCAAAGCTTCTTCTATCCCACCTGGATACAGTTACCACTTTCCTTTCACCTTTGCTTGCTCTACACTGTACATTGTTTTCTAGCGCCCTTCTACCCCTTAACCTTCTGCATATTCCTGCTGCCAACCCCCCTCACTGACCCTGATCTGTGACGATGAAAGAGAAGGACCCTGCCAAAAAGCAGTTCCTGGCTGATACTGCCCATCACTGCCAACTGTAAAACTCTCCTTCTCCCACCATTCACTGAACACTGAGAGTGTTTTCCAGAGACAGTCCAGGTTTTCACTCAGGTTTCCAGCTCTTCGTGGAGTTTGAGGGTCCATTCATGTCCCAGCGAGTCAGCCTCAGGCACACATTCCACCACATAATTCTCTCAGAACATCTTCTCCAACGCCCAGGTTGTCAAGACCATGACCTTCATTTCTAAGTTCTGGTTCCATAGGGATTAGCTCTACATCCAAGTTCTTAAAGACTAGAATAAAATCTGTAGAGAATTAGTGCACACACACACACACACACAATCATTCTGTCAATAGTACATTTTTTTCTGAAGACAAATCGTACAGGAAGAGAAATTATCATGTGAATATAGCCAGCTGTCAAAAGAGTTCAACTGAGAGCCAGCCCAGGTTGTTCACAATGTTTATGGATTTTAAGTAATCCTATTCTAATGCCATCCTCTCTGAATAAGCGTTGTGTATATATCCGTACTTATTCATAATAATTCAATTAAATATATAAAATATTAGAGAAGTTAAAATTTCCCAATGGATTTTTCCCACAATGAGAATAATTCATTTTGCCTGTCCATGAAGGAAGACCAGGCTGTTAAGGAAAAATACATTGAAATTCCTGAATATCCTGTATCCAAAGAAGTCATACTTTGCTACACCATAATTTCTTCATGGCTTTTTTCACTTCCATATTCCTCAGAGTATAGATCAGAGGGTTGAGTAGGGGTGTCCCGATTGTATAAAACACAGCCACTGTCTTGTCTATTGGAAATGTGGTGGGTGGGCGTGTGTATATGAATATGCATGGACCAAAAAATAAGACAACCACAATAAAGTGGGAGGTGCAGGTGGAAAGGGCTTTTCGCCTTCCTTCAGCACTGTGGTTACGCAGAGAGTACAAGATGACAACATAGGAGGTAAGCAGGATTATGAAACTCACCGTGCATATGGCCCCACTGTTGGAAACAACTAGCAAATTTGTCACATAAGTGTCCATGCAGGCAAGTTTCAACAAGGGCTGCAAGTCACAGAAATAGTGGTCAATCACGTTGGGGCCACAGAAAGGCAATCTCAAAGCCAGGAAAATTTGTGCCGAAGAGTGGATACAAGATCCCACCCAGGCTAGAATCACCAAAATGCTGCAGACGTGCCGGTTCATGATGGTTGTGTATCGCAAGGGCTTACAAATGGCTACATAGCGATCTAAAGCCATGAGGATGAGCACCAAGATTTCCATGCACCCAAAGAAATGGAGTGTAAAGACCTGAGTCATACATTCATTGTAGGAAATGGTCTTCTTCTGAGCAAGGGCATCCACAATCAATCTGGGGGCTGTGGTTGTAGAGAAGCAGGTGTCAGCAAAAGACAGATAGAATAGGAAGAAGTACATAGGACTCCCAAGGGTCCTGCTTGTTTTGATAGTCACTACAATGAGAAAGTTCCCCAACAGTGTTGCAAGGTAAAAGATCAAGAAGACCCCAAATACTGCCCTCTGCTTTACTGGATCCTGTGTCAGCCCAAGGAGAATGAATTCAGTCACACTGCTATTCATCGCAATTCTACTGGCTGAAAGAAAGGTGCAGTTGAGGACAAGGGCTGAATCTGCAAAGAGAAGAAAAGAAGTGACAGCTTGGGAAGATCGGTGGGCTGAACTTTGAATGCTTTGCTTTTGCTCCATGTTATGTTACCTCTGACTGCCTTCAATCCTTTATGACTCTTGGTAAATCCGCAGATGCCCAAGCCTCTCCCAGATCTATCTGTTGATTCAGAAGCTAACTGAATTGGATCAACAAAGCCTTTGCATCTGGGGAGATAAAATTAAATGTCCTTTAAAAATTATGATTTCTACCAAGATTGAAAACTGCAGAACTTCACTTCTCCTTTGGCAAGTGCCTTAACTATCTCAAAATTTAGCTTTCAAGTGAAAATCGGAGTGCAAATATTTGCCTTACCTGATCCTGAGTTTTCTTAAGAATTAAGATTGTTTATGCACACAGATACACACATATATCTCATGTGTTATGCGTTTTATCTATATGCTTTGACATATAAAAAAGACTATTCCACTCCGATTAAGCACTCATATTGTCGGAGTGTCCCTCTGGAACAAAATACTCTCAGTTCGGTTCACTTATTTTTGGGTCTCTGACCCCTTCATCTCTGAACCCATCAGTTTCTTGGGTGCAATATGCTTTATGTAAATCTATTTTGACCATCTTTTACTTACGCCTTTCCTGTTCAATGTCCGCTTCCCTGATGTCATTATATAACAAAGGTCAAGCCAACTTTGAGGTTGGAATAATTAAGAAAAACTGTTTACCCTCTTGACTGTACTCTGGGACTAAACTCAGAATATTGAGCGTCTCTACCTCTGAATTCAACATGCTATAAAATTCCTAATGATGCCTATAATCTAAATAGTTTTGTAACCCAGAGATATTCATTTTACCCTGATTTCACCAGCATACTTCTAAAAACTTCATCTGAAACATATCCCATAATTCTAACATACTATGTTATGATTATTCTACATCAAGTTTTTGTTCATAACATATTGAGTTTGTCATTGAAATCTTCATATAATATCATTTTGTGTCCTGATTTTGACTTGGAATTATTATAGCTCTTCTTCCCATGTTATCATACTTATCGTTAGTTTCACTATTAATTTAATTATGTGACATTGTGTTAAGTGTCTTAAATGGAATCTCTTTGACTATTTGTCCTTTGAGATACTTATATTGCTTCCAATTTGACTCACATAAATAGCAACTTAGAGTAGTTTCCCAAGTAATATGCTGTTGTCCCAAATGCTAGAGATTATCATTGCTGTGGATAATTACTAAAAATATTTTTCAATATGGTGTGTCCATTTATTAACTATATTTATGATGAAATAATTCATGTTTATCATTAATATTTCAAAGTACATAGAAAAATGAAAGAAAATTTAAAGCTGTCTCCAAATTATTGAATTTATAAACGCACTCTCCAGAAATAACTACTTTTGGTTTTCTTTTAGAAATATCTTTTAAGAAACATTCTGTAAGTATATTTACATATGAATGTATCTCTACGTACTTTTACTATATACACATATGGTCAATATTTCAAGGTTGATGATTTTGCAGAAAAGCTGATGAACATGCAAACAAACAAAAAAGGTTATTTTATGACGATCTTATTCTCTCATTTGGTTAGTAGAAAACAATTGAATTTTGTTATATACATACACATTTTTTATCAGCAACCACATTTTACATTGTTGCTGCATTTTTAATGAAAATATTGTTCTCTTGAGAATTTTTTGTATTTGTTCAGTTCATATTTTGCAATCTTAATATTTTATCTGGGATGGCTATTCATCAAGAAAGTAACTACATTTCTTGGTCGAGAACACAGTTGCTCCAGTCAGATGTCTTGGGTTCAAATCCCAGCTTCACTCTTTACCAGCTGGGGAAAGCTACTTTACACATAACCATAGTTACACTGCAGATAAAATGAGAAAAAGATCCAGCTCATGATAAAGTGAGAACTATGTAAGTCCCAGCCTCTGCTACTTTCCCTATTATGATTTTATTTTTTCCCTTTTTCTGTGACATTTTCTCCTTTTCTTATATTACAAACTGTCCATTTCCCCATTCTAATGTAGTCTTTTTTCAAAACATTTTCTAATTGTACTGCCTTTCCCTTCTTTCATAATTCCATATATCTTTGATTTTAAATATCAAATCACAATTTCTGGACTTATTGCAAAGAATAGGCAAAATATTCACTTCTTGTTAATGATTTTTGAGTTTTAAGATACACGTAGATGAAATCATTAATTATGTAAGGGACTATGTGGTTGGTATTAGAAGAATAGAAACCATCTGCGGAGAGAAGAGTAAAAATTCCTAAGAGACAGACGGATCAGTGAAAAACTCCAGATTCTGTTAAGAGATGAACTATAGCTTTGACTGAAGAAAGTCAGAATCTGAACCAGGTTCCCTGAGATGCAAACATCCTAAAGCACACTAGAGAGGTAAGTTAGCACAGTGAGAGCATCGAGGCTGAAGTGGAACAGCTGGATTCTTACCCCACCCACTGCGCAGTATGGTGCCATGTGGCAGAAGTCCTTACATACCTCTGTGCTTCATTTTCTTCACCTGTAAAAGAATCTACTTTTTAGTGTTTCTATGAAGGCTAAATAATTCAGTATGTACAACGCAGAAGAGATGCATGTATTTAGTAAGTGTGATTGGAATGGTTCTTTCATTATGATTACTAGTATCAACATTCCATTATGATTATTAATATTACCAAGATATTAATCTACCTGTTCATTTACCCATACTACATCTGCACAACGCTTTTGCACACTAATTTCCTTCCCCCAAGTGACTGAAATCATCTTGGCACTAATTTGCTCATGGTGATCAGAAGCTGGTAATGGCAACTCCAAATATCGTTAATACATACTAAAAAACAAATACAAAGTGCAAACAGCTTCCCTATATATGACCCATAATGACATGAAAGTAGAAATAAAATATACCCTAGTTTGTAAAGAGTTTGTGATGCAAAGATATGAAAATCAGAGGGGTGAGCATTTGACATGAAAGAAACCAACCAACGTTTTAATGGGGGTGATGGGACAAATAGAGAAGATCAATATGAAACCGCTGGTTTAGACAGACTCTAGTGTCACAGCAGAAAAACTTGGAAAAGCAAGTTTTTGTCTCTGCCAAAAGCCATGGAAGCCTGGTTATGAAATTTGAACATATTTTTGCAGTCAAGTATGAGATTTGGAGATATACAAGATATGAGAGCTGATTTTATTAAGATATATTCAGCGCAGAAGGACAAACTCATTCAGCTGTTTATCAAAATTTAGTCATCTAGTTTTCTAAACATAGTCCAGTTGGATTTGAGCTTATCTGGACTGAGGTGCCTGCTCCCTTCAAGATGTCAGGGTTGCACTGAAGACATCAGTCTTTGTACATCCTGCACTTGAAAACTCAATGGAGAGCATACAGGTGAATTCACTGTGGCCCCAACAGAACGAAGATTGACCCAGCAGGCATCCCGAGTATGATTCAATGGTGACTCCAGACCTGTCCCTTCCCCTCTCAGAGGAGGAGCAGATGGGCTCTTCTCAGCTGTCTCTGTGAGGGGCAGGGAGGAGGCAGCAAAATTACACACCTTTCTCAGCTTTGATAAGATCATTTGGTTGTTGCTGCTTTTTAGTTTGTTCTTGTTCTCAAGAGTTTATTTTTTTACAACAGTGCTACATTCACAGCAACACCAAGACACAGGTACAGAGATTCCCCATAAGATCCCTAGCTCCCACCCAAATATCACCCCTGCCATTACCAACATCGCCCACCAGAACGGCACATTTCCCAGAACTGATGAGCCTACCGTGACACATCCTCATCACCCAGAGTCCAAAGTTTACCCCAAGGGTCACTCTTTGGTGTGGTACATTCTATGGTTTTGGTAAATATTAGTAACATACATCCATCATCGTAATATCATACAAAGTATTTTCACTGATCTAAAAACAGGATCAGTTTAGATTCTCAAAACATGGGGCATAAAAACTTCTTTCACACAGTGGCTAATACTCATTAAAATCTAAATAAAATGTCTCACGTCGTCTTGTTGGAGAAAATAACACGTCGAGGGAGATACCTACGTGAGTTTTTGCTGTGAGCATTATTAGCTCGCACATAGTACAAAATCAGTTACTCATAAAGAACAGTCTTACAAATGGTCAATCCTACAATTCTTCAGGTGGACACTCTATGTTTCTATACAGAAAGAAAGGACACAGTTTCAGAAATTCCCTCTTCTCTTCACTCCATCCTCTCCCTCTTTTTACCTCCTAGCTACAACTTCAAAAGGAAAAGTGGGCATTCTAAAAATATGATGAATCATAACTTATGATTAAAGGGTTACTGTGGTTTTCAAGTGCAAAGGCTGAAATACTCACCATGACTTTCAAAGTCCTCAAACGCTGTGCCATAGTCTTGCTTACCACATTTCCTCCCAGGGCTTCTGCTCATGTGTGACCAGCCATGCCTGACACTTGCTGTCCCTCATGAATATGTCCCGACCATCTCATTCCCTACAGTTTCTTTATTTCTCAGTGGCTAAATGACCTTCATCTGATAAACTTCCACCTTCCATTGCTTCCTGTGTCCAGAGTACTTTGTCCATCTCCTGAGCACAGCCTTCCAGGTTTTCCCAAACAACTTTCTTGCTACTTGCCTTCCACTGCTAAAATGTGTGTGTGTGTGTGTGTGTGTGTGTGTGTGTGTGTGTTTGAATCATGCAACCCTTGAATATAGTCTTCTTTCCTTTTCTCTTTAAAATCTTTTCTCACTGGAATTCTTATCTCATTAGGCAAATTCACATTGTTCTATTTTGTGCACTTCCGACTAGGCTGGGAAGTAGCTTAGCACAGAGCAGTCAAAAAGAAACCAGTACCAGAACTCAAATTTTTGTGCTCCATGGTAATCTCTCCCGCTCTAACACTCCACACCTCACCCACCAGTGCCATGCAAAGCAGCAGACTCCATTCATTTGGGTGGAGCCAGCGTAAAGCCAGAAACCATGAATCAGTAAAGAAGAAAAGCACTGCCATGCCCAGTATGTACCCTCACTCTCAAATGGATGCAAACTTGAAGAGGGATCAAAATATGATCAGAATTTATATATATTTATATTTACATTTATATTTATATTTATGTTTATTTATATCTACATTCATATTCATATTTATAACTTAAACCCACAGTGTAAGGTTGAGCAAAGAATCTTGTTAGGGATAAAGAGTACTTCTCTTGGATTTCAATAGAGAGTTTGCTTCTCATTCCTCCACTCCATATATACCCCTTACCCCAACAGCAGAAAGAGAATATAATTCTTAGCTGTAAGCAGGTTTTTCAGGAGGTATGGACAGCCAACTTTAGTATCATTACTGGCAGAACAATCAATATATCACAGATCGAGGTATCAACACTATTAATGCATACAGACTGCATATGGTCAGTATACAACCTGTTCCTTTTCCAGAGCTTAAGCCTTATAAATAAGAAATCCACAAAATAGGGGTGCTTGGGTGGGTCAGTCAGTTATGTGTCAAACTCTTCATTTCAGCTCAGGTCATGATCTCACGGTTCATGTGATCAAGCCCCACATAGGGTTCTGTGCTGACAGCCTGCTTGGGATTCTCTCTCTCTGTCTCCCTGACTCTCCCTTACTCATTCTCTCTTTCTCTCTCTCTCCTCTCTCTCTCTCAAAATAAATAAAAAACATTTAAATAAAATAAATAAATTGAGGGTCAGCTGCTTATTTAATCAATTAAAAAAAAAGAAACCCATATGTATAGGATACTATACCTCTGCCCCCTCATATATACCCCCCACCTTTCCAATAAGCATTGGTCCTGAGAATGTCCTGCCTCAAGCAGAGGCCAGTGAAAGCTAGGAGCCCTGACACATTCAGATCCTCTCATCACTAAGACAAATATGTTCCCAGAGTTTCAAGCGTCTCAGGAGACAGAATTAAATCATGGCAACTGCCCTAAAACCCAGTCCTGAATGGGAGGCAAGGAAAAGAACATGATTTACTTGGGTTTGAATACTTACCTTATTGCTCGTAAAGGAGATGAGATC
This sequence comes from Acinonyx jubatus, assembly GCF_027475565.1. Taxonomy (NCBI): domain Eukaryota; kingdom Metazoa; phylum Chordata; class Mammalia; order Carnivora; family Felidae; genus Acinonyx; species Acinonyx jubatus. The sequence continues at coordinate 14,657,412 of NC_069390.1, forward strand.
CAATAGAGAGCTCCTCGATTTGTTCTCGCAATTCGGATTTACGTTGAAGATGAATCATGTGCAGTAAGTGTGCAACATGTGAACCGTACATCCAATAGATTTACTCAGCTTTCCAGTGCAGCGTCGGTGGGGAGAGGAGATACTCCACAGATAGCCAGTCTTTCATAGAAGGCCTGAGTTAGAGCTGTAATATCAGCAGAAAATTCTCACTTCTATTCTTAGAATTTTCTAGAATAAAGAGGAAATATCGCCACTATTCTGCTATAGAAACATCTCTTAAAGCAACTCTGTAACCCCAAAACAACTCCCTGGAAGAGCACACGAATTAAACATTTCTTCCTCTTCCATCTGATATTTATAGAGATTTCATAAATGTTCACAAATGCTGAGCCTTTGGAGGGACAAGGACTCTCCCCTTCCCACCCAACCCAAAGGGATAAACTCAGTCAATCCTTGGCCACAGCAACCTCAGTGCCAAGGATTCCTGACCAAGGCTGTCAATGGGCAGATTCTGTCCTCAGAGCCCTTCTCCCCTCCCAGTCTGTCCTAAGGGACACCTTTCATTTCAGTTACCAAGTGCTCCACTCCTGTCCCTGCCCTATGGAAAAAGCAAGCAGGTATAGATTCCTGAAAGTTGCCAAATGGTCTGATATTTAAGGCAAATATTTTCCAACACCACACAAAACTCGGAACCCATGTACAGGTTGAACCACATGTGATGTAATTGAATTCATGCCTCACTATTTGTGTCTCTCACTTTAAGTAAGTTTCTAAACTTCTCCCTGTTTCTTATTCTAGAAAATGTCACTCTTAGATATAATATTATAAATCTTAATATACTCATAAAATATAAAATTACAATGAAAACTACTCATTAAAATTTCTACACTTTCTAAATATTTTGAAGTCAGTAAGTTGTCAGGTAAAGAGAGAAGGGAAAATATATGGAAATGAAGATGTTTTCAAGTAGTTTTTATTTTTAAATCAATTCAAGTTATACTTAACAATGAAAGGCACTTTTGTTATTGAGCAATTCTACACATTACTCAGTGCTAATCACAAGTGTCACAGACTGGCTACCTGTGGAGTATCTTCTCTCCTCTTGATCTCCTTTACTATTTCACACAGCCACCCACCTCCCTTCAGCAACCAGCATTTTCTGCTCTGTATTTTAGAGTCTGAGTGGTTTTTTTTTCTTTTTCCTTTCTTTGTTCATTTGCCTTATTTCTTAAATTCCACATATGAATGAAATCATGTGCTATTTGACGTCCTCTGACTGATTTATTTAGCTTATGGACACTCTAAGTTTATCCATGTTGTTGCAAATGGTAATATTTCATTCATTTTAATGCTATGACTGCATTGTACATACCAAATTACATTTGTTAATTTACATCCAACGTAGTGAGCATATAGTTCACTAATAATTTCAGGAGTAGAATCCAGTGATTCATCCCCTACATCTCACACCCAGTGCTCATCACAATAAGTGTCTCCCTCAATGTCCTTTGCCCATTTATTCATCCACCAACTCACAACCAATCCAGCACCCATCCTTTTGTTGTCTATATGTAATTTTATTTCCTTTTCTTGTTCATGAAGAGAGAAAGAGAAAAAATTGATACTTATTCCCATTTTTATGAAAAGATTTTTCTTCAGTTTTTTCTACTGTATTTTTCCATTTTTGTGAACTTTTAAGTCGATTTCACTTTCCTCATTTCTTTTTATATTATGTTATTGCATTCATTATTTTAAATTTTCAACTGTTTGCCTTTTTTCACTTCTTTTCTTTCCCTTTTTTCTCTATTCAATCAAACTTCTTTCCACAACCAGACCAAAACACACCTATGACCAGCATCCTTCATTTGATTTCTTTGTGTTGATTTTAATTTTTTAATTTTTATTTATTTACTTTATTTTGTTAATTCTTTTTCTTCCTTCAAAATGATTAAATGAAGGAATTCACCTCAAAAGAAAGAAAAGGAAGAAATGACAACCAGGGACTTAATCAACACAGTTACAAGCAAGATGACAGAACACAAATTTAGAATCACGATAGTAAGAATAATACCCAGGGTAAAATAAAAAACAAAAAACACGAAGAATCCCTTTCTGTGGCAAAAAGGAAGCAAACTCCAGTAAGGTGAAATTAAAAATGCTATTACTGACATTCAATGTGGAAAGGTGCTATGGTGGCAAGGATGGATGAAGCAGAGCAGCAAATTCATGATACAGAGGACAAAATTATAGAGAATAGTGAAGAAGAAAAAAAGAGGAAAACTAAGGCAAAGGAGCAGAATATAAGAATGAGAGAACTCAGTGACTCATTAAAAAGGAATAATATCCTAATCATAGGGGTCCCAGAAGATGAAGAGAGAGAAAAGGGGTAGAAGGGTCATGGGAGCAAATAATAGTGGAAAAGTAGACCTCAAAATCCACGAAGCCCAGAAAACTCCCATTAGATTCAACAAAAACCAAGCATGAAAAAGGCAAATCATAGTCAAGTTCACAAAATACTCAGGTAAGGAAAGAATCATGAAAGCAGCAAGGGAAAAAAAAAAGTCCTTAACCTACAAGGGAAGACAGATCAGGTTTGCAGCAGACCTATCTGCAGAAACTTGGCAGGCAAGAAAGGAGTGGCAAAATATGTTCAACATGTTGAATCAGAAAATATGCAGCCAAGAATTCGTTACCCTGCTATTGTTCTGCTATTGTTCTAAATATAACCTTCACATGACCAGATTCAAATGCTTCAGAAATGAAACTGCAAGACACAAAATTAGGAAGATCGGGAGTCTTCACTTAGAACATAAAACATAATTGCCTCTTGTAACTCTGGCACTGAGAGCTCTGACGAATGTCTTCCTTGGGACTTAACTATTTATTCTGCCACCTCTTTCTATGTAGGAGTCTTGGGCATCTTTGATGTGACACAATAACATTTGCTCTTCAGTTGGTATCTCACATACTTATGTAGGTCATTGGATTCTTTCTTATTAGCCTGTATCACTTAAAGTAATTCTTCTTGGTGCAAATTTGATGGGAACTATACATTCAGATACTGAAACACATCACATGACGGTACTTAATTATGAGATTATGATGTGGTGGTGGCGGACGTGGTGGTGGTTACGGTGGTAGGGTGTTTATTACACATCTCAATTGGTTAACTTCAAAAATCAAAATATATATTTAAACATTCTCCTACAAAACCAGAAGACCAGAACTGAAAACACTATGTGGACCTTCAATCCTGGGTTCTCCCGAGAAATAGAAAATTTAAATTTTCAGACACCATTGGGAACCATAAATAAATAAATAAATAAATAAATAAATAAAGTGTTTTCCCGATATGCAAATGAATGTAAGAGCCAAGGAAGTCAAGCTAATCTAGGTCAATTTTATACAGATACCCAGGAACTGCATTTGTTTCCCTGCAAACGTTCAGATATCCAAAAAGTGATTGTTAATATAAAAAAGCAAAGCTTGTTCTGTCCCACCTGGATACAGTTACCACTTTCCTTTCACCTTTGCTTGCTCTACACTGTACATTGTTTTCTAGCGCCCTTCTACCCCTTAACCTTCTGCATATTCCTGCCGCCAACCCCCCTCACTGACCCTGATCTGTGACGATGAAAGAGAAGGACCCTGCCAAAAAGCAGTTCCTGGCTGATACTGCCCATCACTGCCAACTGTAAAACTCTCCTTCTCCCACCATTCACTGAACACTGAGAGTGTTTTCCAGAGACAGTCCAGGTTTTCACTCAGGTTTCCAGCTCTTCGTGGAGTTTGAGGGTCCATTCATGTCCCAGCGAGTCAGCCTCAGGCACACATTCCACCACATAATTCTCTCAGAACATCTTCTCCAACGCCCAGGTTGTCAAGACCACGACCTTCATTTCTAAGTTCTGGTTCCATAGGGATTAGCTCTACATCCAAGTTCTTAAGGACTAGAATGAAATCTGTAAAGAATTAGCGCACACACACACACACACATACACACAATCATTCTGCCAAGAGTCAGTATATATTTTTCTGAAGACAAATTGTACAGGAAGAGAAATTATCATGTGAATATGGCCAGCTGTCAAAAGAATTCAACTGAGAGCCACTCCAGGTTGTTCACAATGTTTACGGATTTTAAGTAATCCTATTCTAATGCCATCCTCTGTGAAAAAGGGATGTGTGTTTATGCGTACTTATTCATAATAATTCAATTAAATATATAAAATAATAGTGAAATTAAAATTTCCCAATGGATTTTTTCTCACAATGAGAAAAATTCACCTTGCCTGTCCATGAAGGCAAACCAAACTGTTAAGGAAAAATACATTAGAATCCCTGAATATCCTGTTTCAAAAGAAGTCATACTTTGCTACACCATAATTTCTTCATGGCTTTTTTCACTTCCATATTCCTCAGTGTATACATCAGAGGGTTGAGCAAGGGGGTCCCAATTGTATAAAACACAGCCACCATTTTGTCAATTGGAAATGTAGCTGGGGGGCGTGTGTATATGAATATGCACGGACCAAAAAATAAGACAACCACAATAAAGTGGGAGGTGCAGGTGGAAAGGGCTTTTCGCCTTCCTTCAGCACTGTGGTTACGCAGAGAGTACAAGATGACAACATAGGAGGTAAGCAGGATTATGAAACTCACCGTGCATATGGTTCCACTGTTAGAAACAAGTAGCAAATTTGTCACATAAGTGTCCATGCAGGCAAGTTTCAACAAGGGCTGCAAGTCACAGAAATAGTGGTCAATCACGTTGGGGCCACAGAAAGGCAATCTCAAAGCCAGGAAAATTTGTGCCAAAGAGTGGATACATGATCCCACCCAGGCTAGTATCACCAAAACGCTGCACACATGCCGGCTCATGATGGTAGTGTATCGCAAGGGCTTACAAATGGCTACATAGCGATCTAAAGCCATGAGGATGAGCACCAAGATTTCCATGCACCCAAAGAAATGGAATGTAAAGACCTGAATCATGCACTCATTGTAGGAAATGGTCTTCTTGTGAGAAAGGGCATCCACAATCAATCTGGGGGCTGTGGTTGTAGAGAAGCAGGCGTCAGCAAAAGACAGATAGAATAGGAAGAAGTACATAGGACTCCCAAGGGTCCTGCTTGTTTTGATAGTCACTACAATGAGAAAGTTCCCCGACAGTGTCGCAAGGTAAAGAATCAAGAAGACCCCAAATACTGCCTTCTGCTTTCCTGGATCCTGTGTCAACCCAAGAAGAATGAATTCAGTCACACTGCTATTCATCATAATACTACTGGCTGAAAGTAAGGTGCAGTTGAGGACAAGGGCTGAATCTGCAAAGAGAAGAAAAGAAGTGACAGCTTTGGAAGATCAGTGGGCTGAACTCTGAATGCCTTGCTTTTGCTCCATGTTATGTTACCTCTGACTGCCTTCAATCCTCTATGACTCTTGGTAAATCTGCAGATGCCCAAGCCTCTCCCAGATCTATCTGTCGATTCAGAAGCTAACTGCCTTGGATCAACATAGCCTTTGCATCTGGGGAGGTAAAATTAAATGTCCTTAAAAAATTCTGATTCCCACCAAGACTGAAAACTGCAGAACTTGAACTGTCCTTGGGCAAGTGACTTAACTGTCTCATAATTTAGCTTTCATGTGAAAAAGGGAGTGCAAATAGTTGCCTTACCTGATCCTGAGTTTCCTTAAGAATTAAAAGATTGTATATGCACACAGATACACATATAGGTGTTATCTATGTGCTTTGAAATAAAAAAAAACCCTATTCCACTATGATTAAGCACTCATATCATTGGAGAATCCCTCTGGAAGAAAATATTCTCTGTTCAGTTCACTCATTTAGGTCCCTGACCCCTTCATCTCTGATCCCATCTGTATCTTGGATGTAATATGGTTTACAAAAGTCTGTTTTGACAATCTTTTACTTACACCTCTCATGTTCAATGTCAGCTTCTCTGATGTCATTATAAAACAAATGACAGGACAACTTTGTGGTTGGAATAATTGAGGAAACTGTTTACCCTCTTGACTGTACTGTGGGACTAAGCTCAGAATATTGAGCATCTCTGGCTATGAATTCAACATGCTATAAAATTCCTAATGATGCCTATAATCTCAATAGGCATCAGAGATGTTACTCAGAGATGTTCATTTTACCCTGAAGTCACCCGCATGCTTCTAAAAATTTCATCTGAAAAGTATCCCATAATTCCAACATACTATGTTATGATTGTTCTATTTCAAGTATTTGTTCATAACATGTTGAGTTTGTCACTGAAATCATCATATAATATCATTTTGTGTCCTGATTTTGACTTGGGATTATTATAACCCTTCTTCCCATGTTATTATACTTATCATTAGTTTACCTGTTAATTTAATTATGTGACATTGTATAAAGCTTTTTAAGTGGCATCTCTTTGATCATTTGTCTTTTGAGATATTTATATCGCTTCCAATTTTGACTCACATAGATAACAATTTAATTTCCCAAGTATGACGCCACTGTCCCAAATGCTAGAGATTATCATTGCTGTTGACAATTATTAAAAACGTTTTTCAGTATTTTGTGTACATTTATTAACTATATTTTTGATGAAATAATTCACGATTATCATTAATTATTCCAAGTACACAGAAGAATGAAAGAAAATTTAAAAGCTGTCTCCAAATTATTGTATCTATAATCCTACTCTTCGGAAATAACTATTGGTTTTCTTATATGTCCTTTAAGAAACATTCTCTAAGTATATTTATATTTGTGTTTATCTCCACATCTTTTTACTATATACACATATGGTCAATTTTTCAAGGTTCATGATTTTGCAGAAGATGCAAACAAACAAAAAAGGTTATTTTATGACATAATCTTATTGTCTCATTTGGTTAGTAGAAAAAAATTGCATTTTGTTATATACATACACATTTTTATCACCAGCCACATGTTACATTTTTACTACTTTTTTTACATGTTTACTACATTTTTTAATGAAAATATTGCTCTTACGAGAATTTTTTTATGTTTGTTCAGTTCATATTTTGCAATGTTGATATTTTATCTGGGATGGCTATTCATCAAGAAAATAACTACATTTCTTGGTCAAGAACACAGTGGCTCCAGTCAGATGTCTTGGGTTCAAATCCCAGCTCCACTCTTTACTATCTGGGAAAAGCTACTTTACACATAACATGGTTACGCTGCAGATGAAATGAGAAAAAGATCCAGCTCATAAAAAGCGAGAAGTCTGTAAGTCCCAGCCTCTGATATTTCCCCTATTATGATTTTACTTTTTCCTTTTTCTATGACTTTTTTTTCCTTTCTTATATTACTAGCTGTCCATTTCCCCATTCTAATTTAGTGTTTCTTCAAAACATTTTATTTATTTTTATTTTTTGATTTTATTTTTTATTTTTTAAAATTTACATCCAAATTAGTACAATTGTACTACCTGTTCCCTTCTCTCATAAATCCATAATAATCTTTTATTTTAAATATGGAATCACAATTACCTGCATTTATTGTCAAGAATGGGCAAAATACTTCTTCTTAATGATTTTTGAGTTTAAGATACATGTAGATGAAATCATTCATTATGTAAGGGACTATGTGGTTGGTATTAGAAGAATAGAAACCATCTGCAGAGAGAAGTATAAAAATTCCTAAGAGACAGACGGATCAATGAAAAACTCCAGATTACGTTAAGGGATGAACTACAGCTTTAACTGAAGAAAGTCAGATTCTGAATCAGGTTCCCTGAGATGCAAACATCCTAAAGCAGAGCAGAGAGGTAGGTTAGCACAGTGACAGAGCATCAAAGCTGAAGCTGAACCGCCTGGATTCATACCCCAACTCCTGCACAGTATGGTGCCATATTTCACAAGTCCCGCTATATCTCTGGGCTTCATTTTCTTCACCTGTAAATGTGAAGAGTAAAATAATCTACTTTTTAGAGTTTCTATGAAAGCTAAATAATTAAGTATGTACAATGCATAAGAGATGCAGATAGGCAGTACATGCTTTTGGAATGGTCCTTTCATTAAGGTTATTAGCATCAATGTTGTATTACGATTATTAATATTATCAAGATATTAATCTACCTGTTCATTTACCCCTAATAGAGCTGCACAACTGTTTTCACACTAATTGCCTGTGGAGGATAAGCTTAGGAATCCTCTGGGCTTACACCAATGGGTTAACAAGGCATAGAGAATTACAGTCATAAAAGAGTCACACCCGAGTTGGAGTTAGCCAGATTGACACCCCAAGAATAGGGGGTTGCAAAGGCACCCCGAGTATAAGGAGGCAAAAAGGCGCCAAGAAGGAATAGGGAGGTGTAAAGGCACCCCAAAATAGACACCGGTGCAGAACCCCCAGAATAGAGAGGGATTGGCAAAGCCCTAAAATAGGAACAGGCGCAAAGGTGCCCAACACATAGGTATATGAAATAAACAAGAATAGATGTTCAGGTTGAAACCATTCCCAATTTAGTACTACATCAGAAAAGCTGCTTTTGCAGGAGGATAGGGCCCAGTTAGGTAAATTGGTGAATTGGACTGTGGACTGCTGCCCTGCAGGCAAAGCAGCCCAGAGCAGAGAGGGTTAACAAAAGAAAAGGTGCCTTGTTAACTCTGAGGTTATTTCCCCTACCTGCCTCATCCCCTAGGCTAGCTAAGGTAAACAAAGTTTCTGCCTCATATCCACTGTAAACAACCTTCCTCCCAATTGCCCTGCACCCAGCTTTTGTTTTGTATTAACCCAAATCCCTAACCCCAAATACCTTCAGGACCCCCTTTCCCTCACAACCACAAGTTAATGTTGACAAATTCATTCTCTCTTTGTGCACATCCATCACCTTCTGATCCTAATAAAAACAGGGCAAGGACACTTATTCAGGGCTCTTGTCTTTCCCAGACATTAGCCATCTCTCATTTTTCATCCTGTGTCCCACTCTCTTGCCAGACAAAAGAGAATTTTACAGCCAGCGCCTATGACAATTTCCTTCCTCGAATGACTGAAATCACCTCGGCACTGTGGTTTCTGCTAATTTGCTCATGGTGATCAGAAGCTGGGAATGGCATCTCCAAATATCGCTAATAAATACTAAAAACCAAATACAAAGTGCAAACAGCCTCCCTAAATATGATCCATGATGTCATGAAAGTAGAAATAAAATAGGCCCTTGGTTGTAAAGAGTTTGTGGTCCAAAGACATGAAAATCAAAGGGGTGAGAGCATTTGACATGAAAGAAACCAACCAAAGTTTTAATGGGGATCATGGGACAAATAGAGAAGATCAATATGAAACCTCTGGTTTAGACTGATTCTAGTGTCATAGTAGAAAAACTTGGTAAAGCAAGGTTTCGTCTCTGCCAAAGATCATGGAAGCCACGTTATGAAATCTGAACATATTTTTGCAGTCAAGTATTAGATTTGGAGATATACAAGATATGAGAGCTGATTTTATTAAGATTTATTCAGCACAGAAGAACAGAATCATTCAGCTGTTTATCAAAATTTAGTTATCTAGTTTTCTAAACATAGTCCAGTTGGATTTGGGCTTATCTGGAATGAGGTGCCTTCTCCCTTCAAGATGTCAGGGTTGCCCTGAAGACATCCATCTTTGAATCCCCTGCATTAGAAACTCAATGGGCAGCATACAGGTGGATCCACTGTGGCCCCAACAGAATGAAGACTGGCCCAGCAGGCATCCCGAGTATGATTCAATGGTGACTCCAGACCTGTCCCTTCCCCTCTCAGAGGAGGAGCAGATGGGCTCCCTCTCAGCTCTCTCTGTGGGGGGTGGGGAGGAGGCAGCAAAATCACATGCCTCCTCTCAGCTTTAATAAGATCTTTTGGTCGTTGTTGCTTTTTAGTTTGTTCGCGTTGCTAAGACTTAATTTTTTTAGAGCAGTGCTACATTCACAGCAACACCAAGACACAGGTACAGAGATTCCCCATAAGGTCCCTAGCCCCCACCCAAATATCACCCCTGCCATTACCAACATCGGCCGCCAGAACGGCACATTTCCCAGAACTGATGAGCCTACCGTGACACATCCTCATCACCCAGAGTCCAACGTTTACCTCAAGGTTGACTCTTGGGTGTGGTACATTCTATGGTTTCGGTACATATTAGTAACAGACATCCATCATCGTAATATCATGCAGAGTATTTTCACTGATCTAAAACAGGATCAGTTTAGATTCTCAAAACATGGGACATAAATATTCCTTTCACACAGTGTCTAATACTCATCAAATTCTAAATAAAATGTCTCACACCATTTTGTTGAAGAAAAATAACATGTCAAGGGAGATAACTACGTGAGTTTTCACCGTGAGCATTATTAGCTGATACATAGTACAAAATCGGACTGGTATCTCATGAATGTCAGTATTACAAATGGTCAATCCTACAGTTCTTTAAGTGGACCCTCTATGTTTCTAAACAGAAAGAAAGGACCCAATTTCAGAAATTCCATATTCTCCTCGCTCTCCATCCTCTCCCTCTTTTTACCTCCTCGCTACAACTTCAAAAGGAAAAGTGGGCATTCTAAAAATATGATGAATCTTAACTTATGATTAAAGGGTTACTGTGGTTTTCAAGTGCAAAGGTTGAAATACCCACCATGACTTTCAAAGTCCTCAAATGCTGTGCCATAATCTTGCTTACCACCTTTCCTCCCAAGGCTTCTACTCTTGTGTGTTCCAGCCATGCCTGACACTTGCTGTCCCTGATGAATATGTCCCGACCATTTCATTCCCTACATTTTTAGTATTTCTTAGTGGCTAAATGACCTTCGTCTGATAAACTTCCACCTTCCGCATTTACTTCCTGTGTCCAGAGTACCCTGTCCATCTCCTCAGCACAGCCTTCTAGGTTTTCCCAAACAACTTTCTTGTTACTTACCTTCCACTGCTAAAATGTGTGTGTGCGTATGTGTGTTTTGAATCATGCAACCCTTGATTATAGTTTTCTTTCCTTTTCTCTTTAAAATTGCTGCTCATTAGAATTCATATCTCATTAGCAAGTTCACATTGATCTAATGGTGCACTGCAGACTAGGCTGGGAAGCAGCTTAGCGGAGAGCAGTCAGCTCTCTCAGTACCAGAACTCAAGCCTTTGTGCTCCATGGTCATCTCTCCCTCTTGAACACTCCACACCACACCCACCACCATTAGACTCCATTCATTTGGGTGGAGCTGGCATAAAGCCAGAAACCATGAACCAGGAAAGAAGAAAAGCACTGCCATGTCCAGTATGTATCCTGACTCTCAAATGGATGCAAATTGAAAAGGGATTAAAAAGAGAGCAGAATTTGTATCGATATTTATGGTTAGATTTATATTTATATATGTTTTATGTTTATATTTATCATTTAAGCCCACAGTGTAAGGTTGAGCAAAGGATACTGTTAGGGATAAAGAGTACTTGTCTAGGATTTCACTAGAGAGTTTGCTTCTCATTCCTCCGCTCCATATATACCCCTACCCCAACAGCAGAAAAAGAATATAATTCTTAGCTGTAAGCAGGTTTTAAATGGGGTCTGGATAGCCAACTTTAATATCATGACTGTCGGAACAGTCAGTGTATCATAGAATCGTGGTAACGACTGTATCAATCCATACAGACTGCATATGGTCAGTATACAACCTGATCCTTTTCCTGAACGTAAACCTTGTAAATAAGAAATCCACCTGGCGGTGCCTGGGTGGCTCAGTCGGTTAAGCATCGACTTTGGCTCAGGTCATGTTTTCACGGTTCATGAGTTTGAGCCCCACGTCGGGCTCTGTGCTGTCAGCTCAGAGCATGGAGCCTGCTTCAGATTCTGTGTCTCCCTCTCTCTCTGCCCCTCTCCTGCTCGCACTCTGTCACACTCTCTCAAAAATAGATAAAACATTTTTTAAAAATTTAAACAAACAAAAAATTCACCTGGATAGGGGCACCTGGGTGACTCAGTCAGTTATGTGTCAGACTCTTCATTTCAGCTCAGGCCATGATCTCCCGGTTCATGGGACAAGGCCCACATTGGGTTCTGGGCTGACAGCCTGCTTTGGATTCTCTCTCTCTCTCACTCTCTCACTCACCCATTCTCTCTTTCTCTATCTCTCCTCTCTCTGTCTCTCTCGAAATAAATAAATAACCATTTAAACTAAATTAAAAAAATTGAGGATCAGCTGCTTATTTAATCCATTAAAAGAAAAGAAACCCATATGTAGAGGACACTATACCTCTGCCCCCTCAAATATACCCCCCACCCTTTCGATAAGAATTTTTCCTGAGACTGTGCTGCCTCAAGCAGAGGCCAGTGAAAGCTGGGAGCCCTGACACATTCAGATCCTCTCATCACTAAGACAAATATGTTCCCGGAGCTTCAAGCTTCTCAGGATACAGAACTAAACCATGGCAAATTCCCTAAAACCCAGTCCTGAATGGGAGGCAAGGAAAAGAACATAGTTTACTTGGGTTTGAAAACTTACCTTATTTCTTGTAAAGGAGATGAGATCCAATAGAGAGCTCCTAGATTTGCTCTTGCAATTCGGATTTACTTTGAAGATGAATCATGTGCAGTAAGTGTGCAACATGTGAACCGTACATCCAATAGATTTACTCAGCTTTCCAGTGCAGGGTCTGTGGGGAGAGGAGATACTCCACAGATCGCCAGTCTTTCCTAGAAGGCCTGAGTTAGAGCTGTAATACCAGCAGAAAATTTTTCACTTCTATTCTTAGAACTTTCAAGAATTAAAATGAAACATCCCCACTATTCTATCATAGGAACATCTCTAAAAGCAGCTCTGTAACCCAAAAAAAAAAAAAAAAAACCCTGGAAGAACACATGAGTTAACATTTCTTCCTCCTCCATCAGATATTTATAGAGATTTCATACACGTTCACAAATGCTGAGCCTTTGGAGGGACAAGGACTCTGCCCTTCCCACCCAACCCCAAGGGATAAACTCAGTCAATCCCTGACCACAGCAACCTCAGTGCCAAGGATTCCTGAACAAGGCCATCAATGGGCAGATTCTGTCCTCAGAGCCCTTCTCCCCTACCAGTCTGTCCTAAGGGACACCTCTCATTTCAGTTACCAAGTGCTCCACTCCTGTCCCTGCCCTACGGAAAGAGCAAGCAGGTATAGATCACTGAAAGTTCCCAAATGCTCTGCTCTTTAAGCCAAATCTTTTCTAACCCCACACAAAACTCGGAGCCCATGTACAGGTTGAACCACACGTGATGAAATTGAATTCTAGCTTCACTATTTTTTTTAAACGTTTTTTTTAATTGTTTTTTCAACGTTTATTTATTTTTGGGACAGAGAGAGACAGAGCATGAACGGGGGAGGGGCAGAGAGAAAGGGAGACACAGAATCGGAAACAGGCTCCAGGCTTCGAGCCATCAGCCCAGAGCCTGACGCGGGGCTTGAACCCATGGACCGCGAGATCGTGACCTGGCTGAAGTCGGACGCTTAACAGACTGCGCCACCCAGGCGCCCCTAGCTTCACTATTTATATATCTGTCACTTTAAGCAAGTTTCTAAACTTCTCCCTCTTTCTTATTCTAGAAAATGTAACTCTCAGATATAATATTATAAATCTTAATGATACTCATAAAATATAAAATTACAATGAAACGACTCATTAAAATTCCTACAATTTCTATATATTTTGAAGTCAGTAAGTCGGCAGGTAAAGAGAAGAGAAAAAATATGGAAATTAAGATGTTTTTAAGTAGTTTTTATTTTTAAATCAACTCAAGTTATACTTAACAATGAAAGGCACTTTTGTTATTGAGCAATTCTACACATTACTCAGCGTTCATCACAAGTGTCACAGACTGGCTACCTCTGGAGTATCTTCTCTCCTCTTGATCTCCTTTACTATTTCACCCAGCCGCCCACCTCCCTTCGGCAACCAGCATATTATTCTCTGTATTTTAGAGTCTGGGTGTTTTTTCTCTTCCTTCTTTCTTTGCTCATTTGCCTTATTTCTTAAATCCATATATGAGTGAAATCATACACTATTTGACTTCCTCTGTCTGATTTATTTAGCTTATGGGCACTCTAAGTCCATCCGCGTTGTTGCAAATGGCCAGATTTCATTCATAATAAGGCTAAGTGTTACTGCATGTATGTACCACATCATTTTTTTTAATTTACATGCAAGTTAGTGAGCATATAGTTCACTAATGATTTCAGGAGTAGAATCCAGTGACTCATCCCCTACATCTGACATCCAGGGCTTATCCCAACAAGTGTCTTCCTCAATGCCTGTTGCCCATTTATCCACCCACCCACTCACAACCCCTCCAGCACCCATCAGTTTGTTCTTTACATTTAAGAGTTTCATGCATTGTCCCCTTCCCTTTTTTTTACACTATTTTTGCTTCCTTTGCCCTATGGTCATCTGTTTTGTATCTTAAATTCCACATATGAGTGAAGTCATATGATATTTGTCTTCTCTGACTGACTAATTTCCCTCAGCAGAATACTCTAGTTCCATCCACATTGATGCAAATGGCAAGATTTCATTCTTTTTGATTGCCGAGTAATTCTCCAGTGTGTGTGTGTGTGTGTGTGTGTGTGTGTGTGTGTATACCACATCCTCTTTATCCATTCATCTGTCAATGGACGTTTGGTCTCTTTCCATACTTTGGCTTTTGTCAATAGTGCTGCTATAAACAATGGAGTGCACGTGTCCCTTCAAAACAGCATACCTGTATCCTTTGGATAAATATGTAGTTGTGCAATTGCTGGCTCATAGGGTAATTGTATTGTTAATTTTTTGAGGAACCTCCATACTGTCTTCCAGAGTGGCTGCACCAGCTTGCATTGCCACCAGGAGTGCAAAAGTGTTCCCCTTCTTCCGCATCCTCGCCAACATCTATGGTTGCCTGAGTTGCTAATGTGTGCCATTCTGACAGCTGTGAGGTGGTATCTCCCTGTGGCTTAGATTTGTATTTCCCTGGTGATGAGTGAGTTGAGCATGTTTCCATGTGTCTGTCAGCCATCTGGATGTCTTCTTTTGAAAAGTGTCTGTTCACGTCTTCTGTCCATTTCCTCACTGGATTATTTCTTTCTCAGGTGTTGAGTTTCACAAATTCTTTATAGGCTTTGGATACGAACCCTTTATCTGATATGTAATTTGAACACATCTTCTCCCATTCCATCATTTGCCTTTTGTTTTTGCTGATTGTTTCTTTCGCCACACAAAAGCTTTTTATCTTGATGAGGTCCCATTAGTTCATTTTTGCTTTCTTCCCTTGCATCCAGAGACATGTTGAGCAAGAAGTTACTGCAGCCGAGGTCAAAGAGGTTTTTGCCTGTTTTCTCCTCCAGGATTTTGAGAGCTTCCTGCCTTACACTTAGGTCTTTCATCCATTTTGAGTTTATTTGTGTGTCTGGTGTAAAAAAGTGTTCTAGGTTCATTCTTCGGCATGTCGCTGTCCAGTTTTCCCAATACCATTTGCTGAAGAGTGTCTATTCCATTCGATTTTCTTTCCTGCCTTGTGAAAGATTAGTTGCCCATATGTTTGTGGGTCCATTTCTGGGCTCTATATTCTGTTCCCTTGATCTAAGTGTCTGCTTTTGTGGCAGTACCATACTGTCCTGATGATTACAGCCTTGGAATCCACCTTGAAGTCCAGAATGTGATGCTCTAGCTTTGGTTTTCTTTTTTAGGATTTCTTTGGCTCTTCAGGGTATTTTCTGGTTCAACCCAAACTTTAGGATTGTTTGTTCTAGCTCTGTGAAGCATGCTGGTCTTATTTTCATAGGGATTGCATTACATACATAGATTTCCTTGGGTAGTATTGACATTTTAGCAATATTTGTTCTTCTAATCCATGACCAGGGAATATTTTTCCATCTTGTTGTGTGTCTTCTTCCATTTCTTTCAGTAGCTTCCTATTGTTTTCAGTGTATACATTTCTCACCTCTTTGTTTAGGTTTATTCCTAGGTGTCTTATGGTTCTTGGTGCAATTGCCAATGGGATCGATTCCTCGATGTATCTTTCTGTTGCTTCATTATTGGTATATAGAAATGCATCCGATTTTGTGCATTGAATTTATATCCTGCAACATTGCTGAATTCACGGATCAGTTCTGGCAGCTTTTTGGCGGAACCTTTGGGTTTTCCATATAGTGTATCATGTCATCTGCAAAGAGTGAAAGTTTGACTTCCTATTTGCCAATTGGATGCATTTTATTCCGTTGTGTTGTGTGAATACTGAGGCTAGGACTTTCAATACTATGTTGAATAACAGTGGAGAGAGTGGACATCCCAGTCGTTTTCGTGACCTTGTGGGAAAGCTCTCAGTTTTTTCCCCACCAAGGATGATATTAGTGGTGGATCTCTCATATATAGCTTTTATGATCTTGAGGTATAATCCTTTTATCACTACTCTTTGAGGCGTTTTATCAAGAAAGGATGCTGAATTTTGTCAAATGCTTTGTCCACATCTATTGACAGGTTCATGTGGTTCTTCCCCCCTCTTTTCTAAGCAAGATGTATGACATTGATTGGTTTATGGAAATTGAGTCAGTCTTGCATCCCAGCTATAAACCACTTGATCATGGTGAATAATTTTTTAGTGTTGCCTAGGGTCTTGTTGAGAGCTTTTACGTCCATGTGCAACAGGGAAATTGGTCTGTAGTTGTTTTCAGTGGGGTGTTTGTCTGGTTTTGGAATCAAGGTAATGCTGGCCTCATAGAATGTGTTTGGAACTTTTCCTTCCTTTTCTATTTTCGAACAGCTTCAAAAAATAGGTGTTAATTCTTGTTTCAGTGTTTGGTAGAATTCCCTGGGAAAGCCATCCAGCCCTGGACTCGGGTTTTGGGGAGATTTATGATTACGGATTCAATTTCTTTACTGGGGCTATTCAAAATGTCTGTGGAGTTGGAGTTTCAGGTGGTATTCTCTGGTCCTTTCTAGTCTTTGTTGCTTTTGATCTTTTTTGTTTGTTTCATCTTTTTTCCTCCCAGGGAGTTCCCCTTAAAATTTCTTGCAGGGCTGGGTTAGTGTTCACCAGCTTCATCAGGTTTGTTTGGGAAACTTTTTATCTCTCCTTCTATTTTCAATGACAACCTTGCTGGATAACGAATTCTTGATGCATACTTTTCTGATCCAACACGTGAACATATATTGCCACTTCTTTCTGGCCAGCCAAGTTTCTGCGGATAGGTGTGCTGTGAACATGATCTGTCTTCCTTTGTAGATTAAGGGTTTTTTTTTTTCCTTTGCTGCTTTCATGACTCTTTCCTTGCCTGAGTGTTTTGTGAATTTGTACATGATATGCCTTTTTGATGCTTGGTTTTTGTTGACCCTAATGGCAGTTTTCTGGGCTTTCTGGATCTTGAGGTCTACTTTTCCACTCTTATTTGCTCACATGACCCTTCTACGCCTTTTTCTCTCTCTTCATCTTCTGGGACCCCTATGATTTGGATATTATTCCCTTTTAATGAGTCACTGAGTTCTCTCATTCTTATATCATGCTCTTTTGCCTTAGTTTTCCTGTTTTTCTCAACTTTATTGTTCTCCATAATTTTGTCCTCTACATCATTGACTTGCTGCTCTGCTTCATCCATCCTTGCCACTATGGCACCATTTGAGATTGAATGTCAGTTATAACTTTTTAAATTTCACTCTGGCAAGAGTTTACTTCTTTTATTGCCACAGAAAGCGATTGTGTGTGTGTTTGTGTGTTTGTTTGTGTGTGTGTATGTTTTAAGCTGAGTAGTATTCTTAATATTGGGATTCTAAATTCTGTTTCTGACATCTTGCTTATAACTAAATTGATTAAGTCTCTGGTTGTCACTTCTTCCTCTTCTTTCTTTTCGGCTGAATTCCTTCATTTCATCATTTTGTAGGATGAAAAAGAATTAATAAAGTAAAATAAAATAAGTAAAAATTCAAAAATTTAAAACAACACAAAAAATATCAAGTAAAGAATGCTGGATTGTAGGTGTGTTTTGGTCTGGTTGTTGAAAGAAGCTTGATAGAATAGAGAACAAAGGAATTAAAACAAGTGAATAAAAGGGGACAAAAAGAAAAACATTTGAAAATTTAAAATAACAAATACAATAAGGTAGAATAAAATGAAATGATGAAAGTGAAATAAGATTTAAAAATTTACAATAAAGTAAAAAGTAAAGTAGAAGCCGTAAAGAGAAATCTTTTTATAAAAATGGAAAATAAATATGTTTTTCTCTTTGTCTTTTCAAGAATGAGAAAAGAGAAGAAAAAGAAAAATTGAATAGACGGACCAGTGAACAGAATGAAATATGGTTGAAAGAAATCCAGTTTCCCCCAGGAGTCAAACTATCAAGCACTTTATGGTTGTAAACTAAGCAGGCAGACACTTGTGGCATTCCTCTAGAGCACCATTGGCCCACTTGGAAGGACCTTGGTGTAATGGCTCGATCCTCCACAAGATGGCGCTGTTTAGTGTACTAGAGTTGAAGGTTGTGGCAAGCATGGGTGTGTATTCACATGCTCAGGAGGGCTGAAAATGGAAACACCAAGCTACCCAGTCTCTAGTATCAGAACTCTGTGAACTCCCCCACCAGCAATCATGCACTCCTCCTTTGTCTCAGGCTTCTGTCCACTCCCCGCAACTACACTGCCTGTGACCAAGACATCAGTCCACCAGGCAGCACCTTCCCCCCACATTTTATCTCAGATGGGACTGTGTATCCAACCCCTCACTTCTGAGGGCCTTGCAGCTATGACCCACTGAGATGCTCTGGGGGAGGGTCTCAAGAGCAATGGCCGGTGCCTCCCTGCCCCCAGGAAGGTTCACATGACTGTGATATTGCAGATGCCCAGAGAGTGAAGCCTGGTTCCAGCCTGTGCTAGAAAAAGTTCATGTAATCGTGTAGCAGCAGTGATTCAGGGATTATGAATTATGGTAAATCACAACACAGATGTGGCACCAGGCTGCACTCTTAACATCCTCACCGCAACCCCAGTGAACATGGCTGTTATCCAGTGTCCGCTGGGACCTATGCCTGTGGGGAGGCCACACAGTGTCTACCAAATGTTATCCCGGAAGGAAACTGCCTCTCCTGGTGTGGCCCTAGGACCCCCTCGGACCTCACTGCTGCTGGGGAATTCACCCCTCCAAACAGAGCTTTGCTGGGTATTGAGCTGTGGAGTTTTAATTCTGCCCACCCCTGTTTATGGAGACTTAATTAAACCCTCCCTTTTATAAGTTCTCTTTCTCCCTTTCTTGTGGGTGTTTCTGC
Source organism: Acinonyx jubatus (assembly GCF_027475565.1). NCBI lineage: Eukaryota > Metazoa > Chordata > Mammalia > Carnivora > Felidae > Acinonyx > Acinonyx jubatus. Next base: position 14,676,657 of record NC_069390.1, read on the forward strand.
TCTTTTTCTTCTTCACCAGCTGCTTTTAGAGGGAGTGCATTTCCTATACTCTCACCGTGTCTCTTTCCTCAAGCAAAACAGCTCCTAGTATCCACAGCTTCTCTTTCCCCCAGTTCACCTCTCTGCACTCATGTACCTGATGAGTTCTGCGCCTCAAGCTGCAGATTACTGTGTTAATTCTCAAATCTCTTCTCTAGGTGTGCAAGGTGGTTTAGTGTTGATCCAGCTGCATTTCAGGGACGAGAAAGAAAAAAAAAATCCCTGCTGGTCCTCCATCTTGGCCCCTCCAGTGCTGTCTACCATCACTTTCTAAATGAAAATAAATTCTGTTGAGGCCCAGTGTTCATACAAATTATAATGTAACCTTTCTTATGTAGCAAGGTGTTAAAACTGAAATGTTGTCTAGACACAATGGATGTGAACTATGTTCTAAATCATCTTATGCCTATTTCCAAACCAAAGAAAAAGATGAAAGAAAGTATCCTACTAGAAAAAGGATATAGACGTGGTCAGGTTATAAAGTGGCCAAGAGACTTGTGAAAAAAAGCTTTAAGTAAATCACTGTAGAGATATGTCTGTCCCTCACCCCAGACTTCACATGTGTCTGTGTGTGTGTGTGTGTGCGTGTGTGTGTTTGCGTGCTGGAGCACTACTCGGAGAACCTAGAATGGGGCACGCCATATGGGTACTCACAGCAGAATGAGATAAGAAAAGTCAAGGAAGGAAGACAGACTGGTTGGTATCAGGTGAGGGTGACTGGTTGACATTAGCCTATGTTAGAAGTTTTCCATATAAATATAACTCTTTGGGAGCAGATATGCCTGGATGTTTCCCCACACACTCCCACAGAGAAGCTATAAGTAGAACTTCTAGGGACTAGCTCAAAAGAGTTCACTAGGAAGGGTACAAAATTTGGAAGGAAACCACTGGCTTTCTGGGGGCTAACAAGGGGTCATCAGTCATCATAAGAAACAGAAATCTTCTTCCCACACCCAGGATACTATAATTAGAGAGCCTACAAAAATCCCCCAAAAGGAAGGCAAAGAAAAATCTTTCACTATTTGCCAGAAGCAGACACAGTGAGTGAGTTTGTTAAGGTACCAGGTCACATAAGACTTTTTGGTCCCCTGACCACTTCTTCCACCCCTATGAACTAACTTTACCTAACATCTAAGGGAAGCTGGGATCTAAATAACCTAAGCATGAAAAGAAAATTCCCACAGCTTTCTGAACACTAATGAATATTTTCTTTCTCCCACTATATTAAATTTTAAGAATCAACAAGTGATAAGAATTAAACGTTTATTTTATTATGTCTTGGTCACTTAAGAATCAAGTATTCTAAATATAACCTTCACATGACCAGATTCAAATGCTTTAGAAATGAAACTGCAAGACACAAAATTAGGAATATCTTGAGTCTTCACTTAGAACATAAAACATAATTGCCTCTTGTAAATATGGCACTTAGAGCTCTGACAAATGTCTTCCTTGGGACTTAACTATTTATTCTGCCACCTCTTTCTATGTAGGAGTCTTGGGCATCTTAGATGGGACATGATAACATTTGGTCTTCAGTTGGTAGAAATGATCTCATACTTGGGAAGGTCATTGGATTCTTTTCCCATTAGCCTATATCACTTAAAGTAATTCTTCTTGGTGCCAATTTGGTGGGAATTATAAGTTCAGACACTGAAACAGCATCACATGATGGTACTTAATTATGAGATTATGATGTGGTGGTGGTGGACGTGGTGGTGGTTATGGTGGTAGGGTGTTTATTACACATATCAATTATGTTAACTTCAAAAATCAAACTATGTATTTAAATATTCTCCTACAAAACCAGAAGCCCAAAATTGAAGAGCACTAATGTGGGCCTTCAATCCTGGGTTCTCCCGAGGAATATGAAATTTGAATGTTCAGACACCATTGGGAACCCTAAATGAAATAAATAAATAAATAAATAAATGTGTTTTCTCAATATGCAAATAAATGCAAGAGATAAGGAAGTCAAGCTAATCTAGGTCAATTTTATAGAGATACCCAGGAACTCCATTCTTCTCCTTGCAAATGTTCAGATACACAATGAGTGATTCTCCAATAAAAAAGGCAAAGTTTCTTCTATCCCACCTGGATACAGTTACCACTTTCCTTTCACCTTTGCTTTCTCTACACTGTACATTGTTTTCTAGCACCCTTCTACCCCTTAACCTTCTGCATATTCCTGCTGCCAAAGCCCCTCACTGACCCTGATCTGTGATGATGAAAGAGAAGGACCCTGCCAAAAAGCAGTTCCTGGCTGATACCGCCCATCACTGCCAAGTGTAAAACTCTCCTTCTCCCACCATTCACTGAACATTGACAGTGTTTTCCAGAGACAGTCCAGGTTTTCACTGAGGTTTCCAGCTCTTCATGGAGTTTGAGGGTCCATCCATGTCCCAGTGAGTCAGCCTCAGGCAAGGATTCCACCACAGAATTTTCTCAGAACATCTTCTCCAACTCCCAGGTTGTCAAGACCACAACCTTCCTTTCTATGTTCTGATTCTATACGGATTAGCTCTATGTCCAAGTTTTTAAGGACTAAAATAAAATCTGTAAAGAATTGGTGTGTGCAAACACATACACACACACACACACACACACACACACACACTCTGCCAATAGTCAGTATATTTTTTTCTGAAGACAGATTGTACAGGAAGAGAAATTATCATGTGAATATGGCCAGCTGTCAAAAGAATGCAACTGAGAAGCAGCCAGCTTGTTCATAATGGTTACAGAATTTAAATAATCTTATTCTAATGCCATCCTCTCTGAAAAAGGGATGTGTATTATTCGTACTTATTCATAATAATTCAATTAAATATATAAATTTTAGTGAAATTAAAATTTTCTAATGGATTTTTCCAACAATGAGAATAATTCATTTTGCCTGTCCATGAAGGAAGACCAGGCTGTTAAGGAAAAATACATTAGAAACCCTGAATATCCTGTATCCAAAGAAGTCATACTTTGCTACACCATAATTTCTTCATGGCTTTTTTCACTTCCATATTCCTCAGAGTATAGATCAGAGGGTTGAGCAGGGGCGTCCCAATTGTATAAAACACAGCCACCATCTTGTCTATTGGAAATGTGGTGGGTGGGCGTGTGTATATGAATATGCATGGACCAAAAAATAAGACAACCACAATAAAGTGGGAGGTGCAGGTGGAAAGGGCTTTTCGCCTTCCTTCAGCACTGTGGTTACGCAGAGAGTACAAGATGACAACATAGGAGGTAAGCAGGATTATGAAACTCACCGTGCATATGGCCCCACTGTTAGAAACAAGTAGCAAATTTGTCACGTAAGTGTCCATGCAGGCAAGTTTCAACAAGGGCTGCAAGTCACAGAAATAGTTGTCAATCACGTTGGGGCCACAGAAAGGCAATCTCAAAGCCAGGAAAATTTGTGCCGAAGAGTGGATACATGATCCCACCCAGGCTAGAATCACCAAAACCCTACAGACGTGCCGGCTCATGATGGTTGTGTATCGCAAGGGCTTACAAATAGCTACATAGCGATCAAAAGCCATGAGGATGAGCACCAAGATTTCCATGCACCCAAAGAAATGGAATGTAAAGACCTGAATCATGCACTCATTGTAGGAAATGGTCCTGTTCTGAGCAAGGGCATCCACAATCAATCTGGGGGCTGTGGTTGTAGAGAAGCAGGTGTCAGCAAAAGACAGATAGAATAGGAAGAAGTACATGGGAGTCCCAAGGGTCCTGCTTGTTTTGATAGTCACTACAATGAGAAAGTTCCCCAACAGTGTTGCAAGGTAAAAGATCAAGAAGACCCCGAATACTGCCTTCTGCTTTCCTGCATCCCGTGTCAACCCAAGGAGAATGAATTCAGTCACACTCCTATTCATCGCAGTACTACTGGCTGAAAGTAAGGTGCAGTTGAGGATAAGGGCTGAATCTGCAAAGAGAAGAAAAGAAGTGACAGCTTGGGAAGATCGGTGGGCTGAACTCTGAATGCCTTGCTTTGCTCCATGTTATGTTACCTCTGACTGCCTTCAATCCTCTTTGACTCTTGGTAAATCCGCAGATGCCCAAGCCTCTCCCAGAGCTATCTGTTGATTCAGAAATGAACTACCTTGGATCAAAGCCTTTCCATTTGGGGAGGTAAAATGAAATGTCCTTTAAAAATTCTGATTCCTAGCAAGATTGAAAACTGCAGAACTTCAATTCTCCTTCAGCAAGTAACTTAACTGTGTTAAAATTTAGCTTTCATTTGAAAAATGGAGTGAAAGTATTTGCCTTACCTGTCCCTGGGTTTCCTTAAGAATTAAAAGATTGTTTATGCACACAGATACACACATATATCTCATGTGTTATACGTTTTATCTATGTGCTTTGAAATCTAAAAGAGACTATTCCACTAAGATTAAGCACTCATATTGTTGGAGAATCCCTCTGGAAGAAAATACTCTCAGTTCGGTTCACTTGTTTTTGGGTCTCCTACCCCTTCATCTCTGAACCCATCAGTTTCTTGGATATAATATGCTTTATAAAACTCTATTTTGACAATCTTTTACTTAATGCCTTCGTGTTCAACGTCAGCTTCCCTGATGTCATTATATAACCAATGTCAAGAAAACTATGAGGTTGGAATAGTTGAGGAAAACTGTTTACCCTCTTGACTGTACTGTGGGACTAAACTAGAATATTGAGCATCTCTGCCTATGAATTCAATATGCTATAAAATTCCTAATGATGCCTATAATCTAAATAGGCATCAGAGATGTTACTCAGAGATGTTCATTTTACCCTGAAGTCACCCGCATGCTTCTAAAAATTTCATCTGAAAAGTATCCCATAATTCCAACATACTATGTTATGATTGTTCTATTTCAAGTATTTGTTCATAACATATTGAGTTTGTCATTGAAATCATCATATAATATCATTTTGTGTCCTGATTTTGACTTGGGATTATTATAACCCTTCCTCCCATGTTATCAAACTTATCATTAGTTTAACTGTTAATTTAATTATGTGACTTTGTATAACATTTCTTCTATGGAATCTCTCTGACCGTTTTTCTTTGAGATAGTTATATTGCTTCCAATTTTGACTCACATAAATAGCAACTTAGAGTAATTTCCCAAGCATGGTGTTGCCGTCCCAAATACTAGAGATTATCATTGCTGTGGATAATTACTAAAAATATTTTTCAATATTTTGTTTACATTTATTAACTATATTTTCTGATGAAATAATTCATGTTTTTCATTAATTATTCAAAGTACACAGAAATATGAAAGAAAATTTAAAGCTGTCTCCAAGCAATTGAATATATAATCCTACTCTCCAGAAATAACTACTTTTGGTTTCTTTTAGAATGTCTTTTAAGAAACATACCCTAAGTATATTAACATATGTGTGTATGCCTATATCCTTTTGCTATATACACATATGGTCAATATTTCAAAGTTCATGATTTTGCAGAAAAGCTGATGAACATGCAAACAAACAAAAAGGTTATTTTATGACATGATCTTATTCCCTCATTTGGTTAGTAGAAAAAATCATATTTTGTTTTATACATACATACGCATCTTTATCACCAACCACATTTTACATCTTACTACATTTTTAATGAAAATATTGCTCTAATGAGAAATTTTTATCTTTGTTCAGTTCATAATTTGCAACCTTGGTATTTTATCTGGGATGGCTATTCATCAAGAAAATAACTACATTTCTTGGTCAAGAGCACAGTTGCTGCAGTCAGATGTCTTGGGTTCCAATCCCAGCTCCACTCTTTACTAGCTGGGGAAAACTACTTTACACATAACATGGTTACACTGCAGATAAAATGAGAAAAAGATCCAGCTTATAATAAGCGAGAGCTATGTAAGTCCCGCCTCTGCTACTTTCCCTATTATGATTTTACTTTTTCTCTTTTTCTATGACTTTTTTTCCTTTTCTTATATTACAAGCTGTCCATTTTCCCATTCTAATTTAGTCTTTTTGCAAAACATTTTATAATGGTACTGCTATTCCCTTCTCTCATACTTCCATAATCATCTTTGATTTTAAATATCAAATCACAATTACCTGGACTTATGGCAAAAATGGGCAAAATACTCACTTTTTCTTAATGATTTTTGAATTTTAAAATACACGTAGATGATATCATTAATTATGTAATGGTCTATGTGGTTGGTATTACAAGTATAGAAACCATCTGCAGAGAGAAGAGTTAAAATTACTAAAGGACAGATGGGTCAGTGAAAAACTGAGGATTCTGTTAAGGGATGAACTATAGCTTTAACTGAAGAAAGTCAGGATCTGAACCAGGTTCTCTGAGATGCAAACATCCTAAAGCACACTAGAGACGTAAGTTAGCACAGTGAGAGCATCGAGGCTGAAGTGGAACCACTGGATTCATACCCCAACACTGCCCAGTATCGTTGCATATTGCAAAGTCCATACATATCTCTGTGTTTTATTTTCTTCACCTATAAAAGTGAAGAGTAAAATAATCTACTTTTTAGTGTTTCTATGAAGGCTAAATAATTCAGTATGTACGACGCAGAAGAGATGCAGGTATTTAGTAAGTGTGATTGGAATGGTTCTTTCATTATGATTACTAGTATCAACATTCCACTATGATTATTAATATTACCAAGATATTAATCTACCTGTTAATTTACCCATACTACATCTGCACAACGCTTTTGCACACTAATTTCCTTCCCCCAAGTGACTGAAATCATCTTGGCACTAATTTGCTCATGGTGATCAGAAGCTGGTAATGGCAACTCCAAATATCGTTAATACATACTAAAAAACAAATACAAAATGCAAACAGCTTCCCTATATGTGAACCATGATGACATGAGACTAGAAATAAAATATAACCTTGGTTGTAAAGAGTTTGTGATCCAAAGATACAAAAATCAGAGGGGTGAGAGCATTTGACATGAAAGAAACCAACCAAAGTTTAATTATGATGGGACAAATAGAGAAGGTCAATATGAAACTCCTGGTTTAGACTGATTCTAGTATCATAGTAGAAAACTTGGAAAAGCAAGGTTTCCTCTCTGCCAAAGGCCATGGAAGCCACGTTATGAAATCTGAACATATTTTTGCAGTCAAGTATGAGATTTGGAGATATACAAGATATGAGAGCTGATTTTATTAAGATTTATTCAGCACAGAAGAACAAAATCATTCAGCTGTTTATCAAAATTAAGTCATCTAGTTTTCTAAACATAGTCCAGTTGGATTTGGGCTTATCTGGAATAAGGTGCCTTCTCCCTTCAAGATGTCAGGGTTGCCCTGAAGACATCCATCTTTGAATCCCCTGCATTAGAAACTCAATGGGCAGCATACAGGTGGATCCACTGTGGCCCCAACAGAATGAAGACTGGCCCAGCAGGCATCCCAAGTATGATTCAATGGTGACTCCAGACCTGTCCCTTCCCCTCTCAGAGGAGGAGCAGATGGCTCCCTCTCAGCTGTCTCTGTGCGGGGCGGGGAGAAGGCAGCAAAATCACACCCCTCCTCTCAACTTTAATAAGATTTTTTGGTCGTTGTTGCTTTTTAGTTTGTTCGAGTTGCTAAGACTTAATTTTTTTAGAGCAGTGCTACATTCACAGCAACACCAAGACACAAGTACAGAGATTCCCCATATGGTCCCTAGCCACCACCCAAATATCACCCGTGTCATTACCAACATTGGCCGCCAGAACGGTACATTTCCCAGAACTGATGAGCCTACCGTGACACATCCTCATCACCCAGAGTCCAAAGTTTACCCCAAGGGTCACTCTTTGGTGTGGTACATGATGGTTTCAGTGAATATTAGTAACATACATCCATCATCATAATATCATACAGAGTATTTTCACTGACCTAAAATAGGATCAGTTTAGAGTCTCAAAACATGGGACATAAATATTCCTATCACACAGTGTCTAATACTCATTAAATTCTAAATAAATGTCTCACACCATTTTGTGGAGAAAATAATACATAGTGGAAGATAATGATGTGAGTTTTCACTGTGAGCATTATTAGCTCATAGTACAAAATCAGGCTGGTTACTCATAAACAGAAGTATTACAAATGGTCAATCCTACAATTCTTTAAGTGGACCCTCTATGTTTCTATACAGAAAGAAAGGACACAATTTCAGAAATTCCATCTTCTCCTCACTCTATCCTCTCCCTCTTTTTACCTCCTAGCTACAACTTCAAAAGGAAAAGTGGGAGTTCTAAAAATATGATAAATCATAACTTATGATAAAAGGGTTACTATGGTTTTCAAGTGCAAAGGCTGAAATACTCACCATGACTTTCAAAGTCCTCAAATGCTGTGCCATAGTCTTGCTTACCACCATTCCTCCCAGGGCTTCTGCTTGTGTGTGTTCCAGCCATGCCTGACACTTGCTGTCCCTCATGAATATGTCCCGACCATCTCATTTCCTAAATTTTAAGTACTTCTTAGTGGTTACGTGACCTTCCTCTGATACAACTTCCACCTTCCATTTCTTCCTGGATCCAGAGTACCCTGTCCATCTCCTCGGCACAGCCTTCCAGGTTTTCCCAAACGACTTTCTTGCTAATGGCCTTCAACTGTTAAAATGTGTGTGTGTGTATGTGTGTGTGTGTGTGTCTGTGTGTGTGTGTGTGTGTGTGTTGAATCATGCAACCCTTGATTATACCCCTCTTTCCTTCTCTCTTTAAAATCTTTGTTCATTGGAATTTATATCTCATTAGGCAAATTCACATTGTTCTATTTTGTGCATGTCCGACTAGGCTGGGAAGCAGCTTAGCAGAGAGCAGTCAAAAAGCAACCAGTACCAGAACTCAAACCTTTGTGCTCCATGGTAATCTCTCCCTCTCGAACACTCCACACCTCACCCACCACTGCCCTGCAAAGCATCAGATTCCATTCATTTGGGTGGAGCCGGCATAAAGCCAGAAACCGTGAATCAGTAGAGAAGAAAATCACTGCTATGCCCAGTACGTACCCTGACTCTCAAATGGATGCAAATTGTAGAGGGATTAAAAAAGAGAGCAGAATTTATATTTATATTTATGTTTCTGTTTATTTATATTTATATGTTCACATTTATCATTTAAGCCCACAGTGTAAGGTTGAGCAAAGAATCTTGTCAGGGATAAAGAGTACTTTTCTCGGATTTCACGGGAGAGTTTGCTTCTCATTCCTCCACTCCATATATACCCCTTACCCCAACAGCAGAAAGAGAATATAATTCTTAGCTGTAAGCAGGTTTTTCAGGAGGTATGGACAGCCAACTTTAGTATCATTACTGGCAGAATAATCAGTAAAGCACAGATCAAGGTATCAACAGTATTAATGCATAGAGACTGCATATGGTCAGTATACAACCTGTTCCTTTTCCAGAACTTAAGCCTTGTAAATAAGAAATCCACATGAATAGGGGTGCTTCGGTGGGTCAGTCAGTTATGTGTCAGACTCTTCATTTCAGCTCAGGTCATGATCTCATGGTTCGTGGGATCAAGCCCCACATAGGGTTCTGCGCTGACAGCCTGCCTGGGATTCTCTCTTTCTCTCTCTCTCTCTCTGTCTCTCTCTTCCTGCCTCTCAGTCACTCATTATTCATTTCTCTCTCTCTCCTCTCTCTCTCACTCTCAAAATAAGTTAAAAAAAATTCAATGAAATAAATTGAGGGTCAGCTGCTTATTTAATCCATTAAAAGAAAAAGAACCCATATGTAGAGGACACTATACTTATGCCCCCTCAAATATACCCCCCACCCTTTCGATAAGAATTTTCCTGAGACTGCGCTGCCTCAAGCAGAGGCCAGTGAAAGCTGGGAGCCCTGACACATTCAGATCCTCTCATCACTAAGACAAATATGTTCCCGGAGCTTCAAGCTTCTCAGGAGACAGAATTAAATCATGGCAACTGCCCTAAAACCCAGCCCTGCATGGGAGGCAAGGAAAAGAACATAGTTTACTTGGGTTTGAAAACTTACCTTATTGCTCATAAAGGAGATGAGATCCAATAGACAGCTCCTAGATTTGCTCTCTCAATTCGGATTTACTTTGAAGATGAATCATGTGCAGTAAGTGTACAACATGTGAATCGTACATCCAATAGATTTACTCAGCTTTCCAGTGCAGGGTCTGTGGGAAGAGGAGATACTCCACAGACAGCCAGTCTTTATTAAAAGGCCTGAGTTAGAGCTGTAATATCAGCAGAATATTTCTCACTTCTATTCTTAAAACTTATGAGAATAAAAAGGAAATATCCCCAATATTTGATGATAGAAAAGTCCCTTAAAGCAACTCTGTAACCCCAAAACAACTCCCTGGAAGAGCACGCGAATTAAACATTTCTTCATCCTCCATCTTATATTTATAGAGATTTCATAGATGTTCACAAATGCTGAGCCTTTGGGGGGACAAGGATTCTAGCCTTCCACCCACCGCAAGGGATAATCTCAAACAATCCTTGACGACAGCAAACCTCAGTGCCAAGCATTCCTGAACAATGCCATAAATGGGCAGATTCTGTCCTCAGAGCCCTTCTCCCCCTCCAGTCTGTCCTAAGGGACACCTCTCATTTCAGTTACCAAGTGCTCCACTCCTGTCCCTGCCCTACAGAAAAAGCAAGCAGGTGTAGATTCCTGAAAGTTCCCAAATGCTCTGCTCTTTAAGCCAAATCTTTGTAACACCACACAAAACTCGGAGCCTATGTACAAGTTTAACCACATGTGATATGATTGAATTCTAGCTTCACTATTTGTGTCTCTGTCACTTTAAACATGTTTCTAAACTTCTCCCTGTTTCTTATTTTAGAAAATGTCACTCTTAGATATAATATAAATCTTAAAAATACTCATAAATTATAAAATTACAATGAAAACTACTCATTAAAATTTCTACACTTTCTAAATATTTTGAAGTCAGTAAGTTGTCAGGTAAAGAGAGAAGGGAAAATATATGGAAATGAAGATGTTTTCAAGTAGTTTTTATTTTTAAATCAATTCAAGTTATCCTTAACAATGAAATGCACTTTTGTTATTGAGCAATTCTACACATTACTCAGTGCTCATCACAAGTGTCACAGACTGGCTACCTGTGGAGTATCTTCTCTCCCTTGATCTCCTTTACTATTTCACACAGCCACCCACCTCCCTTCAGCAATCAGCATTTTCTGTTCGGTATTTTAGAGTCTGGGTGTTTTGTTTTCTTTTTCCTTTCTTCGTTCATTTGCCTTATTTCTTAAATTCCACATATGAGTGAAATTATGTGCTATTTGACATCCTCTGTCTGAGTTATTTAGCTTATGGACACTCTAAGTCCATCCATGTTGTTGAAAATGGTAAGATTCCATTCATTTTAATGCTATGACTCCATTGTACATACCACATTATATTTTCTAATTTACATCCAAGGTAGTGAGCATATAGCTCACTAATAATTTCAGGAGTAGAATCCAGTGATTCATGCCCTACATCTGACACCCAGTGTTCATCCTAACAAGTGTCTTCCTCAAGGTCCTTTGCCCATCCACTCACACACAACCCACCCAGCACCCATCTGTATGTTCTCTATATTTAATGTTAGTTTCTTTTCTTGTTCGTGAAGAGAGAAAGAGAAAAAATTGATACTTATTCCCATTTTTATGAAAAGATTTTTCTTCAGTTTTTTCTACCGTATTTTTCACGTTTTTGTAAACTTTTAAATCTATTTCACTTTCCTCATTTCTTTTTATTTTGTTATTGTATTCATTATTTTAAATTTTCAACTGTTTGCCTTTTTTTCACTTCTTTTATTTCCTTTTTTTCTCTATTCTATCAAACTTCTTTCAACAAACATCCAGAACACACCTGTGACCAACATCCTACATTTGATTTTTTTGTGTTGATTTTAATTTTTTAATTTTTATTTATTTACTTTATTTTGTTAATTCTTTTTCTTCCTTCAAAATGATTAAATGAAGGAATTCACCCCAAAAGAAAGAAAAGGAAGAAATGGCAACCAGGGACTTAATCAACACTGTTACAAGCAAGATGACAGAACACAAATTTACAATCACGATAGTAAGAATAATACCCAGGGTAAAATAAAAAAGAACAACACGAAGAATTCCTTTCTGTGGCAAAAAGGAAGTAAACTCCAGTAAGGTGAAATTAAAAATGCTATTACTGACATTCAATCTCGAAGGGTGCTATGGTGGCAAGGATGGATGAAGCAGAGCAGCAAATTCATGATACAGAGGACAAATTATAGAGAATAGTGAAGAAGAAAAAAAGAGGAAAACTAAGGCAAAGGAGCAGAATATAAGAATGAGAGAACTCAGTGACTCATTAAAAAGGAATAATATCCTAATCATAGGGGTCCCAGAAGATGAAGAGAGGGAAAAGGGGTAGAAGGGTCATGGGAGCAAATAATAGTGGAAAAGTAGACCTCAAAATCCACGAAGCCCAGAAAACTCCCATTAGATTCAACAAAAACCAAGCATGAAAAAGGCAAATCATAGTCAAGTTCACAAAATACTCAGGCAAGGAAAGAATCATGAAAGCAGCAAGGGAAAAGAAAAAAAAAGTCCTTAACCTACAAGGGATAACAGAGCAGGTTCACAGCAGACCTATCTGCAGAAACTTGGCCGGCAAGAAAAGATTGGCAAGATATGTTCAACGTGTTGAATCAGAATGCAGCCAAGAATTCGTTACCCAGCAAGGTTGTCATTGAAAATAGGAGAGATAAAAAGTTTCCCAAACAAAACTGATGGGTTGGTGAACACTAAACAAGGCCTGCAAGAAATTTTAAGGGGAACTCTCTGAGAGGAAAAAAGACGAAACAAAACAAAAAAGATCAAAATCAACAAAGACTAGAAAGGACCAGACAATACCACCAGAAACTCCAACTCCACAGACAACACAATGGCAATAAGTTCATATCTATCAGTACTCACTCTAAATGTCAATGGACTAAATGCTGCAATCAAAGACATAGGGTAACAGAATGGATAAAAAAACAAGATCCATCTATATGCTGTTTAGAAGAGACTCATTTTAGACTTAAGACACCTTCAGATTGAAAGTAAGAAGATAGAGAACCATCTATCATGCTAATGGTTGCCAAAGGAAAGCTGGAGTAGCCAGTCTTATATCAGAAAATCCAGATTTTAAAATAAAGAGTGTAACAAGAGATGAAGAAGGGTATCAGATCAAAATTAAGGTTTCTATCTGCCAAGGAGATTTAACAATTGTAAACATTTCTGTCCCCAAGGTTTGATACCATAAATTTATAAATCGATTAATCACAAATATAAAGGAACTCATTCACAATAATACGAAAATAGTAGGGGACTTCAACACCCAAATGACAACAATGGACAGATCATCTGAGTGGAACATCAACAAAGAAACAAAGGCTTTTAATGACATACTGGACTGGATGTATTTAACAGATATATTCAGAACAATCTATTCTAAGGCAGCACAATACATATTCTTTTCCAGTGCACGTGGAACATCCTCCAGAAAATATCGCGTACTGGGACACAGATCAGCCCTGAATAAGTACAAAAAGATTGAGATCATACCTTGTATATTTTCAGACCATAACACTGTGAAACTCGAAATCAACCACAAGAAAAAAATTGGAAAGTCAACAAATACTTGGATGCTAAAGAGCATCCTACTAGAGAATGAATAGGTTAACCAAGAAGTTAAAGAGGTACATAAAAAGTATATGCGCCAAAGAAAATGATAACACCACAGCACAAAATCTGGGCACAACCAAGGCAGTCATAAGAGGGAAGTATGTAGCAATGCATGCCTTCCTAAAGAAGGAAGAAAGATCTCAGATGCACAACCGAGCATTCTACTTAAAAGAGTCGGAAAAAGAACAGCAAATAAAACCCCAAATCAGCATTAGACAGCAAATAATAAATATTAGAGTGGAAATCAATTGTATTAAAATTGAAAAGAAAAAAGTAGAAGAGATCAATGAAACCAGGAGTTGGCTCTTTGAAAGAATTAACAAAATTGATAAACGTCTAACAAGTTTGATCCAGAAGAAAAGGAAGGACCCGAATAAATCAAATCGAGAATGAAAGAGGAGAGATCACAACCAACACTGCAGAAATACAAACAATATTAATATAGTATTATGAGCAATTATATGCCAATAAATTGGGCAATCTGGAAGAAATGGACAAATTCCTAGAGACATATAAACTACAAAAGCTGAAATAGGAGGAAATAGAAAATGTGAACAGCCCCATAACCAGTAAAGAAACTGAATCTGTAATCAAAAAACTCCCCAAAACCAGAGTCTAGGGCTGGATGGCTTTCCAGGGGAATTCTACCAAACACTGAAAGTAGAGTTAACGCCTATTCTTTTGACGCTCTTCCAAAAAGTAGAAATGGATGGAAAAGTTCCAAACGCATTCTATGAGGCCAGCATTTACCTTGATTCCAAAACCAGACAAACACCCCACTAAAAAGGAGAACTACAGCCAATTTCCCTGATGAACATGGATGCAAAACCTCTCAACAAGATCCTACCCACCCTGATCCAACAATACACTAAAAGAACTATTCACCACCATCAAGTGGGATTTCTACCTGGGATGCAAGGATGACTCAATTTCCACAAATTAATCAATGTGATACATCACATTAGTAAGAGAAAGGAGAAGAACCACGTGAACCTGTCAATAGATATGGAGAAACCATTTGACCAAATTCAGCATCCTTTCTTGATAAAACCCCAGTTTGTAAATGTAAACTTTCTAAGTTTTCTATCTCTCTTTCTTGTTCAGTCCTTGTGGGTTTTCTACGCTATCTCTTCCTCATCAGTTGCTTTTAGGGGGAGTGCATTTCCTGTACTCTCGCCCTGTCTCTGTCCTCTGTCCACAAGCAAAAACAGCTCCACACTATCCACAGCTTCTCTCTCACCCAGTTCACCTCTCTGCACCATGGACCTGCTGAGTTCTGTGCCTCATGTTGCAGATTGTTGTGTTAATCCTCAAATCTGTTTTCTAGTTGTGCAAGATGGTTTGGTGATGACCTAACTGTATTTCAGGGAAGAGAGAGAGAAAAGAAAAAAAACTACCCTGCTGCTCCACCATCTTTGCCCCTCCAGTGCTGTCTACCATCACTTTCCAAATGAAAATAAATTCTCTTCAGGTCCAGTGGTCATACAAATTGTTTACAATGTAATCTTTCTTATGTAGCAAGGTGTTAAAACTGAAATGTTGAATAGACACAATGGATGTGAACTTGTGCCTAAATCATCTTATGCCTACTTCCAAACCAAGGAAATGATCAACAGAAGTATGCTACAACTAGATAAAGGATATAAACATGGTCGGGTTATAAAGTGGCTGAGTAATTTGTGACAACAGCTTTAGAGAATTCACTGTAGAGGTATGTCTGTCCCTCACCCCAGGGGTGTGTGTGTGTGTGTGTGTGTGCATGTGCGTGTGTGATGGAGCCCTAATCTGAGAACCTAGCATGGGACCTTCCATATGGGTGCACTGAGCAGACTGAGGTAAGTAAAGTCAAGGAAGGAAGAGAGACTGGTTGGTATCAGATGAGGGTGACTGGTTGACATCAGTCTATGTTAGAAATGTTTCTTCTTTGATAGAACACTTTGGGAGCAGAGACGCCTGGATATTTCCCACAAACTGCCACAGAGAAGCCAGAAAGTGATCTTTTAGGGACCAGCCCAAAAGAGTTCACTGGGAAGAGTACAGAATTTGGAAGTTAACCACTGGGTTTCTAAGGGCTAAGAAGGGGTCATCAGTGATGACAAGAAATAGAAATCTTTCCACATTAAGGACGCTAAAATTAGAGAGCCTACAAAAAGCCCCCAGAAGGAAGGCAAATAAACAGCTTTCACCATTTACCAGAAGAAGAGACAGTGAGGCAGTTTGTTAAGGTACCAGGTCAAGTAAGATCTTTCAGTTCCCTGCAAGTTCTCCCACCCCTGCCAACTGAGACTTTATTTAACATCTAAGAGAATCTGGCATCTAAATGAACTAAGCATGACAAGAAAATTTCTGCTATTGTTCTAAATATAACCTTCACGTGACCAGATTCAAATGCTTCAGAAATGAAACTGCAAGACACAAAATGAGGAATATCTTGAGTCTTCACTTAGAACATAAAACATAATTGCCTCTTGTAACTATGGCACTGAGAGCTCTGACGAATGTTTTCATTGAGACTTAACTATTTATTCTGCCACCTCTTTCTATGTAGGAGTCTTGGGCATCTTTGATGGGACATGATAACAGTTGGTCTTCAGTTGGTATTGCACATACTTATGTAGGTCATTGGATTCTTTTCTCATTAGCCTATATCACTTAAATTAATTCTTCTTGGTGCCAATTTGGTGGGAATTATAAGTTCAGATACTGAAACAGCATCACATGATGGTACTTAATTATGAGATTATGATGTGGTGGTGGCGGAGGCAGTGGTGGTTATGGTGGTAGGGTGTTCATTACACATCTCAATTCGTTAACTTCAAAAATCAAACTATGTATTCAAACATTCTCCTACAAAACCAGAAGACCAGAATTGAAAAGCACTAATGTTGACCTTCAATCCTGGCTTCTCCCGAGGAATGTGAAATTTGAATTTTCAGACACCATTGGGAACCCTAAATAAATAAATAAATAAATAAATAAATAAAGTGTTTTCCCGATATGCAAATAAATGTAACAGCCAAGGACGTCAAAGCCAATCTACGTCAATTTTATAGAGATACCCAGAAAGTGCATTTGTTTCCCTGCAAACGTTCAGATATCCAAAAAGTGATTGTTAATATAAAAAAGCAAAGCTTCTTCTATCCCACCTGGATACAGTTACTACTTTCCTTTCACCTTTGCTTTCTGTACACTGTACATTGCTTTCTAGCAGCCCTTCTACCCCTTAACCTTCTGCATATTCCTGCTGCCAAATCCCCTCATTGTGACCCCCTCATTGCGCTACCCTTGATCTGTGACCATGAAAGCGAAGGACCCTGCCAAAAGCAGTTCCTGGATGATACCGCCCATCACTGCCAAATGTAAAACTCTCCTTCTCCCACCATTCACTGAACACTGAGAGTGTTTTCCAGTGACAGTCCAGGTTTTCACTGAGATTTCCAGCTTTTTGTGGAGTTTGAGGGTCCATCCATGTCCCAGTGAGTCAGCCTCAGGCACACATTCCACCGCAGAATCTTCTCAGAACATCTTCTCCAACTCCCAGGTTGTCAGACCACAACATTCATTTCTAAGTTCTGGTTCCATAGGGATTAGCTCTATATCCAAGTTCTTAAGGACTAGAATGAAATCTGTAAAGAATTGGTGTGTGCACACACATACACACACACACAATCATTCTGTCAATAGTCAGTATATTTTTTTCTGAAGACAAATTGTACAAGAAGAGAAATCATCATGTAAATATGGCCACCTGTCAAAAGAATTCAACTGAGAGCCAGCCCAGGATGTTCACAATGGTTATGGGTGTTAAGTAATCCTATTTTAATGCCATCCTCTCTGAATAAGGGATGTGTATTTATTCGTACTTATTCATAATAATTCAATTAAATATATAAAATATTAGTGAAATTAAAATTTCCCAATGGATTTTTCCAACAATGAGAATAATTCATCTTGCCTGTCCATGAAGGTAAACCAAGCTGTCAAGGAAAAATACTTTAGAATCCCTGAATATCCTATATCCAAAGAAGTCATTCTTTGCTACACCATAATTTCTTCATGGCTTTTTTCACTTCCATATTCCTCAGAGTATAGATCAGAGGGTTGAGCAGGGGCGTCCCAATTGTATAAAACACAGCCACCATTTTGTCAATTGGAAATGTAGCTGGGGGGCGTGTGTATATGAATATGCATGGACCAAAAAATAAGACAACCACAATAAAGTGGGAGGTGCAAGTGGAAAGGGCTTTTCGCCTTCCTTCAGCACTGTGGTTACGCAGAGAGTACAAGATGACAACATAGGAGGTAAGCAGGATTATGAAACTCACCGTGCATATGGTTCCACTGTTAGAAACAAGTAGCAAATTTGTCACATAAGTGTCCATGCAGGCAAGTTTCAACAAGGGCTGCAAGTCACAGAAATAATGGTCAATCACGTTGGGGCCACAGAAAGGCAATCTCAAAGTCAGGAAAATTTGTGCCAAAGAGTGGATACAAGATGCCACCCAGACTAGAATCACCAAAATGCTGCAGACGTGCCGGTTCATGATGGTTGTGTATCGCAAGGGCTTACAAATGGCTACATAGCGATCTAAAGCCATGAGGATGAGCACCAAGATTTCCATGCACCCAAAGAAATGGAATGTAAAGACCTGAATCATGCACTCATTGTAGGAAATGGTCTTCTTGTGAGAAAGGGCATCCACAATCAATCTGGGGGCTGTGGTTGTAGAGAAGCAGGTGTCAGCAAAAGACAGATAGAATAGGAAGAAGTACATGGGAGTCCCAAGGGTCCTGCTTGTTTTGATAGTCACTACAATGAGAAAGTTCCCCGACAGTGTCGCAAGGTAAAAGATCAAGAAGACCCCGAATACTGCCTTCTGCTTTACTGGATCCTGTGTCAGCCCAAGGAGAATGAATTCAGTCACACTGCTATTCATCGCAATACTACTGGCTGAAAGTAAGGTGCAGTTGAGGACAAGGGCTGAATCTGCAAAGAGAAGAAAAGAAGTGACAGCTTTGGAAGATCAGTGGGCTGAACTCTGAATGCCTTGCTTTTGCTCCATGTTATGTTACCTCTGACTGCCTTCAATCCTCTATGACTCTTGGTAAATCTGCAGATGCCCAAGCCTCTCCCAGATCTATCTGTCGATTCAGAAGCTAACTGCCTTGGATCAACATAGCCTTTGCATCTGGGGAGGTAAAATTAAATGTCCTTAAAAAATTCTGATTCCCACCAAGACTGAAAACTGCAGAACTTGAACTGTCCTTGGGCAAGTGACTTAACTGTCTCATAATTTAGCTTTCATGTGAAAAAGGGAGTGCAAATAGTTGCCTTACCTGATCCTGAGTTTCCTTAAGAATTAAAAGATTGTATATGCACACAGATACACATATAGGTGTTATCTATGTGCTTTGAAATAAAAAAAAAATTCTATTCCACTATGATTAAGCACTCATATCATTGGAGAATCCCTCTGGAAGAAAATATTCTCTGTTCAGTTCACTCATTTAGGTCCCTGACCCCTTCATCTCTGATCCCATCTGTATCTTGGATGTAATATGGTTTACAAAAGTCTGTTTTGACAATCTTTTACTTACACCTCTCATGTTCAATGTCAGCTTCTCTGATGTCATTGAAAACAAATGTCAGGACAACTTTGTGGTTGGAATAATTGAGGAAACTGTTTACCCTCTTGACTGTACTGTGGGACTAAGCTCAGAATATTGAGCATCTCTGGCTATGAATTCAACATGCTATAAAATTCCTAATGATGCCTATAATCTCAATAGGCATCAGAGATGTTACTCAGAGATGTTCATTTTACCCTGAAGTCACCCGCATGCTTCTAAAAATTTCATCTGAAAAGTATCCCATAATTCCAACATACTATGTTATGATTGTTCTATTTCAAGTATTTGTTCATAACATGTTGAGTTTGTCACTGAAATCATCATATAATATCATTTTGTGCCCTGATTTTGACTTGGGATTATTATAACCCTTCTTCCCATGTTATTATACTTATCATTAGTTTACCTGTTAATTTAATTATGTGACATTGTATAAAGCTTTTTAAGTGGCATCTCTTTGATCATTTGTCTTTTGAGATATTTATATCGCTTCCAATTTTGACTCACACAGATAACAACTTAGTTTCCCAAGTATGACGCCGCTGTCCCAAATGCTAGGGATTATCATTGCTGTTGACAATTATTAAAACGTTTTTCAATATTTTGTGTACATTTATTAACTATATTTTATTATGAAATAATGCATGATTGTCATTAATTATCCCAAGTACACAGAAGAATGAAAGAAAATTTAAAAGCTGTCTCCAAATTATTGTATCTATAATCCTACTCTTCGGAAATAACTATTGGTTTTCTTATATGTATTTTAAGAAATATTCTCTAAGTATATTTACATTTGTGTTTATCTCCACATCTTTTTACTATATACACATATGGTCAATATTTCAAGGTTCATGATTTTTCAGAAGAGCTCACCATACACATATGGTCAATATTTCAAGGTTCATTATTTTACAGAAGATGCAAACAAACAAAAAAGGTTATTTTATGACATGATCTTATTCTCTTATTTAGTTAGTAAAAAAAATGCATTTTGTTATATACATACACATTTTTATCACCAGCCACATGTTACATTTTTACTACGTTTTTTTACATGTTTACTACATTTTTTAATGAAAGTATTGCTCTTACGAGAATTTTTTTATGTTTGTTCAGTTCATATTTTGCAATGTTGATATTTTATCTGGGATGGCTATTCATCAAGAAAATAACTACATTTCTTGGTCAAGAACACAGTGACTCCAGTCAGATGTCTTGGGTTCAAATCCCAGCTCCACTTTTTACTAGCTGGGGAAAGCTACTTTAACATAACATAAAATACTCACTTCTTCTTAATGACTTTTAAGTTTTAAGATACATGTAGACGTAATCATTCATTATGTAAGGGACTATGTGATTGGTATTAGAAGAATAGAAACCATCTGCAGAGAGAAGTGTAAAAATTCCTAAGAGACAGACGGATCAATGAAAAACTCCAGATTACGTTAAGGGATGAACTACAGCTTTAACTGAAGAAAGTCAGATTCTGAATCAGGTTCCCTGAGATGCAAACATCCTAAAGCAGAGCAGAGAGGTAGGTTAGCACAGTGACAGAGCATCAAAGCTGAAGCTGAACCGCCTGGATTCATACCCCAACTCCTGCACAGTATGGTGCCATATTTCACAAGTCCCGCTATATCTCTGGGCTTCATTTTCTTCACCTGTAAATGTGAAGAGTAAAATAATCTACTTTTTAGAGTTTCTATGAAAGCTAAATAATTAAGTATGTACAATGCATAAGAGATGCAGATAGGCAGTACATGCTTTTGGAATGGTCCTTTCATTAAGGTTATTAGCATCAATGTTGTATTACGATTATTAATATTATCAAGATATTAATCTACCTGTTCATTTACCCCTAATAGAGCTGCACAACTGTTTTCACACTAATTGCCTGTGGAGGATAAGCTTAGGAATCCTCTGGGCTTACACCAATGGGTTAACAAGGCATAGAGAATTACAGTCATAAAAGAGTCACACCCGAGTTGGAGTTAGCCAGATTGACACCCCAAGAATAGGGGGTTGCAAAGGCACCCCGAGTATAAGGAGGCAAAAAGGCGCCAAGAAGGAATAGGGAGGTGTAAAGGCACCCCAAAATAGACACCGGTGCAGAACCCCCAGAATAGAGAGGGATTGGCAAAGCCCTAAAATAGGAACAGGCGCAAAGGTGCCCAACACATAGGTATATGAAATAAACAAGAATAGATGTTCAGGTTGAAACCATTCCCAATTTAGTACTACATCAGAAAAGCTGCTTTTGCAGGAGGATAGGGCCCAGTTAGGTAAATTGGTGAATTGGACTGTGGACTGCTGCCCTGCAGGCAAAGCAGCCCAGAGCAGAGAGGGTTAACAAAAGAAAAGGTGCCTTGTTAACTCTGAGGTTATTTCCCCTACCTGCCTCATCCCCTAGGCTAGCTAAGGTAAACAAAGTTTCTGCCTCATATCCACTGTAAACAACCTTCCTCCCAATTGCCCTGCACCCAGCTTTTGTTTTGTATTAACCCAAATCCCTAACCCCAAATACCTTCAGGACCCCCTTTCCCTCACAACCACAAGTTAATGTTGACAAATTCGTTCTCTCTTTGTGCACATCCATCACCTTCTGATCCTAATAAAAACAGGGCAAGGACACTTATTCAGGGCTCTTGTCTTTCCCAGACATTAGCCATCTCTCATTTTTCATCCTGTGTCCCACTCTCTTGCCAGACAAAAGAGAATTTTACAGCCAGCGCCTATGACAATTTCCTTCCTCGAATGACTGAAATCACCTCGGCACTGTGGTTTCTGCTAATTTGCTCATGGTGATCAGAAGCTGGGAATGGCAACTCCAAATATCCTTAATAAATACTAAAAAACAAATACAAAGTGCAAACAGCTTCCCTAAATGTGACTCATGATGAAATGAGAGTAGAAATAAAACACACCCTTGGTTGTAAAGAGTTTGTGATCCAAAGATACAAAAATCAGAGGGGTGAGAGCATTTGACATGAAAGAAACGAACCAAAGTTTTAATGGGGATAATGGGACAAATAGAGAAGGTCAATATGAAACTGCTGGTTTACACAGATTCTAGTGTCATAGTAGAAAAACTTGGAAAAGAAGGTTTCATCTCTACCAAAGGCCATGGAAGCCACGTTATGAAATCTGAACATATTTTTGCAGTCAAGTATAAGATTTGGAGATATACAAGATATGAGAGCTGATTTTATTAAGATTTATTCAGCACAGAAGAACAACAGAATCATTCAGCTGTTTATCAAAATTTAGTTATCTAGTTTTCTAAACATAGTCCAGTTGGATTTGGGCTTATCTGGAATGAGGTGCCTTCTCCCTTCAAGATGTCAGGATTGCACTGAAGACATCCATCTTTGAATCCCCTGCATTAGAAACTCAATGGAGAACATACAGGTGGATCCACTGTGGCCCCAACAGAACAAAGATTGACCCAGCAGGCATCCCGAGTATGATACAATGGTGACTCCAGACCTGTCCCTTCCCCTCTCAGAGGAGGAGCAGATGGCTCCCTCTCAGCTGTCTCTGTGGGGGGCGGGGAGGAGGCAGCAAAATCACACACCTCCTCTCAGCTTTGATAAGATCTTTTGGTCGTTGCTGCTTTTTAGTTTGTTCGAGTTGCTAAGACTTAACTGTTTTAGAGCAGTGCTACATTCACAGGAACACCAAGACACAGGTACAGAGATTCCCCATAAGGTCCCTAGCCCCCACCCAAATATCACCCCTGCCATTACCAACATCGCCCGCCGGAACGGTACATTTCCCAGAACTGATGAGCCTACTGTGACACATCCTCATCACCCAGAGTCCAAAGTTTACCCCAAGGGTCACTCTTGGGTGTGGTACATTCTATGGTTTCGGTACATATTAGTAACAGACATCCATCATCGTAATATCATGCAGAGTATTTTCACTGATCTAAAAACAGGATCAGTTTAGATTCTCAAAACATGGGACATAAATATTCCTTTCACACAGTGTCTAATACTCATTAAAATCTAAATAAAATGTCTCACACCATTTTGTTGGAGAAAATAACACACCGCGGGAGATAACTATGTGAGTTTTCACTGTGAGCATTATTAGCTCAAACATAGTACAAAATCAGGCTGGTTACTCATAAACAGAAGTATTACAAATGGCCAATCCTACAGTTCTTTAAGTGGACCCTCTGTTTCTATACAGAAAGAAAGGACACAATTTCAGAAGTTCCCTCTTCTCCTTGCTCTCTATCCTCTCCCTTCTTTTACCTCGTAGCTACAACTTCAAAAGGAAAAGTGGACATTCTAAAACATGATGAATCTTAAGATTAAAGGGTTACTGTGGTTTTCAAGTGCAAAGGCTGAAATACTCACCATGACTTTCAAAGTCCTCAAACGCTGTGCCATAGTCTGGCTTACCACCTTTCCTCCCAGGGCTTCTCTGCTCGTGTGTGTTCCAGCCATGCCTGACACTTGCTGTCCCTCATGAATATGTCCCGACTGTCTCATTTCCTAAATTTTAAGTACTTCTTAGTGGTTACGTGACTTCCGCTGATACGACTTCCACCTTCCATTTCTTCCTGGATCCAGAGTACCCTGTCCATCTCCTCGGCACAGCCTTCCAGGTTTTCCCAAACGACTTTCTTGCTAATGGCCTTCAACTGTTAAAATGTGTGTGTGTGTGTGTGTGTGTGTGTGTGTGTCTGTGTGTGTGTGTTTTGAATCATGCAACCCTTGATTATACCCCTCTTTCCTTCTCTCTTTAAAATCTTTGTTCATTGGAATTTATATCTCATTAGGCAAATTCACATTGTTCTATTTTGTGCATGTCCGACTAGGCTGGGAAGCAGCTTAGCAGAGAGCAGTCAAAAAGCAACCAGTACCAGAACTCAAACCTTTGTGCTCCATGGTAATCTCTCCCTCTCGAACACTCCACACCTCACCCACAACTGCCCTGCAAAGCATCAGATTCCATTCATTTGGGTGGAGCCGGCATAAAGCCAGAAACCGTGAATCAGTAGAGAAGAAAATCACTGCTATGCCCAGTACGTACCCTGACTCTCAAATGGATGCAAATTGTAGAGGGATTAAAAAAGAGAGCAGAATTTATATTTATATTTATGTTTCTGTTTATTTATATTTATATGTTCACATTTATCATTTAAGCCCACAGTGTAAGTTTGAGCAAAGAATCTTGTTAGGGATAAAGAGTACTTGTCCCGGATTTCACGAGAGAGTTTGCTTCTCATTCCTCCACTCCATATATACCCCTTACCCCAACAGCAGAAAGAGAATATAATTCTTAGCTGTGAGCAGGGGTGACAGTGGGTCTGGACAGACCACTTTAGTATCACGACTGGCAGAACATTCAGTGCATCATAGAATCGTGGTATCGACTGTAACAATGCATACAGACTGCATATGGTCAGTGTACAACCTGGTCCTTTTCCTGATCTTAAACCTTGTAAATAAGAAACCCACCTGGTGGCTCCTGGGTGGCTCAGTTGGTTAAGCATGGACTTTGGCTCAGGTCATGATCTCGCAGTTTGTGAGTTCAAGCCCCGCGTCGGACTCTGTGCTGACAGCTCAGAGCCTGGAGCCTGCTTCAGATTCTGTGTCTCCCTCTCTCTCTGCCCTTCCCCTGCTCACACTCTGTCACACTCTCTCAAAAATAGATTAAACATTTTAAAAAATTTAAACAACAAAAAAAGAAATTCACCTGTATAGGGGCCCCTGAGTGACTCAGTCAGTTATGTGTCAGACTCTTCATTTCAGCTCAGGCCATGATCTCACGGTTCATGGGACAAGGCCCACATTGGGTTCTGGGCTGACAGCCTGCCTGGGATTCTCTCTCTCTCTCCCTCCCTCACTCATTCTCTTTCTCTATCTCTCCTCTCTCTTTCTCTTGTGAAATCAATAACCATTTAAACTGAATAAAAGAAAATTGAGGATCAGCTGCTTATTTAATCCATTAAAAGAAAAAGAAACCCATATGTAGAGGACACTATACTTCTGCCCCCTCAAATATTCCCCCCACCCTTTCGATAAGAATTTTTCCGGAGACAGTGCTGCCTCAAGCAGAGGCCAGTGAAAGCTGGGAGCCCTGACACATTCAGATCCTCTCATCACTAAGACAAATATGTTCCCGGAGCTTCAAGCTTCTCAGGAGACAGAACTAAATCATGGCAACTGCCCTAAAACCCAGTCCTGCATGGGAGGCAAGGAAAAGAACATAGTTTACTTGGGTTTGAAAACTTACCTTATTGCTCGTAAAGGAGATGAGATCCAATAGAGAGCTCCTAGATTTGCTCTTGCAATTCGGATTTACTTTGAAGATGAATCATGTGCAGTAAGTGTGCAACATGTAAACTGTACATCCAATAGATTTACTCAGCTTTCCAGTGCAGGGTCTGTGGGGAGAGGAGATACTCCACAGACAGCCAGTCTTCATTAAAAGGACTGAGTTAGAGCTGTAATATCAGCAGAAAATTTCTCACTTCTATTCTTAGAACTTTCGAGAATAAAAAGGAAACATCCCCATTATTCTATGATAGAAACATCTCTAAAAGCAGCTCTGCAACCCCCAAAAAAACCCCTGGAAGAGCACATGAGTTAACATTTCTTCCTCCTCCATCAGGTATTTATAGAGATTTCATAGACGTTCACAAATGCTGAGCCTTTGGAGGGACAAAGACTCTGCCCTTCCCACCTCAAAGGATAAGCACAATTAATCCCAATCACAGCAAACCATGGTGCCAAGGTTTCATGAACAAGACTGTCAGTGGGCAGATTCTGTCCTCAGAGCCCTTCTCCCCCTCCAGTCTGTCCTAAGGGACATGTCTCACTTCAGTTACCAAGTGCTCCACACCTGTCTCTGCCCTAAGGAAAAAGTAAGCAGGTAGAGATCACTGAAAGTTCCCAAATGCTCTGCTCTTTAAGCCAAATGTTTTCTAACACCACGCAAAACTCGGAACCCATGTAGAGTTTGAACCACATGTGATATAATTGAATTCTAGCTTCACTATTTGTGTCTCTGTCACTTTAAGCAAGTTTCTAAACTTCTCCCTCTTTCTTATTCTAGAAAAAGTCACTCTTAGATATAATACAATAAATCTTAATGAGACTCATAAAATATAAAATTACAATGAAAACTACTCATTAAAATTTCTACAATTTCTAAATATTTTGAAGTCAGTTGACTCAGTAGGTAAAGAGAGAAGAGAAAGAATATGGAAATGAAGACATTTTTAAAATTTTTTTTTATTTTTCAATCAACTCAAGTTATACTTAATGAATGCACTTTTGTTATTGAGCAATTCTACACATTACTCAGTGCTCATCACAAGTGTCACAGACTGGCTACCTCTGGAGTATCTTCTCTCCTCTTGATCTCCTTTACTATTTCACCCAGCTGCCCACCTCCCTTCGGCAACCAGCATTTTATTCTCTTTATTTTAGAGTCTGGGTTTTTTTTCTTTTTCCTTTGTTCATTTGCATTGTTTCTTAAATTCCACTTATGAGTGAAGTCATAAGATATTTGTCTTCTCTGACTGACTAATTTACCTCAGCAGAATGCTATAGTTCCATCCACATTAATGCAAATGGCAAGATTTCATTTTTTTGATTGCCAAGTAATACTCCAGAGTGTGTGTGTGTGTGTGTGTGTGTGTGTTGATATATATACCACATCCTCTTTATCCATTCATCCATCGATGGACACTTGGGCTCTTTCCATACTTTGGCTGTTGTTGATAGTGCTGCTATAAACATGGGGGTGCATGTGTCCATTCGAAACACACCTGTATCCCTTGGATAAATCCCTAGTAGTGCAATTGCTGGCTCATAGGGTAGTTCTATTGTTAAATTTTTGAGGAACCTCCATACTGTTTCTATTACATTCAAAGGATTCTACAATGGGTGTGGTATGTATTCCTGAACAAACAGACAAAACTCCGGGCCTTCTTGGATCTTACATTCTGCTGGGGACAGACAAGAAACAATATAATAACAGGTCAGTCAAATAGTATGTTAAGAGACGATAAATGCCATTGAAAAAGAAAGCCAAGTAAGAACAGGGGATATGGCATGCTAATGGAAATACAGTAGTAAATACAGCAGAAGAGAGGCCTCACTGAGGAGAGATTAGAATAAGACCATAAGCAGATGAGGCCATTAGGCAAACACCCATGTGTTAAGCAGAGAAAACAGCTGAAGCAAATAACACAAAGAGAAAGCCTGCCTGGTGTGGTCAATAAATTGCAAGGAGGCGATTGTGGCTGATGCTGAGCGAGCAAGTGTGAAGTACCAGAAGAAGCCAAAAGAGTCACAGAATGTCAAACCATTGTAACGGTTTGGTCTTCTTCTCTGAGCAAAATGGAGTCACTGCAGGGTTTTGATGAAAATAGACTTAACAGATTGAGAGTAGAAGTAGGGAGAATTCTAAGTTCATGACTATGATCTAAGTGAGAGATGATGGCAGCCCAGACCAGGATGGAAGGAGACTTGATGGGAAAATAGATCATATGCTGCATCTGTTTTGAAGGCAAATGAATGTTTTTCTAACAGGTTATGTGTGAACTGTGATGTTATCAATTTTTTTTTTTTTACTTCCATGTTTTTGGTCTGGGAAACTGGAAGGATGGAATTTTCTGGGGAAGGCCACAGGTCAATTATGTTTGATTGCAAGAACAATCAATTCTTCTCGAATCAAACAATTGCAAATTGATCGCCACTGGGGGCACTGGGCCTGGCGGTTGGGGGTGGAAGGATCAGGGGTCTTCCCACAACCCCGGGGATTCCAGCACATGGAAGGGAAACACGATGGCATGCCTGCACTTCTTCCCCTGCAGAACTGTACCTGCTGAAATTTGTAGTGTTGTTCATGGATGACCTGGGCCATAATCCCAGTGGAGCTCCATCATGGCTGGAAGTCTGGCAGACATGGTTTTCACCATTGTAAAAAATACAGACCTCATCAAAACCAGGCTGTTGTGCAGAATGTGCTGAAACCATCTCACAGGGGGATCCTCTGTATTTTTCTACTGTTTCTGAAGAGGAAGTGTTCCTGACCCTTTATCGGGGGGTTTCCCTTACTGTTTCTCTACTGTCACCCTTCTAGTTTTTGTGAACCTAGAGAAAATCTAGACTGGGCCCCGAGATTGATTCTCTCTCCCCCGCAACTTTGCCAGTGTCTGCCTGGCTACTGCGGTGGCCCAGATCCTCTCCCTTCTACACGGTGAAGAAAAAGATGAAGGCTCAGAGCTCCTACCTCCCCCATTGTGGAGGAGTAGATGTCCATTTCTCAGGAGCAGTGGAAAGGGAAAGCCCCAGGGGAACTAGGGCTCTGGAATGGATTGCCAGTCAACCTACTGAAGATTGTGCCACATTTTGGAGTTATGTTTGGCACCTTTGAGTTCTCCAAGCAGAATCTGTCTTTACCAAAATTGTTATGTTGTGTCTCTGAGCTATAAATTGACTCCAGGGCTGGATCAGAGTTTGAGGCCCCAGGAATTATGGGAATTAAAAACATTCTTCAAAACTAGACAACTGAAGTCTAAAGAACGAACACTTCAAAGTCGAATAGAAGTGCACCGACAGAAGGCATGCTGTAGTCACAGGCAGATATGGCTTCATACTGTGCACACACGGAGCGACGAGAGGGTACTCTTGTCTGCTGCTCTTGGAAATGAGAAGGTTCAGCCATATACCGCCTCTGAGCTCCAAACTGATGTCCCTGGGAACACCTGTGCCACAGGAAGGCTGCCCAACACGACTGTCTCATGATGGCACTTCACTAGATTCGATACACGACGCCAAAGAAACGTCACTGTCACGACACCTCAAAACAACATGTAACTGAGGTGACTGAGCAGATGCCATGTCGGGTCACAGTTTGCACTAAACTCCGTCCGTCCAGTTTCACTCAATGGGACCCAAGACTTCTCAGTACAATCATTCTGGAACTCATAACATTTGCTGACTGCTGAATACACACACCGCAGCATAAATTACGCCTTAATCATAAACTAAGTGAAAACATTTAACATTTTTCACCATGAGGGTGCCTGGGTAGCTCAGTCAGTTAAGCTTCCGACTCTGAATTTTGGTTCACAGCATGATATCATAGTTTGGGTGGTGGGATCAAACCCCACGAGGAGCCGACAGTGTGGAGCCTGCTTGGGATTCTCACGCTCTCTGCCCTTCCCCTCCTTGTGTTTCTCTCTCTCTCTCTCTCTCTCTCTCTTTCTCTCAAAATAAATAAATAAATATTTTTAAATGTTATCACTATCATAGAACCATGCTTTTTTATTTAAATTTGAAGCAGCCCAAGCTTAGGTATTTCAAGAATCTTGTGTTTCAGGAGGCAGTTTTCATCATGACTGCTTAATTACGACCGAAAAGACCCTCTTCCTTGTAAAGTCATATACAGATTGAGTGGCCTGAATTCTCTGTCTTTTAAACCTGATTGGCAAACCTACCCTGAAAATAAATTATTTGAGTCAAATTATTCTCGCAAATTGTCTTAGATGCCTAGAAAGGATCAAATAGAACATTTGGCATATATCAAAAAAAAAATGTAACTGAACAAAATACTTCAGGGTAATCATCTCTACTAGAGTTTTTTAAAAATCAGATTTCAGATTGTTACAGCTGAGGACTCTCAGTCAAGTTTATGCAACTGTACTTTCCAATAGTGCCTATTTTTAAAAAAATTTTTAACCTTTATTTATTTTTGAGAGAGAGACAGAGTGTGAGCAGGGGCAGAGCAGAGAGAGAGGGAGACACAGAATCTGAAGCAGGCTCCAGGTCTGTCTGCACTGTCAGCACAGAGCCCAATGCGGGGCTCAAAGTCAAGAACTGCGAGACCATGACCAGAGCTGAAGTTAGACACTCAACTGACTGAGCCACCCAGATGCCTGTAATAGTGCCTATTTATGCGTTTTAAAAATCTAATATTAAGATGTTAATTTATACACAGACAGGCTTAAAATATGTTGAAAGCATTTTCCCTATTAAATTATTTTCAAAAGGGAGACAAATCAGTCATTAAATATGAAGATACCTATTAGATATATAAAGGAAAGTATCAAGCAAGTATTCAAGTATACAAGTCTGGCATTCAAGACGGAGGTCGGGGGTGGAAATATAAATGTGTGAGTCATCAGCATAGAGATGGTATTTAAAGCCCCAAGAACCCTTGATTTTATTTTCGTTTTAATATAACTTATGAAATGAATTTTTCTGCTGAGCTTTAGTGTCCTAAAGATGTGCATTTTCAGAGAAAGCTCAGCTAATCAGAATTGACAGAAAAGAAAGAAAAAAAGAACCTTCCTGATCATCAGTGGCTCCACACTTTCCCAGAGGAGGTTCCTAAAACTCAAAGTGAAATGCTTTCTCTCCTTCATAATCTCAACTCCATTATTACTCTTTTCTCCTCTCCTCTCTTCCCTTCTGTTTCTATAGCAATACTAAACTAAATAGCAATTCATAACAAAGCTAAATTTGTGGCAAATCAGGCAAGGAAAGTAGCTTGTTGATGCCTTTTTTTTTTTTTTTTTTTTTTAACCAACCAAGAAATTCCTGCCTTATCCTCTACAGGATTTGTACTGTGAGAGATTTTCCAGTACAGGAGATGAGCTTTCAATAAATCCTCCAGGGGTGCCTGGGTGTCTCGGTCAGTTAAGTGTGGATTCTTGATTTCAGTTCAGGTCAAGATCTCATGATTTGTGAGTTCGAGCCCCACATTGGGCTCTCCGACGATGGTGCAGAGCCTGCTTTGGGGTTCTTTCTTTCTCTTTCTCTTGCTGCTCTCCTTCTCTCAAAATAAATAACTAAACTTAAATGAATAAATAAATTAATGAATACATGAATTCATATATAAATAAATATATAAATATATAAATAAAGCTTCCAAACTTTTATTATCAGAGTTTGAAGGTCTGCCTTTATCCCCAGGGAAGTTCATGCAAAGCCTCTCAGATTGGCTTTAGATGAGTTTATCTGGCACACTTTACATGCCAATCATCAGATCTATAGGAAACTACTCTCTATTATATTTACTCTCAGAGACAGACTCATTGGCCACTCCCACAGGGACTGGCTCCTGTTGTCCATACTCATTAGTTAACAGTACCTGAAACTAGAATGGAAATCTGATGAGATACATGAAAAACATAAACCAAAACACCGAAGTGCTTATCCCAGTCACTAGTCCATATCTTTCCCACGAGGGAAGAAAATCTCTCAAGGAAGCCAAATTATCATGCGAAGTTTGCTTGATAAAGGTGGAATTCAAGAAGCCATAGCCTGAAACGTTTCTCCCAATCCAGAAGTGTACGTGCCATGCCAAGCAGCCGAGCAATCTTATCCACTAGTCCGTGAAACACTTCTTTGCACTAGGTCTACACCTGTTGCATAATGAGAAGTATTGCCTCCTTGACATATTTTGTTCTGTATTTCCAGGTTGGAATTGTACTTCCGTGGACATCTTCTTTTGGTGGATGGAATATTATAACAGTAGCTCTGTTGTCTCTGTCAGTTGTTTTTTTCATATGTATGTATGATCTTATCCATGAGGTGTTGGCTTTCATGATGTAACTCTCACAATTGTATAAAACTGTCACCAATTCACCAACCGATGATTAGGGAAATGCCCATGGATTTATATCACAAATATATATGAAACTCAGAATATGAACAAATAATGAGAAGCATGATGAACAAAGAAAAAAGATATTAAAGTACATAGAGAGTAATTATGGATTAATACAATGAATATATTGTTGTAAGCAGAATTGTCCTGTTTGGGGTGCCTGGGTGGCTCAGTCAGTTAAACGTCAAACTCTTGATTTCAGTTCAGGTCATGATCTTGTTCATGAGATCAAGCCCTGCGTCAGTTTCCAGGCTGACAGTGAGGAGCCTGCTTGGGATTCTCTGTCTCTCACTCTCTCTCTGCCCCCTCTCTCAAAAATAAATAAATAAACTTTTAAAAAAAAAAGTCATGACCTATCTTGTACATGTCCAAAAGGCAAAAAAAAAAAAAAAAAGGAAAAAAGGACCAATTTTTTTTCGATATATGAAGTCTATTGTCAAATTGGTTTCCATACAACACCCAGTGCTCATCCCAAAAGGTGCCCTCCTCAATACCCATCACCCACCTTCCCCTCCCTCCCACCCCCCATCAACCCTCAGTTTGTTCTCAGTTTTTAAGAGTCTCTTATGCTTTGGCTGTCTCCCACTCTAACCTCTTTTTTTTTTCCTTCCCCTCCCCCATGGGTTTCTGTTAAGTTTCTCAGGATCCACATAAAAGTGAAAACATATGGTATCTGTCTTTCTCTGTATGGCTTATTTCACTTAGCATCACACTCTCCAGTTCCATCCACATTGCTCAAAGGGCCATTTTTCATTCTTTCTCATTGCCACGTAGTACTCCATTGTGTACATAAACCACAATTTCAAAAAGGGCCAATTTTTAAAGATGATACAAAGAGAAGACAAGCATCAAATAGAGGCTTAATTAGATGGTATGTATGCTCCTGTGGGATCCTCAGTTTCTTGTAGTGACTTTGTGATATTCACTGTTGAGCCAGAAAAGACAAGATCCAGATCTGATAGTGTCAGAATCGATTTGCCAACCAAATAGGTCAGTCAAAATTAGGGGCCAATTTTTCAACACAGGTCAGAAACATGGAAAAGAGAAACACACCAGAATAATATACGAAGGAGGGAGCTAAAGCTATAGATACAACAGAATCTGGCTACAAGCTGCAATGCAGACAGCAGAAGGGAAGAGTGGTCTTATCTTCCCATAAATACCACTGTACTAGATGTTTTGGCACTCTGTGATATTGGCTTAAAATAATTCAGGTCGGTGCTCTGTGGTCATTCTGCCTATGTCTCCAAAAGTTCTACTGGGAGAGAATTCAATTGTCCACGTCAGGATGAAAACATCTTCTCTTTTCTATTAATCCAATTTTATTTACCTTGTTACAGAATTAGCAATTGGAGTCCTCTGCTTTCTCCCACATCAAGTCAGAGTTTGCCACACCATAACTTCCTCATTGCATTCTTCACTTCTGCATTTCTCAGAGTATAAATCAGAGGGTTGAGCAAGGGTGTCCCAATAGTGTAAAACACAGCCACCATCTTATCCACTGGAAACGTAGTTACAGGGCGAGTATATGTGAATATACATGGAACAAAGAATAAGATGACAACGATGATGTGGGATGTGCACGTAGAGAGGGCTTTCTTTCTTCCTTCTGCACTCTGGTTATTCAGAGAATGTAAGATGAAAATATAAGAGAGAAGCAGGACGACGAAACTCACCATGCAGATAGCCCCACTGTTAAAAACTATGAGTAAATTGATTACATAGGTGTCCATGCACGCGAGTTTCAACAAAGGTGGCATATCACAGAAATAATGATCAATAACATCGGGTCCACAGAAGGGTAGTTTCAAAGCCAAGAAAATCTGTGCAGAAGAATGGATACAAGACACGACCCAGGCTAGATTCACCAGTGTACCACAGACATGCCGGCTCATGATGATAGTGTATCGCAGGGGCTTACAAATGGCCACATAGCGATCAAAGGACATGAGGATAAGCACCAAGATCTCCATGCACCCAAAGAAGTGAACTGCAAAAACCTGGGTCATGCACTCGTTGTAGGAGATGACTTTCTTCTCAGATACAGAATCTACTATTAACCTAGGAGCAGTGGTTGTTGAGAAGCAGGCATCAGCAAAGGATAAGTAGAAAAGGAAGAAGTACATGGGGCTCCCAAGTGTCCGGCTGTATCTTATGGTCATCACAATAAGTGAATTTGCCAAAAGGGTTGCGAGGTATAGAAACAAGAAGACCACAAACACTACTTTTCCCTTTACAACACTCTGTGTTAACCCAAACAGAACGAACTCATTCACACTGCTATTCGACTCCATGGTCACAGTGAACGTAGAAAAACACAGCTGAGGAAGTATTCATCTGCAGAGAAAGTTGGGGAAATGGTGACTTAGCAACAGCAGTGGACTTGATTCAGAATTTCACTCTTGTGGTTCTAATTCCATCAACAAATAAATCAATGCTTCTCAGTTTTTTATGTATTGTCATCATTTGGGAAACTTTTTGTTTTTTAATGCTGATGTCCACGCTTTCACCATGAGCATTAACTGAAGGTCTTCCAATGTGGACTGAAATTTTGAGAAGGAAAAAAAATCTCTCAAGTGATCGTGACCTCTGCCAAATTCTGAGAACTAATGACTTTGCTGTATGATCTTGATCAGGTCACTTTAATGTCTGGAAGCTTTTTTTTCATTTGCAATTAGAGATACTAATAGTTTATTAAGTACATACATATGTGTACGGTATATATGTGCATGTAACGTATATGCAGCTCAATTACTGAAAAGTAATAACCTTGTATGATTTTAAAACATATACACTTGGAGACTCTCTCTTGAAAAAACCACATTTCTTGATTTGGACACTGGTTTGTACCAATTATTCCTGACCTCTTCGGTATCTTGGTTAGATTATGCTGTAAGAAGAAATTATTTCCCCAAATTCAGGTTCATGGTGGCCATAATTTTACCTATTACTTCAGCTTAGGGAATTACTACAATTTGTCTTTATTCTGTCTTACAATATTTCTGTACCTTTCAATATTGATGTGAAATGATCTATAATTTAATATGAGTTTTGAGATCCTCTTCCTTTCTGATAAATCACCAGTCCTTCGATGAATTAATAACAACATCAAACCAGTCACCAATATGTACTAAGCACATACTCATATCTTCAATCTATGTAATAGGGCATAGAAATATGTCCTCAACCTCTTTACAACAAAGTTGGAGGGATAACACACTTCTAGGTAAGATAATTAACTACATAAGAATTATATACAATTCTATGTGATAATGCTGAATGCATTTGTACTTTTGATTCCAAAAGTACAAAGATCTTTAGATTCTAAATTGATTGGTCAGTGAAGTTTCAAAAATGAGAAAGATGTGAAGTAATTGCTTTAAATATGTTAAACTGGTTCCCAATACGGTTCTCTGAAACTCAAGTATTCCATAAGTTTATACTGGCTTTCCTTAAATAAAATATATAGTTCAAAATTACTCACTCAAATTGTCCATTTACCCCTAGTAAAGTTATGCATCTAAAAAACTTCAAGTTTATTTTCCATCCAGCTAAAATAATATTAGTACATTATTATAAACCAGAGATGTTATAACTACAAACTCTGATTGGCAGGTCCAATTATCTCTTGACAGCTATAAAAAAAAGTAAATAAATTATTACTTTGTTTTGAAACATTAGATTCCTAAAAAGGGATAAAAAAAAAACCCAAAAGGGCCCTTGGCAGAGAAGAAAGGAGCAGTTATGTGAGAAGAGTCAGTAAAATATCATAAAGGGAGAAACGTGCATTGCTTCAGGTCAACATAGAGACTATCTCCATAGAAACTATACTCTTGTTAAATCAAAAGGTTGTAACAGAGAAGTTTGGGAGCAGATAATAGACAACTGTAAAAGCCAGGTGATGTAGTTCTATTTGTTTTATTTTAAATAAGCAAAAAGAAAAATTGGGGACATAAAGACAAGAAAGTAGCACGTGACAAGATGTATGCATTATGTGAGATCAACACCACCACTTAGAGTTCTATCACGGAATTCAGTCATCATTTCCAACACTCCTGGACTGTACTTTTTCTCTGATCTGGGAGGATATCACAGTAATGGAGCACAGTATTTTCTCTTCATAATTCTTAAGTTTTACTTTTATCTGTTGAAATTTTAGCCAGTTTCAAATTATATTGGTACCAAAAGTCTTCCTTTGGTTTTCCCAGATAAAGAAACCTCTACCCCTAGATCCTATATTACTATGTGCTTTATTAAATATATATATTTGTAGGGACGGCTGGGTGGCTCAGTTGATTGAGCATCAGACTTAGGCTCAGGTCATCACCTCACAGTTCGTGAGTTCAAGCCCCACATCGGGCTCTGTGCTGACAGCTCAGAGCCCAGAGTCTGCTTTGGATTTTGTGACTCCCTCTCTCTCTCTGCCCCTCCCCTGGTCATTCTCTCTCTCTCTCTCAAAAATAAACATTAAAAAAATTAAATAAGAAATATATTTAAAATGTATATATATTTATATTTATATGCAACTGAACAAGGCAATCTTAGATTATACATTATTCGTGTTCTATAATCTTACCATTCATACGATATTCCACTTTTGTTATTTTATTTGACCTGCACATTTTCCTACAATGTAGGTGTGGCCACTTGCCCTACGTACAAAAAACTCTATGTGCAAAGTTTCAGGTACGATACAGAAAGTTTCACTGAGTACAACCAGGCTAGAACTTGAGTGGGAGGCTACTAGATTGGAAGTCTCTCTATCATTCACCCTCCAGGTCATATAATGTATCAAATCCCTATCACCATGTAGATTGCATCCAAGAGAAGATAAATCCTGAGCCATCAGGGAAGGATGCCAACTGATACCTTAATTCCTGCTCCCAACTCCAAAATCAGGTTCTGTAAACTTCATGGCAAAAGGAAAATTAGATATCCAAATGAATAATAGCGAAGGGCAAAGACAGAAAAGAGAACAGGAGAGAGGAGAGTGACAATGAGCAGACATCAGGGAGAGAAGAAACAGGGGATAAGATTCAAAAGATGTATAGAGGAGAGGTGAGCAAAAAAATGTTGGAGAGGGTCATTTCACCCAAGTTTTCATCAGAGAGTTTAGCTTCTTTATTCCTGACCCACCACACTATCACTTGCCCCCCAACAAAAGACAGAGAGTGCAGTTTTGGGTCGTTAGCAAGAGTTAACAAGGTTCTTGAAACCCCAAGTGTAGAGAAGGGACACTCCTATCTTATACTCCATTCCAGAAACATCACCAGTGACCTAAAACTTTTCAAATCAGAGGACCTGCAAAGTAGAAACTTCAGCCAAGTTGGCCTCAATGCCATGGTGCACTTTATCGTTCTTCACCCCCTACATTAAGCAGAGATTATCTGAAAGTCAGTATAACTCTGTGCTGAGGCCAGGAAAGTCTTAGGAACCCTGGACAACCTCAACCCTTCATGGGTGGAAATACTGTCCAGGAACTTCATCATTTGTTAGAAGACACGCTGAGTATTGATATCAGATCAGTCTTGAAGATGCAACATGAAGAAAACATCTCAGACAGGCTGCAAAACTTACCCCTTTGCTTAAGAGGAAATAGATGACTTCCAATGTAGTATATTTTCTTGTATCTTCAACTTCCATTTGCTTAGAAAGTGAATCATATGAAGCCTGAATATCACATGCAAACCATACTTCATTGACGCTTATCCTTGTTTTTTTTTTATCACAAGAGGTGATGGGGTAGAGAGAGTTTATGGAGGAAGGGGACTCTGCATGTGGCCACACATGACACAGCTCCTCCCCAGAAGCACTACGACAAAAACAACAAGGTCTATATTGGAGGAAGGGAGGGGGTGGTGAAAAAGAAAAGTTTCTTAATTCAGCCCTTCAAAATTTTATGGAGGAACTTATTCCTGCATTCTGAGAGAGAAATGCCTCTGAAGCAGCCTCTCTTCTCGGAGTTTCTTTTGGAGAATACAAATGAGGTAAGCATTTTCTTCTTATGCTATTAGGTATTTACGACAATTCCCATGTAAGTCTGCAAATGCCTAAGACAGGCTTTCAGCCTCAAGACTTCCAGGAAAACCATTACTCCTAACCCAGTCCCAAAGGATGTCCAATGAGCTACCTCATTCAGATAGTCCAAGGGCAAATGTATGCTTTGGGGCCAATTAGTTAGCTTCAACTCACTATGATTGCAGGTTAGGAAAGTCTGTTCACTTCTCCATAGGATTTGCTTAAGCTCATCTCTTCTAGAAGCATGAAAGTCATTGATGTCATTTAAAGGCTCAGATAGATACATGTCAGATAGACGTGAGCCCTGGCCCCAACACTACCTGCTACGTGACTTTAAGCAAGTTTCTCAACCTCTTTAATTTCCAACGTTCTCTTTGGAAAAGTCAACTGGTAATCATTATTTATTTATCTTTAACATTAGTGTTCAGTTCTCCCCTGTTCTTAATCTTACCTATATTTTTTAGTCAATGCAGAGAATGAGATGAGAATAAGAATTTTTGAATATAGGTCTTCTGTATTTTCTTTTTGTTTTTAAAGATTCATGCCCTTCCACTTACGTACAGAAAGTTGCTTGTGAATGGTTACAAGCTGTTAAAGATGGGATAAATTACATTAAAACAATACTTTTCACAAAGCAAATCATGTTACAACCCAGCACTCTGCTCTAGAATCGCCTGCCAGGCACGTCACTGTCCACTAGGCACCTTCAGTGAGGATGAAGTGATCCATTCAGGTGACAGGGGAATGACAGAGGGTGGTACAGAAAGAGAGGTAGGAGAACACTACAAAAGATTTCACAATGCTTTGAACTCTTGCTGAAAGGTCTAGTGGCAACCAGCAAGGCCTGGTGTCTCGCAGAAACGTCTGAGAGAAAATCACACCCCAACACCTGGCCTGTTGTATTAGAAAAGGACTAGAAGAATCCTGAGGAAGGTTTTTGGTCTGTCACTTAAAGTCTTAGAGCCTCCGCTGCCCCATAAATTAAACGGTAATATGAAGACCTACCTTTAAAGAAAAGTTTCTGCAAATCTTAAAATATATAACATAGGAAAACAATGAGTCCCTGGCTCGCAGAAGCACAGAAGAAATATTCATGTGTCTTTATTACTCCTGCTTAAACATGAACTGAGCACCAGAGAAGTGAAATAACTCATGAAGGTTACAGAACAGAAGCAACAGGTTACAGAAGCAACAGAAATGAGCCTAGAATCCACATCTCTTAAGTAGAAGTCTAAACTTCTTTTATTTTCATATGATGTGCACAGGAATGTCATAAGATTTCTTAGGCTGGGAAACAAGAGCAAGCAATGAAAGAGCCCCTGCCTTAAACCTCCCAATCAAAAAAGCCCCATTTTAACTCCTTACATTTGAAGGAGGATTAAGCTCTCCAGTGCTGGTGGGAAATTTTTGCAGAGGGCGTTTCCAAGGAGATCTTTGAAGCGGCCAAAGCCAAGAAGCCAAGTCAATGATCTCTTGAAGTTTCTTCGATCTCTAAGTGAACTGACCCTTAGCACTCATTAAATTCCTTATAGACCAAAGGACTAAATGAGATCTGGATTCCAGGTCCTGTCAAAACAATGGCAGGGTTTGCTGAATGCACTTGGCTATGCTCACTCCATCATGGGAACTGTGGAAACAGAACAAATGCTAGCTGAGGTTTTTACTAGTTTGAGCCACCTCTGGCTTCATCTTAGGATTTAAACTCTGCTCATTGAGGGGCGCCTGGGTGGCGCAGTCGGTTAAGCGTCCGACTTCAGCCAGGTCACGATCTCGTGGTCCGTGAGTTCGAGCCCCGCGTCGGGCTCTGGGCTGATGGCTCAGAGCCTGGAGCCTGTTTCCGATTCTGTGTCTCTCTCTCTCTCTGCCCCTCCCCCGTTCATGCTCTGTCTCTCTCTGTCCCAAAAATAAATAAACGTTGAAAAAAAAAATTTTTTTTAAATAAATAAAAATAAACTCTGCTCATTGAAATTTGTATCTTACTAAGGTAAGGTTTCCAGTGGATAATTCAGAAACTCTGGCTAGATAAACCCAACTAATAAAATGCAAATTTGAGGCAATAGATGACTTTATTGGGATCATAAATATTTTATGAATAAAAGTCAGATCACTGAGAGCAAGACTTATTGTTGCAGGGAACGGAAGAAGGGATAGAGAATGAAAATGAGAAAGTGGATAGAGAATAATGGCTTTATTTTCTATTTGAATTTTGAGATATTATATTTAGATTTTAAACATGGGGAAATTTGCTAGAATGTAGAATTTATTTTAAATGCTCTATGTATGTCAAGAATTAAGAATTAAGAGCTAAGAGCTCGTATCAGCAATAACCACACTCCTTTGCCAAATTTGACACTTTAGTGTGTTAATGTTAAAGATATATTTAAATGTGAATATGGGAAGATATCTCATTTATTCACTTATTCAACAGATATTTACTGAACTCCTACCTCAGACTGTTCAAGATGCTAATGATACATTATGAGCCCAAGAGGGGAAAATTTCCCTGCCTCACTTGAGTTTATAATCCATAAGAGAAGGCTGACAAAAGAAAGAAAGAAAGAAAGATTATGTAGCATATGAGAAAATAACTTCTCTTTCAATAATAAGTTAAATATGTCGATAAGAGAAGGCTGATGAAAGAAAGCAAGAAAGAAAGAGATTATACAGCATATCAGAAAATAATAACTTCTCTCAAAAAAGTTAAAAGATGAAGAGTAGGTTAGGGAAGTGGAGCTATGAAATCTAAGTTGCTATTTTTCAAAACATAGTCCCATGACACAGGAACACCTATAGCTGAGGTTCTGAGAATGCGCTGATCTCTTCCACTCGACCCATGACTGTTTTCTTCCTCAATCACTGAAATCATTGCCCTACGCATAAACTTCTTTTCATTTGAAATAGTGTTAAGTTTCTAACCTCTTAAGATATTTTTGTCATGCCTCCACAAAGACTTACCAAAGCATGGGATGAGTGACAACAGGTCTGATAGGTAATTTCTCCCTTCAATCTTTTTTTTTTAAGATTTTAAGTAAACATAATATCCAACGCTTTTACTTTACTATGAAGATACTGAGTTACCAAATCAGAGTCGATAAGTGATCTAAGTGTGAAAACATTTTTCCTGACCCCATATTACTGGGTTTTTTTATTGCATTACATTAGCTCCTATCAAACAAACCCAAACACACAAAGGCTTAGTCTAGAAAATCTGACTCTTTTACTCTTTACAATATTTTGTAAACTTCAATGTTTTATTTGTCACTACAAACCACCATTATTCTGTTCCACATTTTCTTTATGGCATTTTTCATTTCCTTGTTCCTGAAAGTGTAAATCAAAGGATTGAGCAAGGGAGTTAGGATGGTGTAAAATATAGCCACCATTTTGTCAAAAAAAAAAGAAGATGGAGGTCGTGCATACACAAATATGCAAGGGACAAAGAACAAGACCACAATAGCAATGTGAGATCCGCACGTGGAGAGGGCTTTCCGCTGCCCTTCAGGACTATGGGTTCTCAGAGAGAGCAAGATGACAACATAGGAGACGAGTAACAGAGAGAAGATTATAATGCAGATAGACCCACTATTGGCAACCACCAAAAGGCCAAAGATGTGAGTGTCAGTGCAGGCAAGCTCCAATAATGGGTACAAATCACACATGAAGTGATCAATGACATTGGGGCCGCAGAAGGGAAGCTGGAAAGTAAAGAGAATTTGTATCATGGAATGCAGAAAACCCCCTGTCCAGGCTACACCCATCAGAATGGTACAGAGCCTCCAGTTCATAATGGATGTGTAGCGTAGGGGCTTGCAGATGGCCACATAGCGGTCGTAGGCCATGGCTGTGAGGACAATCACTTCCACCCCAGCAAAGAAGTGTTCAGCAAAGAGCTGGGTCATGCAACCTCCAAAAGAGATGGTTTTCCTCTCATAGAGGGAGTCCACAATCATCTTTGGGGCAATGACAGTGGAGAAGCAAGCATCGAGGAAGGACAGGAAAGCCAAGAAGAAGTACATGGGGGAGCCCAGGAGTGCTGGGCTGCTGCTGACGGTCACCACAATTAGCAAGTTGCCCCCAACAGTTGCAATGTAGCTGAACAAGAATACAACAAATACTATTTTCTGAACACTGGGATTCTGCGAAAGCCCCAGGAGGACAAACTCAGTTACAAAGCTTTGGTTTCGCATGATTTCCAAGGAAAAGCTAAAAGCCGCCAGAAGGAGCATGTGCAATCTGCAATTATGAGAAAGAAAAATTTGTCTCGGACCAGCGGACAGTAATGCAACAGTCAGTAAGAAGTTGGTGCATCCACACGAAAAATTATCTTCTATGTTTCTGGCGTCACTGTGACTCACACAAAAGTCAAAGTTTGTTGAAGGTGGTAGTGAGCGGTCAGAAAGAATTGGGGAGGAGAAAGGTAGTATTAAATACTTTAAAATAGCCAGAGTTCCAATAAGGGGGAAGAATGGAGGTATCCACATGTAGAGAAATAGTTTATCTCAACTGCCAACTTGGGTCCCTTAGCAATGGCTTCCAGGAGTGAACTGTTGGCAAGGGTTCTGAAGCACATCCAGGTTCTGAGGAAAGGACCATGACAATGTGGTCATCATGTCCACCATGAGATGGAATGGGAGCCGAGGGGACTTGCATGCCATCCCTGATAGGAGTCTGCCTGATCTGCAAACAGAAGAAATAACATCCAGGTTAAAAGGTCCTTGCAAATCATGGCTACTCCCCAAATATTTCTTTAAACATCTGAGATGAACTTGGCCTTTAAGATGAGTTCATTCATTCCTTATAAAAGAGAAAGATACATGAGAAAGCTCCATGTGAACACAGAACAAGTATGCATGTGTTAAGTTGGGGGGTTTTTTTATTCATCATTTTAAAATAAGAACAAACGTTTTTTGTGGTTTTTTTTGAAGTGCCTATTTCAGAGTCTTGCCATGATGACTAAGTTAAATAATACAAGAAAAACAATTGTTCAGGGCCCACTGTCCAAGAAACAGTCCATGTTAGGTCTTATCCCTATTTTACTGATGGGAAGCTCATGCTTACAAAGATAAGGTTAGCAAATAACAGGTGCTAGGTCTGGGATTTTAACAAAGAAACTCTGGCACTAACCCCCAACTCCATCCACTGTGTCAACAGAAAGGAGTAAGAACTTTCTTTTTCTAGCAAGAACACAGAGCAGGGTGGCCTTTCAAATGCTCATCCACCTGTAGAGGTTTTAGCCTTCTGATTTCCTTATTCATGTTTGAAGGAGTCCCTTTGATGAAGGACACAGAACAGATGAGTGTAGAATCAGAAGGTAATGACCCAATTACTTGCAGGTACAAATTGATAACAATCACATAAGTAAGGAACAGTAACAGCACGGTGAATATTGCCAGAATCTTAGGGCTTTATTAATTACTTGCTAATTAATCATACAAAGTGGTCCAATCTGATTAAGCACAACTTGCCAAAGTATATCTGGTGCTAATGAATATGACTTTATGGTAAAGTGGGGATATTCATACGTAACCTGCCTGCTCATCTCACAGGATTATGATGTGGGTCAAACTGGAAAAAGGAAAAGTGTCACTTAGATTAAGCAGTC
Organism: Acinonyx jubatus; assembly: GCF_027475565.1. Classification (NCBI taxonomy): domain Eukaryota; kingdom Metazoa; phylum Chordata; class Mammalia; order Carnivora; family Felidae; genus Acinonyx; species Acinonyx jubatus. Next base: position 14,720,284 of record NC_069390.1, read on the forward strand.
CTTACCAATCATAATTACTACTCTCTCATTTAAAAACCCAAGCACTTTACCCACAGAAATCTTTTCCATAAGGCATCCAGATGATTCCTCCAACTTTTGACTTCATTTTCGATAGCAAAACACAGCTTTGAAGAATGATTATGTCCTCACCTGCACATATAGCAGAAATTTATCCATCCTTACGTATATGTATGTACATATACACATAATCTATGTTTATTAAACAGGTGAATAAAAGAATAATGGGTCTTATTGGGCAAATTAAAAATAAGCTGATTTTTGTGAACGCCCCTTAGAGCTAATCAAAACAGTTTACAATGTGAATAACACTAACCAATGTACAACCATGTATACGAATATCTGTTGTCTCTTACTTTAAGATAACTATTTCCATTATTTTTCCAGCATACTAGACATTCCTAAATAGTGCCTGGACTGCGAAGTTGATATTTGGCTACAAGCTGTCACTAAGAAAACAAGAATATCAAACACTAGAAGGTCATTGGATCAGTCAACAACCAGTTATTAAAAAGTAAAGAATATCAATGCATGATCCAGCAGTGATCAGCTTATCCTAGAGTCAAAGCAGCAAAGAAATGAGGAAGCACATCAGCTCCAGATTCATACAGACCAGGCTGTTCTACTTAGTTATATCATATGATGGAAAAAAAATCACTTAAAATTCTCAGAGACTCTGATTTTACTTCTGTAACTGGGTATATATAAAAATGCCTATTGGTAGGATTCTTGTGAGAATCAGAAAGGTGAGACACATAACAACGTTTATGTAGTTAGGATCATAGGAGAAAAATTACAATAAATGGTAAGAACAAGCCCCAGAGCTACTGACAGAAGAGAGATGACAGTGGTTTTTTTTTTTTTTTGTAATGTTTATTTATTTTTGAAGGAGAGAGAGAGCGTGAGCAGGGGAGGGGCAGAAAGAGCGGGAGACACAGAATCTGAAGCAGGCTCCGGGCACTGAGCTGTAAGCACAGAGCCCAACCCCGGGGCTCAAGCTCACAAACCGCGAGATCATGACCTGAGCAGAAGTCGGATGCTTAACCGACTGAGCCACCCAGGACCCCCAAAATTTTTTAATAATATAAACAAATATTCAGTTTCTGCTGTCAAAAAACTAGCAATTACAGCTTCATTGCTGAACACCCATGTGTCATTGAAGAAAACCACTAAGCCTCAGCATCCTCTCCCATAAAATAGATTTAGTAACGCTTGTTCAAGCTGCTGGCTCACAAGAGTCAAATGACATAGTCATTATGCCTATGTTTTGCAATGTATAATCCAAAAGGAAGCTGTGAAATATTGATATCAGAGTGATATTTAAGCAGTGTTTACACCCACAAAGCAAGCTGAAAACGTTAATCTATCATGAGATAAAATGTGTCTTTAAAGTGTTGGTTTTTAAAATTATATTAATTCTAAAATCGCAGGGAAACTCTCATTCATGGAATCATTTGGAAAATGTTTTTGTAAATATTTCCAGAATCATAAACATGTTTTTATTCCTTATAGTAGTGACTCCCACCCTAAACAAAAAATTATTCTAAAAGTGAAATAAGGTGGTGTCACTTTTTCTGTTTGTTTCAAACAACAGAAATGTATTTTCTCATCGTTCTGGAAGCTAGAAGTAAAAATTCAAGGTGTAACCAGGGCATTTGCTCCACAAGCTCTAGGAGAGAATCCATTCTTGCCTCTTCCAGCTCCAAGTATTCTTTGTTTATAGGCGCGCAGCTTCAGTCTCTGCCTTAGACTTCGCGTGACTTTATCCTCTGTCTCTTCACATAGCCTTCTCCTCTGCATCTTGGTCTGGGACTTCGGTATCTCTGTCTTCTCCTTTTCTGTCTCACAGGGACACTTGCCATTGGATTTAGGGCCCATCTGGATAAATCTCATCATGAGATCCTTAACTCAAGTACATCTGAAAAGACCATCCCCCACCCCCGCCAAATAGGGTCACGTTCACATGTTCTGGTAGACATATCGTGTGGGACATATTATTCAACCAGCTCTACTAGGGTTCCCCCAAGAACTGATATTTTATTTATACTATCTGATACATTGTGAATACTCCAGACTGAATGCTCAAATATCAAGTATGTATCAAGATACTATAAGATAATGAGCTATCAGAACACGGTAGCATTATTGAATACTGCGCAAAAGTCGGTAGACTGAATACTTTTTGGCTCATTTTTAATATAGAAATAATAAATTTACCTGCAGGAAGGGTAGGAGTTAAAACAAATGATTTCCTGTAGTTTCTTTTGCTTGAAATACCTCTGAATATTTTAGCTAAGGTATTTTGGGTTTGGGTTTGTTTGGGTTTTTTTTTTTTAGGTTTTATTTAAATTCTAGTTAGTTAACATAGAGTGCTATATTAGTTTCAGATGTTCAGTATAGTGATTCAACACTCCCTATATCGCCCTATGCTCATCACAAGTGCCCTCCTTAATCCCCTTTACCTGTTCCACCCATCCCCCCGCCCACCTCCCCGCTGGTAACCATCACTTTGTTCTTTATAATTAAGAGTCTGTTTCTTGGTTTGCCTCTCTCTCTCTCTCTCTCTCTTCCCCTTTGCTCATTTGGTTTTTGCTTAAATTAAGGTGGTGTAACTTTTATAATGGAAGACGATGTCATGTCATTTATAATAGTCATTTATGTGTCATTTATAATAGTGAAAAATTAGAAATATCCAACATGGTCAATAATAGGAAAATGCTTCTGTAAATCAAACTACTACAAATAGTGCAGGATGCTGTCAATAAAATGCTAATCAATGTGAAATGAGAAAAACAAAAGTAGTATAATAACTCTGCCCATTTGTACAGATGTTTTAATAAAATTTTAAAATCAAGAAGTGATCATTCGAAAATAGACTTTTATTTTCAATATGTATCGAGACATAAATATATACAATTTAAAATTAAAAATCAAGTTTAAAATCCATATCACCATATTTTCCATCACCTTAAGCGTCAGAGAAAGGAGACAGGGTATGAGGATAGTTTTATTAACTATCCAGTATCATTAATTTGCATAGGTGGCACTAACATGGTAACATGACATAGATTCTTAAACTAATAATTTTTAACTATTGTAAACTTTTCATAAATATCCATATCATGGGCCCAAACTTTCCCAAAGATTCCAAGGTCTATCCTTTCTTAATGGCCACACTTTGTAATGTGCTGGACGTACACCAGAGATTGCTCAGGGACTCTCATGGCCATGAACTGGGCTGTGGACTATTTCCTGGGGCTGTGACCTTGGGAATGTGCCGCCCCACTAACCCCATTGTCCACTATTTCCTTCCCATTCATTCTGCAACAAAACTAATCTAGCATCAATCTTTCTGAAAATAATAGAAATGCTTGTTTCAATTTTGAAATATATATTTAAAACTATATGAGGAATTATTAGTAAGGTTGTCATTATAGGTAGATTTTTATAATTATATTACAAACAGTAAATTTAAGATATGTTTTTATGTACTTATATGTGCATATCAATCACATTTGCATGTAAATTTTAAATATACATGGTTATTACATATTAAAAGAATAGATTAAAACTCCATGATTAACTATTCCCCCTTAATTCCTAAACCCACTGTATTTTTGATCCAGATTATTATTTACTGCTGCAGTAAAAAGAGTAAAATTCTCTCTGAAAATGCAAACATGTGAATCACAAATCTCACCATTTATCAGTTTCTTGAAAATTCTGGTGATGGCAATCACCTATACTCTATGGAGAAAAGTCCATTCAATGGCTGGCCAAAATGTGAAGCATGTTTCCAAGTCTTATTTCTACATCTAGGAGACAGAAGAAGAGCGTCTCTGGCAGACGAGGTAGAGAATGTGCCCCACTGCTTCTCAAGCAGTCTTCAACATGGCCTCAGGGAAAAAAATAAAATAAAGAAGCAAAAGTTTCCTCCTTGACTTCCACCTAGGATTTAAAGAAGTTTCCCTGAGAGGCTATGAACCTGTAGGATTCCTTCTTAGTTTTCCTCAGGGTTTGGAAATTTCCCATCAGTATGATTTTTCAAGACACAGTTATCTGTGATTTGATTTATGCAGGTACTTGCAAAACCTTTATGTCCCTAACCAATTAAAGTTTTTTTTTTCTTTTTTTTTTAAACTTCTCCTGGGTTCCCATTTGAAGATGCTTTGATTTCCCTTCATATTCAGGAATAGAAAACTATGTATACTGGGATGGAACATAATATCTCTGTGCAGGATTCAAGCAAAATGCCCGTGTATTTACTAAATACAAAAGCTGAGTTCTGGGATGAAGCACATCAATTCATAAGGATCTGTAATGTGTTGGGATTAGGATTAGATAACAAGTGCTTTTTCAGGAATAACACATTTTATGAATAATGTGCAAAGCTGTGTGGATTCATCAAAAATCTTCTTTTTTTATGTCTGAATACCTAAGCGATATATGTTATGACTTTAAAACTAAAAACAATTTTTAGAGATTAAAGGAATGTTTCTCTTTCTACTTTTTTTAAAAGAAGTAATGACAGGGGGCGCCTGGGTGGTTAAGCTGGTTAAGTGTTGACTTTGGCTCAGGTCATGATCTCATGGTTCATGGGTTTGAACCCCGCATCAGGCTCTCTGATGTCAGCACAGTTGGGATCCAACTTGTTTGCACTTCCTCTCTCTGTCTCTTTTTCTCTGTCTCTCTCTGTCAAAATAAATAAACAGTTTTTTAAAAGAAGGAATGACAGGTCTGCTTACTTTAATCCTTCAGAGTATGTAGCACTGGGATTGAAGCTTGAGGGAAACTTGGACTTAGCTCATGAGATCCCTTCAGAGAGGGCCCATACCAAGGAGTTTGTTGTTCTACACACTTTTGTATCCTACCGAATTTTATGTCTATTCACATCTGACAAAAAGAAGCAGAATTGAAATGATTTGCCAGAAAAGTGAATGTGCAGAAGCACCTTCACCTGTGGTATTAACGGGCACGTGCTATTTTCTTTTAACTGACATTTTAGAGACTTTTCCCGACCAGAAGAACCATCTGACCAGGAACACACTCCTGAAGGAGACGATCTTTTAAACACATGACTCAACAGCAGAACTCCAGCAATTAAATCCTGGAATCCTGGTTCCTTCTTTGAACCACACTTGGCATCTTCTACTTTATTCCATACCTCGCTTTGCTTAATCCTTATTATTTGATTCTATTAGAGAAAGTGAGTGGGATAACACTGAAATAATAGTGGGAAGATCGAAAGGGACAGATAATATAATAAGCATGTTATTTGTGCAAATATTTAATTTGTGAATTAAAAAAGAAACTGTACAAGTCAAAAAAGACAGAGGAGAGAGATAGAGACAGGTACAAAGAGATGTATGAAATGGGGGGTGGGGTGGATACAAGGTAAGAGGGAGAGAAAATAGAAATTTGCCCCTTCAGAATTGATCCAATAGACCAATCTTACCCACAGATTTAAAATTCCACCTTTATCATTTATTAAATTACAAAAATTATACCAAGTTTCCAAAGATAGATGGCTTAACCACTGGACCATTTCTTCTGTTCTTTAGAATTCTCTATTAAATGGCCTCTAGCAAAATATTTACACAGCAGAGCTTTATGGTATATTCTGATATGTAGAAGATCCAGTCCCGTCTCTACTTCTCTCACGTTGTTTTTATTACCAAGGCTGTTTAAACATAGCTACACATACACACAAATTTTAATGTTAGTTTATCAATTTCCACAAAGATGCACTTTCTCATTCTTTTGCAGGAGTGTTATTAATTCATCACAGAAATTGGTGTCTCTAAAATCAGGGTCTCATCTAGGGTGTGCAGAGCAGCCAAATATTTTTTTACAGGACCCCTGCCTAGGTAAATACTCTTATGAAATAATAATAATAATAGAGTAAAGCCTTGATTTGTGAGCATAATTCATTCCAGAAACACATTTATGATCCAAAGCACTTGTATATCAAAGTGAATTTCAAGAACCGTTGGCTCAGTTGTGGCCATGTGATATTTGGTGTCACGTACTACTCATATTACAAGATATCGTTCATTTATCAGATTAAAATTTCCTAAAAATGTTTGCTCATCTTGTGGAACACTGGTAAAACAAGTTACTCGGAATCCAAGGTTTTACTGTAATAATAACAAAAATAATAATAATAATAATTTGATTCAAAAGTATATTACAAGATTCACAGGTCAGTATTAGATATAGTGAATTATTGACAGAATTCTAGAATTCAGGGTAGAAAGAGGTACTTTGGATTTGTTTATTGTCCAGTTAGACACAGAAAGATTCTTCCTGATGCGTAAACATCTGTCCTCCTCTTCATATCCAGAATCTATCTCTTCTTATTCTCTCCAGAACCTCTGTATGTTGGAATAATGCCTCTTGCTTGACATAATGCCCTCTTGGAACCAAGGTCCTGGGCATAAAACCTAGGATACTTCATAACATAGTATAGTACAGTACAGTATAGAATCCAGAGTTTCTAGGGCATCTGGTTGGTGCCATGTGTAGCACAGAGAGCCAAAGAGCACCCCAAAGGAGGAAACAAGGATGAGACCCATGCAATCAGGTCCAGGCTGGAGTACCCCACCAGAAGGCACTACCCAGTTCCAGACACTAGAGAACCTAGAAAACTTCACAGAAGACATTTCCAAGTGTGGAATGAAGACCAGAAGCCTTGCTTGCCCAGGTCTATGTATTATTTAAATATTATTATTAAATTAAAAATAGAAGTTCTTCCCGTCTGGGAGCATAAAGTGAGTTAGTCATTCAGATGACTGGGAGAAAGTATTTTGGGCAGAGAGAATAGCCTACATAAAGACCCTGCAGCAAGAATGTAAATGACCAGTAAGAGGAACAGAGAGATGCCAGAGTAACCAGAGGAGTCAGCGAGGGTTTAATCATAAGGGAGGAGTTGAGAGTAATAAGAGGGCAGTCAGATTATGTCCACTTGATTGTTAGTAATTGCAAAAGGTTTTAGTTTTTAACCTGAGTGAGATCAAGAGTCATTTCAGAGTATTGAATAAAGGTGTGGCTATTATCTGACTTCTGGGTTTAAGGATATTTCTGCGTGTTGTGTTGACAATAGAGCAATAGGGCAGAGAATGACAAGAAAGAAGTGAGAAGAGTGGGTGAGAATTGCAAATATTCAGGTGAAAGATGGAAGTGGCTAGGAACTAGAAAACAGATCCAAAAGAGATCACAAGTGGGTGAATTTGGAGTATGTATTGAAGATAGAGCCAACAGAATTTCCTGATAAACGGGGGTATGAGAAAGAGAGACCAACTATGCCACCAGCTGAAATATAGAATATTGTGAACAGAGTAGATTTAGAGATGGGAAAAGAATCTATTAGTCATTCAAGAGGAAATGCCATGAAGGAGGTTGGGTTTCCAGATCTCAGCCTCCGGAGAGAAGCCTGAGCTGGAGGTAGTAATTTGGGAATCAAGGTCAAGTAGGGAAAATATGTCATGGAAGATTGGATTCAGTGATGGAGTCCATAAGATGAGAAATGAGGAAAGCCTATTCAATGAGTGACACAGATGTCACTGGTGATCTTGAAAAGAGCATTTTTAGTGTTAGGTCCTGAAGTATCCCTGAAAAAGATGTAAAGAGATTGGAAAGGGAGAAATGGGAAACAGGCATTACAGAATCGCTTAAATTTTGCTACAAAGAAGAGACAATGAAACAGAGTAGTACTTGATAAAGGAAATGAGATCAAGGGAATATTTTATTTTAAAAGTGAAAGATATCAGACTGCCTTTTTGCTGATGCAAAGGATCCATTCGTAAGGGAAATGAAAAAAGAGATGCCTTTATGTAAGTGATAAGGAGTTGAAGTCCAGAGCACAGATTGGTTGCCTTCAGACAGGAACACAGATAATGTATTTAGTGGAGTAAGAAGGTAGCATATGATTGAACAGGTGCTGACAGATTGGTAGGTATAGTCACAAGTCTGTGGAAGTATTCTGATATCTTAATTTTTCTCAATGAAACAGGAAGAAAGTCCATCTAATGTTTCCCCCAAAATGTGATGCTTGCAAGGGCTTTTTAGGCATATACTCTTTTTCAAATTAAAGCACCATTTTACCCTATTTTTCTATGCCTTTGCATCATGAATAATATTGAATTTTCATATTTTATCATATTTCAATTTTACATAATCATATGAAATTTACAAACTACACTAGTAACAGCAAATCCCTATAAAAAAGTAGTAAGATCAATATTTGTTTCAGATGTTAGGGTTTAAAAAGTCAGGCACTGAGCTCCTAAGAAATATGTTTAATGAGCAAAGGTATTTAACGTGAATTAATTTGGGGAACCCATAGGGCAGATATGAGAAGGAATTTGTGAAATCTAACTGACAGGTAATAATTTCAGCACAAATGGTAAGAACAGCTCTCACCTTTGTAAGAGAAGATGTAGGTTTTGGACCTGCTTTTGATACGGGGAAAATTACCATACACATTACAAATATGTAAGGCTAGGGATATCATTATGACCTTTCCAATTCTTTAATTCTATAATTAAAATAGAAAAATTATCATCCTAAATTTTTTAGAGAGCAAGTTATTATGCTTTCATGGGCTTTTTCTTCCTTCTTGACATGAGGCAAGGTCGAGAAATGTAAAGTGAATCCAGGAATGAAGAGGTAACTGAGGGAAGAATGACTAGGGAAAATCATCAGGACAGACTTATCTAAGGATGTGGGAGTTCATCCGAAGATGGAAAAAATGAGGTGGAGCCCACCAAGCGAAATCTCTGGAAAAGAGAAGTCCAGCAGTGAACAGAATAAGAACAAACAAAAGCCCTGAACCAAGACTTGAATTATTGAAAATCAGGCTTGAATTGTTTAAAAAGAAAAAAAAAAAAAAACAGGTTTAAAAAAAAAAAGAGAAAAGAGTGGCCAGAATCTAGCAAGAAAAGTGATGGAGTATAAAATGTACTGGAGAGGTGGGAAATAGGGTGATTGTAGTGTCTTAGTGTGATTTGCATATTAAAAGATGCCATTGGCTGCCATGTGCCCAATGGACTGGGATGAATGGTGGAGGGACAAAACCTCATTGTCCTTGAAGGAAAGATTTGCCCTTCGCATACAAATTAGTGACACCCCAGGGTTGTTTGTTTCTTACACCTTCTTGTATAGAAGTGTCTTATACCTTCTTGACCCACAATTTCCTAATGGCATTTTTCACCTCTGCATTCCTCAAGGTGTAGATCAGGGGGTTTAACATGGGTGCAACAATGGTAAAGGACACAGCCATTGCTTTGTCTATGGGGTAAGTGGCCACAGGCCGCACGTACAGGAAAATGCAGGGCACGAAGAACAAGACGACCACAGTGAGGTGGGAGCCACAGGTCGACAGGGCTTTGCGCCGCCCCGCAGAGCTGCAAGACTTCAGGGAGCAGAGGATGACCACGTAGGAGGCCACGAGGATAAGGAAGATGGTCACACACATCACCCCACTGTTGAGGATGACTAAGAGACCCAGGGTGTGGGTGTCCATGCAGGCGAGTTTCAGCAATGGGAACAAATCACACATGAAGTGATCGATGACATTGGGACCACAGAAGGGTATTTGATACATGAAGAGAAGCTGTATTGCTGCGTGGATAAACCCCCCCACGCAGGCGCCTCCCAGCAGCAGGCGGCACACCCGAGGGTTCATGATGCTCGGGTAGTGCAGGGGCTTACAGATGGCCACGTAGCGGTCATAGGCCATCACGACGAGAAGGATGACCCCCACACCACCAAAGAAATGCTCCGCAAAGAGCTGGGCCATGCAGCCTTCAAAGGAGATGGTAGTTCTCTCGGAGAAGGAGTCCACGATCGTCTTGGGGGCAATGACAGAACAGTAGGTGGCATCCATGAAGGACAAGGAAGTGAGGAAAAAATACATAGGTGATCTCAGGCTCTGACTTGTGATCACGGTTACCACCATGAGTAGGTTCCCCAAAACCGTGGACACGTACAGGATTAGAAACACAGCAGAGAGCATTTTCCGCAGCTCTGGGTTCTCTGTGATCCCCAAAAGAATGAATTCAGTCGCATTGTTTGGATTCTCCATTTACTTTGGGCTGAGATAAGCACACCACACTGAGCTGGAAAATCTACAAAAGAATACTATTTTGAATCAGTAATCCTTGAGTGTGCTGGACAATTTTTTCACTGTGTCTTATACCTTCTTGACCTACTTTTTTCTCCAGCCACTGACACAGCAACCAGCTGCTAACAGTATAGCCTGACAAGAGCTCCATCCTACTGATCCCTCCACCAACACCTTCACTCCCCAGTACATCTGTTGTTTCCTGTCCCCATATGTGTTGCTTGAGAAACTTGGAAAACCCCACTTCATCGTTCTGGCGCATACTCCTACCTGGAAATATGAAGAGATTAACATACTTGAAAGAAATCCTACACCATTCATAAATAGAAGCCAGAGAATAAATGGTAACCAGTTTAACCACAGTCTTGGATTAACTTGCCTTTCTCCCCTATTTCACTCTCCCCATTCACTGCCTCCAGAATAAACCACCTACGTACAAGCCTTCTCTCAGCCTCTGATATTTGGTAACTTCAAGCCAGAAGCTAACACTCATTTATCACTAGACACACCCAACAACCAAGAACACTTAAATTCTCCTTCACTTCTTCCACATATGCAGTGAGCACTTAGAATGATCTAAGTTGAACAGCCTACCAGCTAGGTCATATCCCAAGGACTCCCCACTTATTAAAAGCTATACTCTTTCCATGTACATGTTATCTTCTCAAACTGGATTATTATTACGTTTTGTGAATATGTCTCAGGCAGTGGAATACCCTATGAGACATTTTCTACATTTTAGAGATAAGATATGGAGGCTTCAAAGAGTAGAAAAATAAGACACTAAGTTCCCACCGTTAGAAAACATTGAAACCAAATTCAAATCCGGCTTTTCCTGGATCAAAATCAATAGCAATGGCAAACAATGTCACTTCTCTTAAGAGTCTATCAAGTTCTCGATATGGTAGAGACATTTGCTTCATGATATAATTTTGTTATCATAACAAACCAGTGAGATAAATTTATGCTTCCTGTGCTCATTTTACTAAATAAATCCTACAGTAAAATTCAACAACAAATTTGATGACAATTTTACCATAAAGAACGTGTTCTAATTATATATATAATCCAATCCTGAAACTAGAAATTACAACTAATTAACTGTAACTAACATTCCAAGACTCTAATAATTTTCCAGATATGCTGACTAAAGAAAATAAAACTGTGCCTCTTTCTCTGCCCAAGGAAGACCCCGATCCAACTTAGCTGATATCACCCCTGCACGTGAGCCTGAACTAGTATAAACCATTCCTTCCACTTTTCCTTGTGAAGGAGTGCCCCAGGCGAAACAAAGAATTTTAAAGAATAACCAAAATATCAATAAAACAATTCATTTATTTTTTTTTTACTCACTATGTACCAGCAAGGTACTTAGTCTGTTACATGCATTATTGCAATTATTTTTCATATCACATGAGTTGGAGGCTATCATAAATCCCATCTTGAGGATGAGGAAACTGATGTTTGGAGTCAGTAAGCATCTCATCTAAAATGAGTGAGGATTATGAATCCATATAATCTCATTTTGAGACACGAGCTCTTAACCGTTACACTATGCCACTGAAGGAGTGAACAGTGGCCTCAGTCAGCTATATACAAGTGTCACTGCCACCAAATGATATGATAAAAGCACTGTTCCAGTAGTAAACTTCTCTTTGCTATGACTACCTAAGCAGAGGCTGTCTGCCACTTGATAGGAATACGTTAGAGACCTATGGGGAATATAAATAAGGTTCTCTAAGATTCCTCTAAATCCCCAAAGACACATTCCTAATATTCCTTTTACTAAACAAGGTACACAATTGCCAAGGCACTGTTTGCAATCTACAGTATGGGCTAACCCCAATCTCCAGGATAGGCTAACCCCAATCTGCAATATGGGCTAACCCCAATCTCCAGGATAGGCTAACCCCAATCTGCAATATGGACTAACCCCAATCTACAGTATGGGCTAACCCCAATCTCCACCTCAGAACTTTAAAAGTCCTATAATAGCCCTAATAGTGTAGAAGGAACATAGTCTCAGAATCAGGCTAGCCGGGTTTCATTCCAAATTATCCCTCTTATCTCTGAAGATGTGTCGTCACATTCTCACCACTCTGGGCCTCCGTTTCCTCATCTGGAGAAGGAGGCATCTGTGGTAGATGAGTGGAATGCTAGGGGTTTAAAGGAGCCAGTTCAGGGACTCTGTCCCTCTCAAGCACAGAAGCTTGGCTCCTACCTGCCTTAGATGTTCCCACTTCCAAGTAAGATGTCCTTTGAGCCATCTCAGGACTTAAAATATTTTAAAGCACAATACACTAGAATAGAGACTCATGCCCCTTCTGTCTTAAAATCTATAAATTTGTTATAGTTCTTTTCTGACCACTGATACACACTCGGTATGACACTCAAGGCCTTGCCTCATACTAATCAACCTCATTTTTTGTATGCCTCCTTCGCACAGAGGTCAAAGCTGTCTCTTACTGCCAGAACACTCACGTCAGTCTGTCCAGTCTGGTGGGAGAGGCCGTGGGTTCAGAGCGAGCAGACTTAGCTCTCTGTCCCACTCCTGGCACTCACGGACTGGACAACCTTCAACCCTGCAAAAAGAAAACAATGTAATTAGCCATTAAAGGGGCAGAGAGAGAGGGAGACACAGAATCCGAAGCAGGCTCCAGGCTCTGAGCTGTCAGCACAGAGCCCGACGCGGGGCTTGAACTCACGAACCGTGAGAGATCATGACCTGAGCCGGAGTCAGACGCCCAACCGACTGAGCCACCCAGGCGCCCCTGATTTTTTTAATTCCCACAAAAGCCATAGGAGACAGGAACCCGTATTACCCTGGTTTTCTGATGCAGTGGTTAAGGCTTAGAGAAGTTGTACACTTTTCGTAAGTCTGTGACCAAGTCCAAGGCACAGGATACTAACCACCATCTCTGCAGCGTCTCTAAGAATTCCATACCCTGCCTCACAATGCTTTCTGAAGCACCGAAGGAAGTACCAGGCATGAGAATGTTTGGGGAGCACTAACAAAATATTCACGACTATTTTCTGTTCCTATAAGCTCCTGTCTTCCTCCTGCCTCTGCCCATGCCATCTATTACCAACAAACCCATTATTATTCTTCCTTTCTGCCTCATTTCTTCCCGAATGCCCCCTTCACCACCATCATTCTGGATATTTGCTACAATGTCCAGCTAGGGTACATAGCAGTGGCAATTCAGCTGTATTCCTGGCCAATTTTTTTAAAAATTTCATGTCAGTGTTATCTCCCTATGTGGATGCTTAAGGATAGCTAATTTATTCTATTTCCACAAATGTCTAATGCTGTGCTGTGTACACTCTAGTCATTTAATTAAATTTAATTAAATCCATGAAACTGGATTCAACCAAGGAAAATAGTATCCAAGGAAAATGCCCAAACAATACTGGTGCCCGTCTTGCCTCCAGAAATGAGAGAGTGCCATTGTCAGAGCCAGGCTATCTTCTGGCATCTAAGCTCATATATCCCATCTTTCAGCTTTCTCATTTCTACTCCTAGGCATACATTAGCCAATCCCAAGAGTGGAGCCCTACCTTGGATTTGCACTTTAGTGTTGAACCACCGCCTTCAGATCCTCTTTGTAATAATGCCTTCTTTTTCCAGTGTTCCTATGAAATACGTTGGCTAAAAGACCATTCAGACAAAGAAGTGAAAAACTGCGTTGCTTCAATTCTCTAATGATTACCTAGACAGTACATATTTCTCATTCCATAACATGTCCAAAACTGCGAGGGATAGAGGAGGTGCCCTACCTGTAAAGAAGGAAACAGAATGAGCACTCCTGAAATGATGCATATACAATGTAAGTTCCAGAAGGGAAATTATCAGTATGATCTATAGATTTCAAAGAAGATTAAGTGATCTAAGCCTTGACATGAGAATTTAGAAACTTCTAAGTTTTTAATAAAGAAAGTCAACAGGAAAGAGAACAGCATGAGCAAGGCATGAAGAAAGGAAAAAACATAATGTACATAGCCAAAATATGTGAACTCTGACATCACAAAAACCTACATTTCATTCTGGACCTGCCAGGGATGTAATCAACCAGAAGTTACACATGGTCTTTAAATCACGGGGTTTTTTTCAGAGTTGTATTAAACATAATAAGTTCTTAGCATTATAGTTTAGGTTTTGATATTTACATGTATAAATATTAAAATGGGATAAAATATTAAATTAAATTATAGTGTAGGTGTTTGTTAAATATTTATTATAATGCTTGTGATATTTTTGATGTCTCATAAAAGGTAGTCACATACACCCTTACGAACTGAGTTATGAGATACCTTGAGTAGGTGTGCCTAGCTAAACTGGAGTTCAATTGGGAGTAGGGAGTAAGAACTTAAAGACCTATGTAAAATTCCTGATTTTCCACACTACAGTCAGTTCTCACTTCTGAGTACATAAAATAGGCCAGACAACTTCTCTGTGCCTCGGTTCCATTTTCTATAAAGTGGGAAGGTAACGTTACCTATTCCAAAAGGCTGTTGTAAGGATTAAATGATTTTATAAATGTAAAGGATCAGGAGATCCTTAGATCAGGATCTCTATTTCTTTTCCTAGAATGAGGAGAAGGATACTGACCACAAACTATTTTAAAACAGATCCTCTGCCTTTGGATCACGTGTTTACACAGGCTTCTAGTAAATGATATTAGATTTTATTAGAAGTATCCATATACTTCTACTAAATGCTCAGTTTAAGTTTTATAAATCGCAAAAGTAAGATATAGCTCTTGGAAAATATTTCGTATGGAGAGGTAGAGTGATAGAAAGCTGAAAGTCAAAGGAGCACTCCCAAGCATAAGCCCTACCGGACCCTTCATTGATAGTGTAGTTCACTCTTTTCAGATGTGCATTTGTATGCAGGAATATTCTATGTGCACATTTATGTGTTTTGCTCTATATGAAAGTATATAAAATATAATAATATTCTTGAAATTTTAATTTAACTGTTTGGGCATTATTTGTCAACAGTTATGAATTTTCCTACATTTTAACTTCTGCATGTGATTCTATTTTATGGTTGTACTATAATTCATATAACCAATTTGTTTTTGCTTGACATTTATGCTATTTCTAGTATTCTGTCCTATACACAATGATGCACTGGACGTCACTTTACTGACATTTTTACTTTCTGGTTTGAATGTTTCCTGGTTGAATACTTCCTGGTTGGAGAAATTCCTAGTAATGCCATCACCGGATCAAAAACTATGCATATGTTGAATTTCGATTGCTTCTGTAACTGTTCTCTCAAAATCCTGAAGTATCTTTCATTCTCATCAACAGTGTATGAAAGAGTAGTTTTTCCCACAGTTTTACTCACACCAAATATTATCAATCTTGATTATATTAACCAAATGATAAGGTAAAAATCATACATTAGTTTAATTCACATTTAATCATTCATTCATCGAATTTCATCAATGACCTAAACAATAAATATATTATTGGTCTCCAGATGAAGCTAAAGTAAATTTACTATGTAAATTTTTTTTTAATTTTTTTTAATGTTTGTTTATTTTTGAGAGAGAGGGAGAGACAGAACATGAGCAGGGGAGGGGCAGAGGGAGAGGGAGACACAGAATCCGAAGCAGGCTCCAGGCTCTGACCTGCCAGCACAGAGCCAGATGCAGGGCTCGAACTCACAAACCGCAAGATCATGACCTGAGCTGAAGTCAGATGCTCAGCTGACTGAGCCACCCAGGCTCCCCTATATGCACTGTGATATCGATGTAGAGATATATAGTCTATACACAAAATATCAAAATAATAGTAATAATTTAGCATGTGCTGCATACCACATATTTTGCTAGTACGTAATACATGTTTTCTCATTTAATTCTCACATCTGGCTCTGTTTAGACAAATTTTATGGCTGAGGAAAAGCAGAATAATTAACTTGTGTAAGGCTATACAGTTAATAAATGATAGAACCTGTATTTGAATCCAAGTTATGGCTGATTCGTGTTTCTAAGTGTGTGAATGTCTTATGGAGCCGAATAATTTCTTCAGTAAAATCCTGGACCACAAGAAATGCGTTTATGGATGTCCCTGAGTTGTCCTTTAACGAGCAATCAATAGCCCCGTATTTCTCAGAATATCTGTACCCAGAACATATGCATCATCAGTAGAATGTCTCTAATTAAGAGCTTTAAAAGGATTATTTTTGTCAGCAAGTCTTCCTAATTCATTTTGCTTTCCTTGCGAGATGAGTGGAGAAGGAATTATCTACAATAGCACCTCTATGGGTTGGAAATTACTATACCATTGTAGATACAAAACTTAATGTTCTCTAGGGATGTTTCCAGTGGGAGGGCGCTGAATCCCGGAAGAACCTTTCTTGATTTCACGACCCCATCCCCGAGCAAATCATATCAGCATCACCTTCAGCACCAACACTAACACCCTGCAGTGGACAGAGCTGCTCACATATAAATGTGTATGTGCTTATATAAATATATGTTTTATATAAATATATTTTTTAAATCTAATTCATCTTTACATGAAAACTGAAAGCCAAACAGGGCGCCTGGGTGGCTCAGTAGGTTAAGCATCCGACTTCGGCTCAGGTCATGGTCTCATGGTTCAAGCCCCGCGTCGAGCTCTGTGCTGACAGCTCACAGCCTGGAGCCTTCTTCAGATTCTGTGTCTCCCTCTCTCTCTGCCCTTCCCCCACTGGTGCGCGCGCGCGCTCTCTCTCTCTCTCTCTCTCTCTCAAAAATAAACATTGGAAAAAAATGAAACTAAACATTTGAAGTATCATTAAACTAAATCGGGAATAAAGCACCATGTAAATTCGTTCTCAAAGGTTATTGGAAAATCAAAGCTAAAAGCAGTTGGCACAAGAAGAAAGCAGAAACATGTGTAATATATACATATATATGTGTATTCATGTGCACACACACACACACACACACACACACAGAGTTGCATGAAAAAAAGGAAACATAAAAATCTCTCTAAAACCATTCTAGACTTACAAGCTATTCCTCTTCCTCCCCTTCCTAAGAGCGCATCCCTAAAACATAAATACACTCTCATAGTTACTAATCTCATGACTTGGATTAGGCAGACACTTACATTTTGATAATTTGCTAAAAGAGATTAAAGCAAATCCCATCAAAAGTGTTGATAGGTTAAGGCTCTCCATTCTGAAGCCACAAATTTGCGTGTAGAGACAAAACCATTGAACTACTAACACATTTTAAGTATTATTGTATATGTGTATAAAGTGATTCAATTAGTTCAACAATTTCAAAGTAGTTCAAATTAAGAAGAACATGTTTAATACTCACGTAACTTGTTGAAGTCACCTTCAGTGCTCGACCTGATGTCTTCCTTGTGACCTCCAAAAGCCAGTTACCCGATGGTTCCAGAAGGTAGAAGGCAGAGATTGTACAAGTAAATTCTCCAGGATAATGTCAGGGTAACCAAAGTTCTGGCCCCATCCAGGATGTACTTACATGAACTTTCATCTACAAAATAGCTACAAATCATGACCTATTAGAGTTTCCATTGAGCAGATCAAAGCATACAGGCAAGTAAATCAGGACACGCACTGCAGACACATCGTCTGATCATTTCATGGGGAGCTATTTCTATAGGACCAGAGTTTCTCATGATTTTGGACGAAAGATTTACAACAGATGCTCTAAGTGTCCAAGAATTTAAATAGGAAACAACCCTTGTAGATGGCAGAGAAACTCAAATTTCATCTAAATAAGAAAGGTTGCCAAATAAAAAAAAAAAAAGACAGCTAAGCTATTTACAAAATCATTCATAGAACTTGGCTGTATTTTGAGCTTAATTTGTAAAGACTTTCCAATCCACATCTTAGAAGAAACACTATTAATAAGATGTTCTCCTTCGGGTAATAGTCTTGAGCTAAGAGGGCAGAGCACCATTTTCCAATGGCACAGAATTTCCAAGTGTGCAGACTTGTATCATTCCACAGCATCCCCCTGAGGCTGTGTCTCTACTGACTGGGGAGCTAATCACCGTACCAGTGAATTCCTATCCACCCCTACAAGGATCTGTTTTTCTCCGGAGCAGAACTTCACTGGAGATAGGCCAGGCTGATGCTCCACAAACACAACCCCAGATCCTGGTATTAACCATTCAATTATCTGCTCCCAGTGTAACCTCTCTTCTTCAGTACTTCAGTAACAGAATGGTCACACAACCATCCATCTGCCTAATAACCTAGATGAAGAAAAGCCAACACACCTAGCAAATCCTGGAACCAAGTTTTTCCACTACTTAGTCTGGTGTCCCCTTCATCTTTTAAGACTATTATTAAAATTGTCACACCTAACTGCAGAACAGTTGCCATTATTAAGGATTTTAAACAATGTACCTCAGCCAGAAAAAAAGAAGGACTCAATTCTTTCTCACTCCATAACAATAGTACTCTCAAATAACATGTTTTCAATTTAGAAATATCTGGAATGATAGGCTTCATTCTTTTTCCACCTTCAATAGTGAAAAATATCAATATGCTACATTTACAACATAGTACACAGAATACAACAGTCTCCTGAGAAAGTCTCCAGAAAAGGAAGAGTCTCTCAGTTTTATTGAGTATGACCCACAAAGGTGATGGGCCATCTTCCGCACTTGGATTATTTTTACTAACATCTTAGAATCACTTCATGTTCTTACCTAACCACTCTGATATGTAGGTTAGGGGAAGCTTCTCAATCTTTTTATTTTTCATTACTGTCCTCCTAAGGCCCCGTTGTAGACATTCTAATTACCCTCACTAAAATTTTAACACCACAGATAATATTATCCATGTATGTACCTTATGTATATCTGTGCTTTATATATAAAAACAGTAAGATATTTTTATTCCCCAAGAAATTGTTTTCACCTGAACGAAGAATACTTTACTCTTTGCAAAAGCATATGAAAAAGTTTACTTACAAAAAGAAAGGTGGGGGGCCCTGGGTAGCTCAGTCAGGTAAGCATCTGAGTCTTGAATTTGGCTCAGGTCATGATCTCAGGGTCATGAGATTGAGCCCCGCGTTGGGCTCCATGCTGGGTGTGGAGCCTGTTAAGATTCTGTTTCTCTCTGCCCCTCCCCCACTCATATGCGAATGTTCTTTCTCCCTCTCAAAAAAAAAATTATAATAAAATGAAAACATAAAGAAAGGGGTGAAGGTAAATAATGTGGTTAAATGTGAGCGTGACTGAAATCCTAGTTGTGCTACTAACAAGTACACACATCTATATCCAGTTCTTCTCTTCTGCACCACCTCCTTAATATAATGTTTTTCATCATACCTATTACCAACACAATTACATTTTTCATTCATTTGTTCACTTGCTTATTAACCATCTGCTCCCCGCTGTAATTTAAGTTCCACACAAACACAACCTGTTTGTGTTAGTCAACGTCTTATACCAAGCCCCCAGAACTCTCTGGCACACTGTGGGAATTAAATAGTATTTTTTTTAATAAAGGAAATAAGAATTTCCTAAACTGAGTTGACTTTGGAGTCATTTTTCAAGCAATAAATATTCACACATGGAACAGCAATTGTAAAAGCCCTAGAGAAACGACATTAAGTCTATCAGACTATCAGTCTCCTCAAGGATTGAATTGCTTGTTTTTCTTTCAAATATCTTTCTCGCCCATACTTCATTCACTGTCTTTCAAATGCAACCATTTGAATTTCATTTCCTGAGCTCGTTACATCCCACTTTTCATGATGTCCATGAAAGGAAATACATCTGTGGACATGAGATCATCAAGTGGCTTTTCTTGGACACAAGAAGAATCAAGAGAGTACAAGTAGCCCGGGAAACCAGGCTCAGGGGAAGGCTGAAGGGAAGAAAGTGACCCCCAAATAAGGGGGGAAAATGCCTCAAGGACAATCTTCACAATGTGGCCAATGAGTAGTTCTGCGTTTTGGTTATTTCACTTCATGCCAGCAAGGAATAGTGGGAAGTGGGAAGAGTAGAGGAGGCAGAGCCTAAAAGTCTTGATATTGACACTTAACCCTTATTGAATCGCATTTTTTTTTTGCATAGTGTAAAGATCCATCGAATAAAACGTATTGCATAAAGAGACTTACAGCACGTAAAGCGCTATCAAAATGTGTGCGTCACAGTTGGTCTTCAACAAGAGTTAGCTCACTTCCCTCACTTATTGCCTGATAGTCTCACCGAATTAGCAGTCCACATAAACCAAAGTCTCCTTGTACAACAGACACGACCATTATGTGTCTTATTAATTTTTCAGAGTAAATATACTTCTTTCCCTCCTGCTGTTTTAAGTATCAGAAATAATCAGACGGCACTTGGCCTTCATGAGAGAATCTCGATGATGGGATTCTTTGCAAAGGATTACCTTAACATTCCTTGAAATTATTCCCAAACCAGCAAGCCTCCCTCAACAGTCTCCTGACAACAGGAGACAGTCTTAGACCGTCTTACATTTCTCCTTTCAGGTCTTAATGCCTGTCAAGTTTGCTGTTGACAATTTATAATCTGTGCCTCTTTAATCTTCTCACGTGGTACAGCCCTAAGACACAATCGTTGGCTGTAGCTTCCCTCTTCCAATCTCCCCTTTTGTCTCAATGTAGAAACATTTACTCAATACTTTCCCTGTTCTTACCCCTGGCTTACCCTTGTCTCCTATTGTCAAACTGAACCACACATTATTTGGTCTGGAGTCTGTTGTGCTTAATTGCCACCAGCAATTGCAAACTTGATCCCTTTTAATAGGTTAAGCGCTGTTATATCATCTTCCAGGCCTCGACTTCGTGGGAAAATGTTCTATGCCTTATGATTTGAGGCAGCCAGGCATAAACTAGGACACACAGTCACCCCCAAGAAAAGATAGACCGTGCTCTGGCATTGCCATGCAGTCAAATTAAGATGCAAGTCCAGATGACCAGTGAGTTTGAGAAAGGGACCTCTGTGGGAAGTAACACAAGTTGGAGCCTTATAGTCAGAGAAGCTTTGTTTCGTAAAGTGCTGCGTAGTAAAAGAGAATGACCCGGCAGATTCCATGTGCACAGAAGAGTGTTATTGCATAAACGTATCTCTATATGTAAGACAAGGCTACAACCAATTTTGACACCATCTTTCTTGAAGGACAAAGTGAATCATCAAGACCTGCAGAAAAATGTCTTATCCATAGATATAAATGCTTCAGACAAACTGTGTTTTATTTGAAAGAAAGTAGGACTGAGATCTGGAAGACCCGTGTTCAAGTGTTGCAGCTGAAACTTGTAGACGTGTGACCTGATGCAAGTAAATTAGTAAACCTCTCTTGTCACCAATTTGCTTCTCTGTAAAATGAGGACAGTAATATCGGAACTACCGATTTTGTATGCGGATAAATCACCTGAGCTGAATATGCCTGATAAGTAATAAAATGTTTATTTAATATAAATGTATGTATCACAACCTCCAGAACAAAAGCTTTAGAACCTAATCATATGTCCTTTTGTTAAGGTTAAATAAAATAATGTTTACTGTTGTTGTTTCAAGTGGCTCAGGTTTCGGTAAGGAGAAAGAAAAAATTCCTTTATAGTAAAAAATATTTTAAAAAAATAAATAAATAAACAATGAGTCATAAGGGTATTTTTAAAGATGAGACCAAACTGAGAGTAATTTCAACATTTCTGGCTTATTTTTTGTGCCAAAAAAAAAAACACCCTAAACTAGAACTACGTTATGAATTATTCCCTTCCTTTTGCGGTGTCTTCCCTTTTGCCTTTGGTACATTCATAGGGGCTAAAAAACATCAGCAGTTTCACTCCCCAACTGTCCCATCCACATATATCTACCTAAGAATTTCTATCTTCTGTTTCACCATAGGTGAAGCAAAAAAAAAAAAAAAAAAAAAGTCCTATGGAAAAAACGATTTCATCCAAGTAACATATGTATGAAAAATTTGGTAAAGTAACAGTAAGACTCTGGAGAAAAACATACTCTATAATAACCAAACTTGGGATTTATAGTCGTCTTTTCCATTGCATACCTTGAATCTATGAACACTGAGGCTTTGGTAAAGTACGTTAAAAACTATCAAAAGCACCTATCAAAAGGCTTAGCCACTATTGAGTGTTTAGTAAATGTTAGTATGTGGGACTTTTTTTTCTGTCAGCCATCTGCAAAATTTATTGATTCTCTTTCATACTTTATGACAGATATAGTCCTCCCTATTTATATATACCATCACTTCCTTGGCATTATGAACAGCCTAACTCTCTTCTTCCACAGACTCCTCATGGCATTTTTCACCTCTGTGTTTCTCACTGTATAAATGATAGGATTTAACATGGGAGTGAGGACGGCAAAGAATACAGTCACCAGCTTATCTACAGGGTAGGTGACCACAGGACGCATGTAGGTGAATATGCAAGGCACAAAAAAAAGTACAACTACGGCAAAGTGGGAGCCACATGTTGAGAGGGCTTTGTGTCGTCCTTGGGAGCCGTGGGAATTCAGGGACCTCAGAATGGCTATGTACGAGACGAGTAGCATGGAAAAAATGAGCAAGCACATGGCCCCACTGTTGGCCGCCACCACCATTCCCAACCTGTAGGTGTCGCTGCAGGCAAGTTTCAGCAGAGGGAAGAGATCGCACATGAAGTGGTCAATGACGTTGGGACCACAGAAGGGCAAGCTGACCATGAAAAGCGTCTGCACAGCGGCATGCAGGATCCCCCCTAGCCAGGCCACCACCAGCAGGAGGCGGCAGAGCCCCTGTCGCATGATGGTTGTGTAGTGCAGGGGCTTGCAGATGGCCACATAGCGATCATAGGCCATGACAATAAGGAGGATGATCTCTGATCCTCCCAGGAAGTGCTCCACAAAGAGCTGAGTCAGGCAGCCACCCAAGGAGATGGTTCTCCTCTGATACAGCAGGTCGATGATCATTTTGGGGGTGGTCACAGAGGTGTAGGAGGCATCTATAAAAGACAAGTAAGTAAGAAAGAAATACATGGGAGCGGAAAGTGTGGGGCTGAGGGAGATGGTGATGACAACGAGCAGATTGGCAAGCACAGTAAATAGAAAAATGAACAAAAAGACCACGAAGAGTATTTTCTGCAAGTGTGGATTCTGCGTGAGTCCCAAGAGAAAAAATTCAGTCACATTGTTCGGAGGTGTGAGGATATCCATTCGAGAAGGAACACCCTCCTGGGGCCTGAATTCCCTACAGAGGGATAAAGAGAGATACCTATTAATCCATGAAAGGACTGTAGTCTGAATTTCATGGTACAAAAACAGTCACTGTAACTGTGGCGCACGTTCTGGGCACTCCTTGCCTCGGCGTTTGTCTTCATTCCTTCTTACTTCCTCCACAATGCTCCCACCTGTCTCTTCATACACCTCCCACCTGCCGCTTATAAACACCCAAAGGGCAGCTCCTGATGTGTAATTTATGGAGAAAACCCTGGGTTTTAAACACAAGTGGGATTTTCCGGGTTCCAACCCTAAGTGACTTCACTAAGTCATTTCAGTGGCCCACTGCTTCTGAGGCCTCCTCTCTGCCTGTGACCTTATACATTGTAACTCAGCTACAACTGAGTTACAACTGTAACAACTGAGTTAATTTACAACTGTAAGTCAGTTAAGTGTCTGACTTGATTTCAGCTCAGGTCAGGATCTCAGGGTGATGGGATCGGGCTCCATGCCAGGTGCTGCCCTCAGTGTGGAGCCTCCCTGGGATTCTCTCTCTCCCTCTTCCTCTGCCCCTCCCCGACTTGCATGCTCACTCTCTCTCTCAAAATAAATAAACATTTTTTTTATATTTATTTATTTTTGAAAGAAAGAGAGAGAGAGCACACAGGTGGGGAAGGAGCAGAGAGAGAGAGAGAGAGAGGGAGACACAGGATCTGAAGCAGGCTCCAGGCTCTGAGCTGTCAGTGTAGAGCCTGACACAGGGCTGGAACTCATGAACCTGAGATCATGAGGTGAGCTGAAGTCCAATGCTTAACCGACTGAGCCACCCAGGCGCCCCAAAAAATAAACACTTTAAAAAATAATAATAAAAGATAAAAGTTTTTAAAAATAAAAATTTCATGTGGAGAACAGAGTCTGTTAGATAAGATAGGTCATGTGTGTGTGTGTGTGTGTGTGTGTATGTGTGTGTGTGTGTGTATGTAAACATGCACACACAAATATATAAAATCTATTACTTTAAGTGTGTATTATATGCTCACTTATTCAACAAACACTTATTGGACGCTTCTTATGTATATAAATGTGTTTGTCAACACAAAGTCATAAAAAGTGTCCCTGTTTAAATGCCTTTAGTAACCCCTCCCCCAACACTTTATTACCAAACAGTAGCAGCGCATTCATTCATGAGACTCCCCCACTCTTTTATGCTCCTCCTACCTGCATTCTCGCGCCCTCTCTTCCCATCCCCCCCAAAGCATCCATCACCCATCATTCTTGCTTGCAGGATCTTGCATTATTAATGGAATGAGGAAATGTGGGGACATAAATCTCTCAAATGAAACAAGGGAGAAAACATAAATATAGCAAAATGTATCCTGCAGGAAGACATTTCTTTTCCTTCCAAAGGTAAATGGATAAAGAGTTTAATTTTTTAATTATCCAAGGTGAAAATTTTATTCATATGTGAAAACCAAGTGTAGCAACCTCATAGGAAAATCAAGTAGTCCCTTATTCTGAGGTGGACTTCCCCAGAAGATTAGAAGAGACAATAGTGCACATAAGTAAGAATAAGATGTAATTAATAACAGTGATTTGTAACTAGCTACGAAGAAGTAGAAATTATTTGGGCGGTATTCTTTGAATCTACAATATTCCTTCTAGGAATAAAACCCAAATAACAATATTTTTAAAAGAGAAAACCCATTATGTACAAATATGTTCAACACAATTATTAAGAACTGTGGAAAATTAAAAACTGCATACAATGTCCAACATTAGAGAAATGGATAAGCAAAATACAGTGCACCTCTCTGAATAATATGTCATTTGTAACAGAGATGTTTTTAAACATTTGCACAATATCAAAGCAAAATTATTATGTTGTAATAATAGTTGAGGGAAATTCTGGATGCAAATTTGAATATATAACATGATTCTAACTAATTTAAATATGCATATAAATAAATAAATAAGAAAAAAAAGATCCCAAAATATTTTTACTTCTAAATTGGTAGTATTGTAGTTGATTCCATCTTTTGTGGTTTGACCTGCTGCAGAAGACATTTAAATGTCTCCCCTTAACCAGGGGAGGGGGTAAGAGGTGATTTTATGATTTACCAGATCCATTTAAACCTAAGATTCTATAATTATATATTTTCTGGGGGGAAAAAAAATCTCACCTATGAACTTGTCTGACATAGCTCCATGGCCAGGGTCTCAGGCAGCCGGTAGTTCACCAAGAAATAAGTCAAGTTGTAAGATTGAAAATACAAACTAGCCCAGCTACATTAAGTGTCTTTGCTGATTTATAAATGGCACCTTTCTCTTGAGTCTCATAAGCACAAGTATCCACCCTGTCTGTAGGCACATTCTGTGAAGTTTATTAGCTATGGTTAATTAGACCTCAGGGATATGTCACCATCATCAGTAGATCTTGCCAACAACCCAATTATTGCACGTAACTTAACTGAACATCAGTTTTATAGCATTCGTCTTTAATTTGTAATTTCTTCCTTGAATCTATATGAATACAAAATACCATGACAAGAGGAGAAAACTAAGTCAACCATTTATAAATTTGTATACTTGATAAAAAATGAGCTTAATACAGAGTCTGAATATTTGGTATTGTAAAAATTAAACATTTAGACGGATAACTATCTGATTTTTTAAACTTGCAAGCCATAATATTTGCTTTTTGATTGGTCTGCCATTCATGGTGGTAATTTTCAAATATTGTTTTCAGATGTACATGAGGTGAGAGTTATGAACCCTATTATAATATTGGCACCTCATATCAGCTAAAGTTTCCAATACTTCTTCAAAGTGGTTCTTTCTTATGCCAATTCTGAAATTAGATAAAAATGATAATAATGAACATAATTCCATTCTTGAGTTGTAGTCAAAGATGGTAAAATGTATTTATTTCAGTCATATAAATTTAATCTCATAGTATCCCTATGAAATAGAAAAGAAATAGGCATCTATCTGTATTTATAACAAGGAAATATAAGACAAGAAATAAGGATACTATTTGCCAAGGTGAAACAAGAAGCCAGGCCTCTAAATTCTGGGCCAGGATCCTTGTCCCTAAATTATTGTTTTACAACTAAAATGTCATGACACCTTTATGCTGCCACCAACTGCGAGGCATATTACAGTTATGTACTAAAAGAAATAAATATCAATTTTTGAAGTGATATTTTTATTCAATTACATTCAGAAATACTCCTGTATAGAAGCACACTCACCCATGTTCAGATATGCTTTCTTTAGTAACAGGAAAAAGTAATTGTACATAACTCTGGGTTGGGTCCTTGAGAGCAACATGTGTCATGGGGGAAAACAGTTTAAGCTACCCGAGAAAACATGACTAAACCTAGTTTGATTAGGCACTTGAGTATTATAGTGCCATGGTAATATTTGTGATGGTACATACCAAAGACAGTTTGAATCAGGATTTGAACCTGAAGAGCTATAATATATATATATATATATATATATAATATATATATATAATATATACATATATATATAATATATAATATATATGTATATATACATAATATATACATATATATTATATATACATAATACATATATATTATATATACATTATATATATATATATATATTTTTTTTTTGCTGAAGGATCATCTGTGAAAATGTCTTGAACTTGTCTTTCAGCTCTGGGATGAAAACCAGAGTCAGATCAGAGAATTAGCATGTGCTTACAAGGTCATTGTGCCCAGTGTCATGAAAGATTGCATGCCATTCACAATGCCCATTAAAT
Source organism: Acinonyx jubatus (assembly GCF_027475565.1). Classification (NCBI taxonomy): domain Eukaryota; kingdom Metazoa; phylum Chordata; class Mammalia; order Carnivora; family Felidae; genus Acinonyx; species Acinonyx jubatus. Next base: position 14,747,391 of record NC_069390.1, read on the forward strand.
GGTCATCCAGCCTCTACTTAGCTGCAGTGGTCAGTGGAGAGACTGCGTTAGAACCCCTACCACTGTCTAGTCTAGTTTCCCAAGGCCTACAATAGCATGAGATGAAAAAACAACAAGTTAAATATAAATCACTGAGGGTTTTCCATGAAAGTAATTTTTCAAAAGAGAAGTTCCTGGAGCTATACCAGGGAAGTGTGTTTCCAGAATGTAAATCCAAAGGCAGAGTGGTTGGAAACCCCCAGAGAGACAGCAACACAGTGCTTCAAATCAGAAGGATAAACCAGAATGAAAGCAGAAGAAATTAAATATACATCATACCACAGTTGACCAGAAACTAGTTGAGGTACGGTCTGATGTTTGATGGGTTCAGGGACTAATTTCACAAAAATCAGGTACCTGCCAAAGTGTTCTTCATGCATTTCATGTGGCTTCGTGCATTTCAATGGGGAGAGGAACGTGTTCTCAAAGGAGCAGAACTCACATTGTCTTACCAGTCCACAGACCCTTTCAGCCTTGAAGGACATCTTCTAAGTTGTTTGTCAGAAATGCAAAACTTGGGGGAGATGAGCTGTGGTCTCATGACTCTTCCAATTTTACTTTTAACTGAAGTAGACGTGAATATAACAACACTCATAGTAATAAAATATGGGCATGGGCAGAACCACGGAACTTGGAATCACTTTCTAAATTACCCAGGTAAACTACTGGTAGACATAAGCAGAGCTGGTCTGGGTCATGGAATGAGATAATGGCGCAGTGAGAAATAAGACCCATGTCTCCTGGTCCTAAAGCTGATGTTTTTTTACTCTGCATTTTCATAACCATAATATGCTGGTTAAATATTGTTACATCATGGAATCCCTTGATTTTTTTCCAATAAAACATATGGCACTCGTGAGGTGGGATGCTGGATCTTTCTGTCAGAGAGGAAGCTGTAAACACATCTATGACATACATACACATTTGTATTTTGGTCACAGATTTCATTTTCTTTAACAGACTTTATTTTTGAAAAAAGCCAAAATTAATTCACAAGAAAGTCATGCAACTTAAGCTCTTCAGCTGAGAAATACTTTCTTTGGCAACTGTTGAGTAATGATTCCTATTTTTTCATATCTCTTATAAATGCTCTCCTAAAGCAGTTTCCAAAGAGGATTCCAGATTCAAGGAACTAAATGCAAAGTCAACTTTTTAATAGTGAAATGATTTTACCACATGTTTCTGGAAAATAATTACATTTGATTTTACTAATAATTATTACTCAAAGTGTCACTTTCTATGGCATATAACCAAAAACTATTTTTATAAACCAAACCATAATCAAATACCAGTCCCAGACCCCTGTATCATGAAAAGATCACAGGATGTGGAGTACGAATATTTGGACTCAAGGCTGGCTTACATGTTCTATGATCTAGTTATTTAGCCTTTCTGATTTTCTACTTTTTTTCTGTAAAATAAAAACACGAGCATTCAACTTTGTAAGTTGTGACCATGGGAAGACACTTTAAAATCTTCACATCAGTCTAAATACAATTAATTTTTATAATCCCTGACAACTTTTACCCAACAGAACAAAAAACCCAGGATAATGTTAAACATTAGATATATCAAGTGTGTGCCAAGAGGGTATTGGCAAATACCTCCTTTCTAAATTGCATTCCACACTGTCCTAGGCCAGTAGGCAATTCAGCTGAGTACCAACTGCTTATATACACAAGCCATTACACAGCTCTGTAATTAGAAAGGAACATTTTTAAGTCTGTTACAAAACAAGAGAAGTTCTGATGAAATGCTGCCTTTTTTCTGATACTCTTTGAAATGGTTGAAAGAGCATCAAATTTGGATTTAGAAAAAGGCAGAGCTGCATACTAGCTCTGTCTGACATTGGGCTGGTTATTTAATGTTTTTGAACTTCATTTTCCTTCATCTGTAAAATAGGAATAATCATAATAATACCTGCTTGCAGAGGTGTTGTGCCACATGAGAGATATGAGGTCTTAAAAGTAATAAAATATAAAAATGTAAAAGATCATGAAAGAAATAACATCTTTGTAGTGGGTCATTTATTTTCTGAAATGGCATTGCTGTTTAATAACATTCTAATGGCATTTTTTACTTCTGTATTCCTTACTGTGTAGATGACAGGGTTTAACATGGGAGTAATAAGAGCAAAGAATAGTGTTAGGACTTTATCCATGGGAAAAGTAGCTACTGGTCTCAGATACATAAAAATACAGGGCACGAAGAACAAAACAACAACTGTGATGTGGGAGCCACAGGTAGAGAGGGCCTTTTTCCTCCCTGCAGAGCTGTGAGTCTTCAGGGAGCACAGGATGACCACATAGGATACCAATAACATCACAAAGGTGATCACAGAAATTACTCCACCATTGGCAACAACCAAGAGGCCGACAAGGAAAGTGTCAGTACAGGCAAGTTGTAACAGGGGGAAAATGTCACACATGAAGTGATCCATGACGTTGGGACCACAGAATGGGAGCCAGAAAGTAACTAGAATCTGTCCAATGGAGTGGAGAAAACCCACTGCCCAACACACCCCCACAAAGAGGCGACATGTGTGGTGGTTCATGATGGTCACGTAGTGCAGGGGTCTACAGATGGCCACATAGCGGTCATAGGCCATGACCACAAGGAGGACAATCTCTGAAGCTCCTAAGAAATGTTCTACAAAGAGCTGTGTCATGCAGCCACTGAAAGAAACAGATTTTGAATCAGAAAGCAGATCAGCTAACATTTTAGGGACTATGGAGGAGGAATAGCATGCATCTATCAAAGACAAGAATGCCAGGAAGAAATACATTGGGGAGTCCAAAGTCTGGCTGCAGATTATAGTGACCACAATGAGCAGGTTGCCTGTGACAGTGACAATGTAGATGATAAGTAACACCAAAAATAGAATTCTCTGCATCTGAGGATTCTGGGTAAGTCCCATTAGAATGAATTCGGTCACATTCATCCTGTCTTCTTTTATTTTAAAGCTGATGATGAATTCAGGAGTGGAGAATTAACCTGTAAAGGCAGTATTTTCAAAGACAAGGTGATGAGAACTCTATATGTGGGGTTTTTAGGTAAGTCCAAAGCATTTTAATAGCATAAGCTATTTTTTCATGGTGTGCCAAAGAAAAGAAACTTGCTTTTTCTATTTTATAAAAAGAGCAAATTTTTGAAGTGAATTCAACCTCTTACAAGGATGCAAAAATCCTTGTTCCACACCTGAAAAACTGGTCACTGGGTCTTTGCTAGAGGACATCCAGGCACAGGAAGGTCACCATATAATAAGCCTGATTGCTTCTCAGCCAGTAAGAAATGTTAAAAACTCATTAAATATTTTTAAAAAGCTGTACAACTGTTGGTTTGGTTCCACACATGGTTGATGCAAGATTAAGTCTAATTCACCTTCTTTTGCATTTAAAAACCCTTTAAATAAGTGGCAGAGGAGTAGACCTGCCTGCTTGTTCACCCCTTTATTTGTTCACTTGGTTCAGTGTCGGACTTATTGTGGTGTCCAATAAATATGAAATGAATAAATAAGTTGGAAGACTCTTTACTTATTTCTTCTGGGTTTTCTTTTTTTCCAGTTAACTCCAAAAAATGAAAGTGTTTACTCCCTTACTAAGGAAAAAATAATGCAGTACATGGTAGGAATGCAAACTAGATGTAGTTTTTCCACCCCTCCAGATCCACTCTCAATGTGCCCACCCTGGGCAGCTGCTTTCCCTGGTCTCTTTCAACCAGATCTCTTACCTTCTGACCAATAGGTGGTACCAGCTGAATGTAAGAAAGCAGGTGAGAAGAAAAGGATGTCAGGGTATGCATTGTTCGATTGACAGTGATCTGTCAACCACTGGGTGACTCACTGAAGCAGAACTCTTTGGGATGGACCCTCTGGGTTCCTGTGATCACTCCCCTGCCCCCCGCCCTTGCTCTCTCAAGTCTAATTGTGGTAATGGCTTTTTCATCCCTTATTGGTTTCCCTTAACCCTACCTATACCTTGATAAATAAACATAATTAAACTATTTTTAATCTCTCATTTTAAGTATGCTATCTCAGGACTCCAATGGATGCAGAAAATTTGTGTTCTTTCCTTTGTAAAAAAAATAAAATAAAAATAAATGAGAAAATAATTTTCCCTTTATATGAATTTATTTTATTTATAAGATCTGTACTTCTTTTCATGTATAGCTGCTAAATTAAATTAACTTTTGTCAGAACAAACTGAGGGTTGATGGGGGGTGGGAGGAGGGGAGGGTAGGTGATGGGTATTGAGGAGGGCACATGTTGGAATGAGCACTGGGTGTTGTATGGAAACCAATTTAACAATAAATTTCATTTTTATAAATAAATAAATAAATAAATAAATAAATAAATAAATAAATGTTTGGTAGAATTCCCCTGGAAAGACTATATATATATATATATATATATATATATATATATATATATATACATACTATATATATATATATATATATATATATATATATATATAGTCTAAGGCAGAAATGTAGCATAAAGATTATTGGGCATCTTCAGTGAAAGTTTGTGTTATCTGCAGCACTCTCTTTGGGATTAATAGGATTTATGCCTTTTACTGCCTTGAGCTATTTTATAACTCATAACATTTATAAAACTGATAATAATGCTAATAACTCTGGCCCATAGAAATGCAAATGTTGTTTGGTGAAAGGTTGATTGACTTCCTGGCCATTATAGATAAAGTCAGTTCTGCATTTATTTGTAGATGAATTACAATCCCTGATTGAATAATGTAAGGGTAATATTTTGGATTCTTCTTTCGGGTGATTATAATCTTACCAGTTCTCTCATAAATTAATGATTAAATAAAATCTTTTTCATGTGTTCATTTTGTGTAAGAGTCATGGTTTCACTTTCTAAAAAATTCTCTTGCTTTTTGATCTGAGAATAGGGACCATTATATTTAGGAGCGATAAGCTACAAGACTCATAAAAATCCAGATATTCTTAACCTCTGTGTTATTTCACCATGGGTTTTTCTGTTTTATTTTGTTTGAGGATCTCCTTCTATTTAATCAATTTGTAAAAGTCTTCTTTAAAACTTGCTTTGAAGAGGGGCACCTGGGTGGCTCAGTCAGTCAGTTAAGCGTCTGACTTCAGCTCAGGTCGTGATCTCACAGTTCGTGAGTTTGGGCCCCGTGTAGGGCTCTGTGCTGACAGCTCAGAGCCTAGAGCCTGCTTCAGATTCTTTGTCTCCCTCTCTCTCTGCCCCTCCCCCGCTCACAGTCTCTCTCTCTCTCTCTCTCTCTCTCTCTCTCTCTCAAAAATAAATAAGCACTAATTTTTTAAAAAAACTTGCTTTGAAGACAAATGGAATCAAAATATGTTATTAAATTATTTTTCATTAACCTCCTAATTCTATTCCCACCCAGACTTGGCTAATGTAAGTACCCTTATCAACCACAGCGAAACCAAGCTGCTGAACAAATTACATCAATTTGGCTCTGGTGTGTGTGTGTGTGTGTGTGTGTGTGTGTGTGTGTGTGTAGGGGAAGGATTACACAATGAAATATAATTTTATGGTCTATTGAGTCATTCATGTATAAGTTTGTTTCAAAATACTAACACTCTCAGAAGTGGAGCTTTAACAGTAAAAATAAGAGATAAAATTTCCTCTTTCATGAAGCTTATATTCTAGTAAGTAGAGAGAGAAAATAGCAAATAAAAAAAAAGAACTATACATTATGTCAAGTTACAATAATTACTATGAGAAAAATAAAGCAGGGTAAATGATACATGGTCCCTGTATATGATTTTCTCCAAGGCAGTGAGAGAAGGCTTCTTTTGGAAGGGATTGCATAAGCCAAACTTGAACGAATGGGGAAGGACCTGCAATGATACCCAAGGAGAGAAGTTTCCATATAGAGAGACCAGCAAGTGAAAAGTCCCTGAGGAGGGAGCATGGTTGATACTGTTGATCAAAGGAGGCAGTGTAACAGGATAGGAATGAATAAAGACTGGCTGATGACAGATCTTGTAGGGCCTTGCAGATCATTGTAAGAGGATTATTCTGACTCAGAATGGGTCAGAGAAGAACAAGAGTAGAAGCAGACTCGTTGGGAGGTTACTACAACCATCCAGCTGAAAAGCAATGATGGTTCGGACCAGTATGGTAATAGTAGAGGTGAATATATTATGAAGGTAGATACAATAGAATTTGTGGATGGCCTTAACATAGACGTAAAGAGAGAAAAGAGTAAAAATTACTCCAAAAATTTTTGGACAACAACATCTAAAAACAGTGTTGTCATTTACTGAGACAATTTCATGTCCAGAAGTCACTACTAACACAGTCAATGATTTCCTGACTGTTTATCAAGTACCAGACACATTTAATCTTTAATTCAACAATGAAGTCAGACACTGCTATCATCCTCATTTAACAGATGAAATGTTTAAGATGTAGAAAAAGTAAGGAAGCTGTTCAATGTAAGTCAAAGGGTTGTGACGCTGAAATAAACAAGCAAAGGTAATTCCATAAAATGCATTTAACCCCTGGAACTCTTCACTATTTACTGTAAAATGAACATACTTGGCTCAAAGGATATCTGTGAGAGCAGAACAGCTACTATCCCAGTAACTGGCATAAAGGAGATACAAAGGATGACGCTGGACTACGACTATTAATATTATAGTGTTCTTTCTATGAGGCCATATCTATAACACCTAAAGCAATGAATTACTCAAAAAGAATAAGAGTGGTTGTCAGTCATTTATCTGTATGGTTTTTAACCACCTAGCACGAGTCCTTTTCTCTTCTTTACCAAAGTGATTGCTTGTAAGCTATTTCACACATGCACTCCACAGTAGATTTATTAGTTAGTCTTGGCCTTCAGCGGATAAAGACAGTGTTTGTTACACATGATTACAGTTTTAAAATGAATGTCAAAAATATTTCAACAGAAATAAATAGATTTCTTGCAAGTGTTATTCACTGATACTCTCCCCTTCAAATTCATTTTTCCTACCTTTTTGCTCAGCATCCTCCCTGCCCCACAAAATAAAAAAGATCTCTACCTATCCACTACTCTCCATTCCTTTTTCATGTCTCCAGATTTCATTTCCCTAGAGTGATCTTTTAACCTGTAATGGTGTATACTCAAGCAAATGTTTCTCCCCTTAAAATCCCAGAAAGCACTGCTTCAGTGCCTTCTGAAAAAGGACTAGTGAGAATAATCTAGTAGAGGCATAGCTACCAAGAAGGCCAAGGAATGCGAATCAATGCTGCAGGTGAAAATATGAAAACTAGGATGCCTGTACTGTAGGAGCCTAACCAGGCTCCTTTTTTTCAGCTCCCAGATTGAAAAATAAAGGCCTAGGGGCACCTGGGTGGCTCAGTCGGTTGAGCGTCAGACTTCGGCTCAAGTCATGATCTCACAGCTTCTTGGGTTCAAGCCCCACGTCCGGCTCTGTGCTCACAGCTCAGAGCCTGGAGCCTACTTCGGATTCTGTGTCTCCCCCGCCCCCTGCATCTCCCCTGCTGGCTCGCTTTCTGTCTCTCTCTCTCTCTCTCTCAGAAATCAATAAACATTAAAAAAAAAAAAAGAAAGAAAAAGATAGGCTATTAACAGGCGTTATCACTATAGATGAGAAAAGGGAGCAATTTTTTTCTGTTTAAGTCTGTGTGAGCCAAAGACAGAGAATCCAGTCTTTAAAAACTCCAATGTTTTATCTTTTGCAAACATGGTTGTTTGGGTCTTTGGCTTACCTTTGTAATTATATCATCTAAAAATTGTAGAGAATTAATAGAGAAGCTATCGAATAAGATATAGTTGTGGTATTGTCACTAGATCAAATCCATTTTTTAGTTTTATGAAAATCAGTCCCTTATTTCTCGGAACCCATGATTCATTCATTCATCCGTTAATTCATTGGTTTACTGTCCAAACTTTCACTAATTTACATGTTAATTCAGTAACTATATATATATATATATATATATATATATATATATATATATATATATCCGGCCCCTAATATGTGCAAAGGGGCTGGAAGGGGCTACAAAGAGAGATGCAGACAGGGACCTTCTCTGAAAGAACTCCTCATCTATGATACGGACAGTCAATATTCTAAGGAAAAAGAGGGAAAATGTTAAAAGTATCAGAGATGTGCACTTCAAAGTGTGTGACGTGCCCCATAACCAAGTGTGAATGCCCAGGAAGATGGAGCATTGGATCACACCTCGTGACTAGTACACTGAGTTAGGCTCTTTAACATTTTGCTCTGAAGATTAAGTGAATACTTAAAGTAGGGAATAGAATTCCAAATGCTTACTCTTGAAAGAACCACCTCAGTTTCCCATCACTTCAGGAAGCAAGGGACTGCTATTTCTTGCATAAAGAGATTGAAGGGGTGCCTGGGTGGCTCAGTCAGTTAAGCGTCTGAATCTTGAATTCAGCTCAGGTCATGATCTCACAGTCTGTGGGTTCAAGCCCCACATGGGGCTCTGCACTGACAGTGCAGAGTCTGCTCAGGATTCTTGCTTTCCCTCCCTCTCTGCCACTCCCCCACCTCAAAATAAATGAATAAACATTTAAAAAAGAGAGAGATTAAAAATTTGGAAGCAGTGAGGCTCCAGTTATCTGCTACACTTTATCAAATACGATCATCTCAACCCTCAGAGAGAAAGCCTTTGCTTTGATTGCTTTCAAATGTGATACCAGAAACGACATCTTCAACCAATAGCCATGATGTTTTCACTAGCCTCTCCTATATAATAACACATAGGAAACAACCAAGGATGTCCCTCCCAGCAGTGTTCTCCCTCATTAAGAGCCAAACTACATACGAGTCAAGAAAGGAAAGGTCTGCTACACAATTAATAAAAGCTAAAAGTCATTTCAGTGCATTTAAATAAGGCACCCCTTTTTGCTTTCAGGAATTAAAGAAACATTTCTCCAAAATCTTTTAATTCATAGAAAAAGTCTCAGTTACTATATTGTTAAATGTTATGTTTGTGTTGGAAAAGTATAGGGATAACTATGAAAAATGATGCATGAATAATACAGAAAGTAAGCAAAGCAAAAACAGTATTATTTTATAGGTTTTTTGTAATGCTGAAACTAACATTTTTTCATTTTTCACCTCTCTGTATTTTATATTTTTTAGCATGATTATATGTTACTCTACCTTTAGAAAAGACTTTTTAAATAAATTTTAGTACCATTTTGAATGTTCCAATAGCTCTTTCTCACCTCCTTTTTTATTTTTTTGGTGGCAGAAATATTACAGTTCTGAGATAATTAAGGACTAAAGAATTAAGCTTACTTTCCTCTTAAGAGTGTGAATTATTTGGTAATTATAAAGTTCTGCATGAAAGTTAACCATTATTATTACAAGTAATGATCAAAAATTAGTATTGACTGTTTCACATATGCTATACATTGTGCAAAAAAATGTAAAATACCTCACTGAATATTTTTTAGAAAGAGCGATATGTGGTTGAAAGGTTCTTCCTTCTATTTTACAGATAGGAAAATTGAGACATGGAGAAGGAAAACCTTGTGTTCCAGGATATATAGTTAGTGAGGGACAGACCTAAAGATATAATTCAAGTCTGTCTGGCCTCAAGTCTTGATCTTGACCTTGGCCCCACATTACCTCCCATGTAAAATCTTACCAAGGTACTTAGCATGAATCTTCTTTAATATTCATCTTTCAACAAAGGCTTTAAGAAGATACTGTTTCTCATCCTAGGTTGTGGAGACATTAACAAATAGATTCAAAACACACTTGAGAATTTGAAATACGTCAACTTCTTCCTCTGAGAATTGTCCATCTCCTCTCTTTGGAGAATTTAGAATTATCATTACTTATATATTTTGTCTGGTCAGTTAATAACATATTATGGTCTCTGTCCATTTCTAATTTGACCTAAATTTGCTATTAAAAGGTAGCATCATACACCAAGCATTTACTGTTTACAATCCTCTCTCATATTTAATTTCAAAATAACCCTAGAAGATGAGTACATTACTCCAAACTTATAGATGGAAAACCTAACATTTAGAATAATTTCTTTCATTTTTCCAGGATGGTGTAACTAGTAAGCAGTAGAACCAAAAGTCAGTTTCTGCTATTTCAGTTCCACAGTGTTATCTGCCTGATTTACAAGCTCTCCAAAATCAAAAGTCCCAAAAAGTGTTGTACCATTTTTGACTGTAAGAAGAATACTAGTCTTGGGTTTGATAGTCTACTATGGGAGTTTCCCAAAAAGTCAAGTACATGGAGGCCAGAATTTGGTTAATCAATCATTAATCATAGACATTGGAAATTGAATGAATTATTGAAGAGTATCTAATTCCTTCTTTTTATTTTTCATATGAAGAAACTGAGGCCCAGGGAAGGAAAGAAACATTCCTGAAATTACACATTCAGATGGTGACGAGGAAAAAATTTAAGTCTGATGGTGACAAATTAAGGGTACAAATTTAGGTTTCTTATATCCCAACCTACTTATCTTTTTCCTGCATGGAATAGCTGATATTTTCACTTGCTAAAGGATAATTCAAACAAAAGACATTGTTTTGCTTGCCTAATTTATTTCAGATTTATTTTAAGATTCCATTTTCCACACAGTTTCCCTGTCTCTCCATTTTATTCCAAGCCGAACTAGTAAATTCAGTGGGAATGTGGTAAGACTCACTCCCTGAATAAATCAAATCTCTTTGGTAGCCCAAGGATATGGTAATGTTTTTTTACTTACTGTTTTGAAAAGGAAGATTAGTTCTAAATACTTCTACTCAGACTATCATTCCATGAAACTAAACACCAGGGATCAGGGACCCAAAATGGAAATGTATTCCTGTAGAATATAAGTAGTCTAACTTTCTCCGCAGAACTGGCCCACTGTGATCGCTTTGGGCCAATATTCTTTCACCTTCGGTCTGCTTTCTGACCACTGGCCCACAGTGGCATTCTGCCACCCAGGAATGAGCATTAGTTTGCAACATATTTATGGCATCTCCAGAAATGTTTGAGTATTTCTCTCTTTTCAGAGCATAGTTACCCTGCCAAATGATGTCAGATGCCTTAGAGAAAGGTTAGGATGAAGATATACACCCCCTATCTGTGGTGATATCACAGGGTATTTATTCAAGGATATGTGATGATTCCTTCATTCCAGAAGTTCTGGCTTAGGAAATTATTCTCATCTCAAGATTTGATGAGAAGCTATTATCTTCCTGAACTGAATTTTGGTGATTCAGTTCAGGACTTTATTCACCAAATCTAGATTATTTATCATCATCATCATCATCACCACCACCCTCATCATATTAGTCTGCTTGGGCTGTCATAGCAAAATCATGCAGACTGGGAGGCTTAAACAGACCTTGATATTCCCACAGTTCTGGAGGCTGGAAGTCCGATATCAAGGTGGCAACACGGTTGGCTTCCGGTGAGGCCTCTTTTCCGGGTTTGCAGATGGGCCACCTTCTCACACTGTCCTCACATGGCCTTTCTTCTGTGCACACGAGTGAGAGAGAGAACTCTAATGTCCCCTCCTCTCCTTATTAGGATACCAGTTGCATCAGATTAGGGCCCCACCCTTATGACCTCAAGGAGTACTAGTTCTTCCAGCCCTCACTGTTCAAGACTTGCAAGCCTAGTACAAGGCATGTGAGTGAAGAAGCTTTTCAGAATGACCTCAGGCTCAGCCAATTTCTGCCTGCAACCTCATGAGAGGCCCTGACCCAGAAACACCGCTGTGAACCACTCCCAAATTTCTGACCCACCAAAACCATCCGAAATGATAAAGTGATTGCTGGTATTTGGGGGCGATCTTTTAGACTTCGATACTATGTGAAACATTGCAGTAATTTAGACACTGTATTATTGTTCATGGATCAACAAATTGAACACTTTGGAAAGCTAAGAAATAGAAGAATAGATATATAGATATTTTCTATATGAAAGTGGAGGTGTTGCAGGGTAGTGGGAAATGCAATGGTTATTCAATAAATGTGCTGGGAGAAGTTAATCTACTATAAAAAGGAAAGTATATTCCCACCTCGCACCATACCTGAAAATTTATATCCTATATAGGTTAGAGATATAAATGTAAGAAGCAAAACTTTAAATTTTTTTGAAAGTTATATTTATCAAATCAGGACACGGAAGGACTTTGAGAAGTATATGCACAGAACAGTCATCCTGAGTCCGGTTTCTGCACCTCTGCACCACAGCAGAGGTGGTGAGACCTTGATCCCAACTTAGTTCATGCCAGGACCCCGGTGTCATCTCCTACAGTTCTGATAAATTTTTACTATTTAATCCACTGTGTTGAATTTCTTTCTGAAGAAAAGATCTAGATTAATTTTTATTTACTTCATTGAATAATAAATTAACCTTCATGGCTGGCATTTATTCAATACATATAAAAGAAATGGGAGCGTTAATATTGCTAAGTACACTAACCAGATCGAATTATAAACTGAAAGAAGGATGAGGGCAAAAAAAATACCAATATCATATCCAATCTGTGTTGTGAGTTGACTTCTCAACAAGGTAATGCATAATGCCAGAACCTTAAAAAATGGTCTTTGTATTACAGTAATAGACCTCCAAAACTTCTACAGAGCAATTGTAAACAGAGAAGACACCTTTGATTTACCACTTAAGTCAAGAACACAAAGTTTACAGAGAATCAGAAAGTCATTCATATGTAAACAAAACAATCTAGTCCCAAAATGTTTTACATTTATTGCCAATTTTTTAAAAAGGTACCCAGAGAGTATAATTTAATGTAGGCAGCATTTGAGGCTCTATCGTAATATGAGTCGAGTCACTTATACATATATTGTAACTACTGGAAGAAGCCATTTGATCTTGATGTACAGAAGGGGTTGAACAATTTAATTTTTCTGTCCAAAACTTAATTAGAATATACAAAATCAACCATATGCTACCACCACAGTATAAACCTAACAAAGTTCACTACTTATGGGTCTATCCTCAGCTGTGAACATGTGCTGTGAAATTAATTAATTTGACCAGGATATTTATTTTTGCTGTTAGATGAAGCTGTTAGGTTTTATTTTTTAACAAGATGAATTTTTAATTTTAAATTTTCTACTAGATAATATTTTTACATACCATGGAGGTGCCATATCCCACAAACAAGAACTTGAAATAAAACCAAAAATTGTTTCCCACTAAAGAATCTTAACACAGTTTGATTACATATATCAGGGATTAAATTGACACAATTCTCTTGCTCTCTAAGGGATATAACATACCCCATTTAGATAAAGATTAATTTATAGACCTGTTTCAGAATAAATAGGCTAAATAATGCAAAGGAGATGATTTTTAAAATGCAATCACTGTTAGTGAAAGGAGTCCTTGATTCTGTGAAAGATTGAATATCATGTTCTGCACGAGCAGTACAACCTTCCTCCAGCAAAGGTCAGATTTTTACTCCAAAGCTTCCTCATGGCATTTTTTATTTCTTTATTTCTCAGGGTATAGATTAAAGGGTTCAGCATGGGGGTTATGAATGTTAAAACCACAGTCATGAATTTATCAATAGGAAAGGTAGAATTAGCCCTTGCATACAGGAAGATACAGGGAACAAAGAATAAAATGACCACAGTTATATGGGATGCACAGGTGTAGAAGGCTTTGCGTTTCTCTTCCAAACCATGAGTCTTAAGAAAGCGTAATATGACTGCATAGGAAACTAGGAGAATGAAGAAGATGACAGTGCAAATGGCTCCTCCATTAGCTATCATAGAAATCCCAATGAGGGAGGTATTGGTGCAAGCAAGTTTCAATAAGGGATACATATCACACAAGAAGTTGTCAATGACATTGGGGCCACAGAAAGGGAGCTGATAAATAAAGAAGAATTGAACCAACGAGTGCAGAAAGCCTCCAGTCCAGGCCACCAGCAGCATAAGAACACATACCCTCCTGTTCATGATGATTAGATAATGAAGTGGTTTACAGATGGCTACATATCGGTCATAGGCCATCACCACCAGAAGAATGACTTCAGCACCAGCAAATAAGTGATCCAGAAAGACTTGAGTCATGCAAGCCTGGAAGGAAATAGTCTTCTTCTCATAGAGCAAGTCTACAATCATCTTGGGAGCAATGACAGTAGAATAGATAGCATCTATAAATGATAAATAAGCCAGGAAAAAGTACATGGGAGAACCCAGTGACGGACTGGCCATGATGGTCACCATGATAAGCAGATTGCCCACTATTGTCACAATATAGATGAGTAAGAATGGGACAAAGAGAACTTTTTGCCCCTCAGAGTCCTGTGTGAGCCCCAGGAGGACAAACTCTGTCACATTGTGTCTATTTTCCATACGTTCTTCTGAAGGCATTGAACTCAGGCCTCAGAGGCTGCAAACAAAATGGCCAAAATGAATTTGAGAGGATCACAAGCTGTATGTCAACAAACTAAGTGTTGACATAACATTGTTGACTCAACAATGTTTGCCCCAAAGGGTCTCACACAGGGTGACTTTCTAGAAAATGAGAGTTTAGAATCTCCACCCACAAGTTCCTTGCATCAACTACAATGAGGAGACCAGTTTTCTACCTAGGAGGTACATGTGAGTGGGCATATCTGTGACATGATCTACCAAACAAGGAAGAAGCTTTCTCTAGAAATTCACAAGGACTGCATTTTTTGATGTTATATGTCATTTCTTTTTTTTTTTCTTGAATTCTTTTTGGCCTTCTGAGGTTCACCATGAAAACAATCTCATCTCTAATAGCTTACTTACAATGTAATACCTAGTACGTGGAGCATAAATTGATAACCTGACATTTAGATAACTGCTTTTCTGAGTTACTTCACTATGAGCTCCAAATACTGAAAAAATAAGTCACCTGAAGCAATGAAAGAACCAGACATAGCATAAGTGCCCTTTAAAATGTTTATAAGAGGCACCTGGGTAGCTCAGTCGGTTGAGTGTCTGACTGTGGCTCAGGTTCATAGGTTCGAGCCACTCACAGGGCTTTGTGCTGACAGCTCGGAGCCTAGAGCCTGTTTCGGATTCTGTGTCTCCTTCTCTCTCTGCCCTCTCCCACCCCCCCGGCTCTCTCTCTCTCAAAAATAAACATAAAAATTTTTAATAATAAAATAAAATGTTTATAAAATTTATTTTA
This sequence comes from Acinonyx jubatus, assembly GCF_027475565.1. NCBI lineage: Eukaryota > Metazoa > Chordata > Mammalia > Carnivora > Felidae > Acinonyx > Acinonyx jubatus. The sequence continues at coordinate 14,762,583 of NC_069390.1, forward strand.
GCTGAATTTTAAACATGTAAGAAACCAACTGAGATCAATATATTAAATTCTTCCCACCCAAGAAAGTACAATAAGAGCAACGTGTTGTTTGAAAATACACACACACACACACACACACACACACACACACACAAACTGAGTGGACATTTACTACAACCTAGGTTATTGGGGAGAAAAATGGGTAGTACAAATTTAAGTAAATGGGCACTACATAGATATTTTTCCTACTTTCAAAAACTGTTTAGAATTGATTATTGCTAACCATAGCTCAATTTAGAATGCCAACATAAAGATTTTAGGCAGAATCATGGTATAGTAGAAATAATTCTATACTAAAAATCTAAAAATGTTATTTGATTTTGCCCAGTCATCTTGGGAAAATCATGTTCCAACCCATGTTTCTTTTGGAAAGGTTATAGTCTTTCCAGATTCCTGAGTTCCTGAATTCTTGTTATTGAAAACTTTATCTAGCATTTGACAGTAGACCATCTTTTTAATAATCAGGGTGAACTATCATATGTTAAAGGTTATATGATTATTAAAGTAATGAGTAGATTAGACCAGCTGTTTTGTTCATTGTTAGTTCTTGATTATCTGAGTCTGTGTGGAATATAAGACATTCTTTCTCACTTGAGGAAAATGAATTATCCATTGGGCCTTTCAGATATGATCCACAACGAATTTTGCATGTATTGTGTACAACTTTTTTTGGCAGAATTATTTGAAATGTGCTCCATTATAATGTGTACATTTGTAGACCATCACTTGTGAAGGAAAGGAGATTATTTTATTCTTTCTGCTTCTAAGCAAGCCAATTTGTACTCAAAATCAGAGGGAGAATAAAAATGTAGAAGAGAGAAAATAAGAGAAAACATAAAAAGGAAGATAGCAATCAGCAAAGACCATAAGCTGAATGAAATATGCTTGGAAATTGATGAATTTTGATTTGGGTGGACTGAATGAACTGGAAGTAGAGGAATTTCAGATTTCCTGAGTTTTCAACCTGGAGTTAGACTGGAGGGTCCCCCAGCATCAGTAGCAGGACTCACCCCTCAGACTTTTCATATTTCCAGAAAACCAGATTCTGAATTTTAAGATATATCAGAAGATATATCAGAAGAGACAAGCTGCTTAAAGGGGTTCCATCTTTGGGGCTTCCAGCAGTTCATTACATACATACAAAATTAAATATCTTCACGCCCAATTATGAAGCTATGTCTGCATTTATAATGACAAATACTCACAAGTCATGGGGTTTGTCTGAGCATTCAAGAGACAGCTTCCAGTAGGAGGGTCCAACCCCTTGTCCTGTTGAGAACTTACAGCACTCATTTGTTTATAGTTGTGTTTTCTGTTAGATCTGCCAGAAGAGTAAACATAGACACACATCTTTTTAATAATGGTATCACCAGAATTCATACGTGTGCCTTACGCATTTTAAGGGATCAATGAATATTTGACTGTTTAAATGAGCTTATGAACATAATTATTACTCTAGACTATTGAAAAATGGTGATTTGACTCAGAATGATACAAAATTCTATACTTTACCTATACAATATTTTATTAAACATAAATATATCTGCTTCCAACATTCGTTCGATACTTCAAATTTCTTACCACACTCAATGAGAACAAATAAATAATTAAGGAGTGCTCCAAAACCTTAAATCAATAACTGTCCCACAATGTGAATTAAAATAAGATAAATTAAGAAGATCTCCACTATGCCAAATTCCACAACATAAGGCAGAAGAAACAAACCACATATATGGCACGCAAGTTGTAAAATACTGGGAAACACTCTCAAATCAGCAAGCTATTGGAAATTATAGACTGAAATTTTGAGCTACGGTCCAGATCCTTTTGAAACATGATGGCGGGGCACCTGGGTGGCCCAGTCAGTTGGGTGTTCGACTTCAGCTCAGGTCATAGTTCATGGATTCCAGCCCTGCATCAGGCTCTGTGCTGACAGCTCGGAGCCCGGAGCCTGCTTTAGATTCTTTGTCTCCTTCTCTCTCTCTCTCTCTGTCTCTGCACCCCCTCCCCAACTCACAATTTGTCTCTCTACCTCTCAAAAATAAAAAAAAAAAACATTAAACAAAAGAAGAAGAAGAAACATGATGGCAAGCCAATGGTTAGAAACATATGTTTCTATTTAACTGTCTGATTACTAAAATCTATTCCCCACATAAGCCATCATTTTTTAATGATTGAGCAGCAACCATAAAAATTATGCAGCAAACATTTTGAGGTCCCAATAAACACTCATCAGATTTTTTTAAAAGATATACTTTAAAGAAATAACACATTTTCCAAGTCAGTTTCTTCATAGTGAGGTAACAATGCTACTTTAAAACCTGAATGTGGCTGAACAGACTTTGGGGACAAACAGAGAATAACACCAATCACAGAGGGTGGATTGCCTCTCCCATATATAATCTTTGTGACTTTTGTTTTATAATTTTGCAGGGGTGGTCCTGGATGCACTTTATGAGAACTCAGGTTCTAAATTCTGGTTTGGAATTTAATCCTCAGAATCTATACTTAGCAACTGTGCGATCTTGAGCAAATTATTCAACATCATCTGCATAAGGAAACATAACAGCTTCTAACACATATGATGGTTTTAAAGACTAAATATGATAATGCAAATAAAGTTATCCAAAAACTGCCTGACAATTAAGAAGCCCTAAATAAATTCAAGATATTATTTATCATTATTTGGTTCCCTGTGTAATTTTAGTGCCACACCTCTTAGAACTAGTGTTAGATGAGTTTCCCCAAAGTCCACTGTCTTCTCCCATTACCCAAGGGAGCATTCCCTGAGGGGTGGAGGGACTGACTGGGTAGTTTTCACACACAATTACAGAAGCTGTCCTTTCCTTACCATTTGCTTTACTGTGTACAAATGCCCTTGCCTCTGTTTTTCTCCACATTTCAGTCTCCTCTTTGCATTGTATCATTAAATCTAAATTTAATCAAAGGGGCCTTATTTTTATAAATAAGAGGTCAACTGGGTGAATAATACAATGTGTCAATTTTATTCACAATATTTTTAAGATCCTAAAAATGAGAAAATATCCATGGAATTAACCCATAGGCAGAAACAGATAGTGGCATTTTCTTTAATATTCTATACATCTCATATCTAACAAAACTCATGAATTCTATTTCCACAGACACTAAAGTTTGCTTTCTAATAAGGTACACATACAGGTCAATGAATCTAACAAGTAACTAAATTTCTATGACCTCAAGTTTTCACACTGTAAGTTCTGAGTTTCCCTTTGTACTAAAGGGATATTAATTTACATATCAAACTGTTATTTGGTGTATATACACACGAGAATAGGAAGCAGAGATTCAAACTGTCATTTGCACACCAGTGTTCATAGAAGCATTATACACAGTAGCCTAAAAGTGGAAACAGTCCAAATGTCCTTCAACTAATAAATGCATAAATAAATTATGGTATATATAGATAATGGAACATTATTCAGCCTTAAAAAGGAAAAAATGCTGATACATGCTACAACATGGATAAAACTCATTGAAGACACCATGATAAGTGCCATAAGCCAGACATAAAAGGGAAAATATTTTCTAGGATCCCTCGTATAAGGTATATATGTATACGTATAAGGTATATGTTTAAGGTATATACATTACCTGGGTTTTCTGTTTTCTGTTTTCTCTTTTCTCTTTTCTGTTTGGTCACTTGTTCCAAATCCAGGCTTCTGCAATTCTATCTTTGGTCCTGAAAGATGACCACTTAGTTGCATGAAAATGAGTCAGGATTGCCAACACATCAACCCCAATGTGACTACAGAAAAAATGTCAGGGTGCACCTAGTGACATCGAAATGCTTTGTCACATAAGGATTTCTCTTTCTCTGCCTGCACAAAGCATGACCATCTTCTTCAACTTTCACAGACATTTAATAGTTTGGATTATGGGATTATACAGAGTTGGCTTCAAGAATGTATAGTTGATATGATTGATGAATCATTGAATTTGAAAGCCGCCATTGAGATTATGTACCAAAAATTAAATGTAAAACATCATTATGTTTAACTGACCAAATTAATTGAATCAACCTTTAATAGCATTTTTAGTCCATAATGCAGTGGATGTTTTGGATTCTTTGGAATATTTCTGAAAGCATTCACATGACTGGTTTAATATGGCCCATGCCCAGTAAAGTAATGGCTTTTTTTTTTTTACATCTTGACAGCAACATTACCCCCCAAAGAGAAATATTCTCCCAGGTAAGGAAAGATATGACTGGGCACTTAATCAACAATGAGCCACAAATTACTTCATGGAGTTGTTAAAACATTTTGTCCCCAAGGCTGCTTGTTCAAAATTAAACTCACTGAGGAATCATGCTCTAGAGAACTGAGACCTTCTACATGATCCATGTTTTCAGAGGCTTCTAGCCAATCACTTCAGGAGAATTAAGTAGAAAAAAACAGCAATCTAAAAGCAAGGAACACGTCACTTATTAATACCAAAAATACAAGATTGCATGAACAAGAATTCTTTATTTTTTTAATTTAATTTGATTTCTTTTAAGTTTATTTATTTATTTTGAAAGAGAGAGCACATGAGTGAGCATGAGCAGTGGAGGGGCATAGAGAATCCCAAGCAGGCTTCCTCACTATCAGTTCAGAGCTCAATGTGGGGCCTGAATCCATGAACCATGAGACCATGACCTGAGCCAATGTCAAGAGTCACTCAACCAACTGAGCCACCCAGGTGCCCCTTTTTTATTGTAGAGTAAGGGAGAGGGGCATAGGGAGAGAGAGAATCCTAAGCAGGTTCCATGCTCAGCACAGAACCCAAGGCAGGGCTCAATCCCACAACCTGGGATCATGACCTGAACTGAAATCAAGAGTCAGACACTCAACTAACTGAGCCACCTAGTCACCCCAACAACTCGTTATTTTCAATTCATCAGTATATATTTGAAATTCTCAAGTTGAAGAAGACACTGGAGTGAAGTAAAAATCTTAAGTCTTTGTATAAAAAAGACATACTTAATAAGAATGGCACAAGATTATTGGTAATCAATGTTATAAGTTTCCATTTAACTCAGAGGAGGTAAAACCCACATATAAAATTCCAACTGAGAAGTTTTGCCCCAAAGAAGAGAATCTTTCTTAAAAAGAATAAGAGATAGATGGTATGGATATATAATTTGAAAGAGACAATTACAAAGTAATATAAGAAAAAAAACCATAGAAACTAAATCTAGAAATATTGAAACTGGATATTCAGATGCCTTTCATATAACACTGTCAGGTCCTTTGAAACTCTCTACACATGATTTGAAAAGTGTATTACTTCTTTTTTATGTTTATTTATTTAGTTTGAGAAAGATAGAGGCATCATGACAGGGGAAGGAGCAGAGAGACAGAATCCCAAGAAGACCTGGGGCTTGAACTCACAAAAGTGTGTGGTCATGACCAGGGACAAAACCAAGAGCCAGGTGCTTAACTGTCTGAGCCACCAGGCTCCCCCCAAAAATACTATTTCTTTACTGAGGTTTATTGATATGGAAGTTTTCTGTCTCTTTTTTGATATTTGGCCTTGACTCTTTCCTTAGCGTCCTTTCCTTGAGCTTTGCCATACCTTCCTTTACTTGTTTGAACATCTCTAAGATGGTGTGTTGAAGTCCTTGTCCAGTTATCAGAGCTTTATAGGGACAATTTCTGCTGTTTTATTTTGTTTCTTTGAATGGGCCATACTTTCCTCTGTGTGTGTGTGTATTTGTATTTAAAAAATAGAATATCAATAAAACCAGGAGCACATTCTTCGAATTGATAAACATTTAACCACACTCATCAAAAAAAGGGGGGATGGGGGAGAGAGATGACTCAAATAAACAAAACCAGAAATCAAAGAGGATAAGTAACAACCAACCCCACAGAAATACATAGGGTTATAGAGAATATAAAAGTAATGGATACATTCCTATGAAAAAATACCTCCCAAAACTGAATCAGGAAGAAATAGAAAATTTGAACAGACCAATTACCAGCAATGAAATTGAATCAGTAATCAAAAAACTCCCAACAATCAAAAGTCCAGAACCAGATGACTTCACAGGTGAATTCTGCCAAACACTTATTTTTTTCCTACCAAACATTTAAAGAAGAGTTAATACCTATTATTCTTAAACTATTCCAAAAAATAAAAGACAAAGGAAAATTTCCAAATTCGTTCTATGGGGCCAGCATACCAAAACCAGATAAAGACATACCAAAACCAGATAAAGACCAAAAAAAAAAAGAGAACTATAGGCCAATGTGGCTGATGAACATAGATGCAAAAATCTTCAACAAAATATTAGCAAGCCAAATCCACAATACATTTTAAAAAGTCATTCACCATGACCAAGTGGTATTTATTCCTGGGTTGCAAGAGTGGTTCAATATTCACAAATCAATTAATATGATACATCACATCAACAGTAGAGAAGATAAAAATCATATGACCATTTCCATAGATGCAGAAAAAGCATTTGATAAAGTACAATATCCATTCATGATAAAAACCCTCAATAAAGTAGATTTAGAGGGAACATATCTCAACATAATAAAGGCCATATGTGAAAAACCCAGGTTAACATCATACTCAAAGTGAGAGCTTTTCTTCCCCCCACATTGGGCTCTGTGCTGACAACACGGAGCCTACTTGGGATTCTGTCTATCCCCTGACCAGTGCCTTCTCTCTCTCTGTCTCTCTCTCTCTCTCTCTGTCTCTCTCTCAAAATAAATGAACATTAAAAAAAATCTATACTCTGAAAATTATAGAACTCTGATGAAATAAATCGAAGAGGACACACAAAAAAGTAGAAAAGCATTCCAGGGTCATGGACTGGAAGAACAAATGTTAAAATGTCTATACTACCCAAAGCAATCTACATATTTAGTGCAACCCCTATCAAAGTACCACCAGCATTTTTCGCAGAGTTAGAACAATCTTAAAATTTCTATGGAACCACAAAAGATCCCAAGGAGCCAAAACAATCCTGAAAAAGAAAAAGAAAACTGGAGGCATCACAATTCCAGAATTCAAGCTATATTATAAAGCTGTAGTCATCAAGACAATATGGTACTGTCACAAAAATAGGCACATATATCAATGTAACAGAATGAAAAACCCAGAAATGGACCCACAACTGTATGGTCAACTAATCTTCAACAAAGCAGGAAAGAATATCTAATGGAAAAAGGACAGTGTCTTCAACAAATGGTGTTGGGAAAACTTGACTGCAACATGCAGAAAAATGAAGCTGGACCACTTTCTTACACCATGCACAAAACTAAATTCAAAATGGATGAAAGACATAACGTGAGACAGAAAACCATCAAAATCGTAGAGGACACACAGGAAGTAACTAACCTCTTTGACCTCGGCCGCAACAACTCCTTACTAGACATGTCACCAAGGGCAGGGGAAACAAAAGCAAACATGAACTATTGGGATTTTAAAGAAAACAATCAACAAAACTAAAAGGCAACCTATGGAATGGGAGAAGATACTTGCAAATTACATACCTGACAAAGGGTTAGTATGCAAAATCTATAAAGAACTTACCAAACTCAACACCCAAAAAACAAATAGCCCAGTTACAACATGGGCAGAAGACATGTATAGACATTTTTCCAAAGAAAATATCCACATGACTAACAGACACATGAAAAGATGCTCAACATCACTCAACATCAGAGAAATAGAAGTCAAAACCACAATGATATGCCACCTCGCACCTGTCAGAATGGCTAAAATCAGAAACACAAAAACAAGAAGTGTTGGTGAGGATGTGGTAAAATGGGAATCCTCATGCATTGTTGGTGGGAATGCAAACTTGTGCAGCCACTATGGGAAACAAAATGTTTTCCTCAAAACGTTAAAAAATAGAACTACCCTATAATCCAGTAATCACACTACTGGGTATTTACCCCCAAAATACAAAAACGCTAAAACAAAGGGATACATGCACCCTATGTTTATTGCAGCATTATTTACAATAGCCAAATTATGGAAGCAGCCCAAGTGTCCATCAACAGATGAATGGATAAAGAAGTAGTGTGTGTGTGTGTGTGTGTGTGTGTGTGTGCGTGTGTGTGTACATATACACAATGGAATGTTATTCACCCAGAAGAAGAAAGAAATCTTGCCATTTTCAACAATATGGATGGATCCAGAGAGTATAATGTTAAGTGAAATAAGTCAGAGAAAGACAAATACCATATAATTTCACTCATATGTGGAATTTAAGAAACAAAAGAAATGAGCAAAGGAAAAAAGAGAGAGAAACCAAGAAACAGACTCAACTTTAGGAACAAACTGATGGATTACCAGAGGAGAAATGGATGGAGGGATGGGTGAAATAGGTAATGGGGATTAAAGAGTACTCTTCTCATGATGAGCACTGAGTAACGTATAGAAATATTGAATCCCTATCTCATACACCTGAAACTAATATAACACTGTATGTTAGTTAACCATACTGGAATTAAAATTAAAAACTTAAATTAAAAAAGTAAGATTCAGAAAACTATGCAATACTTAGTATAATTTCAATAAAGGCAGGAAAACTCTACACAATATATGTTCAGGATACATACATATGTAGTTAAACTGTTTCTAACTATGATTATCCAAAATTCAGCATTAAGATTACCTCTGGGAAGAGGCAGATGAATGCTATCAGGGAAGTATGCACAGGTAGTTTCAATGATATTGATCACATTCAAGGTTAAGAGGCTATCACATGTAAAAGTAAATTGTATATATCATTCAATATGCATGAAAAATAATAAAATTTTAAAATAAGTTATAAAATCTTTTTGTAGTTAGAAAAGAAAACTCTTCCAAAGCATGATGATGTTCCATGTTACAATGAAAGCAAGTTCATTTTCTTCCTAGTTTGCAGTGTTTAGGGATGGGCTGCAGACAGAAAAACCTGTTGTCGATTTTTACACATAACAGTGAAAAACAAAATTTTGTTGATTCCAAAGAAAATCATTATTAGGTCTATCAGGACAAAATACTTAAGTTGAATACAACTTTTGGGGGAAACACTGTTATGCAAAATAACACATTTCTTTACCCATATCTTTAGTATCATGAAGACAAAGTAGGTTCTATCTTCTTGTTGAAGAATGGCAACAAAATGTACATAACAGCTAATGAGGAAAAGCATAAAATATATTTATAATTGAATTAGCATGGTTTTCTGTGCTCAAATTAGGAACTAGAATCTGTTTTCATCATCAACCATCCCCATACAGGCTCATAACAAACTGGAAAAACATACAACATCCCTTTTAACATCCCTTTGTTAAATTTTTAACAAAATTTCTCACTGATAGCATCTAACCAAACACAATAACATCTCCCATTTAAATGTCCTGAACTGCAAAAGCATAGGCATTGACCTGAGGAATGGAAATCATCTTAAGGACAAGATGCATATTGCAGCTACAGAAAGTTTCTGTGCTGATAGAATAATGAGCATTAAAATTTATACACCACTCTTTTGGCCCCAGTAATTTGTTCTAAGTATTAGCCAAATTACTTTCTCTTTAGTTTGGGTGAAAGTAAATTTTCAAAAGTAGGTTGTTTCACATTTAAAATTTTAAAACTCTTCGGGTGCCTAGATGGTTCAGTTGGTTAAGCGTCTGACTCTTGATATCAGCTCAGGTCATGGTCTCATGGTTCATGGGTTCAAGCTCTGCATTGGGCTCCTTGCTGGCAGTGCAGAACCTGCTGGGGATTTTCTCTCTCCCTCTCTATCTGCCCCTCCTCAACTCATGCTCACTTTCTCCTCTCTCTCAAAATAAAAAGACATTTTTTTAATTTAAAAACTATTGTTTCTAAAGTTCCATTTCAATATAAACCAAGAAAAATAAGGCTACGAGGTGAAATTAATTGTATTTTTACTTGTAATGGGACAAATTTTATTCAACCTCCAGAATTTCCCTATTAGGTTGATTATTACCTCAAAAGACAATCCATTCCACTTCTTGATGACTTTGTGTAAATAAAGAGAAACATCTCTAGAGAATCCACTGAATTTACTAAATCCATTGTCAGAATTTAGTACCTTTTTGTTGCTTCAGAATTAACCATAAATGTGTTCAGTGTCAGTGACACATGCTTATTTTACTTTTGGTTACATTTTTACACCAGAATTTTTCCATAGCATTTTTCATCTCGGAATTTCTCAAGGTGTATATTAAAGGATTTAACATGGGAGTGATAATTGTATAAACCAGAGTTATGGATTTATCAATGGACAAGTTGGAAACAGGTCTAACATACATGAAAATGCAGGGAACAAAAAAGAGGACAACCACTGTGGTGTGGGAACTGCAGGTGGACAGGGCTTTGCGCCTCCCTTCTGGACTGTGACTTCTAAGAGAATTTAGAATGACTCCGTACGAGATGAGCAGAAGGAAAAAGATGACCATGCAGATGGCTCCACCATTGGCAACAACAGTGAGGCCTATTAAGTAGGTGTCAGTGCAGGCAAGTTCCAGTAATGGGTACATGTCACAGATGAAGTGATCAATGACATTGGGGCCACAAAACGGGAGGCTGTACACAAAGAGAAGTTGAACCATAGAGTGCATAAGACCTCCAACCCAGGCCACCACCAACAGCAGAATGCAAACCTGTCGATTCATGATAGTCAAGTAATGCAGCGGCCTACAGATGGCCACATAGCGATCATAGGCCATCACAATCAGGAGGAAGACCTCAGAACCCCCAAACAAGTGTTCTAGGAAGAGCTGGCCCATGCAAGCTGGGAAGGAAATTGTCTTTTTGTCACAGAGTAAGTCTATAATCAATTTGGGAGAGATGACAGTGGAATAAACAACATCCATGAGTGACAGATAGGTGAGGAAGAAGTACATGGGGGAGCCCAGAGAGGGGCTGCCAAAAACAGTCACCACAATGAGCAGGTTGCTCATTATTGTCACAATGTAGATCAGTAAAATCATGACAAATAATGCTTTTTGCCCTTCAGGATCCCGGGTGAGGCCAAGGAGGACAAATTCCGTCACATTGTTACTATTTCCCATTTCCTCTTTCTATATGACCTGTTTCAGGGATGAGAGCTCAGGACAATGCAATCTGTAATGGAATCGTGAACATGACTATAAATACGTCCATTGTTAAGAGCACATCTTCATCATTAAGTCTTTTCTACAGCGGTTTATACACAATAAACAGTTAGTGGTAACTATTGAGTTCTTCCAAAATGCCTGTTACACCTTCCCTTGATGGTCCTATTTGTCTTCAGCTGATCTTGTTGGCCTACAAGAAAGAAGTTCTATCTCTAAGTCTTAGGGGATCGTCTATACAGAGGAGTAATCAAAAGCTCAGCTATCGACATAGACTTATTATAGCCTTATTTAAACTATGTCTATTCTTGGCACAGAAGTCAGCAGTCACAAACAAGGAAAGGATCCCTGCTCTCCAGAAACTTACTTTCTGCTGGTAATAAATGCTACATAAATCAGCATAGAGTCAGACTTTTGAGGTGGTAGTACGTAGTTGCAGTGAGTACCTTTACAGTGTGATGTATCCAGCACCAAAAATAGCATCTCTTGTGTAATAATTCACTTAATAATACTATGACATTCCACTATTAGATGTTCAGACTAGACTCTGAGGTAAAGACTAGATTTAACTGTATCAAATAACTGCAAAACTATTTAGCACATTGTTCCCTATTACAATGACTTGGTATGATTCTCGATCAGCTTTGTAAGGAGTTGGAGTTCTCTCCACTTAATGTTTGCCCACCCCACAATATCTTAACACAAATAACTCTCTAGATTTTCAGCAAATACATTTGAACTGAACTGGAGAGACTTGCGATTTTCACAAATTGTTACATTAGCACCTGGTATTTTTTTTTCAAAACTCTTGGCATGAGCTAGGTATTGAGGGAAGAGAAACAGACGCTGAAAAGAGGGGTAGGGTACAATGGGACATGGTTTCACTTATAATGCTTCTTAGGTACTGAGAGCACTCAAAAATACAACTTCGTTGCCCAGGTTGCAAAAAACAGCACCCTCGGGGGAAAAGTCCAAGCTCAGTGTAAGAAGGCATGGGTTTGAGTCACCTTCTAAATGTCTTACAAGCCTGTCTCAGCTTGCTCATTGGAAACTAAGGGGGTCAAACTCATCCACCTCAGAATCCTTTCCAGTCCAGTGCTCTGTGAGACCTTTGTGCAGCCCCACCCCTTCTATTCTGCTGACACAGTTAGAAGAAATAGTTACTTCTATTCTGCTGACATTTCCTTCTATTTTCATATTTTTATAATTACATTAAAATTTCCAATCTTGTTACTGTTACTTGAGAAAGGCTAGCCAGTGGCAACTGGGACTTGATCATTACCAAGATCAAATCATGACTACAAGTTTCTCATTCAGTGTGCACCTAGTTAAGACCCAAAACATCCTTGGAGAGGGAGCGTAGTGCAGTGGTGAATAGTGTGGGTTCTGGAACTTCATTGCCTGTGTTGGAATCCCAGCTCTGCCATGTGCCATCTGGGCAATGTTGGGCAACTTAACCTCTCTGTGTCCGAGTTTCATGATTTGTAGAATGGGGAGAGCAACAGTTTCTACTTCTTAAGTTTGTTGTTTTATTACAAATAAAGCATCCAGAACCTGCCTGGCACCTATTTAAAGGCTCAGTAAATTGTACTATGATTAATGTTCTTGAATGTTTCACTATTAAGTTGTATCAGAACAAATCATCTGAATCTTTGTCAATTTAGTAAGTATCATAGACATAGTCCCAGGTAAAAAGAATATTGCACCTCTAACTCATGAACCACTTGCTGTGCATAGGATAGGTTTGTATGCCTTAGGAATTAACTATTTTATTACATATGAGCAGTATTATTTACATATGATGAAATGTGACTTGTCTAGAAGCAAGCAGAAAACTAGAGAAAAAAGGTAGAAAATGAAAGAAAGGAAGTATCAAATCAGAGAGGAGAAATTATATTGAAGATATGAATATCCTCAGGTAAAAAAGAATATTAATTAAGTGAGGTTAGTATTCGTTTAAAAATATTATTCAGGGATGCCTGGGAAGCTCAGTCAGTAAGCGCCCAACTCTTGTTTTCAGCTCAGGTCATGATCTCACAGTTGGTCGGATCGAGCCCCAAATTAGGCTCTGCGCTGAGAGCACAGAGCCTGTTTACAATTCTCTCTCTCTCCTCTCTCTGCCCCTCCCTCGCCCATACTCTCTCGCTCAAAATAAGTAAATAACTTTTTTAAAAAAATCTTATTCTCAAAGTTTTCCTTTAGTGAGGAGGTGCTAGAAGTGCCAGAAGGCAAATCCCCTGAGCCTTCCAGGGGTCACTCAGGAGGCATCCTGGGAAGTCATAGCAATTAAACACAGAGCACTTCTTGGTAAGGAAAAAAAAATTCAAAAAGAATAAAAGCACTGATTCCTTAGAGACCCTACATCTGAAGGGAAGAACAAAATTAAATGAGAGAAGAGTTGTACACAGACACAAGCCCAAACTTTTGGGTTATTCAGTGCTCAAGGAAATTAAAGAATTAACTAAACCTCATATATAGACAAGTTGATTCCAATCCCATGGATTTGGGAGGGGAGGACACGTGAAGAAAAAGCTTGAGCTTTCCTTAGAAGCCAGGTGTGACAAATGATCTCCAGGCTTCATTCACATTGTTACTCCATTTTGTTGGGGGGTGCTATCATCGTGGAAGTTCTAGATTGATAGAGCCACTCCTGTTCAAGAACATAACACTACAAGGCAGTCTATATATAATTCTTATTTTTCATTCATTATTTTCTGCAAGAAATAGTGTTCTTCACTCTTATTAATCCCCACTTTGGATTTCACCAAGATAAATCTTCTACTAGCCAGTTAAATTATTCACATGTAGGAATGAGGCATATAAACTCTTCTCCAGAGTTTAAGTCATCAAAGATTTCATACTATAAAAACGGACAGATAGACTTACGAGGCTTTAATAACTGAAACCATTAAGTAAACACAGCTCTACTTAAAAGATATAATTTACATAGTTTGTTATGAATATATCTTTTAAAAGATAAATTAAAATCCCATGGTAACAAAAATACTATAGTATTTTACAAATTACAGTTTTATGTCTCTCTCAATGGCCAAAAGTTACTCACGAGCACGAATTTCTTCATGAATATGCAGCAACATAGTACCAATGAAAATTTTAAGATTCACACATAACAGTGCACATCAAGCTTCCAGAACAGAATAGGCATTTATTTATTCCTCTATATTCTAACACACTTGATATGATATACAATTTTAAATTCTCTAATTTATATATCTAACAGTAATTACAAATATTAACATGCTATGTAAAATAGCCCATGAACCTACTTTATAATTCCGTTAGTTTATTTCAAATGCATTATGTGTTCCTCTTTGTTATTTGGCTAAATGGACAATAAAAATCTGTCAGGTTATAATACTAATACCAAATACATTTTAGATACACTGGCTAACTTCAGTTTTGCTAGCTTAATTTCCTCAATCCAGTCTTTCTCCAATGAAAATATATGGTATTTAAGACATTAGCTACATAAAATATATTACATGAATTTTCATTGCATATCCCTTGGTTGTTTTAAGGACTCACCTCTTGGGTCGTTTCTTTGGTCATTAAAATAGTGCTTCTCTCACTGTGAGTAATTGTATATACTTCACAGAACTGTGGGTGACCATAAAACTCATAATAATATATGCCTGATCAGTGCATCTAAAAACAGTTCCAAGTGACCACACTTTCTACATTTCCATGAAGGTTCCCCAACATCTCAGTCTTTCAGATAAGTGTAGAATTATCCAATGTGGATGTCTAGGTTATAAAGACACATAAATACAACATATTTACTGTGCAAATATAGTTGAACATTCTCACTTGCTGGGAAAATGACCTCAAAGCAAAACAAAATTGCTATGTCCAAAAGGCCATACAAAAATTATCCTGATTAGTAGAAATTAACTTGGACAAGCCTGTTATTTGTCAACATAAAAATGCCCAAAATTTTATAACCTCAGATTAGTTAAATAAATCTCTTATTAGACATTTATGATGAGACAACAAAAAAAATATTTTCTTTTGAGGATTGGGATAACATTTATGTCTCTGTACATTAACATGTCTCTGTGCCTAACAACAAAAATTGTGGAATTTGCTTCCTGGAAGACCAATGACTGAGCAGTCTCTCCGGTGAGAGAGAACTCTACCTGTTCACTCATTCAAAACATACGTATCCTTAAGGTCACTTCTTCCCTAACGGAAGACATGTTTCTACCTTTCCCCACTTTTCATCCAAGAGAATTGGGCTCTTCCATATGTAAGGGCTCTTCCCTCATACAAGTAATGAGGGATATTTATACACAGGAAAATATAACAAAAAACCATCTAGGTAATTAACAAAAACTCTAGCCTGCGCAGATATTTGAGTTGTCAGAAATCTCTTGGGCCAGTGTATCAGGAAAATAATCCTCCCATTACTATGTGCAGACACAGCCTATGGCTTTCTATGTCATTACTGTTTTTAATGAAAGAGAATGTAAGGTCATTATAAATTAGTTTATTAGAATATGTGCAACAAATTCAAATAAAGTAAACACTTCTGGACAGTTTTTCTCCCCTAGAACAATCTCTAGAGAAAGAGTGACTTGGTTCTTGCCAAGAAAGAGGCACAGACAGTCAAATATGTGAAAAGCATATAATTTAAACAGAAAAAAAAAGTTAAACAAATGATAAATTGTGAGTTTATAGTAGGAAAGATTTAGGTAAGGGAAGTCATATTTAAGCCGGCATTAAAGGAGAACCAGTCTCAGGCTTACGTATCCAATCATATCCTCAGCAAAGGAGGTCTTTCTTCTAGCTGTTAGAATCTCTGTTTATGAAATCCTGAGGCTCAGAGGCAGAAGTCCCTGGGATGACGGAAGTCACTGAGGTTAACACTGCAATTGTTGAAAAGATAGCTAATCACAGTTCCGGACTCTGGGTCGCAGTGGATGCTGTTTATCAAAGCCTTAATCTATGTCAACTGACACCATAATGATTTTCAGTTCATTAATTCAGTCCCTTAATTTCATTCCAGGGTCAATTGAGTAACTATTTCTATAAGAAACAAATTATTTTCCAACAAGAGCCTGCTTGTACATCAAATCTCTGAGGGCTTCCACACTTACTCATTTTCCCTGGCTTACAATGGGCTCCATTGAGCATCTTGATCTCCACATACGTTTAGTTATATATTGCATTTACTAGATTATAAGGATCATATATAAAGATTCATTAATCAGCAAAACTAAAAGACAACTGATGGAATGAAGAAGATATTTGCAAATGACATATCGGACAAAGGGTTAATATCCAAAATCTATAAAGAACTTACCCAACTCAACACCCAATACAAATAATCCAGTGAAGAAATGGGCAGAAGACACGAATAGACAATTTTCCAAAGAAGATTTCCAGATGGCTAACAGACACATGAAAAGATGTTTAACGTCACTCATCATCAGAGAAATACAAATCAAAACAACAAAGAGACACCACCTCACACCTGTCAAAATGGTTAAAATTAACAACTTAGGAAACAACAGATGTTGGTGAGAATGCGGAGAAAGGGGGACACTTTTGCGCTGTTGGTGGGAATGCAAAATCGTGCAACAATTTGAAAACAGTATAGAGGTTCCTCAAAAAATTAAAAATAGAACTCCACTACAACCCAGCAAATTGCACTACTAAGTATTTATCTAAAGGATACAAAAATACTGATTCAAAGGTTCACATGCACTCCAACGTTTCTAACAGTATCCAAATTATGGAAAGAGCCCAAATGTCCATCAACTGCTGAATAGATAAAGAAGATGTGGCATAGATATAGATATATAGATATATATATATATATATATATGGAATATATATATACACAATGGAATATATATGGAATATATATGGAATATATATACAATGGAATATATACAATGGAATACAATGGAATATATATATATATATATATATATACACATGGAACATATATATATATATATATATATATATATATATATATATACACATATATATATATAATGGAATATTACTCAGTGATCAAAAAGAATGAAACCTTACTATTTGCAGCAATGTGGTGGGAACTAGTGTATTATGCTAAGCAAAATAAGTCAGAGAAAGACAAATATCACATGATTTCACTCAGTTGTGGGATTTAAGAAACAAAGCAGATGAACATAGGTGAAGGGAAGGAAAAATAAGATACAAATGGAGAGGGAGGCGAACCATAAGATACTCTTCAATACAGAGAACAAAGTGAGGGTCGCTGGAGGGGAGGTGGGTGGAGAGATGGGCTAAATGGGTGATGAGCATTAAGGAGGGCACTTGTTGGGATGAACACTGGGTGTTATATGTAAGTGATGTATCACTAAATTCTACTCCTGAAACTATTACACTATGTGCTAACCAACTTATACTTAAATTTTAAAAGTCTGACTATCCTGACTGTGGTCCTACATTTAACTGGATAGGGAGAGGGACCGGTGGGTTCTTTCCAGTCACCATTTCCAAGCCACTTTGAATAGGAATGAAGCTGCCCTGAATCCTGTAGACCCCTCAGTTATCTGTTGAATACCACAGAGGGACTCCAGTCCATGCCACATGAAGCAGAAAAAATACCCAGCTAACCTCTGCCAGAATTGCTGGTCCACAAGATTGTGAGGCAAATTTAAATGGTTGTGGCTTTAAGTCACAACATTTCAAAGTCTTATGCCATGTAGCAAAAGATAACCAGAGCAAAGAGTGGAAGCTGGAACTGTGGTGCTTCCATAACAGAAATGTAAAGTACATGGCATTGACCCTGGCCCCAGGAGTTGCTGGAGCTGTAAGGGCTTCGAGGCATCTGTAGGTAAAGCTTTTTTGAAGGACAGGGTGGACTGTGCTTGGAGGCTGAAGAGAAAGTGATTCATGTTACCAAGTGCTAGCAAAGTTTGGTAATACCCTCCCCTGTAGTAGTGTGGAAAATAGGAACAGGTGGGGGAGCAGGTGGATTTGACTGTAATTTCCAAGCATAATACTGAATATGCCAGCTGGTTCCTCAGCCGTGTATGATATGTTGAAGGATGGGTAAAGAGAGGTGAGGGGTGCCTAGGTGGCTGTCAGTTGAGAATCTGACTCTTGGTTTCA
Organism: Acinonyx jubatus; assembly: GCF_027475565.1. Lineage (NCBI taxonomy): Eukaryota > Metazoa > Chordata > Mammalia > Carnivora > Felidae > Acinonyx > Acinonyx jubatus. The sequence goes on from NC_069390.1 coordinate 14,780,858, forward strand.
GCTCAGGTCATGATCTTGTGGTTTTGTGAACTTGAGCCCCATGTTGGGTCTTGGAATTCTCTCTCTCCCTCTCTCTCTCTGCCCCTCCCCAACTCATGGTGTCTCTATCTCTCTCAAAATCAATAAATTAACCTCAAAAAAAGAGATAGAGAGGTGAGTTAAAAGCATAACGGTTCTCAAGTTCTCAAGCAGAATTCAGAAGAAACATGTAAGGATTCAAGACCTGCTGGGTTCTGGTATAAAGCTGGTTCTCATCCATAGTGTCTCCAAAGAGCAAAAAAGCTCTCAGAGTAAGAAATGGCACCAGAAAAATCATCTCAGTGTTGTAGATGTAAGACCCTAGTGAGACTTCGGAAAGATTTAAGGTGTGTCTCATAAATTCTCTTAACTAGGTTGTCCACCTCCAAAACATATGCAGGACACAGGGAAGAAAGAGCAAGTCTCTAGTTCTTAGACTTTCTTTTTTCAATTCACAAAGTCTAATTTCATTTACTTGTGTTTTTACAGGGTTATTCGACACAACTGATATACAACCTTGTGTAAGTTTAAGGTGTACAACATGTTGATCTGATATATACATATATTGCAAAATGATTACCACAATAAGGGTAGTTAACACGTATGTCACCTCACATAACTGGAATTTTTGTGGGGGATGAGCACATTTAAGATTCGCTCGCTCAGCAACTACTTCTATATAATACATTATTAACTACTGTACCCTGCTATACATAAGCTCCCCAAAACTTATCCAACTTATAACTAGAAACGTGTACCCTTTAACTAACATTGACAAATTTCCCCCACCCGCCAGGCCCTGGAAACCACCATTCTCTTGCCTTCTACAAATTGGGTTTTTCAATACCACATATAAATGAGATGATAGAATATCTGTCTTTCTCTGTGTCACTTATTTCACTTAGCATAATGCCTTCAAAGTCTATCATAGTGTTGCAATTGGCAGGATTTTCTTCTTTTTTACACCTTAATATATTCTCTTGTATGTATATACCACTGTACTTTTTCCATTCATCCATCAATGGATGCTTAGATTGTTTCCATGTCTTGACTATTGTGAAAATACTGCCACAAACATGAGAGTGAAGATATCTCCTCAAGATTCTGATTTCATATCTTGGATATATGCACAGAAGTGGAATTTCTGGATATTCTGGTAGTTCTATTTCACTTTTTGAGGAATCTCCATACATTTTGAATTGCATTTCCATAATGATTAATAATGTTGAGCACGCTTCCATGTTCCTATTGGTCATTTGTTATGTCTTCTTTGGAAAATGTCTATTCAGATCCATTGCCTAGTTTTTAATCAGTTTTGTTTTGTTTTGTTTTTCCTATTGGTTGTATAAGTTCCTCATACATTTTGGATATTAACCCCTTGTGAGGTATAAGACTTGCAAATATTTTCCCCCTTTCCATAGGTTGCCTTTTCGTTTGGTCAGATGCAGTCTGGATCTAGAACTTGAGATCCTGAACTTCAAGGATGGGATGAGATCTTAAATGGCTTAAGACGTTCTGTGTCCTCCCTCCAGAAGTCCTGAACTATCTTTTTACAAATCTGAAAAACTCACTGGAGAGACAGGCCAAATGGAGAAGAAGAAGGGGCCAGAAGAGCCTGGTCGTCTAGCTATCCCTGCCAAGGCACTACTCAGATGAGTAAAGTCACCCTAAATACTCGCTGAAAGCCCATCTATCCAGTGAATACCAGCGAGGGACCTCAGTCCATGCCACATGCAACAGAAGAATTGTTCAGTCAAGTCCTGCCAAAATTCATACGTGCTAGATTCAGACATGTGTATGGCAAGATATAGCTCTGTGTGTAGACAGATACAGGCCTGTGTGTGATCAGATCAAATAAGTATATATACACGTATGCATTCCTATGTGTAGTCAGATACTGATCCATGTGCTGTCAGATACAGACCTCTGTGTGTTCACATACAGACACATGTATGACGCTGGATACGACCTACATATCATTGAATATGTACCTACATGAGGTCAGATACAGATCTCTGTGGTTGAATATATACTTGTGTATTGTCAAATGTAGGCCTATCAACATTGCATACAAACAAACACCAATGCCTTTGAGGACTGTGCTATAATTCATGCCAGCAAAAGACACTAAGCCCTTTCCAGTCAGCTCTTTGAAAATGTGAATCAAAGGTAAATAAGACAAGCCACTTTTTAAATAAGAAAACCAAAAGGCAAGATTCCTGTATGCTCTATGGAGATGATTACAAATTGTTATTGAGACCTTGATCAAGCCTTCATAATACATGTCTCATTCTGGGTGGGAAACAAGATATTAAAACATCCATTTTCCTCATAATCAATGTGGAGGGTCATGAAATTTTAAATATATCATTATGGGAAGCTTTCAGACTTAAAAAAAATAATCCTAAAGTGTATCAGGACAAATAAATATCTAGAAATTGCAAGAAACTTGAAAAGGAGGAGTATTTAAGAGCAATTATCCCCATGAGGTATAAAACACATGAAAATCCTTGACTACTGACAAGGATGTTGGTGCTAGGCAACGACACCAGAGAAAAAGGGGGAAGAGGTGTAGGACACAACAGCAGAGGAGGGGAAATGGCCCCAAATCAAACCTACTATTTGTATAAAGTTTGACATATTACATACAGAAATTGAAATTATTACTGAAATTAATAATAACATTGGCAGATTACATATCCTGTTTGAGGAAAACAAGATTAGATATGTCTCATCACAAATAGAAACAAATGGTGGATAATTTTAAAAGAAAGATTTTTCTGAGCCCTTGGGTGGGTCAGTTGGTTGAGTGTTCAACTCTTGATCTTAGCTCAGGTCTTGACCTCAGGGTCTTGAGTTTAAGCCCTGCATTGAGCTCCACACTGGGGGTGGAGCCTACTTTAAAAAAAAGAGGTAGTAATCTTGAAAAAAACTTTTTCCAGGGTTATTTTTTAGAAAGATGTTAAAATGTATAAATTCACTGAAAAAGATGTATATGAAATTTTCCAAGAGTGATGGGATAGAAGAAATCAAAAAGTAAAAGAATAATACAATATAATGTCTTTATAGCAAACACACATAATGCTACCAAAGCAACATATTTGTAGAAAATATCAAAGAAGACTAAATATCTATAGCAAATACATATATTTAATGAAGAAAAGACTCAAAATCCTTACTCCAATAGATCAAGACTTCAAGAATGTAAGTAATAGACAAAGTTCATGGAGTGAATTCTATGTCCCTCACACTACACAAATACAGACTACATAGACAATTAAGTCACTGTTCCTGACTTAAGAGAACTTACAGACCAATGAACACAGACAACCAAGATTTTATCTCCTCACTTGAAATAACAATACACGTTGGAGATAACATAAAATATGTCTAAATCCATTTGGGCTGCTGTAACACAATACCACAGCCTGAGTGGCTTCAACCACAGTCATTTATTTCTCAAAGTTCTGGCGTCTGGGTAGTCCAAGATCAAGGCACTGGCTGGTTCTGTGTCTAGTGAGAGCCCACTTCCTGGTTCATAGCTAACCATCTTTTCATTGTGTCCTTACATGGCAGAAGGGGCACGTGAGTTCAGACACTCTCTGATTCATAAGAGCTCTCCTCTCATGATGTAATCACCTCTCAAAGGCCCCACCTCCAAACACCACATATCATAGAGGACATAACTCCTGAACCTTGGGGGGGTGGGGAGGGTGGGACACAAATATTCAGTCTAGAGCAACATCCAAAAGTTGATGACTTAATTATATAATTCCCGCTAAAATCAAATGTTTAATCTCATTTAATGAAAAGCACTATGTTGGGAAGTCTTTGAGATGACATAAGGAATCTTCACATAATAGTAATAGGGATAAACTCAGGATATAAAGTCTCTCATACAATGTGATTTACCAGGGAAAAGTCTCCATGCCCCCATAGCCCGGGCACCTCTTGAATCCAGAGTAACTGAAGGAGGCAGAACCATGAGTTTCTTTGACACATGCTTCCTACTGTAGTAGAGGCAGATTAATATTTTCTTTGAAGCCTAATTCAGAGAAAGGAAGGCTTATGAAAGAGATCTCGGTTAAATAAATCAATATATATTATGGCCTATTTATTACCTAACAATCTGTATTCCATTAACAGCAGAGGTCAGAATGGCATGCCATATTGTCAGCACCTTTCCTACCAATGATATCACCCAAAATATCTCATCTCAGGTTCTGTGTTGTATATGTAAATCTCATGGATTATGGATTATGGTAATTTTATATATGTAAGGAGGGCCTAGGTCCCTTTAGAAGGCTATGAAACACTACAGACAAAAAAAAAAGACATGCGGATACTGAAAAATGGCAGAGATATTATCAGATATACTAAGCTATCTGGAAAGATTAATTAATCATTTTATGAAAATATAACACCAAACAAAGTTGTTTCTCTTCAGGAGACAATAGGATCCCCCACTCAGAAATATGAGTAGATCTTACTATATCTATCTCTTTTGTTCAGATTTTTTTCCTACACTTAGCTTATAATTAATATTCAACCTTGGAAGCAGCATTCCTCCTCAACCTTAATGTGTTAAGCAATATGAACAAAATTATATACTTAAAATTGTTTCTGATATAAAAAAAGATCCATACTTTAAGTATTAATATGGGTTGTCATTGTATGGGAGGAATGAACCAATGGTTTACGTCCCATTTCCGAAATATGTAACGAGCACTATGATTTCTGAAAGTGAACACTTACATAAGAGCGAAAAGTGAAAAATGTCAACTAACAAAAATAAATTTGTAGTATTAACTATAGCATGACTGATCACATAGAACTTAAACCTATAGTTTCAATAGTGACATTTTATATGCAAAAGCTACACATCTACTTTCCTAAGAACTTATGAAAACCTTAGAAATATATTTTGACCATTGGAAATACTTATATCTTAAATGCTTTTCATCATGCACAACTTTAAACCTCAGGAGAAACTTACTATCAATAAATAATTCTTTACTGGGTGGAGCAACTCTTCACTGAAAAGAGGTGATATATTTCTCTTCTGCCTCATTTTCTTCCTCTGGTCCAGAGCTTTTCCATGGCATTTTTCATCTCTCCATTTCTCAGAGTATAGATTAGGGGGTTCAACATAGGTGGGATAACTGTGTAAAATACAGTCAAGGATTTATCAATGGGTAAGGTAGAAGGAGGTCTCACATACATGAAGATGCAGGGTACAAAGAAGAGGACCACCACTGTAATGTGGGAGCCACAGGTGGATAAGGCTTTGCGCCTCCCTTCCTGACTAAGGTTCTTCAGAGAGTGCAGAATGACCCCATAGGAGATGAGCAACACTGTAAAGATGACCACACAGATTGCCCCATCATTGGCAACCACAGTGAGGCCAATAACGTAAGTGTCAGTGCAGGCAAGTTTTAATAATGGGTACATGTCACAGATGAAGTGGTCAATGACATTGGGACCACAGAAGGGAAGGTTGTAAACAAAGAGAAGTTGAACAACAGCATGCAAAAAACCTCCAACCCAGGCCAACAGCAGCAACAAAACACACACCCGTTGATTCATGATGGTCAAATAATGCAAGGGTTTGCAGATGGCCACATAGCGGTCATAGGCCATGGCCACCAGGAGTAAAATCTCTGAACCACCAAACAAGTGCCCTAGAAAGAGCTGGGACATGCAAGCTTGGAAGGAAATGGTTTTCTTCTCACAGAGTAAGTCTATAATCATATTTGGAGTGACTGTAGTAGAATACACAGCATCCATAAAAGATAAGTAACCAAGAAAGAAATACATAGGGGAATCCAGGGTTGGACTGACCACCACGGTCACCACAATGAGGAGGTTGCCCACCATTGTCACAATGTAGATGAGCAAGAACACAACAAATAATATTTTCTGACCTTGGAGGCTCTGAGTGAGCCCCAAGAGGACAAACTCAGTCACATTGATCCTATGTTCCATATGTCCTTTTGCATGTCCTTATTTCAGAGTTCAGGACAAAATTAGTTACAAATGTAATTATTATTAGTGACTGCCTGCAGCCTTAATAGAATCTGTTCGTTAATTCAACAAATATGCATTACAATTTATTATCTTCCAGTACCCTCAGAAATTCCAAGAATTCAAGGCTGATTAAAAAACATGCTTAGTAAGCTCAGCAATCTGCAGACCAATAGAGAGACAAGAAATTAAAGACATATGTGGGAAAAAGCCTATTAAAAAAAATAGTTTGCTGCAACCAGCTTTCCATCTGGAAGTTAGTACAATTGTACCTATAGCAGATTCTACATATAACATTTTTTAATGGACTAAGGTTTAATATAAAACTAAAGCAAGATTTATATTTACTCCCCAGTTAATAAAAGAAATGACTGGCTATATTCAAGAATCCTTTTAACTAATAAATGAAATCCCAAATTGATGTATTTTACAATTTCAAAACATCTTAAGGATTTAAAAAGGATATCATAACATCAATAGATAAAAGCACTTAGGGAAGAGACTTACATTTTAGAAGACATACACAGAGTTAATGTCAAAATGAACACAGAACTCTAAGCATTTAAATAAAGGACAAATGAATCAATGGCAAAGTTAGTAAATCATGTAAACAAGTAATAAAAGGATTGGCCAACACAGGTATGCTCTCATGATGAAACTCACTTATGAACAGAAACACAGGAACTGAAGTAACACTTGGGTAATGAAATCGTTACTTGGACGCTTCAAAATCACTCTTTCAAGACGTGTGGTTGCTACATCATCCTCTAAACTTTCACAGATTAGCAAACAATGTTCAGAGAACATATCAGTTGAAACTATCATGACATTTACAAGGATCTGCCCATTAAAATATCCCTAAATAGTGACACCTGAAACTAATGTGTAGAAACACTGATGTTAGAGGAAGAAAATTTATTCTGGATCTTGGTATGTGAAAATAACCAAAAGAATATTACACAACTGAGTCAATCCTCATATATGTTAGTAATCACAAAGAATGTCTAACATGGATGATTATCAGAACCACACAGAGGAACTTTTAAAGGACTGTGAATTCCCTCACGACCAAAATCGAAAATGTAAAGCCTAGGCTGCAATCTTACATCTAATTACCCTTCCTGGGTTACCTGCATACTAAGACAGCAGCCGTTCAGTTCAACGTGTGGGTTGTAGTCCCTTCTCCCTTGTCTTTGGTACACCGGTGCCACCTCTGTGCACACAAAGCAGGAAAACAAACGCACCATCACTGGACCTTGAACCATTTCCGTGTAAACAAGGCTTTCCATGCTCTCAGAAAGCCATTCATTCCAGTCTTTCAGAAAAAGGCTACCTCTTAATTGCTTGGTTTTTCAAAATGACTACAAAGTCCTGTAACCTAATCAAGTTTGGATCTTGACTGGGATAAAAGAGACCCCAAGTCTTCATTGTTGGCAGAATTTGTCCTAACAACAAACGAATGTTACACCAACATTGTGAGCTTACACAAAAGGGAGGGTTCAGCTGTATGGGAGAGAAAATTGTGATTTGTTTAAACAAAGATGTTTATATGGTTTGGTTGTTATGTCAATATAAGTAAAATAGTGAAATATCCTTGACAACATTCCACTCTCAATCAATTATACTGACCTGTCTTCACAAAGTACAGTTAAATTTTGGATTCCCTTAATGATGGAGAATAACTTAATATACACACTTAATTATGTTCTAAGTCCATTGTTTCAAGTCCTGAAAGAGCCAGTTGTGTGAACAGTGATACAAACACTCTCTGAGGTCAAGACAAAGGTCTGTAAACACTTTATCTGGGGATGGACTACAATACATATGCATGAGTCATTCAGTTGGCACATCTCCAAGAGTGATGCTTTCCTAATTAAATTCATTGGGACCTTCTTCTAATTTTGATCTCCAGAGATGCCACCTGCATCTCCAGAGATTCCAGCAGGATAATCACCATGTACAACAGGACTTCCAGAAACATGCCCTCTGGGAGTGGGATGCAGGGAAATCACAAAAGAACAGCTTGAGATGGAATCATCAAAAGGGAAATGTCCAGTATGGGCAGAAATAAAATACGTAAGAACTCTCTTCTTTAAAGCATGACTTTCAAAAGAGGCAAAGCTATATCAGATAGCTTTAAGCTACATCTTTGCACACTGGCACCTGAACTGACTTCCAGAAGACGATGAATTTCAGAACAAGATATTTAAACTAGTCTTGGGACACCTGGGTGGCTCAGTCAGTTAAGCGTCCAACTTCGGCTCAGGTCATGACATCATGGTTTGTGAGTTTGAGCCCCGCATCGGGCTCTGTGCTGATAGCTCAGAACCTGCACTTGATTCGGTCTCGCTCTCTCTCCCTCTCCCCCCCCCCTCTCTCTTAAAAATAATAAAACATTGGGGCACCTGGGTGGCTCAGTCAATCGTTCGACTTCAGCCCAGGTGATCATCTTATGGTCTGTGAGTTCAAGCCCTGGGTCACGCTCTGTGATGACAGCTCAGAGCCTGCTTCAGATTCCGTGTCTTCCTCTCTCTCTGCCCCTCTCAAGCTCATGCTCTGTCTCTCTCTCAAAAATAAATAAAAATGTTTAAAAGGTTTTTTAATTTAAACTTGTCTCAAATGTAGATAAAGCAAGCTTCCCCCAGAAAAGGAAGAGTTTGTCACATAGTGGCACACAGGCAAGTTGATAACATCTGTGTTAGAAAGGGAGGAGGGAGGGAGAAAAGAGTGTGGGAAGATTCCAGTATCTCTGGTTGCTCAGGAAATGCTCACAGAAATGGGCATTACAGGAGCCCAGAAAACAATTGGCAAAGCATTTCAATGGACTGATGTCACAGACTCTGAGTCTGGAGTTCTCTCTTGCCCAGCAAGAGAGCAGATGCAGAATTGAATATAAGAGAGGCTAATGTCAGGGAAGAGATAAGAGCCCTGAGTAAGGATCCTTGCTCCGTATTTATTGGATCAGAAGGCTTACAAACATGATGGGCGTGCAGAATGAAACATGTGAGACAATGAAACAGTGATCATTAACTCAAGTGTGTGAGAGAAAGGGGGTTTCGAAGATATATGGTGTTAGGGGTTTGGCTCAATACAAGACAAAATCCTGGCAAGGAGCAGATAGCTGTTTACAGCAGGCACCAGGCACTGGGTCTGTTCATCTTAACTTGCCTAGGGGATAAGGGGATAAGACAGATAGAGCATGCTACCTCAGGGTCAAAAAGTCACTTTTTTGTTGTTGTTGTTGTTGTTGCTAATTAGCTCCAGGCAATTTCACCCTGCTATGGCAGTCTATTTCCCTGTTTCCCTATTCTGGACGCTTTCGTCCTGTGGAAGGAGCTTTCTGCTCAAAGCTTTAGTTCTATGCTGAGGCACTTTTGCCTGTTTACTGATTCTCGGATACTTCTGTCCTAAGCCTTGTTAACCTATTGGTGCAAGCTCAGGGAATTCCTAAACGTATGTCCCACAGATTTAAATCATCCAGAATATATATAACAAAGTTCACCTGGGAATTGATAAGACCAATATAACAATGTTTCCTAATTATTTACAAATTAAGCAACGTAAGTATGAATTACCGTGGATTAAAGAAGAAATATCAGTGAATAGGTTTTTAAATATATTTTAAGCAGAGATAATGAGGGATATGTGTGCGTGTGTGTGTGTGTGTGTGTGTGTGTGTGTGTGTACTGGATACAAATTAAGGAGTGCTTAGAAAGAAGTGTATAGTTTTAATAGAAGTATTATAAGACAAGTGATATGACAGAAATGAAGTAAGCTTACTAGAAACCTAAAAATGGAAAAGCAAAATAAACACAAAGAACATTGTAGAATGGAAATAGTAAATAAAAGAAATAATGGAAAGAGAAATTAATTAAATAGAAATTAGCATAGTATTAAAATAGAACAGAGAAAATCTATAAATCCAGGAATTGGTTCCTTGAAAGATTCATAAAATTGACGTTCCTAGCAAAATGGATTAAGATAAACTAAGAGAAAAAAGAGATCAAAATCAGAATGAAAGGAGAGTCATTACTGCATTCTACTGACATGTAAAAGATAAAAAAAGAATACCATAAATGGATTTACGTTGGTAAACTTGCCAATTTAGAAAGTGGACAACTTCTACGAAAGAAACAACTTGCAGGTGTTGACCATGGTAAGTTCTTTATAGATTTTGGAACCTAACCCTTTATCTGATATGTCATTTACAAATATCTTCTCCCATTCTGTCGGTTGCCTTTTAGTTCTGTTGATTGTTTCCTTTGCAGTGCAGAAGCTTTTTATCTTGTTGAGGTCCCAATAGTTCATTTTGCTTTTATTTACCTTGTCTTTGGAGACATGGAAAGTAAGAAGTTGCTGTGGCTGAGGTCAAAGAGATCGATGCCTGTTTTCTCCTCTAAGATTTTGATGGTTTCCTGTCTCACATTTAGGTCTTTCATCCACTTTGAGTTTATTTTTGTATATGGTGTAAGAACGTGGCCCAGTGTCATTCATCTGCATGTTGCTATCCAGTTCTCCCCGCACCATTTGCTAAAGAGACTGTCTTTTGTCCATTGGAGACTCTTTCCTGCTTTGTCAAAGATTAGTTGGCCATACATTTCTGAGTCCACTTCTTAGTTCTGTATTCTATTCCACTGACTATGTGTCTAGGTTTTTGCCAATACCATACTGTCCTGATGATTACAGCTTTGTAGTACAGGCTAAAGTCCAGGATCGTGATGCCTGCAGCATTGGTCTTCTTTTTCAGGACTGCTTTGGCTATTTAGGGTCTTTTGTGGTTCCATACAAATTTTGGGATTGTGTTTTCTAGCTCTGAGAAGAACGCTGGTGCTATTTTAATAGGGATTGCATTGGATGTGTAGATTGATTTGGGTAGTATTGACATTTTAACAATATGTGTTCTTCCTATCCAGGAGCATGGAATGTTTCTCCATTTCTTTGTGTCTTCTTCCAATTTCTTTTACACATTTTCTATAGTTTTCAGAGTACAGAACTTTTACCTCTTTGGTCAGGTTTATTACTAGGAATTTTATGCTTCTTGGTGCAACTGTAAATGGATAGATTCCTTCATTTCTATTTATGTTGCTTCATTATTGGTGTATAGAAATGCAACCGATTTCTGGACACTGATTTTATATCCTGCGACTTTGCTGAATTCATGTAACACTTCTAGCAGTTTTGCAGTGGGGACTTTTGGGGTTTCCATGTAGAGTATTATGTCATCTGCGAAAAGTGAAAGTTTGACTTCTTCTTGCCCACTTTGGATGCCTTTTATTTCATTTTGTTGTCTTCTGATACTAGGACTTCCAATACTATGTTAAACAACAGCAGTGAGAATAGACATCCGTGTTATGTTCCTGGTCTCAGGGGGAAGCTCTCAGTTTTTCCCCCATTGAGGATGATATTAGCTGTGGGCCTTTCATATGTGGCTTTTACGATGTTAAGGTATGTTCTTTCTGTCCCGACTTTCTTGAGGGCACCTATTAAGAAGAGATCCTGTGTTTTGTCAACTGCTTTTCCTGAGTCTATTGACAGGATCATGTGGTTCCTATCCTTTCTTTTATTAATGTCATGTATCACATTGATAGATTTGCAAATATCGAATGAGCCCTGCAGCTCATTGACACTCATATTACACTAAAACCACAGGCAAGAAAAGAAAAAATATATAAATTACTTTATCAAATTTAAGAACTTCTGTACATGAAAGGACACTATTAACGGAAAAAAGACAACTCACAGATGAGAGAAAATATTGACAAATTATATAGTTGATAAGGTGTTAAAATCCACATTACATAACAAATTTCTACATCTCAAAAACACACACATCAAAACACCATATTGATTAAAAATGAGCAAAGGATGCTCAGTGATATAGAGGACAAACTTATAGAGAATATTGAAGTAGAAAAAAAGAGGAGATTAAGGCAAAAGAGCATGATTTAAGAATTAGAGAAATCAGTGACTCATTAAAAAGGAACAACATCAGAATCATAGGGGTCCCAGAAGAGGAAGAGAGAGAAATAGGGGTAGAAGGGTTATGTGATCAAATCATAGCAGAAAAATTTCCTAACCTGGGGAAAGACACAGACATCAAAATCCAGGAAGCACAGTGGACCCCCATTAGATTCAACAAAAACCGACCATCCACAAGGCATGTCATAGTCAAATTCACAAAATACTCAGGCAAAAAGAGAATCATGAAAGCAGCAAGGGAAAAAAGTCCTTAGCCTACAAGGGAAGACATATCAGGTTCGCAGCAGACCTATCCACAGAAACTTGGCAGGCCAGACAGGAGTGGCAGGATATGTTCAATGTGTTGAATCAGAAAAATATGCAGCCAAGAATTCTTTATCCAGCAAAGCTGTCATTCAAAAAAGGAGAGATAGGGGCGCCTGGGTGGCTCAGTCGGTTAAGCAGCCGACTTTGGCTCAGGCCATGATCTCACGGTCCGTGGGTTCAAGCCCCGCGTCGGGCTCTGTGCTGACAGCTCAGAGCCTGCAGCCTGTTTCAGATTCTGTGTCTCCCTCTCTCTGACCCTCCCCCGTTCATGCTTTGTCTCTCTCTGTCTCAAAAATAAATAAATGTTTAAAAAAATTAAAAAAAAAACAAAATAGGAGAGATAAAAAGTTTCCCAGACAAACAAAAACTAAAGGAGTTTGTGACCACTAAACCATCCCTGCAAGAAATTTTAAGGGGACTCTCTGAGGGGAGAAAAGATGAATATATATATTCCAGTGAAGAAATGGGCAGAAGATGTGAAAAGACACTTTTCCAAAGAAGACAGCCAGGTAGCCAACAGACACATGAAAAGTTGCTCCACATCACTCATCATCAGGGAAATACAAAGCAAAACCACAACGAGATACCACCTTACACTTGTCAGAATGGCTAACATGAACAACTCAGGCAACAACAGATGTTGGCGAGGATGTGGAGAAAGAGGATCTCTTTTGCACTGTTGGTGGGAATGCAGACTGGTGCAGCTACTGTGGAAAACAGTATGGAGGTTCCTCAAGAAACTAAAAATAGAACTACCCTATGACCCAGCAATTTCACTACTAGGCATTTATCCACAAGAAACAGGTGTGCTGATTTGAAGGGACACCTGCACCCCAATGTTTATAGCAGCACCATCAACAATAGCCAAAGTATGGAAAGAGCCCAAATGTGCATCAATGGATGAATGAATAAAGAAGATATGGTGTATATACATACAACGGAGTATTCCTCGGCAATCAAAAAGCATGAAATCTTGCCATTTGTAACTACGTGGATGGAACTGGAGGGTATTATGCTAAGTTAAATTAGTCAGTCAGAGAAATACAAATATCATATGACTTCACACATATGAGGACTTTAAGAGACAAAACAGATGAATATGAGGGAAGGGAAACAAAATAATATAAAATAGGGAGGGGGACAAAATATAAGAGACTCATAAATATGGAGAACAAACTGAGGGTTATTGGAGGGGTTGGGGGAGGGGGGATGGGCTAAATGGGTAAGAGGCACTAAGGAATCTACTCCTGAAATCATTGTTGCACTGTATGTTAATTTTTATGTAAATTAAAAAAAATTACAAATAAAATTAAAAGAAAAATGAACCCCCCCCCAAAATAATAGCCAAAGTATGGCAGAGCCCAAATATCCATCAACTGATGAATGGATAAAGAAGATATGATATGATGTGATTTTATATATATATACATATAGAATGGAATTATAGTATATTATAATTATATATATTATATAATGGAATATATATACATATATATATAATGGAATATTGGTGAACAAAAAGAATAACATCTTACCATTTGCAACAATGTGGATGGAACTAGAGTATATTATGCTAAGCAAAATAGTTTAGTTAGAGAAAGACAAATATCATGATATCACTCATATGTAGAATTTAAGAAACAAAACAGATGAACATAGGTGAAGGGAAGGAAAAATAAGATAAAAACAGAGAGGAGAGCAAACCCTAAAAGACTCTTAAATACAAAGAACAAACTGAGGGTTGTCGGAGGGGATATGGGTGAGGGTAGGGCTCCATGGGTGATGGCCATTAAGGAGGGCACTTTTTAGGGTGAGTGTGGCATGTTATATGTAAGTGATGAATCACTAGATTCTACTCCTGAGGCCAAGGAGTAACATACTGTATCGAACATACACTGTATGTTAACTAACTTGAATTTAAATAAATAAATTCTTTAAAATATATAAAAATAGTGTATATATATATATAAATATAAATACAAATAAATATCTGTATGAACCAACTGAAGATCTTTCTTACATGCTAAGCCACACAAAATTGCTTACCTAAGTGTATTCATAGCTTACCTAAAATGTATGTATAGCTTTATGCTTGTGTTAAATATAAAGCTCAAAAAGCATCTAAGCTTTTATCTTAAGAAGCTAGACAAAGACATCTAAAGCCAAAGTAAAAAAAAAAAAAAAAAAAAAGACGTAATGAAGAAAGATAAAAATGAATGAAATTGAGTACATAGAGTAAACTAAAATAGCCAAAGTTGTGAAGTTGGGTATTTTATATTACAACTGATAACATTACAGCAGGTGAAATCAAGAGAAAATTACCAATATCAGGAATTGAAAAGGACATAAAATTGCACTGATGTTTCAGAGTTTAAAAAGTTCCAATTATACTATAAATTTGAATCTTCAGATAAAATGTGTAAAATAAAGGAAAAAGACAACCTTCTGAAAAAGATTCAAAAATAAATAGAATTACAAAAGTATTAATAATACTTTTATTATTATATAATATATAAAATTTATTTATTATTTATTATATAATAAATAAAATTTATTTATTATTTATTATATAATAAATAAAATTTATTTATTATTTATTATATAATAAATAAATTTTATTTATTATTTATTATATAATAAATAAAATTACAAAAGAATTACAAAAAAAAATTACAAAAATACTCCTATATCTCTCCAAGAAATGAACTGTCCCTTTCTTGTAAACAACATGGTTATGTCATAGAAAACCCTAAAGAATCTACAGAGATTACTAGAAATAATAAGTGGATTTAGCGAGTTTTCAGGAACACAAGGTCCAAATAAAACATTCAATTGCATTTCTATTAGTATCCATAACAATTGAAAACTTACACAATGCTAAACACCTTTTACATTAGTATCGGAAAAGAAAAGTACTCAGGAAAAAATGAGCAACATCCTCCCACTAAAAATTTCAAATATTTATGAAGCGAAATTTTGAAAACACCCCAACAAATAGATATCTTGTGTTCAGGAGCTAGAAAATTCAATATTGTTAAGACGCAATTCACTCCAAAATGATCTATAACGTGAAACCTCCAGCATGCCCTTTCAGGGATGTGGACGGTTGTATCTTCCAAAAAGGAGACAATGTCTTCCATCCTACATGCTGTTCCACAGTGTGACTTTGCCACCAAGCATTGACCTCCACACCACGTGTCATCATCTAGTTCTCCACCACCACAAATCTGGGTGTGCCTGCTCTAACCAGTATAAGATAGTGAAAATGACACTGGGCTGGTTTTGGATATAACCCTTAACTGACCTGACTCCTTCTGCTTTCTACCACTGAGGTCCCTGAGCACCATGTAAAAAGTCTGATTGTCCTGCTTGTGGTCCTGCATCTAACTGAATAGGGGAAGGGACCTGTTGGGTTCCTTCCAGTCGCCATTTCAAAGCCACTCTGAACAGGAATGAAGCTTCCCTGGATCCTGCAGACCCCTCAGCTATCAGATGAATAACACAGACTGACTTCAGTCCATGCCCCATGAAGCAGAAGAAATATCCAGCCAACCTCGGCCAGAATTGCTGGCTTACAAGCAAAATGATTACCATAATAAGAGTAGCTAACATATATGTCACCTCACATAATTAGAATTTCGGTGTGGGATGAAACTATTTAAGATTCACTCTCTCAGCAACTATGTCTATATAATACATTATTATTAACTACTGTACCCCGCTATACATTAGCTCCCCAGAACTTATTCATCTTATAACTAGAAAATTTTGTGCCCTTTGACTAACATCTCCCTATTTGCCCCACCCTCCAGGCCCTGGCAAGCACCATTCTCCGGCTTCTATAATCTGGGTTTTTAATTCCACATATAAATGAGATCATACAGTATTTGTCTTTCTCTGTCTGACTAATTCTGCCTAGCTTAATGCCTTCAAAGCCTCTCATGGTGTTGCAATTGGCAGGATTTTCTTTTTTGTTTTACTTAATAATATTCTCTTGTGTATATATATATATATATATATATACACACACACACATAATATATATGTTATATAATATCTGATATTATATATTATAGTATGTGTATTATATATTTATATAAATATATATATATTTATGTTTCCATTCATTAATCGATGGACACTTAGGTTGTTCCCATGTCTTGACTACGGTGAATAATACTGATGTGAACATGGGAATGCAGATATCTCCTCAGCATTCTGATTTCATATTCTTAGATATACACACAGAAGTGGAATATGTGGAATGTATAGTAATTCTATGTCACTTTTTTGAGGAATCTGCATAGAGATTTCTAGAGTGGCTAAAACAATTTACATGCCCAACAGCGAACTGGACTCCCTCTTTTTTTAAAGTTTTTATTTATTTCTTTTGAAAGAGAGAGCAAGAGAAAGAGAGAGCATGCACACAAGTAGGGGAGGGTCAGAGAGAGAGGTGGAGAGAGAATCCCAAGAAGGCTCTGACCTGACAGCACATAGCCTGATCTGGGGCTCAATCTCACGAACTATGAGATCGTGACCTGAGCCCAAATCAAGAGTCAGACACTTAACTGACTGAGCCATGTAATCTCTTTTCTCTTTGATAACATCCATCCTAACAAATATGAGGCAATATCTCATTGTGGCTTTTAATATTTTTAATGTTTATTTATTTTTGAGAGAGAGAGAAAAAGAGAGAGAAAGAGAGCACCTTCAGAGAAGGGTCAGAGAGAGAGAGGGAGACACAAAATTGGAAGCAGGCTCCAGGCTTTGAGCTGTCAGCACCGAGACTGATGGGGGGCTTGAACTCAAGAGGCTTTGAGCTGTGAGATCATGACCTGAGCCAAACTCAGCCACTAACTGACTGAGCCACCCAGGCACCCCTCATTGTGGTTTTGATTTGCATGTCCCTGATGATTACTAATGTTGAGCACCCTTCCGTGTTCCTATTGGCTATTTGTATGTCTTCTTTGGAAAATGTCTTTTCAGGCCCATTGCCTAGTTTTTAACCAGGTTTTTGTTTTGTTTTGTTTTTTGCTATTTGGTTGCAAAGTCTTTCATACATTTTGGATATTAACCCCTTGTGAGGTATAAGACTTGCAAATATTTTCCCCCTTTCCATAGGTTGCCTTTTCGTTTGGTCAGATGCAGTCTGGATTTACAACTTGAGATCCTGAACTTCAAGCTGAGGTCAGGATGAGATGAGATCTTAACTGGCTTAAGACCTTCTGTGTCCTCCCTCCGGAAGTCCTGAACTGCCATTTTACAAGTCTGACAAACTCACTGGAGTGACAGGCTACATGGAAAAGAAGAAGGGGCCAGAGGAGACTGGTCTTCCAGCCATCACTGCCAAGGCACCACTTACATGAGTAAAGTCAACTTAAATACTCCCTAAAAGCCAGGCAACCTACTGAAAACCAAAGAGGGACCTCAGTCCGTGCCACATGGAACAGAAGAATTGTTCAGTCAAGTCCTGCCAAAATTCATATGTGCTCAGATTCAGACCTGTGTATGGCAAGATATACCTCTGTGTGTAGACAGATACAGGCCTGTGTGTGATCAGTTCAAATGCATATATATACACGTATACTGATCCATGTGCTGTCAGATACAGACCTCTGTGTGTTCACATACAGACACATATATGAAGATACGACCTACATATCATTGAATATGTACCTACGTGAGATCAGATACAGATCTCTGTGGTTGAATATATACTTGTGTATTGTCAAATGTAGGCCTATCAACATTGCATACAAACATACACCAATGCCTTTGAGGACTGTGCTGTAATTCATGCCAGCAAAAGACACTAAGCTCTTTCCAATCAGCTCTTTGAAAATGTGAATCAAAGGTAAATAAGGCAAGCCACTTTTAAAATAAGAAAACCAAAAGGCAAGATGCCTGTACACTCTATGAAGATGATTACAAATTTTTATCGAGACACTGAACAAGCCTTCATAATACATGTCTCTTTCTGGATGGTAAAAGAAGATATTAAAACACGCCGTTTTCCTCAAAATCAATGTGGAGGGTCATGAAATTCTAAATATTTTAAGTGAAGTTTTCAAACTAAACAAAATAAGCCTGAAGCTTATCAGGAAAAATAAATGTTTATAAATGGCAAGAAACTTGAAAGGGGTGAGTATTTAAGAGCGATTATCCCTATGAGGTATAAAAACAAGTGAAAATCCTTGACTACTGATATAGAATGTTAGTGGTAAAGAATGACACCAAAGGTAAAGAAGGAGGAGGCGGAGGAGTCAGCAACAGAAGAGGAGGTGAAATGGCCCCCAAATCAAACCTACTAGTTGTATAAAATTTGACATATTAAATAGAAAATTTTCAATTACTAAAATTAATAACACTGGCAGATTATTTATCCTGTTTGAGGAAAACAGGATTATACATGTCTTCATCGCAAACAAAAGCAAATTCTAGATAATTTTAAAAGAAAGCTTTTTGGAGCCCCAGGATGGCTCAGTTGGGTGAGTGTCCAACCCTTGATCTCAGCTCAGGTCTTAATCTCAAGGTCTTGAGTTCAAGCCCCACACCCAGTGTGGAGCCTACTTTAAAAAAATTAATTGATTAAAATAAAAGCGGTAATATAAAAGGAAACTTTTCCGAGAGTTATTTTTTTAATGTTAAAATGTATAAATTCACTGAATATAAATGAAATTTTCCAAGAGTGATGCAATAGAAGAAATCAAAAAGTAAAAGAATAATACAATATAATGTCTTTATATAAAAACACCCATAGTTACAGCAAAACAACATATTTGTAACAATATCAAAGAATACTAAATATTTGTAGAAGAAAATATATATATATATATACTTATGTTTAATGAAGAAAAGACTCAAATTCTTACTCCAATAGATCAAGAATTCAAGACTAGGCTCTTTTTGCTGTGCCCTTACATGGTAGAAGGGGCAAGTGAGTTCTATCAGGTCTGTTTTTACAGAGACACTAATCTCATTCATGAGAGCTCTCCTCTCATGACATAATCACCTCTCAAAGGCCCCACCTCCAAACACGACATATCATAGAGGACGTAACTCATGAATTTCGAGGAGAACACTAATATTCAGTGTATAGCAACATCCAAAAGTTGATGACTTAATTATACAAATTCTGATAAAATCAAATGCTTAATCTTATTTAAAGAATAGTGTTATGTTTGGGAAGACTTTGCAACGACATAACAAGTCTTCATGTAATAATAATAGGGATGAAAATCAGGATATAAAGTTTCTCATACACTGTGATTTACCAGGGAAAAGGTTCCATGTCCCCATAGCCTGGGCGCCTCATAGATCCAGACTAAGTAAAAGAGGCAGAACCATGAGTTTCTTTGACCACATGATTCCTACTGTAATAGGGACAGATAATATTTTCTTTCAATCCTAACTGAGAGAGGGAGGCTTATGAAAGAGGTCTCTGTTAAATAAATCAATATATATTATGGCTTCTTTATTACCTAATAATCTGCATTCCATTAAGAGCAGAGGTCAGAATGGCATGCCATACCGTCAGCACTTTTCTTTTTATTTTTTGTGTTTATTTATTTTTGAGAAAGAGACACAGAGACAGAGAGTAAGGGAGGGGCAGAGAAAGAGGGAGAAATAGTTCCCAAGCAAGCTCCCTGCTGTCAGAACAGAGTCTGATGTGGGGCTTGAACTCACAAACCCTGAGATCATGACCTGAGCCAAAACCAAGTGTCGGACGCTTAACCAACTGAGCCACCCAGGCACCCATTATCAGCACCTTTCTTACCAATGATATCGCCCAAATATCTGGTGTCAGGTTCTGTGTTGCATATTTAAACCTCATGGATTATGTACTATGATAATTTTATATATGAAAGGTAAGGCCTGGGTCCCTATAGGAGGCTACTAAACACTGTAAACAAAAAAAGATGTGGGGGCACTGAAAAAATGGCAGAGAATTATCAGATATACTAAACTATGTAGGAAATTTAATGAATCATTTCTATGAAATATAACACTAAACAAAGTCATTCCATTTTAGGAGATAATAGGATCCCCACTCAGAAAAATGAGTAAAACTTACTTATTATATCTATCTCTTTTGTTCAGATTTTTTTTCTACAATTAGCTTCCTTATGATTAATATTCTACCTAGGAAGCAGCATTCCTCCTCAACCTTAACGTGCTAAGCAACATGAACAAAATTATATACTTAAATGTCTTGCAGACACAAAAATAAGATCTATACTTCAAGTCTTAATATGAGTTGTTTTTGTATGGGAGGAGTGAACCAAGGATTTATGTCCCATTTCTGAATTTCTTTCCCTGAAATATATAAAGAGCACTATGAATTCTGAAAGTTAACAATTATGTAAGAGCGAAAAGCGAAAAATGTCCACTAACAAAAATAAATTTATAGTATTAACTATAGCATAACTGATCACATAGAACTTAAACCTATAGTTTCAATAGAGACATTTTATATGCAAAAACTACACATCTACTTTCCTAAGAAATTATGAAAATCTTAGAAATATGTTTTGACCATTGGAAGTACTTATATCTTAAATGCTTTTCATCATGCACAACTTTAAACCTGAGGAGGAACTTACTACAAATAAATAATCCTTTCCTGGATGGAGCAAACTCTTCATTGAAAAAAAAAAAGGTGATACATTTCTCTTCTGCCTCATTTTCTTCTTCTGGTCCAGAGCTTCTTCATGGCATTTTTCATCTCTCCATTTCTCAGAGTATAGATTAGGGGGTTCAACATAGGGGTGATAACTGTGTAAAATACAGTCAAGGATTTATCAATGGGTAAGGTAGAAGGAGGTCTCACATACATGAAGATGCAGGGGACAAAGAAGAGGACCACCACTGTAATGTGAGAGCCACAGGTGGATAAGGCTTTGCGCCTCCCTTCCTGACTAAGGTTCTTCAGAGAGTGCAGAATGACTCCATAGGAGATGAGCAAGACCGTAAAGATGACCACACAGATTGCCCCATCATTGGCAACCACAGTGAGGCCAATAACGTAAGTGTCAGTGCAGGCAAGTTTTAATAATGGGTACATGTCACAGATGAAGTGGTCAATGACATTGGGACCACAGAAGGGAAGGTTGTAAACAAAGAGAAGTTGAACAACAGCATGCAAAAAACCTCCAACCCAGGCCAACAGCAGCAACAAAACACACACCCGTTGATTCATGATGGTCAAATAATGCAAGGGTTTGCAGATGGCCACATAGCGGTCATAGGCCATGGCCACCAGAAGTAAAATCTCTGCACCACCAAACAAGTGTCCTATAAAGAGCTGGGACATGCAAGCTTGGAAGGAAATGGTTTTCTTCTCATAGAGTAAGTCTATAATCATATTTGGAGTGACTGTAGTAGAATACACAGCATCCATAAAAGATAAGTAACCAAGAAAGAAATACATAGGGGAATCCAGGGTTGGACTGACCACCACAGTCACCACAATGAGGAGGTTGCCCACCATTGTCACAATGTAGATGAGCAAGAACACAACAAATAATATTTTCTGACCTTGGAGGCTCTGAGTGAGCCCCAAGAGGACAAACTCAGTTACATTGATCCTATGTTCCATATGTCCTTTTGCATGTCCTTATTTCAAAGTTCAGGACAAAATTAGCTGTATATATAATTATGACTAGTGACTTCCTGAAACTTTAACCTAATCTTTTTATTCATTCAACAAATAAATATTATAATTTCTTATGTCCCACTACTTTCAGAAATTATAGTATACAAGCCTGATTAAAGCATGCTCCCTAGTCTCAGCAATATTGCAGATTAATGGAGAGACAAGTAATTAAAGACATTTGTAGGAAAGGGGAATATTAAATAAATGGGTTGCTACAAGCAGCTTTCCATCTGGAAACTAGTACAATTTTACCAATAGAGATTCTTCAAATAAAAAATTTTTAATGGATTAAGGTTTAATGAAAAACTAAAGCAAGATTTATACTTACTCCCCAGTTAATAAAAGAGGTGACTATCTATATTCTAGAATCCTCTTAACTAGTAAATAAAATCACAAATTGATGTATTTTACAATTTCAAAACATCTTAAGGATTTAAAAAAAGATACCACAACATCAATAGATGAAAGTATTTTGGAGAAAATATTTACATTTTAGAGGACATACACAGAGTTAATATCAAAATGGTGACAGAGCTCTAAACATTTAAGTAAATGACAAATGACTCAATGGCAAAGTGAGTAAATCATATAAGCAAGTAATAAAAGGAATGGCCAACAAATATATGTTCTGATGCTGAAACTCACCTATGAACAGAAACATGAATTGAAGTAACACCTGGCTTATGAAAGTGTTCCCTTGGACTCTTCAAAATCACATTTTCAAGATATGTGGATGCTACATCATCTTCTAAACTTTCACAGGTTAACAAGCAATGCTCAGAGAACACATGAGTTGAAACTATCATGAGATTTACAAGGATCTGCCCATTAAAATATCCCTAAATAGTGACACCTGAAACTATGTCTAGAAACACAGATGTTAGAGAAAGTGCATTTATTGTGGATCTTTGTATGTGAAAATAGCTAAAAGAATATTACAAAACTGAGTCAATCCTCACATATGTTAGTATCCCAAAGAGTGTCTAACATGGCTGATTTTAAGAATCACACAGAAGAACTTTTAAAGGACTGTGAATTCCCATACCACCAAAATCTAAAATGTAAAGCCTAGGCTGGACTCTTACATCTAGTTAACCTTCCTGGGTTACCTGCAACTAAGACAGCCGTTCAGTCCAAGGTCTGGGTTGTAGTCCCTTCTCCCATGTATTTTGTACGCTGATGACACCTCTGTGCACACAGAGCAGGAAAACACATGCACCATCACTGGACCTTGAACTGTTTCCATGTGAACAATGCTTTCCATGCTTGCAGAAAGTCTCAGTCATTTCAGCCTTTCAGAAAAAGGCTACCCCTTAAATTGCCGGGTTTTTTCAAAACAAATATGAAGGTCCTGTAACCTAAACAAGTCTGAATCTCGACTGGGAACAAAGAGACCCCAAATCTTCATTGTTGGCAGAATTTGTTCTAACAACAAATGAATGTTAAACAAACATCGTGAGGTTAAAAAAAGGGGTCAGCTTTATAGGAGATAAAATTGTGATTTGTTTAAACAAAGGTTATGTAGTTTGGTTTTTATGTCAATATAAGTAAAATAGTGAAATATCCTTTGAAAACATTCAATTCTCTATCAATTACACTGGCCTGTCTTCACAAAGAACAGTAAAATTTTGGATTTCCTGAATGATGGAGAATAACTCATATACATACTTCATTATGTTCTGAGTCCATCATTTCAATTTCTGAAAAAGCCAGTTGTGTGAACAGTGATACAAACACTCTCTGAGGTCAAGACAAATATCTGTAAACACTTTATCTGGGGTTGGACTACAATACATATGGATGAGTCATTCAATTGGTGCATCTCCAAGAGTCATTTTTCCCTAATTAAATTCATTGGGACCTTCATCATAATTTTGAGAGTAGACCCTGCATCTCCAGAGATGCCAACAGAATAATCACCATGTACAACAGGACTTGCAGAAACACGTCCTTGGGGTGAGGGGACGGGGTGGATCACAAAAGAACAACTTGAGATTGAGTCACCAAAAGGGAAATGTCCAGTGTGGGCAGAAATAAAACATGTAAACACTCTCTTCTTTAAATCATGACTTTCAAAATAGACAAAGGTGTGTCAGTTAGGTTTAAGCTACGTCTTTGCCCACAGAAACTGCACTGACTTCCAGAAGATGATGAAAACAAATTTCATAATAAGCCATTTAAAACCATCTCTAATGTAGATAAGGCAAGCTTCTCCCCTAAAAGCAGAGTCTTGAATTTGTCACATAGTGGCACACAGGTAAGTTGATAGCATCCGTGTCAGTATTGGGGGGGGAAAAAGAGTGTGGGAGGATTCCACTATCTTGGGGTGCCCAGGGAATGCTCACCAAAACAGATACACAGGAGCCCAGAAAACAAGTTGCAATGCATTTCAAAGAACTTAAATCATACAGAATATATATAATGAAATTCAGCTGGAAATTGATAACAAAAATATAACAATGTTTCCTAATTATTTACAAATTGAGCAGCATAAATCTGAATTACCATGGATTAAAGAAGAAATACCAGTGAATAGTTTTTAAAATAAAATTTCAAGAGAAAGATAATGAAAGGTGTGTGTGTGTGTGTGTGTGTGTGTGTGTGCGCTGCGCGCGTGCTGGATACAGCTAAAGGAGTGCTTAGAAAGAAATGTAGAGCTTTAGGTAGAAGTACTAGAAAACAAGAGATATTACAGAAATGAAGTAAGCTTCCATCCTAAGAACCTGAAAAAAGGGAAAGCAAAATAAACCCAGAGAACATTGTAGGATAGAAATAGTAAATAAAAGAAATCATGGAAAGAGAAATTAATTAAATAGAAAGTAGAAGAGTATTAAAATAAAACAGAAAAAATCTATAAATCCAGGAATAGGCTCCTCAAAAGATTCATAAGATTGATGTTCTTAGCTAAATGGATTAAGAAAAACTAAGAGATAGAAAAAGGATCAGAATCAAGAATGAAGGGAGAGCCATTACTGCATTCTACTGATGTGAAAAAGATAACAAAAGAATATCATAAATGGTTTTATGTTGGCAAACTTGTCAATTAGAAAGTGGACCACTGCTATGAAATATATGGCTTTCTAAACAGGCACAGAAAAATAATTAAAATTGAATAACCTGAGGCACCTGGCTGGGTCAATCAGTAGAACCTGCCACACTGGATCCCAGAGTGGTCAGTCATTCTGACCACTTCCACCACTTCCCAGTTCCAGCCCGCCATTGGTGTAAAGGTTACTTAAGTCAAATGATAATATTTTTAATGGAATATTCTAATACCATTAAATTATTTCTTTAAAATTCTTCCCCTCCCAGGGTGACTCCCTCTGTTGGGGGAGCATGTAGCTCTCAGTCTTGGGGTTGTGAGTTCAAGCCCCATGCAGGGTGTATAGATTACTCAAATAAACCTAAAAAAAATCCTTCCCCTCCAAAATAAAATTTCACTCCTATACAGCTTTATCAAGGATTCTATATAAAAATTAATCAAAATATAGTACCAATCTTATATAAACAAGTTCAGGGAATGTGGGGAAATTAAAATACTTCCAGACTCATTTTATTCACTCAGCATAACCCTAATACCAGAAAGAAACAATAATAAGAAGATATTAAGGGGATTATAAGAAAAATAATCAGACTAATATCTCACATTAGCAGAGACACAAAATCTTGAATACAATATTTAGTTTCTTTTGGATTTTTTAAAATTCTTACTGTTAATGTTTACGAGGCAGGTTTGGAACAGCGCTCAGCATAGTGCTAATTACATCCCACTATTGGGGCATGATCTTTGTAATTTACTCAACCCAGTGCCCTGCCCTGTGAACTAGGAGGTTGTCCAGCTGGGAGAACAAGCACCACTCCTGGACCAATGAGTACCGGGCACTCCTCCCTAATGTACCCAGGAAAACTCCACCCAGGTTCAAGTAGTTTCCTCAAATGCAGCACTGGTCCCTACTCTGATGAACAATCCAGGGGGATCCTAACAGCTCTTTAGAATTTTCTCTCTGTTAGTATCTTTCTGTGAGAAGGAGAGGAGAAGGAGAATAATGAGACTTCAGCACTCACAACATGCGTGGTACAAACAAGCTGCCTGTCCTGTTATTTTATTGTGTCTAGGACGATATTTCCCTCTTATGGGCACAAATATCAGTTGAAAGTAGGGAAAGATAGGGGTGCCTTGGGGGGTCAGTCTGTTAATCTTGTTAGTCTTGATTTAAACTCAGGTTATGATCTCACAGTTGTGAGATCGAGCCCTGCGTCAGGCTCCATGAGTGTGGAGCCTGCTTGGGATTCTCTCTCTCTCCCTCTCTTTCTCTCTCTCTCTCTCTCAATAAATAAATGAACACTAAAATAAAAGTCAAGTAGGAAAGGGAAAGCTAAAACCTGGGCTTTCCAAATACAAATAACCCTTGACCCTTTACAATTTTGTTGTTCAGACTTCTAGAATAAATAGGGCTGCATAAGTCTGAAATTATGACAGACTTATCATGTTTTTTTAATTAAAAAACTATATAGAGGAGGGGTGCCTGGGTGGCTCAGTAGGTTAAGCAACCAACTTCGGCTCAGGTCATGATCTCATGGTTTGTGAGTTTGAGCCCCGCATTGGGGTCTGTGTTGACAGCTCAGAGCCTGGAGCCTGCTTCGGATTCTGTGTCTCCCTCTCTTTCTGTCCTTCCCCTGCTCGTGCTCTGTCTCTCTCTGTCTCTCAAAAATAAACAAAATGTTAAAAAAAAAAAAAGAAGATACATCTCCAGGCACAGCAAAAAATAAGAGTCATTAGATACTATCCACTCAATTTATGCAAATAAAGTTGAAAGCCTGAATGGAATGGACAATTATCTAAGGAAATATAATTTACCTAAACTAAAAAATGGTAAAGAAAGAAAAATTAATGGACTGATGTCTGTGAAAGAAATCAATGAAGTGGACCAAACACTTGGGAGAATTCCACCTAAGAAGCAGCTGTAGGTTGTGATTAACAACACATTGAATTGATTCTGGCATTGACACTCTCTCAGGGTGGTGGCCATCAGTAAGTTACTTAACCCCCCAAAACCTCCAACTCTACAAGAAGAAAATGGGCCCAATTATACTATCAATATCATCGTGTCATTATAAGGAACAAATGAGTAAACATACATGTGCTTAGAACAGTTCCCCAAAAATAATAGACAATAAATGCTAGGTGTAATTGTTACTCACAAACCTTCAAATAAAATATCATCCCAAAGCCATTTACACTGTTCAAGAAAATAGGTTATTTTAAAAGAAAACTCCCAATTCTCTGAGTCCCCAACCATCCCCATAAGCATATTGCTTTTCTAGCCCTCTTTGATGCAGTATGCCTCACCACACATGGGGACCGAGGTCTGGTACTGAGAGCCCTGTATCCCAGGAAACAGGGCATGGCCAGAAAGGTACCACCCCCTCACCTGTCACGCAAAGCACATTCATGGAGAAATTTGTACTAAACCATTTATAGATGACCCACTTCTAGGTCAAGGCTTCATACATAGCACAGCAGCTCTCTCATGGCAATCTACTGAAAGTCAGCCCTTGGACACCCAGTTTGTACTAAAAAATAGTAATACGGAGACAAAATGCAATGTCTAGTCATGAGAAACACCCTTGGCAGATTAGGAATAGAAATTAACTTTTCCAATATGTTACGAGGCATCTCCAAAACCCTATAGTTAACATCATACTTAATCACGGAAACCTAAATGCTTTTCCTAAGATCATGAACAAGGATGGCCTCTCTCACCATTCCTACTCAACACCAGATGTAAGTCCTAATGGGAGCAAACAGGCAAAATAAAGAAATAAAATGCATCGTACTGGAAAGAATGGGATTAAAATCTCCCTATTCACAAACAAAATAGTTGATTACCTAGAAAATCGCAAAGAACCTACAAAAACAACTACTATGAGTATAATAAGGTCATAGGATACATACATGGTCAAAAAAATTAATCATATATCTATAAACTAACAAAAAAAGCAATTTGAAATTGTAATTTTTAAATGCACCATCTAAACTAACAATACAAATTGTGAAATCCTTAGGCATAAAATACATAAATATATGCTGTAAGATACTTAAACTACAAAATACTGACGAAAATGACTAAGGAAAACTAAATATGTGGAGACATATACCATAGTCAGGAACTTGAACACTCATTATTATTAAAATCTCAAATCTCCTCATATCGATCTGTAGACTCAAGGCAATTCTCAATAAATCCCACTAAGTTGTGTGTGTGTGTGTGTGTGTGTGTGTGTGTGTGTGTGTGTAAAAATTAACAACCTGATTCAAAACTTTATATAGAAAGGTCAAATAACTAGAATAGCCAAAATTAATTTTGAAAAGAACAAGTTTAAGAACTTGTACTATCTGCTTTCTAGACTCAATATACAGTATTGGAAAAAAGATACATATGAGATCAATGAAATGGAGAAGTCTACAGACAGACCCTCATATTTAATGACTTATGACAAATGCACAGAGGCAATTCAGGATAGAAATGATAGTTTTTTCAACAAATGGCTCTGCAATAATAAGATACCTATTTGCAAAAAGTGAACTTTTGATCAATACCTCAAACCATAAATAAAATTTAATCCAAAATGGCTCACCAAGTTAAATGTTTAATCCAAAACTATAGGACTTCTGAATGTGAACATCAGAGATGTTTGTGACCTTAAATCAGGCAAAGATTTCTTAGGTATGACAATAAAACCATGTTTAAATTTAAAAAAATGATAAATTGGATTCCATAACACAGAAATTCTGCACTTCAGAAAATATTTTAAAGAAAATGAGTCACTTCTCCCAAGCCTTACAGAAAAGAAGTATTCTGGAGGTGACTGACTGGCTGGTTCAGTGGGTAGTGCAAACCGCTCTTGATCTCAGGGTTGTGAGTTCAAGCCCCACATTGGGCATAGAGCTTGCTTTAAAAAAGGGGGGGGGGACAGGAAGATGGTGATGTATGAGGATGCTAGGCTCACCTCGTCCTGCTGATTGTGTAGATTCCACCCACATTGGCCTAAATAACCCAGAAAACTTCCAGAACACTAGCAGAACAAACTCCCTGGAGCTAAGCATAGACAAGAGGCCCACAGAAGAGGGTAGGAAGGGCAGAGAGGTGGTGCGTGCTACACGGACTGGCGGGAGGGAGCAGGGGCGGTGGAGGGGCAGTCCATCCGGCAAGGCAGAGCCCCCAAAGTCTGGAATGCAAAAGCAGAAGGTCCGGAGTCTGTGAGTTCTGACAGCCAGCGGGACTTAACATCCAGAATGTTAAAAGTCAACATCTCTGGGGGCGCCTGGGTGGCGCAGTCGGTTAAGCGTCCGACTTCAGCCAGGTCACGATCTTGCGGTCCGTGAGTTCGAGCCCCGCGTCCGGCTCTGGGCTGATGGCTCAGAGCCTGGAGCCTGTTTCCGATTCTGTGTCTCCCTCTCTCTCTGCCCCTCCCCCGTTCATGCTCTGTCTCTCTCTGTCCCAAAAATAAATAAACGTTGAAAAAAAAAATTTTTTTAAAGTCAACATCTCTGCTGTCAGAGAGCAGGGAGGGCAAGAGGATACCAGGACAGGAGAGTTGTTGAGCCCCAAAAGGACAGAGTTCCGCTGGGGAACAAAGGCACTGGCAAGCGCCATTTCCCTCTCTATCCCCCAGCTGAAATTCCAAAGGGAAGCAGTTCCCCTCACCAACTTGCCTGCACCACGCAAACGCCCAACACTGTGCTTCTGTGGATCCATCCCTCTGACGGTCCTGCCTCCCTCCCGGTGCTGCAGGGCCCCTCCCGCAGGGGACCACCAACAGCAAAGCGAGCTACGCCTGCCCCTCCCACCCCTGTACACCTTGCAGATCCACCCCGGCTAATATGCCCTTGGCCAGATCCCATCAAAGTAGCACAAGCCTGGCAGTGTGGAAGCAGCCCAGACAGGGGCCACACCACTCCACAGTAAGTCCTGCCCCTGGGAGAGGGGAATATAAGGTACACACTAGTCTGACTGTGGCCCCAGCAGTGGGCTGGGGTCAGACATCAGTTCTGACTGCAGCCTCACCCACCAACAAAAGTTTCTCTGGACAACACAGAGGAGGTGCCCTGCAGTTTGGAGCTACCACAGGGACTAGCCAAAATGACAAAACAGAAGAATGCTCCTCAAAGAAACTCCAGGAAGTAGTGACAGCTAACAAATTGATCAAAACCTATTTAAGAAATTAGAATAATTTAGAATAATAGAATAATTTAGAATAATAGTCATAAAATTAATCACTGGGCTTGAAAACAGCATAGAGGACAGCAGAGAATCTATTGCTACAGAGATCAAGGAACCAAAAAATAGTCATGAGGAACGAAAAAATGCTATAAATGAGGTGCAAAATAAAATGGAGGTGGCCATAGCACGGATTGAAGAGACAGAGGAGAGAATAGGTGAATTAGAAGATAAAATTATGGAAAAAGAGGAAGCTGAGAAAAAGAGAGATAATAAAGTCCAAGAGTATGAGGGGAGAGTTAGAGAACTAAGTGATGCAATCAAACGGAACAATACCCCTATCATAGGAATTCCAGAAGAAGAAGAGAGAGAGAAAGGGGCTGAAGGTGTACTTGAACAAATCAGAGCTGAGATCTTCCCTGATCTGGGGAAGGAAATAGGCATTGAAATCCAAGAGGTACAGAGAACTCCCTTCAGACATAACTTGAATCGATCTTCTGCATGACATATAGTGAAACTGGCAAAATACAAGGATAAATAGAGAATTCTGAAAGCAGCTAGTGATAAACAGGCTCTAACTTATAAAGGGAGACCCATAAGACTAGTGGCAGACCTATCTACTGAAACTTGGCAGGCCAGAAAAGAATGGCAGGAAATCTTCAATGTGATGAACAGAAAAAATATGCAGCCGAAAATCCTTTATCCAGCAAGTCTGTCATTCAGAATAGAAGGAGAGATAAAGGTTTTCCCAAACAAACAAAAACTGAAGGAATTCCTCACCACTAAACCAGCCCTACAAGAGATCCTAAGGGGGACTCTGTGAGTGAAATGTTGCAAGGACTACAAAGTACCAGAGACATCACTACAGGCATGAA
The DNA here is from genome assembly GCF_027475565.1 of Acinonyx jubatus. NCBI lineage: Eukaryota > Metazoa > Chordata > Mammalia > Carnivora > Felidae > Acinonyx > Acinonyx jubatus. The sequence continues at coordinate 14,811,937 of NC_069390.1, forward strand.
ACCTACAGACATCACAATGACTCTAAACCCACATCTTTCAATAATAACACTGAATGCAAATGGACTAAATGCTCCAACCAAAAGACATAAGGTATCAGAATGGATAAAAAAACAAGACCCATCTATTTGCTGTCTACAAGAGACTCATTTTAGACCTGAGGACACCTTCAGATTGAAAGTGAGGGGATGGAGAACTATCTATCATGCTACTAGAAGACAAAAGAAAGCTGGAGTAGCCAAACTTATATCAGACAAACTAGACGTTATTTTCTTTTTGAAATTTATTGTCAAATTGATTTCCATACAACACCCAGTGCTTATCCCAAAAGGTGCCCTCCTCAATATCCATCACCCACCCCCCCTCCCTCCCACCCCCCATCAACCCTCAGTTTATTCTCAGTTTTTAAGAGTCTCTTATGCTTTGGCTCTCTCCCACTCTAACCTCTTTTTTTTTCCTTCCCCTCCCCTATGGGTTTCTGTTAAGTTTCTCAGGATCCACATAAGAGTGAAAACATATGGTATCTGTCTTTCTCTGTATGGCTTATTTCACTTAGCATAACACTCTCCAGTTCCATCCACGTTGCTACAAAGGGCCATATTTCATTCTTTCTCATTGCCACGTAGTACTCCACTGTGTATATAAACCATAATTTCTTTATCCATTCATCAGTTGATGGACATTTAGGCTCTTTCCATAATTTGGCTACTGTTGAGAGTGCTGCTATAAACATTGGGATACAAGTGCCCCTATGCATCAGTACTCCAGTATCCCTTGGGTAAATTCCTAGCAGTGCTACTGTTGGGTCATAGGGTAGGTCTATTTTTAACTTTTTGAGGAACCTCCACACTGTTTTCCAGAGTGGCTGCAACAATTTGCGTTCCCACCAACAGTGCAAGAGGGTTCCCATTTCTCCACATCCTCTCCAGCATCTATAGTCTCCTGATTTGTTCATTTTGGCCACTCTGACTGGCGTGAGGTGGTATCTGAGTGTGGTTTTGATTTGTATTTCCCTGATGAGGAGCGATGTTGAGCATCTTTTCATGTGCCTGTTGGCCCTCTGGATGTCTTCTTTAGAGAAGTGTCTATTCATGTTTTCTGCCCATTTCTTCACTGGATTATTTGTTTTTCGGGTGTGGAGTTTGGTGAGCTCTTTACAGATTTTGGATACTAGCCCTTCAGACAAACTAGACTTTAAATTAAAGGTTGTAATAAGAGTTGAAGAAGGGCATTATATAATAATTACAGGGTCTATCCATCAAGAAGAACTAACAATTATAAATGTCTATGTGCCAAATACGGGAGCCCCGAAATATATAAAACAACTACTCACAAACATAAGCAACCTTATTGACAAGAATGTGGTATTGCAGGGGACTTTAACACTCCACTTACAGAAATGGATAGATCATCTAGACACAGCATCAATAAAGAAACCAGGGCCCTGAATGATACATTGGATCAGATGGACTTGACAGATACATTTAGAACTCTGCATCCCAAAGCAACAGAATATACTTTCTTCTCGAGTGCACATGGAACATTCTCCAAATAGATCACATACTGGGTCACAAAACAGCCCTTCATAAGTATACAAGAATTGAGATCATACCATGCACACTTTCAGACCACAATGCTATGAAACTTGAAATCAACCACAGGAAAAAGTCTGGAAAACCTACAAAAGCACGGAAGTTAAAGAACACCCTACTAAAGAATGAATGGGTCAACCAGGAAATTAGAGAAGAAATTAAAAAATATATGGAAACAAATTAAAATGAAAATGCAACAATCCAAACGCTTTGGGATGCAGCAAAGGCAGTCCTGAGTGGAAAATACATTGCAATCCAGGCCTATCTCAAGAAACAAGAAAAATATAAAATACAAAATCTAACAGTACACCAAAGGAAATAGAAGCAGAACAGCAAAGACACCCCAAACCCAGCAGAAGAAGAGAAATAATAAAGATCAGAGCAGAAATAAACAATATAGAATCTAAAAAAACTGTAGAGCAGATCAATGAACCCAAGAGTTGGTTTTTTGAAAAAATAAACAAAATTGATAAACCTCTAGCCAGGCTTCTCAAAAAGAAAAGGGAGATGACCCAAATAGATAAAATTATGAATGAAAATGGAATTATTACAACCAATCCCTCAGAAATACAATCAATTATCAGGGAATATTATGAAAAATTATATGCCAACAAACTGGACAACCTGGAAGAAATAGACAAATTCCTAACAGCCACACACTTCCAAAACTCAAACAGGAAGAAATAGCAAACGTGAACAGACCCATAACCAGCGAAGAAATTGAATCAGTTATCAAAAATCTCCCAACAAATAAGACTCCAGGACTAGATGACTTCCCTGGGGAATTCTACCAGACATTTAAGGCAGAGATAATACTGATCGTTCTCAAGCTGTTCCAAAAAACAGAAAGGGAAGGAAAACTTCCAGACTCATTCTATGAATCCAGCATTACTTTGATTCCCAAACCAGACAGAGACCCAGCAAAAAAAGAGAACTACAGGCCAATATCCCTGATGAACATGGATGCAAAAATTCTCAACAAGATACTAGCAAATCGAATTCAACAGCATATAAAAAGAATTATTCGCCATGATCAAGTGGGATTCATTCCTGGGCTGCAGGGCTGGTTCAATATTCGCAAATCAATCAATGTGATACATCACATTAATAAAAGAAAAGAACAGAACCATATGATCCTGTCAATCGATCAGAAAAAGCATTTGACAAAATTCAGCATCCTTTCTTAATAAAAACGCTCGAGAAAGTCAGGATAGAAGGAACATACTTAAACACCATAAAAGTCATTTAAGAAAAGCCCACAGTTAACATCATACTCAATGGGGAAAAACTGAGCTTCCCCCCTGAATTCAGGAACACGACAGAGATGTCCACTCTCACCGCTGTTGTTTAACATAGTGTTGGAAGTGCTAGCATCAGCAATCAGACAACAAAAGGAAATCAAAGGCATCAAAATTGGCAAAGATGAAGTCAAGCTTTCATTTTTTGCAGATGACATGATACTATACATGAAAAACCTGATAGACTCCACCAAAAGTCTGCTAGAACTGACACATGAATTCAGCAAAGTCTCAGGATACAAAATCAGTGTACAGAAATCAGTTGCATTCTTATACACTAATAATGAAGCAACAGAAAGACAAATAAAGAAACTGATCCCATTCACTACTGCACCAAGAATCATAAAGTATCTAGGAATAAACCTAACCAAAGATGTAAAAAATCTGTATACTGAAAACTATAGAAAGCTTATGAAAGAAATTGAAGAAGATACAAAGAAATGGAATAACATTCTATCCTCAAGGATTGGAAGAATAAATATTGTTAAAATGTCAAAACTACCCAAAGCTATCTACCCATTCAATGCAATCCGAATCAAAATTTCACCAGCATTCTTCTCAAAGCTAGAACAAGCAATCCTAAAATTTGTATGGAACCACAAAAGACCCCAAATAGCCAAGTAATATTGAAGAAGACCAAAGCAGGAGGCATCACAATCCCAGACTTTAGCTTCTACTACAAAGCTGTCATCATCAAGACAGCATGGTATTGGCACAAAAACAGACACATAGACCAATGGAATAGAATAGAGTCTCCAGAATTGGACCCACAAAAGTATGGCCAACTAATCTTTGTTAAAGCATGAAAGAATATGCAATGGAAAAAAGGCAATCTCTTTAACAAATGGTGCTGGGAGAATGGGACAGCAACATGCAGAAGGATGAAACTAGACCACTTTCTTACCCCATTCACAAAAGTAAACTCAAAATTGATGAAGGACCTGAATGTGAGACAGGAAACCATCAAAACCCTAGAGGAGAAAGCAGGAAAAGACCTCTCTGACCTCAGCCGCAGCAATTTCTTACTTGACACATCTCCAAAGGCAAGGGAATTAAAAGCAAAAATTAACTATTGGGACCTCATGAAGATAAAAATCTTCTGCACTGCAAAGGAAACAATCAAAAAACTAAAAGGCAACCGACGGAATGGGAAAAGATATTTGCAAATGACATATCGGATAAAGGGCTAGTATTCAAAATCTATAAAGAACTCACCAAACGCTACACCCGAAAAACAAATAATCCAGTGAAGAAATGAATGGACACTTCTCTAAAGAATACATTCAATTGGCCAACAGGCACATGAAAAGATGCTCAACGTCGCTCCTCATCAGGGAAATACAAATCAAAACCACACTCAGATACCACCTCACGCAGTCAGAGTGGCTAAAATGAACAAATCAGGAGACTATAGATGCTGGCGAGGATGTGGAGAACCGGGAACCCTCTTGCACTGTTGATGGGAATGCAAACTAGTGCAGCCGCTCTGGAAAACAGTGTGGAGGTTCCTCAAAAAATTAAAAATAGATCTATCCTATGACCCAGCAATAGCACTGCTAGGAATTTACCCAAGGATACAGGAGTGCTGATGCATAGGGGCACTTGTAGAATGCATTGGGCATTCTACCCCAATGTTTATAGCAGCACTATCAACAATAGCCAAATTATGGAAAGAGCCTAAATGTCCATCAACTGACAAATGGATAAAGAAGGTGTGGTTTATATATACAATGGAATACTACGTGGCAATGAGAAAGAATGAAACATGGCCTTTTGTAGCAACGTGGACGGAACTGGAGCATGTTATGCTAAGTGAAATAAGTCATACAGAGAGAGACAGATATCATATGTTTTCACTCTTATGTGGATCCTGAGAAACTTAACAGAAGACCATGGGGGGAGGGAAAAGGAGGGGAAAAGTTAGAGAGGGAGGGAGGCAAACCATAAGAGACTCTTAAAAACTGAGAATAAACTGAGGGTTGATGGGGGGTGGGAGGGAGGGGAAAGTGGGTGATGGGCATTGAGGAGGGCACCTATTGGGATGAGCACTGGGTGTTGTATGGAAACCAATTTGGTAATAAGTTTATTTTAAAAAAATGAAAATGAAAAGACAAGAACAGACTGCAAGAAAACATTTGCAAATTATATATCTGAACAAGGGCTTGTTTTCAAAACCCATAAAGAACTCTCAACTTTCAAGAATAATAAACAACTCAGCATATAATAGTCCAAAGAACTGAGCAGACATTTCACCAAAGAAGATACATAAGTGGCAAAACAGCACATGAAAACTGTCCAAAATCATTAACTATTCAGGAAATACAAAGCAAAACCACAACAAGGTATCACTACTGACCTATTCAAAGGACAGAATTAAAAACTTGACAATACCAGGTTCTGACAAAGGTAGAGAAAACCTAGAAATGTTATTCTCTGCTGGTAATATGCTACCCTTTGGAAAACAGTTTAAAAGTGTTTTATGAAATTATACACTCACCATAAGACCCATCTTGACTGCTCTTAGGAACGTATCCAATTGTAATGGGAACTTACATTCATGCAAAAACCCATACATGAATATTTATAGTAGTTTCACTCATAATTTCAAATATCTGAAAATAACCCAATACCTCTCAACCGAAAAAGGGATAAGCAAACTCTCATATATCCATAAGATGGAATAGTACTCAGCAATAAAAATCAATGAACTACTGATAAACACAGTGATATCCATAACTCTTAAATGCATAATAGTAAGAGAAAGAAGCCAGATTGAAAAGACCACATACTGGACATGATCTTATATATAAAGAACCCTAAATGTTCCACCAAAAACTGTCAGAACTAATAAACAAATTCAATGAAGTTGCAAAATGCAAAATCAATATACAAAATCCAGCTGCAAGGGCACCTGCGTGGCTCAGTCGGTTAAGCATCTGACTTCGGCTCAGGTCATGATCTCATGGTTCATGGGTTCGAGCCCCGCATCGGGCTTTGTGCTGACAGCTCAGAGCCTGGAGTCTGCTTCGGATTTTGTGTCTCCCTCTGTCCCCCTCCTGCTCACACTCTGTCTCTCTAAAATAAATAAATCTAAAAAAATTTTTTAATAAAAAAATTTTTAAAAATCCAGTTGCATTATACATACTAGCAATTAACCATCCAAAAACCAAATTAAGAAAATCTCATTTATAATGCCATCAAAAAGAATAAAATACTTAGGAATAAATTTAACCAAGGAAATGAATAATTTGCACCCTTAAAATGATATGACATTGATGAAGAAATTAAAGATACAAATAAAAGGAAAGATATCCTGTGTTCATGGATTGAAAGAATAAATATTATTTAAATGTCCATACTATCCAAGTTAATCTGCAGATTCAATACAATCCCTAACAAAACTCCAATGGCAATTTTCACAGAAACTGAAAAAAAAATCATAAAATTCAGAAAGAACCCCAAAGACCCCATGTAGCCAAAACAATCTTGAGAAAGAAAAAAGCTAGAGACATCACGAAATATATTACAAAATTATGGTAATCAAGAGTATAGTTCTGGCATTAAAACAGGTATGCAGACCCATGGAATAGAAAAGAAAGCTCAGAAATAATTACATGTATATACAGTCAATTGATCTTTGAAAACAGGGCCAGGAACACACTGTGGAGAAAGGAAAGTTACTTTGTAATGCTTGGAAAACTGGATATCAATATGCAAAAGAATGAAATTGGACCTGAGCTATTGTTTGAACATTTATATTCCCCAAAACTCATATTTTCAAATCCTAATGTCCAATGTAATGGTATTAGGAGGTGTGCCTTTGGAAGGTGATTAGATCACGAGGGCAGAGCTCTCATGAATGAAATTAATACCCTTATGAAAAAGCTTGTTGGTGAGGCTGTAGAAAAGGTGAAACCTTTATAAACTGTTGGTGGGAATGTAAATTGGTGCAATCACTGTGAAAACCACTATGAAAACTCCTAAAATAATTAAAAGTAGAACTATTCCTATGATATAGCAATCCTACCTCTAGGTATATATATATCCAAAGGAAATGATATCAGTACCTTGAGATATCTGCACCCCCATGCTCACTGAAGAGTTATTCACAATAGCCAAGATACAAAAACAACCCAAGTGTCTGTTAATGATGAAGGGACAAAGAAATGAGGCATATATAAACAGTGGAATATTATTCAGTCATAAAAAGGGAAATTCTGCCTTTTGAGACATGGATGAACCTGGAGGACGTTAAGTGAAATAAGCCAGATACATAAAGGCAAATACTATATGACCTCATTTATATGTGGAAGCAAAAAAAAAAAGTCAAATTTATAGAGGCAGAGGGGAAAATGTTGATTGCCAGGGACAAGGAGTTGGCAAAATGATGTTCAAAAACTAGAAACTTTCAGTTATAAGATGAATAAATTCTGAGGATCTAATATACAGCATGGTGTCTCTGGTTATTAATACTCTTATTATTTACTTGAAATTTGCTAAGAGTACATTTTAAGTGGTCTTACCATTTAAAAAAAAAGAAAAAATATGTGAGGTAATAGATGCGTTCATGAGTTTGATTGTGGTAACCACTTCACAATGTGTACATATATCAAATCATCACATATTGCATCTTAAATCTATACAATTTCAATTAGTCAATTATACCTCAATAAAGGTAGAAGAAAAAAGGACTCTATCTGGATGATTCAATTCATATGACATTCTGGAAAAGATAGAACAATAGGGATAGAAATAGATCAGAATTGTCCAGGATCTAGAGGCCAGAGTAGAAGGGGCCTACAAAGATACATGGAGAAATGTTTTTGGTGATGAAACACTCACATACTGATGGTGATGGTGTTTACCATACCATACATAACTGTATGTATTTGTCAAAACTTGGGGGAACGTAGACTAAAAAGGATGAAATATGTACTATGAAGATTATATCTTATTTAAAAGTGGGGTAAAACATTTTCTACACTGAAACAACAGACACTTGGAAAACAATACAAGATTCTATTTGCAAAAGAGCATAAAAGAACTTTACTCAAAAAGACTACATTTACAAAGAAACACACTAGGTCTATATGAACATCAAAGAAGGTTTGTTAAATGAAAAGACCTACCCAGTTTTTGGATGAGAATTCTCAATTCTCTAAAGATATTAGCTCTTTCTAAATCAAATCGCATTGAAAATATTAATTAAACTTAGTTTTTACTAGAGTAACCTATTAAATCTTTATGTTAAAACATAAATATGAAAGAATAGACACAGTTCTGATAAGAAATAGTATGGAGTACTAGGCTTGTCAGACATCAAGGTGTCTTATAAATAAAGTGCAATTGCATTGTATCTTAAATGGCACATGAATTTAAAAAAATGGAAAATAATAGAGTCCTAATTGGATGTAAGCATATGCCATACTTTAGAATACAAACTTAGGACATCAAAGCAATGGGGGAGAAGAAGGATACATCTGTACAAATACCTAGAAAAATAAATAAAATTTAATCTCTAGTAACTCCTTACATCAAAATGTAGATGGATCAAAAAATTCAATGTAAAATATATGACCACAAAACAATGAAAAAGTTAAATGTTGGAAAGCATGTGGAAGAATATTTTGTTAACACTGAAATAGTGAAAGATGTTCTGAGCAAGATACAAAAGCCAAAGAAATTATTAAGAGATTTGATTATATAAATGTAATAATATTTCTACATGACCAAAAATATTCTGCATGCTATAATAATATCCAAACTGAATCATATCCAAATTGAATATACACATACAATGGTGAAAGGGATAGCTTCTTCACTGTATGACTAAATCACACAAATCCACGTGGAAAAGATCAGCAATCAAATAAAGCAGGTAAAAGTCATTAATATATAATTCACAAAAGAATAATAATTTTAAACATATGAATAGATGCTCAAGTTCAATTATAGTTACTGAATTTCAATTAAAGTAATGAAACACAAGTCCTTTAATCAGATTCTAAAATACCATAAATGTTTGTCAAGCACTGGTTGATGAGAATGTGCACAAAAAGGTGTTTTCTAGACCAAGGGAAGTAGTGTAATTTGGTCCAAGCTCATGGATGATATTTGGGCAATAACTCCATTATCAACGATTTTAAATACACATACCAAATGATGGAACAATTCCACTTCTAAAACTCATACTTGAAAATTTTCACAAAGACAGAGTTATTGACCATAGAAAAAGGCTCAGGAACATGAAAAGGACTGGAAACACTAATTTTACTGTATCTTTATAGAGAAGTTTTAGGCAGTATGAGGAACCTGAGAATGAATTACATCTATAGACTGATACGGAAAGATCTTCAGAGGCTGAATAGTAAGTACACAAGTTATACACAGAGACATAAACACAAACACATATATGGAAATATGATTTTATTAGCAAAGATTATTAATTGAGAAGTCTTAGAAACAATGATACTCTTAGTATACTGATTACATATAGAACAGGGAGACTACAGCGAGAGATGGGGAGGATGTTTATTCCATACTATGTCCCCTTAGTATGGATTCTATTTTTAATGTTTATTATTATCTACTATACTTTCAAATATATCTTAAAATGTTGGGGCACCCGGATGGTTTAGTTGTTTAAGTGTCCTACCCATGATTTCAGCTCAGGTCATGATCTTGTGATTCATGAGATAGAGCTCTGTGTAGGGCTTTGCACTGACAGCAAGGAGGCTGTAGGGGGTTCTCTCTCTGTCCCCCCACCTCCACTCTTCTCTCTCTCTCTCTCTCTCTCTCTCTCTCTCTCATAAAATGAATAAATTTTTTAAAGTAACTATTACACTAAAATCTCATATGTAATGGAAAGAAATTAAATAAAGAAAGTCTATATAGCAACAAACATTTTAACAATGAAAAGAATATAAATAAAAGACAAGAAACTGAATAGAAATAAAATTAAGAATGAAAATAAGAGTAATAAAAGTAAATGGAGCAACTAATTATGAATTAGCGTAACTCTGTATTTCACTTATGTTTTCATTGCAGATTATTTATTGACTCCAACTGTAAATGCATTTACAGTAAAAAGGACTTCAACACTTGAGAAGACTGGCCCTAATGCTAAGTTACTCCCTTCATGAGGGATGATACACTCACTTGCTACTTCATGTGCACATTCTCCCCCACAGCTGCGTTATAGCATTTGTCATATCAGAATTTCTCAGAGTGTAGATCAGGGGGTTCAGCATGGGGGTTATGACCGTATAAAACACACTCAATGATTTGTCAACGGGGAAGGTCTTAGCAGGTCTCACGTACATGAAAATACATGGCACAAAGAAGAAAACCACCACAGTGATGCGGGAACCACAGGTCTGGAGGGCTTTCCCCCTCCCTTCCGGACTAAGGTTCTTTAGAGAGTGAAAGATGACACCATAAGAGACGAGCAAGAGCACAGACACAATTGTGCACATCATCCCTCCATTGGCCACCACTAACAGGCCAATGACATATGTGTCAGTACAAGCAAGTCTCAGTAAGGGGTACATTTCACAGATGAAATGATCAATGACATTGGGACCACAGAATGGGAGACTATAAATTGTGCTAACTTGAATGGCTGAATGCAGAAAACCTCCAACCAGGACCCTACCAGCAGCACAACACACACCTCTTGCCTCATGACAACCAAATAACGCAAGGGCTTACAGATGGCCACATAGCAGTCATAAGCCATCACCAGCAGAAGAATGACCTCTGATCCACCGAAAAGGTGCTCTGTAAATAGCTGGGTCATACAAGATTGGAAGGATATGGAGTTTTTCCCAAACAACAAGTCTGAAATCAATCTGGGGGAAATAGTAGAGAAATAAATGACATCCATAAAGGATAAGTTAGCAAGAAACAAGTACATAGTTGAGCCCAGGGTCTTACTGACAGCTAGAGTCACCACAGTGAGCAGGTTGCCCACCACGGTCAAAATATAGAAGAGCAAGAACATAATAAAAAGGACCTTGTGTTCCTTTCCATCCTGTGTGAGGCCCAAGAGGACAAAGTGGGTTACATTGTTTCTGGATGCCATCCAGTCTGCATAGGAGCTGACTTCTCACATTAGAAGCAGGTGATCTACAAAACAAGGGGGGGGGGGGAGGGAACACTTAAATGCATTATAAGATTAATTTTTATTGATTAATTCAATTAAAGAATGTAGGACTACCTGTTTGTGTGGAGTGTTTCATAGATGCTGCGATTTCCAAGTTGAATAAGCCATGCTTTCATATACTCAGTGATAAATACATAATAATCACATTAATTTAATAAAAATATTATGAAAAGGGTTACACAATGCAAAGATCATGGGTAAGAATATATCAACCAAAGAGTAAATGCAATCAGAGAAGACTTCCCAGAGAAAACAAGGCTTTAGCTGACTTTTAAAGGGAAAATGGAAGGACAAGAAAAGAGAACAAGGGAATTCACGACAAGATGCACAGTTTATAAAGTCACAAAAGTAAAATATTTGAGACTGATTTAAGGTAATTGACATATTCAAATTGAATGGATCAAATTAGGAATGGGAGGTCACTTCCCTGGTTGGATATGCCCCATTTTCCTGACCAATAAATGTGGAAGCATTCCACTATTGTGTCTCTCCCTTAACTTCATATATGCAACATCTCCAACTTTGGACATCTCCAATTGGGTATCAGTTCAGGACTTATAAAACCAATTTTTTACTTTTCAGCAACAAACATAGGTGGTCCCCACCTCATTAAATGGAACCATCTTCCATGTCATTGCTCAGACAAAAAATATCACAGTGCCCTTCTTGTTTTCTTGCTCTTATATCACATATTGATCTCTTCAACAAATCTTTAACCTCCTTTAAAATATATCACAAATTTGGGGCACCGGCAGCAGGGGGCTTAGTCAGTTAAGCATACAACTTGAGCTCAGGTCATGATCTCATGGTTTGCGAGTTCAAGCCTCACGTAGGGCTCTGTGCTGACAGCTTGGAGCCTGGAGCCTGCTTCAGATTCTGTGTCTCCCACTCTTTCTCTGCCCTCCCCAATGCGCTCTCTCTCTCTCTCTCTCAATAATAAACATTTAAAAATATATGTATATATCACAAATTTAATCATTTCCCTCCCCTCCCCACTTCTTATGTCCCACCACACTAGCCTTGTCCCTCCCCTTTCATTCTGGCTTCCATCAATTGGTTCTCTTGATGCAACTTAAAAATGATCCTTTTTAAATATGATTCTGATCTATTACTCCACTGCTCACAATGCCTACAGTGGATTCCAATCACACACTCACAACTTAATGAATCACAGTTCATCTTACAGTAACAGGAATTATAATCCCCATTTCACAGTTAAACAAACTGAGGCTCATCAGATCATCTAATTAATTTTCCCAAGGTCACCCATTTTTAAGTGATAAAATTAGAATTGGAATGAAAGTTTCCTTTATCTCGAGGTGATCTCACTTTTACATAATAAAGATAGTCAACACAATTGCAAAAGCTGGTTTCCACTATTTACTGTTAGTCTTATCTTGTGAAGGCAAATCCACAATCTGAAGGAACACTTTTTACTCATTTCCAACCACGTGGATTTCCTCTGTCATCCACTTTGACAAGAAAGGACAAAAAGTTGCATTATTACATGAGGATATATTTTCTTTCAATCAACTGTCTATCCATTTTCTCTGTGGAGTCTCCTTCTTATTCAGAAGGTTGTTTTTATTTGCACTGTAGACTACATCCTAGGAATTTCATGGTCTACACAGAAAAACAAAAATTGATCGCATTAGGATAATTTATCAAAAAGACAAGGAATTCCTATCCTTACATAAGGAGAGAGCCACCAGCCATTTCCCAAGGAGACCTTCTCAGGTAATTTCTTTCCCACTAATTTCTAAATAGAAAATACCATTCAGCTAGTGAGTCCTTATCATTCTATAGTATTGGTTTGGGCAGAATAGTTGACTTGAAATTTGAGAGGCACTCTTGTACTTTTTCTTAAGCAATATTTTAAGCCTAAGAAGGACCTCCTGAAAATGTTATCAGTTCTAGCATCTTCTGCCCCATACAGGCAAAGATAACTGGACATTTCATCCCTTCTGACCACATTCTTCATTAAGTTATAGGATTGGAAAGTGTCCAAGACTGATTCTTGCTTAATTACATAATTCACTCAGATTTTCGCAAAAGTTTGAAAGCACATCTAAATGTAAGATACTACTAGACTAAATCACATAATGAAGGCCTACAAGATATAACATGGAGCAAAAACAAAACAAAACACAAAAAGCTTTAAAACCATTATGAGACCTTTGCCAGTCAAGAATAAAATTTCAGCCGTTATTTTGTTCCAGTAAAGATTAATTTATCATATATTTCCCCACTTGTCATATAATGTTTTTCCTTCACTTTATTTAATACTCAATTAACTCTGCCTAGAAGTGTTGTTACATATTTTAAATATTTATTCATAAATTTTAATGTAATCACTATTCAAGTTTTTTTGTTTAAGTATTTTTCTTATATGGAGCAACTCTTTAATGATAGGAAATGTACTAAGAGTGAGGATACAGCAATTAACGATGGGAAAAATCATGTATAAGGTCCTTCCTGAATGAGGCCTATATTCTCATAATAAAGTCAGACAGTAAATAAGGGGACAATTTAGTAAGCTAATTACAGTCTTCATCAGTGCTAATAAGAGAGCAAACAGGGTACTCAGAGAGAATTCTACTATGGAGAAGGTGACCAGGGAAGGCCTTTCTTCAAAGTTGATGCTTAAGCTGAGATTCACAGGATAGAAAGTGGCTACCATCAGAAAAACTGTTATAGTAAGTAAGCCAAATAACCTCATGTCACTAAAAATGTCACAGGGATTTTTATCCCAGTGCCATGTTGAAAAGGAGGGGTGATCATGGGCACTTTCATCTTGTTCCTGATTGGGAAAGCTTTCAACCTTTCCCTGTTGAGTGTGATGTTACCTGTGGATCAGTCATACGTGGCCTTTCTTATGTTGGGGTACATTCCTTCTACACCCAATTCGTTGGGAGTTTTCTGGTTTTGGTTGTTCTGTTCTGTTTTGTTTTGTTTTCACAGAAAGACGCTGAATTTCTGTGCTACCAATGACAACCCAGAGAGGGAATTAAGACAATACTTCCATTTACAATAGCTTCAAAGAGAGCAAAGTACTTGAGAATAAACTTAAACAAGGAAGCAAAAGTTTTGTACAATGAAAAACTACAAAATGTTGCTGAAAAATATTCTAGAAGACACAATTAAATGGCATGAACTGATGTGGCTCATGTTATTAATGAACTCATGAGTTATTAATGAACTCATGTGGCTCATGAACTGATGTGGCTCATGTTATTAATACTACCTAAAATAATCTACATATTGAATGCAATCCCTATCAAAATCAAAAAAAAAAAAGTTTTTTGTTGAAATAAATAAATCCATCCTAAGATTCTGGTGGAAACTCCATGCAGCAAGATAACCTTGGGAAACAAACAAACAGTTGAGGACTTCCTGGTTCTAAAACTTATTACAAAGCTATAGTAATCGAAACAGTATGGTGTTGGCATAAAGATGGACATAACAATGGAATAAAATACAGAGCCTATAAATAAACTTTTGTATATGTCTTCAAATGATTGTCAACAGGTGACAAGAACATTCATGGGGAGAGGAGAGGTGGTTTAAAAAAATGGTGCTGTGAAACTGGATATCCACAAAAAAACAAAAATGAAACTGAACCCTTAATGCACAGCATATACAAAAATTAACTTAAAATGGAACAAAGACCTCAACTACTAGACAGAACTATGAGATTCTTGGAAGAAAACATGAAAGAAAAATTCATAACTTTGGGTTTGGCAATAATTTCATGGGTAGGACACCAAAACCACAGGCGAGAAAAGAAAAAATGCATAAATTACTTTATCAAATTTAAGAACTTTTATACACCAAAAGACACTATCAACAGACCGAAAAGGTATCCCACAAAGGAGAGAAAATATTTGCAAATGATATATTTGATAAGGTATTAATATCAATACTATATAAAGAAGTACTGCATCTCAAAAAATAAAAGAACCTGATGAAATACAAGCAAAGGGGGGCACCTGGGTGCCTCAGTAGGCTAAGCGTCCAACTCTTGATTAAGGCTCAGGTCATGATATCACAGTTTGTGAGTTTGAGTCTCACATGAGTGGCTGCAAGGACAAAGCCTCTCACACATGCCACCTGAAAGAGGAAGCCATATCCCTGTCACTCATGATGATTTCATAGTACAGGGTTTTCAGATGGCCACATGGATGCTCAGCAAAGACTTAAGTCGTGTATTTCCTAACAGAGATGGTTTTCTTACAGCAAAAGTGGCAGCGCCTGAGAGCGCAGAGCATGCTTGGGATTCTCTCTCTCCTCCTCT
Source organism: Acinonyx jubatus (assembly GCF_027475565.1). Classification (NCBI taxonomy): domain Eukaryota; kingdom Metazoa; phylum Chordata; class Mammalia; order Carnivora; family Felidae; genus Acinonyx; species Acinonyx jubatus. The sequence goes on from NC_069390.1 coordinate 14,827,283, forward strand.
CTCTGCCCCTCCCCCACTTGCTCTCTCTCCATCTCAAAGTAAATAAATAAACATTAAAAAAAATTTTTTTTAATGAGAAAAGGACTTCAGTAGACATTTCTCCAGAAGAGATGCATGAATGCCCTATAAGCACATAAAAAGATGTGCTTACATTACATTAATCATTTTCCTTAGGAAAGGCACTTCAAAACCATCATGCAATACCATTTCACATCCAATGGGAGAGCTATTACCAAAAAATGTAATGATAACAACACATGTAAGAAAGTGGAGAAATGGGAACAACCGTGCATTCTGGTAAAATGATGTAGCTGCTATGGAAAATGTTATGGTAGTTCCTAAAAAATTAAGCAAAAAATTATTATATGATCCACAATTGGGGTATATACACAAAATCATGGAAACCACAGTCTCAGACAGATATTTCTATATCTATATTCATGGCACTATAATTCATAATAGACAGAAAGTAGAAGCAGCCAAGGTGTCTACTGACAGATAAATGTATGAACAGTGTGAGGTTTATGTACACAACGGGTTATTATTCACCCTTAAAAATGAAGGAAATTCTGACACATGCTAACACATACATTCACTTATTGAGTGAAATAAGACAGTCACAAAAAGACAATTTAACGTATGATTCCACTTACATATGGGGCTTAAAGTAGCCAAATTCATAGACAGAAAGTAAGTAGAATGGTATCTTCTAAGGCCCAGAGAAAGGGAAATAGAGAATTAATGTTTAATGAGTGTGGAATTTCAATCTGGGAAGATGAAAAAGCTTTGGAGGCAGATGGTGCTTGTGTTTGCATAACCAAGATGAATTAACTTAACTAACTATCATGACAATGTGAATTAACTCAACGCCCCTGAACTATGTACTTACAAATGGCTAAAACTGCAAGTTTGTTATTTGTATTTTACTACAAGTTAAAAACTAAGTGTAAAAACTAAGTTGACTTCATTAAAAGGTGCATGATGTCAACACAAAGCACAGCACAATAGCAAGAGTACATGCAGAACTCTTTGGCTTTACGTACACCTCTTTAGAAAGTAGTATGTCATTCAACAACAAAGCTAGTAAACGAAAATCTCCAGAGCTGTGTCCTGATAATCTGCATTTACAAGAACTCTAATTCAGATAGTATGTTAAACTTTGACAATCAATTAGACATACATAAGTCTAAATACGCTATTTTTACAATGATAAATAATTTCCTGCCTGGACCTTTCCTCACAGTGCCTATATGTGAAAATAAACATACTTGGGACAAATAGTGTTCATGTGCCTCTGCACCACAGAAAGTATCTTCTTATCTCTTTTCCATTAAAGAGACCAACATTTAATAAAGTTACGGATATCTCTCAGTTACCTTTTTTCCTCCAGAACTTCCTCACAGCATTTTTCACCTCCAAATTTCTGAGTGCACAGGTTTAAGAAGTTTAACAAGGGAGTTACTGTGGTATACAACCCAGCCACAACTTGATCAGTGGAAAAGGTGGTGATTGGGTACAAATATATAAATATATGGACACAATACTAAGACCACCACAGTGACGTGAGGGACACAGGTGGACATGGCTTTGTGTCTCCTCTTGAAGCTATAGGTCTTCAGGGAGCAAGAGTAGTAGAAGATGACCACCTATGAGACCATCAAGAAGAAAATGTTAACAGGTCAATGAACCCACTGTCGACAGCAACAAAGAGACCAAGGGTACGATTGGGTCCATGCAGACAACTTTCAAAAACGGGTTTACATCACACACAAATGGTCTATGACATTGGGGCCACACACACACAGCCACACTGTGAAGAGGACCTGAATGGCTGCTGGGACAAAGTCTCTAGCACATGCCACCTGAAAGAGGAAGCCATATCCCTGTCACTCGTGATGATGTCATGGTGCCAGGGTTTGCAGATGGCCATATGGATGCTCAGCAAAGACATAAGGCATGTACTTCCTCAAAGAGATGGTTTTCTTACAGAAAAGTGCCAGGCAGCATTTCAGGGGTCATGGAGGATGAACAGCAGACTTCTAGAAGGGATAAGTCATACAGGTGGAAAATGGAAGCAGTACCCAATGTTAAATGTCAAGACCCAGTGGGGGATAACAGTTCTCAGCACTCGGAAGAGGTAAATTTCCTTAATCTTCTCTAATTGAACCTTCTTGAAAATCATAACTGACTTTGGTTTTATAACTATGCTATTTTAAACCTGTTTAACTTCATTGTAAACTTATTGTAATGTTAAACTTGTATTATCTTATTTAAATGTAAACTTACTATTTCATTTTAAACTTGATTTGGAAATGTAAATATGCAAAACTAGACATAATTCTGAAAAAGCATATTAAGGAGGGACTGCTGGTCTCATCACATATCAAAATGTGTCATTGTATCAAAGCAACTATATTTCATATCAACTGGGACATGAATAAAGAGATCAATGAAACATAATTGATTCCTGAATTGGATACAAACATATATGGGGCTTAGGAATATAATATCAGGATTTCAAGTCAATGGGAAAAATAAAAATATGCAACTATTAAAAACTCTTAAATTTTAGAAAATCCACTAAAATTCTCTCTTTTCAACTCATAGATCAAAATAAATTCCAAATGCAACAAAAGTTCTAATGCATGATACATAACCTCAAAAATACTTTAAAAATTAAGTGCTCAAATATAGTTGAAGAATATTTTGGTATGAACAAAGAGTCTTTAAAAAAAAATCCTTATTGGATTTAAAAGAAAACAGTGGGCACCTGAGTGGCTCAGTCAGTTAAGCATCCGACTTTGGCCCAGGTCATGATCTCACAGCTAGTGAATTTGAGCCCCACACTGTGCTCTGTGCTGACAGCTCAGAGCCTGGAGCCTGCTTCGGATTCTGTGTCTCCCTCTCTCGCTGCCCCTCCCCTGCTCAAGCTCTGTCTCTGTCTCTCTCTCACACAAATAAGTAAACATTAAAAAAAGTTTTTAAAGAAAACATCATTACACACCAAAAGCGTTCTACAGAGTGTACAGAAGTTAAAAACACACCAGTAGTCAGAAAGATAATACTTACATTCACAATAGTAAAAGGGATCCTTTCTTAGAATGTAATCAGTAAGAATCAGTATGGAAATGAGCAACAATTGAATGAAATAGGTAAAGGTATTAATAGATGATTCCCAGAAAAAGAAATACTAACCATATTCAATATCTGGAAAGATAAATTAAACAATAAGAAAGATTACAATTTAATCAGATTGTTCTATGCCACAAATATTCGTCAGTTACAGGTGGTTAAGAATGTGGACTGAAGTACCCTCACAGACAGTGAGCATCAGTGTAGCTACTGGGGCAATCTCTAGGACGGCACTTTGGCGATACCTATGAATATCGACATTTAACTATGTGATCATTGTTTCAAATACATATCTCAACAATTCCACTCCTAAGAACTCATACTTGCACTTATTTACAAGCATACAATCATAGCAAACTTCTTTGTCAAAAAAAAAAGGTTAGTAAAAACATGAACAGGAATGGATATATTTAGTTTAGTATATGTTAATAAGTAATGTGCAGTACAAGAAAACCTAAGAGATCTCTATGGACTAGTATGCAATATCTTCAAGATGTTACAAATGATTTCACTTATACGTGGAATTTAAAAAAAACAAAAACAAAAACAAAACCAGGAACAAACTCACGCATACAGAGAACACACTGGCAGTTGTCAGAGTTGAGGGGGATGGAGGGATAGGAAAATGGGTGAAGGAGATAAAGGGTACAGAGTTTCACTTATAAAATAATTACATCACAAGAATGAAAAGTATAGCATAGGGAACACATCCAATATGTTGTAGCAACTTGTTATGTTAACCAGATGGAAGCTACAATGATCATAATGAGCATTTCTTAGTGTACATGATAGTTCAGTCACTATGTTGTGTACCCGAAACTAAGATAATATTGTAGGACAATTTTTCAACTGAAAAATCAAAAATAAACAAAACTATCCTAAACTTAAAAGTTTATTTTAAAAAAAGTAAGTTGATAATAAAAACAAATATTTAAATACACAGAGAAAAATTTGCATACATAAATACAAATGATGTTAATACCTCAAGAGGCTTAAGAAACAGATTAAGTGACTTCCTCTGGGGAAGGAGGAATAGAGACCGTGTTGAGAGATGAGTAGGTAATTTATTCACATTTTATCCCATTATGTAAGGTGTTCTCTTTTACTATTCATTATTATCCATTACACATCAATTTTTCTTGTAAAAATAAAAGTGTTACACAAAATATTTTGCAGATAAGGCAACAGAAATTTACTGAACAAGACAGTCTATGCATCATTAGCATTATAATTAGCATAATAAAAAGAATTACCTGAAATAACAAGAATATAACTAAAATATTACTAAGTATCAAAAAAATTAAAAAACATAAGTTGATTGAAAATTAACCATAAAAATTTACTAAATAATCACGTATTGTTGACACCTTGCTATGAAGGTATTGCACCTTTCTAAATGAAGCAATCTCCAAGGGATAATGGACTATAGATTCTACCAGGGAGGGAAATTGTTATTAAAGCACAATTATCCAGTTCATCCTTTAAAAATAATTAAGTTCTTTGAACAAGGGAACTCAGAATCATTTTAAAAAGACATCTGCATTCTTATAAAATGGCATCCAATGTCAAATAATTCTCTTCATGGTGGATAATGCACTTATACACCAACAGATACGACATTTCTCATCCAGAGCTTCTTCATCGCATTTGTCATCTCAGAATTTCTCAGAGTATAGATCAGGGGGTTCAGCATAGGGGTTATAACTGTAAAAAACACACTCACTGATTTGTCAATGGGGAAGGTCTTAGCAGGTCTCACGTACATGAAAATACATGGCACAAAGAAGAAGACCACCACAGTGATGTGGGAACCACAGGTCTGGAGGGCTTTCTGCCTCCCTTCTAGACTAAGGTTCTTTAGAGAGTGCAAGATGACACCATAAGAGATGAGCAAGAGCACAAACACAATTGTGCACATCATCCCTCCGTTGGCCACCACTAACAGGCCAATGACATATGTGTCAGTACAGGCAAGTCTCAGTAAGGGGTACATTTCACAGATGAAATGATCAATGACATTGGGACCACAGAATGGGAGACTATAAATCGTGCTAACTTGAATGGCTGAATGCAGAAAACCTCCAACCCAGGACCCTACCAGCAGCACAACACACACCTCTTGCCTCATGACAACCAAATAACGCAAGGGCTTACAGATGGCCACATAGCGGTCATAAGCCATCACCAGCAGAAGAATGACCTCTGATCCACCAAAAAGGTGCTCTGTAAATAGCTGGGTCATACAAGATTGGAAGGATATGGTATTTTCCCCAAAGAACAAGTCCGAAATCAATCTGGGGGAAATGCAAGACGAATAAGTGACATCCATAAAAGATAAGTTAGCAAGAAACAAGTACATAGGGGAGCCCAGCGTCTTACTGACAGCTATAGTCACCACAATGAGCAGGTTGCCCACCACCGTCAAAATATAGAAGAGCAAGAATATAACAAACAGAAACTTCTGTTCCTTTCCATCCTGTGTGAGGCCCAGGAGGACAAAGAAAGTTACGTTGTTCTTTGATTCCATCCAGTCTGCATAGGACCTGATTCACATATTAGATGTAGGTTTCCTAGAAAACAAGGAGGGAAACTTAAATGCATAATAAGATTAATCTTTTATTGATTCATCAATTTAAAAAAAGTAGAAGACTACCTGTTTGTGTGGAGTATTTCACTGGTGCTGTGATTCCCAAGTTAAATAAGCCATGGTTTCCTACACTCTGAAAGAGCATACATAATGATCGCCAATGTAATAAGTGACACACAGTGTAGGAATATATCAATCAAAGAGCAATCACTGAAGACATCCCAGAAGAAGCAATGCTTTAGCTGAGTTATCTAGAGCAAAAGTGGAAGGACAAAAAAGAGGACAAGAGAATTCCATGGAAAGGTGCACAGTTCTTAAAGTCACAAAAGTGAAAAACTTGAGAACCATATAAGGTAACTGGCATATTTCAAGTGAGTGGATGAAATTCGGAATGGAAGGTCACCGCCCTGGAGTGTCTCATCCCTCTTTATTAGGGTCTTCGGTTGGATATCCCCCTTTTCCTGACCAATAAATGTGAAAGCATTCCACCCTTATGTCTCCCCTTAATTTTTAAACTTCACTGGGGCGCCTGGGTGCCTCCGTCGGTTGGGCAACTGACTTCGGCTCAGGTCATGATCTCACGGTTCGTGAGTTCGAGCCCGCGTCGGGCTCTGTGCTGACAGCTGGGAGCCTGAAGCCCGCTTCAGATTCTGTGTCTCCCTCTCTCTCTACCCCTCCCCTGCTCACATCCTATGTCTGTCTCTCAATAATAAATAAACGTTAAAAAAAAAATAAACTTCACATATGCAACATCTCTAACTTTGGACATCTCCAATAGGATATCAGTGCTGTACTTATAAAACTAAATTTTTCATTTTTCACCATAAGTCTAGTGTTCCACAATTCATTAAATGTCATTGCTCAGACAAGAAATATCACAGTGCCTTTATGTCTTTCTTATCTTCATGTCACATATTGATACCTTTAGCAAATACTATTAATGCCCTTTAAAACATATCACAAATTTGATCATTTCCCTTCCCTCCCCACTTCTTCTGACCCACTCCATTGGTTTCCTGCCACATCCCTCCCCTTGTACTCTGGTCTCCATCAGTACATCCTGCTCATGCAGCCCAATTGATCCTTTTTAAATCAGATTCTGATCTATCACTCCACTGCTCACAATGTCTACAGTGGATTCCAATCACACACTCACAACTCAATGAATCACAGTTCATGTGACCATAAGATGAGCTATAATTCCCAGTTCACAGGTGAACAAACTGAGGCTCAGATCACCTAGTTAATTTTCCCAAGGTCAGCCATTTTTAAATGATTAAACCAGAATCGGAATCAAAGTTTGCTTCATCTCAAGATGATCTCGCTTTTACTTAATAAAGAGAGTCACACAATTGCAAAGGCTGGTTTCCAGGACTTACTTTTAGTCTTAACTTGTGAAAGCAGATCTACAATCTGAAGGAACGCTTTCTACTCATTCCCAGCAACCTGGATTTCTTCTGTCATCCAGTTTGACAAGAGAGGGCAAAAGCTGCCTTATTACTTGAGGATATATTTTATTTCATTCGGTTGTCTATCCGTTTTCTCCATAAGGTCTCCTGGTTATTCAGAAGGTTGCTTTTAGATTTTAGATCACTTCCTAGGAATTCCATGGTCCACAGAGAAAACAAAAATTTATCACATTAGGATAATATATCAAAAGGGTAGTGAACTAACTATCCTTACATAAGAAAAATAGTCACCAGCCATCTCCCATTTTTCTCAAGCAACTTCTTTGCCTCTAATTTCTAAATAGAAAAATACATTCAACAGCTTAGTCATCCTCACTCTATAGTGTTGGTTTGGTCAGATTAGCCGACTTGATATTTTAAAGAGACATGCTTGGGCTTCTCCTTAGGTAATGCTTTAAGCCTAACAAAAACGTCCTCAAAAATGTGGATCAGTTGTTAAGAGCATGGCCTCTTCTTCCCCATGCAGGCAACCATCACTGGACATTTTATTCCTTCTAATCACACTCCTCACTAAGTCCTACAATTGGAAAGCTGCCAACACTGATTCTTGCTTAATTAAATTCACTGGGAATTTCCACAAAATCTTTTTAAAATACCTATATAAAGATACTATTAGGCCAAATCACATAATGAGGGTCAGAAAGATGTGACATAAACAAAACAAAACAGACAAAACAGCTTTAGAACCATTGTAAGACTACTGCCAGTCAAGAATAAAATTTCAAGCCAGTCATTTTGTTTTAGGAAAGGTTAATTTATCATATATTTCCCCACTTGCCATAGCAAGTTTTTCTTTCCATTAATATTCAACTTATGCTGCCTTGAATTGTCGTTAGATGCTGTAGATATTTACTCACAGATTTAGACATAACAACTATTTATTCAATTAGTAATTTTTTTTTCAAGTTGGACCTCCTATTTATTGCTAGGAACCATGCTGTAAGTGAGGGCACAGCAATTAATGAAATACGGGAAAGAATTATGCAACAGGTCCTTCCTGCTTGGACCTTACATTCTCATAGCAGAGTCAGGAAGTGAATAAGGGGACAATTTAGTAAGCTAATTAAAGTCTTCATCAGTGCTAATAAGAGACCAAACAGGGTACTCAGGGAGAATTCTACTATGGAGAAGGTGACCAGGGGAAGGCCTTTGTTCAAATTGAATGACTGATCTGAGATCCACAGGATAGAAAATGGCTACCATCAGAAAAATTGTTACAAGCAGTAAAATTAAGAAACATTACAAGCAATCTGTTCTCACTTTACTGATGGCATGTTCTATAAGTAGAAATGCTGACAATTTCACAGGGATTTTTATTCCAGTGCTATTTTGAAAAGGAGAGGTGAGCGTGGGCACTCTGATCTTCTTGAGTGTAGTGGGAAAGCTTTCAACCTTGCCCTGGTGAGTGTGATGTTACCGTGGATTGCTCATATATGGCCTCAATTATGTTGAGGTACATTCCTTCTCCTTTTTTTTAAGTTTATTTATTTATTTTGAGAGAGACAGAGGGGTGGGAGAGTCAGACAGAGGGAGAGACAGAACCCCAAACAGGCTCCACACTGTCAGTGCACAGCATGACGTGGGTCTGGAGCCCACAAACTGTGAGATCGTAACCTAAACCAAGATCAAGAGTCAGGCACTTAATGGACTGAGCCACCCAGATGCCCCAAGGTACATCCCTTCCATATACAACCTGTTGAGATGCTTATTTTATCATGAAAGATAATGAATATCTGTGCTACCAATGAGCAACCCAGAGAGGATTAAGGAAACAATTCCTTTTAGCGCAGCATCAAAAAGAACAAAGTACTTAAGAATACACTTAAACAAGGAAGTTAAAATCTTTATACGGAAAACTAAAAAATGCTGCTGAAAGCTATTCTAGAAGACACAAATAAATGGAAGAGTTTCATGAACTGATACAGTTCATATTAAGATGTCAATGCTACCTAAAATAATCTACAGATTCAATGCAATCCCGATAAAAATAAAAAAAATATATATTTTTTTGCTGAAAGAGATAAATCCATCCTAAAATTCAGGTGGAAACTCAAGGCACTCCAAGCAGCCAGAATAACCTTGGAGAACAAACAAACAAACAAACAAACGGTTGGAGGACTTCCTGGTTCTAAAACTTACTACAAAGCTACAACAAACAAAACAGAATGATATTGGCATAAATAGGGACATAACAATGGAAGAAAATACAGAGCCTGGAGAGAATCCTTTACATATGTGATCAAATGATTTTCAACGGGTGACAAGAACATTCTTGGGGAGAGGACAGGTGATTCAAAACATGGTGTGGTGAAACTGGATATCCACATGCAAAAGAATGAAACAGAACCCTTCATGTACACCATTTACAAAAATTGACTCAAAAGGGATCAAAGACCTCAATTGTCAGCTAGAACTATGAAACTCTTGGAAGAAAACATGACAAAAAACTTCATAACTTTGGATTTGGCATTGATTATTTGGGTACAACATGAAAACCACAGGCAAGAAAAGAAAAAAACACAGAAATTACTTGATCAAATTTAAGAAATTTTGTACATCACAGGACACTATCAACAGGGAGATAAGGCATCCCACAAACAACAGACAATATTTTCAAAGGATATAGTTGATGATGTGTTAATATCCAGAATATATAACAAATTTCTACATCTCATTAACATAGAAAAACACCATCGTGATAAAAAATGGACAAAGGACGCTATGAAATTAGAAGACAACCACAAGAAAAATTTGGTCAGCCCTCAAACACATGGAAGTTAAAGAAAATCGTACTAAAGAATGAATGGTTACCTAGAAAATTAAAGAAGAAATAAAAAATATACGGAAGCAAGTGAAAATGAAAACATGAAAGTCCAAAACCTTTGGGATTAGCAAAGGCAGTCCTAAGAGGGAAGTATACTGCAATCTAGGCCTTTCTCAAGAAGCAAGAGAGGTCCCAAATACACAACCTAATGTTACACCTAAAGGAGCTAAAAAGGGAACAGCAGATAATCCTAAAGCCAGCAAAGGGAAATAATAAAGAGCAGAGCAGAAATAAATGATATAACAAAAACAAACAAACAAAACAGCACCACACATCAACAACACTAAGAACTGGTTCCTAGAAAGAGTCACAAAATTGATGAACCCCTAGCAGACTTCTCAAAAGTAAAAGAGAAAGGTCCCAAGTAGATAAAATCATGAATGAACAAGGAGGGATCACAACCAAGATCACAGAAATACAAACAATTGGGAAAGAATACTATGCCAAAAAACTGGGCAATCTGGAAGAAACGGACAAATTCAGAAACTCATAAACTAGCAAAACTGAAACAGGAAGAAATAGAAAATTTGAACAAAACACTAACCAGCAAAGAAATGGAATCAGCGATCAAAAATCTCCCAACAAAAAAAGTCCGGGGCTTTTTGTGGCAGCAAAATTCTACCAGACATTTAAAAGAGTTAATACCTATTCTTCTCAAACTTTTCCAAAACAGAAATAGAAGGAAAACTTCCAAATTCATTTTACAAGGCCAGCATTACTTTGATTCCAAAATCAGACAAAGACCCTACTAAAAAGGAGAATGACAAGCCAATATCCCTGATGAACATGGATACAAAAATTCTCAACAAGGTATTAGCAAATTGAATACAACAGTACATTAAAGGAATTATTACTCACCACAATCAAGTGGGATTTATTCCTGGACTACAACACAAATCAGTGTGATCCACCATATTAATAAAAGAAAGGATAGGAACCATATGACCCTGTCAATAGATGCAGAAAAAGTATGTGACAAAATATGGCATCCATTCTTGATAAAAGTCCTCAACAAAGTAGGGATCAATGGAACATATCTTAACATCATAAAGGCCACATACGAAAGACCCACAGCTAATATCATCCTCAATGGGGAAAAACTGAGAGCCTTTCCCCTATGGTCACGAATAAGACAAAAATATCCACTCCCAACATTGGTATTTAACATAGTACTGGAAGTCTTAGCCTCAGCAATCAGACAACAGCAGCAGCAGCAGAAGCAGCAGCAGCAGCAGCAGCAAGAACAACAACAAAAGGTATCTGATCAGCAAGGAAGAAGTCAAAATTTCATTATTTGCAGACAACATGCAGATGACACTATTTTCTACACAGCTTTTCTATGTAGAAAACCCAAAAGACTGCGCCAAAAAATTGCTAGAACTAATACATGAATTCATCAAAGTCACAGGATATAAAATCAACATGCAGCAATCTGTTGCACCTCTATACACCAATAAGGAAGCAGCAGAAAAGGAAGTGAAGGAATCAATCCCATTTACAAGGGTACCAAAAACAATATGATACCTACGAATAAACCTAAGTAATGAAGTGAAAGATCTCTACTCTGGCGGCACCTGGTTGGCTCAACTGCTCTGACTCTTGATTTGGGCTTAGATCATCATCAAACAGTTTGTGGAATCAAGAACCCTGTTGGGTTCTGCACTGATAACATGGACCCTGCTTGGGATTCTCTTTCTCTGCCCCTCGCCAGTGTTTGTACTTTCTCTCTCTCTCTCTCTCTCTCTCTCTCTCCCTCTCTCCCTCTCTCCCTCTCTCCCTCTCTCCCTCTCTCCCTCTCTCCCTCTCTCTCTCTCTCCCAAATAAATAACCATTAATAAATAGAAGATCTATATTCTGAAAACTGTAGAACATTGATGAAAGACATTGAAGAGGACACAAAGAAATGGAAAAGCATTCCATGGTTATGGATGGGAAGAACAAGCATTGTTAAAATATACTACCCAAAGAAATCTACACATTTAATGCAATCCCTATCAGTAACACCAGCATTTTTCAAAGAGCTATAACAAACAATCCTAAAATTTGTATGGAACCACAAAAGACCCCAAGTAGCCAAAGCAATCATGAAAAAGAGAAACAAAACTGGAGGCATCACCATTCCAGAATTCAAGCTATATTACAACACTATAGTCATCAAGACAGTTTTAAAAAAAGACAAATGTGATATAGAAACATTAGCAATGGAACGAAAAAGAAAACGGAGAAATGGACCCACAACTATATGGTCAACTAGTCTTTGACAAAGCAGCAAAGAACATCCAATGGAAAAAAGACAGTCTCTTCAACAAATGGTGTTGGGAAAACTGGACAGTGATATACAGAAGAATGAAATTAGGCCACTTTCTTACATCATACACAAAACTAAATTTGAAATGGATGAAAGACCTAACTGTGAGACAGAAAACCATCAAAATCTTAGAGGAGAACAAGGCAACATCCTGTTTGACTTTGGCCACAATAGCTTGTTACTAGACACGTCATCGAAGGCAAGGAAACAAAAATAAACATGAACTACTGAGACTGTATCAATATATACATCTGCACAGTGAAGGAAACAATCAACAAAACTAAAGGCAACCTACAGAATGGGAGAAGATATTTGCAAATGACATACCTGATAAAGGTTGGTATCCAAAATCTATAAAGAAGTTCTCAAACTCAACACCCAACAAATAACCCAGTTAAGAAATGAGCAGAAGACATGAATAGATATTTCTCTAACGAAGACTTCTAGATGGCTAGCAGATGCATGAACAGATGCTTAACATCACTCATCATCAAAGAAATACAAATCAAAACCACGATGAGATATCACCTCACACCTGTCAGAATGGCTAAAATTAACAACACAAGAAACACCAGGTGTTGACAAGGGTGTGGAGAAAGGAGAATCCTCTTATACTGTTGGTGGGAATGCAAACTGGTGCGCTCACCCTGGAGAAAAGTATGGAGGTTCTTCAAGAAAGCAAAAATAAAACTACATTATGACCAAGTGACCTAATACACTATTAGGTATCTACCCACAGGATACAAAATACAGATTCAAAGGGGTACAAGCATTGGGGTTATAGCAGCATTCTCAACAATATTATATCCAATGTTATAGCAGCATTACCAACAATAACCAAACTATGGAGAGAGTCTAAATGTCCATCGACTGATGAATGGATAAAGATGTGGTATATGATGGAGTATTACTCAGCCATCAAAACAAATGAAATCTTGCCATTCAAATGATGTGGATGGAACTAGAATGTATTATGCTAAGCGGCATAAGTCAATGTGAGAAAGACAGATACCATAGGATTTCACTTATGTGTGAAATTTAAGAAGCCAAACAGATGACCATATGGGAAGGGGGGAGAGATAAGAGAAGAGAGGGAAACAAATCACAAGAGACTCTTAATGATAGAGGGGAAAAAAAACTATGGGTTGACAAAGGGAGGCAGGTGGGAGATGGCTTACATGGGTGAGGGGACTAAGGAGGGCACTTGTTATGATGAACACTGCATGTTGTATGTAAGTGATGAATCACTGATTTCTACTCCTGAAACCAATATTGCACTGTATGTTAACTAAAATTTAAATTTAAAAAGGGGGGATGGGGACAAAAACTTCTTTTTTATTAAAAACCAAAGAGGAAGGAACTTTAAGAGACCTTGCTCCAAAGAATATATGTGATGCCATTTGCAGCAACGCGGATGGAACTGGAACATATTATGCTGAGTGAAATAGGTTAGTCAGAGAAGGACAGATATCATATGTTTTCACTCATACGTGGATCTTGGGAAACTTAACAGAAGACCATGGGGGAAGGGAAGGGGAATAAAGTAGTTACAAACAGAGAGGGAGGGAGGTATACCATAAAAGACTCTTAAATACAGAGAACAAACTGAGGGTGCTGAGGGGGGTAAGTGAGAGGGGAAAATAGGTGATGGGCATTGAGGAGGGCACTTCTTGGGATGAGCACTGGGTGTTGTAGGTAAGCGATAAGCCACGGGAATCTACCCCAAAAACCAGGAGCACACTTTACACACTGTGTGTTAGCCAACTAGACAATAAATTATATTATAAATAAATAAATAAATAAATAAATAGCAAGGAACACCTGTGAATTCCCTATAAAAAATTACACACTAAATGAAAAAAATTTTTGCACACCGAAAGTGTTCCTTATAGTGTACAAAAGATAAAAATACATCACAAGACAGAACAATAATAGTTACATACACAATACTAAAAGGATCATTTCTTTAGGATGTAACCAATCATCAAAATATGTATGGAAAAGAGCAACAATTGAAGAAATAGGTAAAGGCATGAATAGACAATTCACAGAAAAAGAAATACAAATCATATCCAACGTGTGAATAGGTAAACTCAATAATATGAAAAAGATTGCAATTTAATCGGACTGTTTATGCCATAAACCCATATCAGGTATGGGTGGTTGAGAATGTGGACTGAAGTATTCTCACAGACGGTGAGCATCAGTGTAGCTACCAGTACAAACTCTAGGTTGGCAGTTTGGTGATAACTATGAATATCGACATTAAACTATCTGATCACTGTTTCAAATACATACATCAACATTTCCACTCCGAGGAACTCATACTTGCACACATTCACAAGCATGTAATTATTATAAACTTCTTTGTCACAGAAAAAGGTTAGTAATAACATGAATAGAAATGGACACATTTATTTTATATACATTTTTATTGATTTTATAAGGGAGTAATATGGAGTACAAGAAAAACTAAGAGATCTCTCCGGACTGGCATGCGGTATCCTCAAGATGCTGCAAATGATTTCACTTATATGTGGAAGTAAAAAAAGAACACATGGACAAAAACAGAAAAGGACTCATCACACAGAGAACAAACTGGGGGTTGCCAGAGCTGCGGAGGTTGGAGGGATAGGTGACATGGGTGAAAGGGATGAAACGTACAAAGTTTCAGTTACGTCACAATGAAAAGTACAGCATAGGGAACAGAGCGAACATGTTTATAGCAACTTTTTATGGTAACAGAAGTTACACATATCATGATATGAGCATTTCTTAATGTACATGATTGTTAAGTCGCTATGTTGTGTACCAGAAACTAGGATAATATTGTATGACAACAATTTTCAATTGAAATATCAAAAATAAACAAAACTATCCTAAACTTAAAAGTTTATTTTAAAGAAAGAAGTTGTATAATAGGAGCAAAAGTTAAATACACAGAGAAAAATTCACATTACATATACTTGAATACAAATGTCGTTATTATCACAGGAGTCTTAAGGAACAGATTAAATGTCGCCCTCTGAGGAAGAGGACTAGAGACGGTGCTGAGAGATGAGTAGGTAATTTATTCTCATTTTATTCCATTATATAAGGTTTTCTCTATAATTATTTATTACTACCCATTACACATCAATTTTTCTTATAAAAACAAATGTCAAAGTGTTTTACATAAACGGCCACAGATATTTACTTAGCAAGACCATCTATACATCATTAAATATTATAAATAGTAAAATAAAAAGAATTTCCTTAAATGATAAGAATCTAACTAAAAATAATACTAAGTATCAGGAAAAAAACATGTTGATAAAAAAGTGTAATCATTTAAAAATTTCTTCATTAATTCATTACCTATTGTTGAGTTTCTCAGGATCCACATATGAGTGAAAACATACGGTATCCATGTCTTTCTCTGCCTGACTTATTTCACTTAGCATAACACTCTCCAGATCCATCCACATTGCCGCAAAGGGCCATATTTCATTGTTTCTCATGGCCAAGTAGTATTCCATCGTATATATAAACCACATCTTCTTTATCCATTTGTCAGTTGATGGACATTTAGGCTCTTTCCATAATTTGGCTATTGTTGAAAGTGCTGCTATAAACATTGGGGTACAAGTGCCCCTATGCATCAGCACTCCTGTATCCTTGGGTAAATTCCTAGCAGTGCTATTGCTGGGTCATAGGGTAAATCTATTTTTAATTTTTTGAGGAACCTCCACAAAGCGGCTGCACCAGTTTGCATTCCCTCCAGAGCGGCTGCACCAGTTTGCATTCCCACCAAGAGTGCAAGAGGGTTCCCATTTCTCCACATCCTCGCCAGCATCCATAGTCTCCTGATTTGATCATTTTAGCCACTCTGACCGATGTGAGGTGGTATCTGAGTGTGGTTTTGATTTGTATTTCCCTGATGAGGAGTGACGTTGAGCATCTTTTCATGTGCCTGTTGGCCATCTGAATGTCTTCTTTAGAAAAGTATCTATTCATGTCTTCTACCCATTTCTTCACTGGATTATTTGTTTTTCAGGTGTGGAGTTTGGTGAGCTCTTTATAGATTTTGGATACTAGCCCTTTATCTGATATGTCATTTGCAAATATCTTTTCCCATTCCATCAGTGGCCTTTTTTTTTATTGTTTAGTTTTTTTTAATTTACATCCAAATGAGTTAGCATATAGTATAACAATGATTTCAGGAGTAGGTTCCTTAATGCCCCTTACCCATTTAACCCCTCCCCCTCCCACGACCCCTCTAGCAACCCTCAATTTGTTTTCCATATTTATGAGTCTCTTCTGTTTTGTCCCCCTCCCTGTTTTTATATTATTTTTGTTTCCCTTCCCTTATGTTCATCTATTTTGTCTCTTCAAGTCCTCATATGAGTGAAGTCATATGATTTTTGTCTTTCTCTGACTGACTGATTTCACTTAGCATAATACCCTCCAGTTCCATCCATGTAGTTGCAAATGGCAAGATTTCAATCTTTTTGATTGCTGAGGAATACTCCATTGTATATATATATACACCACATCTTCTTTATCTGTTCATCCATTGATGGACATTTGGGCTCCTTCCATACTTTGGCTGTTGTTGACAGTGCTGCTGTAAACATGGGGGTGCATGTGTCCCTTCGAAACAACACACCTGTATCCTATGGATAAATGCTTAGTAGTGCAATTGCTGGGTCAAAGGGTAGTTCTATTTTTAATTTTTTGAGGAACCTCCATACTGTTTTCCAGAGTGGCTGCACCAGCTGGCATTGCCACCAATAATGCATAAGAGATCCTCTTTCTCCGCATCCTGGCCAACATCTGTTGTTGCCTGAATTGTTAATGTTCGCCATTCTGACAGGTGTAAGGTGGTATCTCATTGTGGTTTTGACTTGTATTTCCCTGATGATGAGTGATGTGGAGCATTTTTTCATGTGTCGGTTGGCCATCTGGATGTCTTCCTTGGAGAAGTGTCTATTCATGTCTTTTGCCCATTTCTTCACTGTATTATTTGTTTTTTGGGTGTTGAGTTTGATAAGTTCCTTATAGATTTTGGATACTAACACTTTATCTGATAAGTCATTTGCAAATATCTTCTCCCATTCTGTCAGTTGCCTTTAGGTTTGCTGATTGTTTCCTTCGCTGTGCAGAAGCTTTTTATCTTGATGAGCTCCCAATACTATTTTTGCTTTTAATTCCCTTGCCTTTCGAATGTTGACTCCTTTTATGTAAAGGAATTACACTTTTCTAAATGAACTGATCCACAAGGTATTATCGACCTTACATTCTACTGGAAGGGAAGCTGTTATTAAAGCATAATCATCCAGTTCGTTCTTTATATTTAACTTAAAACTTGACACAAAGACAGTCAGGATCATTTTAAGGAGTCTTCTGCATTCTTAGAAAATGCAGGCCAATGTCAAGTAATTCTCTTCATGGTAGAAAATGCACTCCTTTACTACTTGATGTGACATTTTTCCTCCAGAGCTTCCTAATAGCATTCGTCATCTCAGAATTTCTCAGAGTGTAGATCAGGGGGTTCAGCATGGAGGTAAGACTGTATAAAACACACTCACTGATTTGTCAATAGGGAAGGTCTTAGCAGGTCTCACGTACATGAAAATATATGGCACAAAGAAGAAGACCACCACAGTGATGTGGGAACCACAGGTCTGGAGGGCTTTCTGCCTCCCTTCCGGACTAAGGTTCTTTAGAGAGTGCAAGATGACACCATAAGAGATGAGCAAGAGCACAAACGCAATTGTGCAGATCAGTCCTTCATCACCCACCACTAACAGGCCAATGATATGGGCGTCAGTACAGACCAGTTTCAGTAAGGGGTACATGTCACACAAAAAATGATCACTGAATTGGGACCGCAGAATGGGAGCCCATAAATAGTGCTAACTTGAATTACTGAATGCAGAAAACCTCCAACCCAGGACCCTACCAGCAGCACAACACACACCCTTTGCCTCATGATACACAAATAATGCAGGGGTTTACAGATGGCCACATAGAGGTCATAAACCATCACCAAGAGAAGAATGATCTCTGATCCACCAAAAAGCTGCTCTGTAAACAGCTGGGTCATACAGTGTTGAAATGACCTGGTATTTTCCCCACATATCAAATCTGAAATCAATCTGAGGGAAATAGAAGAGGAGTAAATAACATCCACAAAAGGTAAGTTAGCAAGAAGCAAGTACATAGGTGAGTTCAGGGTCTTACTGACAGTTACAGTCGCCAAAATGAGGAGGTTGCCCACCACAGTGAAAATATAGAAGAGTGAGAACACAACCAAAAGGACCTTCTGTTCCTTTGGATCCTGTGTGAGACCCAAGAGGATAAAATAAGTGACATTGCTCCTTGGTTCCATCTAGTCTGCATAGAAGCTGACTTCTCATATTAGAAGCAGCTGATCTACAAAACAAGGAAGATAAATGCATTATAAGATTACTGATTCATGCAATTAAAAGAATGTAGAAGGAGTACCTATATGTCTCACATGTGTGACATGTGTCATAGACATTAGGATTTCAAGTTGAATAAGCCACGGTTTCCTACACTCAGTGATATCATACATAATAATCACCAATACAATAGGTGCCATTATAAAAATACAGAACACGAAATGTCCAGGGTAGGAATATATCTACCAAACGGGAATCAAAAAAGTTTCCCAAAGGAAGCAATGCTTCACCTGAGTTTTAAAGGAAGAGTGGAAGAACAAGAGAAGAGGGAAAGGGAATTTCATGGAAAGATGCACAGTTTATAAAGTCCCAAAGGTGAAATACTTGAGACCCATTTAAGGTAACTGACATATTCAAAGTGAGTAGATCAAATTAGGAACAGAAGGTCACTTCCCTAGGTTGTCTCTTCCCCCATTGAGACCTCTTTATTAGGATCTTTGGTTGGATATGCCTCCTTTCCCTGATCAATAAATGGGGAAGCATTCCACTATTGTGTCTCTCCCTTAATTGTTAAACTTCATATATGCAACATCTCCAACTTCAGAAATCTCCATTGGATATCAATTAGGACTTATAAAACTAATTTTTTTTTTGCACAATAAACATAGATGCTTCCCACATCATTAAATGGTACCACCTTCCACATCATTGCTCAGACAAGAAATAATCACAGTGTCCTTCATGCCGTCTTGCGGTCATGTCACATATTAATACCTTTAACAAATGATATTTATCCCCTTTAAAATTTATCACAAATTTAATCATTCCCCTCCCCTCCCCACTTCCTCTGGCCCACTGCACTAGCCTCCTACCACGTCCCTCCTCTTTCATTCTGGTCTCCATCAATTTGTTCTCCCGATGAAACTTAAAATGGATTCTTTTTAAATATGATTCTGATCTATCACTCCACTGCTCACAATGCCTACAGTTGCTTCCAATCACACACTCAGAACTTAATGAATCACAGTTCATCTTACAGTAAAGGGAATTATAATCCTCATTTCACAGCTGAACAAACTGAGGCTCAGAACATCTAATTAATTTTCCCAAGGTCAACCATTTTTAAGTGATAAAACTAGAATTGGAATCAAAGTTTGCTTTCTCTCAAAGTGATCTCACTTTTACATAATAAAGATAGTTACACAGTTGCAAAGGCTGGTTTCCACTATTTACTGTTAGTTTTACCTTACAGAGGCATGTCCACAATCTGAAGGAACACATTTGACTCTGTCGTCCAGTTTGGCAAGAGGGCAAAAGCTGCATTATTGCTTGAGGACATATTTTTTTTCATTCGACTGTCTATCCATTCTCGCCAGAGTTTCTCCTGGTTATTCAGAAGGTTGCTTTTATTAATACCTTAGATGACTTCCTAGCAATTCCATGGTCCACGCAGAAAACAAACATTTATCACATTAGGATAATATATCAAAAAGACAAGATTAACTCCTATCCTTACATAAGGAAAATAGCCACCAGCCATCTCCCAGGGAGATTTTTCTCAAGTAACTTCTTTCCTACTAATTTCTAAATAGAAAAATACCATTCAATGGCTTAGGCATCCTCATTCTATTGGTTTGGTCAGATTAGCAGACTTGATACTTTAAGAGACATCATTGGGCTTCTACTTAGGTAATGCTTTAAGCCCAACAGAAACCTCCTAAAAATGTGTATCAGTTGTTAAGAGCATAGCCTCTTCTTCCCCATACGGGCAAATATCACTGGACATTTTATCCCTTCTAACCACATTCTTCATTAAGTCCTACAATTGGAAAATGTCCAGGACGAATTCTTGCTTATAAATTCACTGGGAATTTTCACAAAATTTTTCAAAAATATCTATGTAAAGATACTATTAGGCCAAATCACATAATTAGTGTCAGAAATATGTGACATAAAAAAAAAAATAGCTTTAGAACCATTGTAAGGCTACTGCCAGTTAAGAATAAAATTTCAGCCCAGTCATTTTGTTTTAGGAAGATTATTTTTCATGTATTTCTCCACTTCCCATAGCAAGTTTCTCTTCCCTTTTATTAATACTCAATTTATGCTGCCTTGAAGTAGGGTTGGGCATTTTATTTTTTTTGCAGATTTCAACACAATAACTCTTTATTCAATTACAATTTTTTTTTAATTTGGAGGGCTTATTTACTGCCAGAAACTGAGCTGTGAGTGAGAATACAGCAATTTATGAAATAGGAAAAAATTATGCAAATAGTCCTTCCTGCATGGTCCTGCACGGACCTTATATTCTCATGGTAGAGGGAGGCAGTATATAAGGGAACAATTTAGTGCGTTAATTACAGTCTTCATCAGTGCTAATAAGACAGTAAACAGGGTACTCAGGGAGAATTCTCCTATGGAGAAGATAACCAGGGAAGGCTTTTCTTCCACAGGATAGAAAGTGGCTACCATCAGAAAAATTGTTACAGGTAGTAAAATTAAGCAATCTGTTCTCACTTCACTGATGGCATGCCCTATATGTAGAAAATGCTAAAAAGTTACACAGGAATTTTTATTTCAGTGCCCTTTTGAAAAGGAGTGGTAAGTGTGGGCATTCTCGTATTGTGCCGGATAGTAGTGGGAAAGCTTTCAACCTTGACTCGAGTGTCATATTAGCTGTGGATCTGTCATATATGGCCTTTATTATGTTGAGTTACATTCCTTCTATACCCAATTTTTTGAGATTTTTTTTAAAATTCAGGTTAGTTAACATAGAGTGTAGTCTTCACTTCAGGAGTAGAACCCAGTGATTCATCTCTTACATATGACACCCAGTGTTCATCTGGAAAAGTGTCCTCCTTAATGCCCGCCACCCATAACCTGTCCCCCACACATTTACCCTCCAACAACCCTCATTTTCTTCTCTGTATTTAAGAGTCTCTTATGGTTTGCCTCCCAAATAAGAGAGTTTTTAAAAATTTCATTATAGTAAATGATTTTTATCTTACATTTTAGTATGTTTACTGAGCATCTAATTTATTGTGCTACTGGTGAAAGCTATGTGAGAATTCTATATTATGTTTGCAACTTCTTGGAAGTTTAAATTTATTTATTTTTTAATGATAAATAAAACATTTCATTTTATTTAATTTGTTCCTTCTTCGGTGGACTGTTTTTCTTATGTAAATTCAACTTTCTTTTTTTTCATTTTTTTTATGTTTATTTATTTTTGAGAGAGAAAGAGAGCATGAGCAGGGGAGGGGCAGAGAGAGAGGGAGACACAAAATCTGAAGCAGGTTCCAGGCTCTGAGCTGTCAGCACAAAGTCCAATGTGGGGCTCAAACCTATAGACCGTGAGATCCTGAGCAGAGCCGAAGTCGGACGCTCAACTGACTAAGCCACCCAAGTGCCCCTCAACTTTCTTTTTTTAATTTTTCATTTATTTATTTAAATTTTTATTTAAATTTTAGTAAACATATAAGGTAATCTTAGTTTCAAGTGTAGAATTTAGTGATTCATCCTTTACATACAACACCCAATGCTCATCACAAGTGGCCCTCTTAATGCCCATCACCATTTAATCCATTCCCCGACCATCTCCCCACCAGCAACCTTCAGTCTGTTCTCTATAGTTAAGAGTTTCTTATGGTTTGCCTCCCTTACTTTTTTTCCCTTCCCCTATGTTCACCTGTTTTGCTTCTTAAATTCCACATCAGTGAAATCATATGGTATTGTCTTTCTGACTTATTTTACTTAGCATAATATACTCTCTCTCCAACCACATTGTTGTAAATGGCAAGATTTTATTATTTTTCATGGCTGAGTAATATTCCATTGTATATGCCAATCTTCTTTATCGATTCATCAGTCAATGGATGTTTGGGCTTTTTCCACAATTTGGCTATTGTTGGTAATGCTTCTATAAACATCAGGATGCACGTGCCCATTTGCATCACTATTTTTATATCCTTTGGGTAAACACCTAGTAGTGCAATTCCTGGGTCATAGGGTAGTTCTGCTTTTAATTTTTTGAGAAACCTCCATACTGTTTCCCAGAGTGGTTGCACCAGTTTGCATTCCCACCAGCAGTATATTTCTGCATCCTTACCAACATCTGTTGTTTCTTGTGTTGTTAATGTTAGCCATTCTGACAGGTGTGAGGTGGTATCTCATCATGGCTTTCATTTGTATTTCCCTGATGATGAGTGATGTTGAACACCTGTTCATGCATCTGCTAGCCATCTAGAAGTCTTTGGAGAAATGTCTATTCACATCTCACTGCCCATTTCTTAACTGGATTATTCGGGGGATGTTGAGATTGATAATTTCCTTATAAATTTTAGATACTAACCCTTTATCAGATACGTCATTTCAAATATCTTCTCAATTCTTTAAGTTGGATTTTAGTTTTGTTGATGGTTTCTTTTGCTGTGCAGAAGCTTTTTATCTTGATGAAGACCCAATAGTTCATCTTGCTTTTGTTTCCCTTGCCAGCAGTGACATGTCAGTAAGAAGACATGGTATGGTCGAGGTCAAAGAGGTTACTGCCCGTGTTCCCCTCTAGGATTTTGATGGTTTCCTGTCTCACACTTAGGTCTTTCATCCATTTTGAATTTATTTTTGTACATGGTGTAAGAAAGTGGTCCAATTTCATCCTTCTGCATGTTGTTGTCCAGTTTCCCCCACACTCTGTTGAAGAGGACTTTTTCCATCTTTTCCATTTTCAATTTGTTTTGTTGAAGATTAGTTGACCATATAGTTGTGGGTCCATTTCTGGATTTCCTATTTTGTCCCATTGATCTACATGTCTGTTTTTGAGCTAGTACCATACTGTCTTGATCACTACAGCTTTGTAATACAACTTGAAGTCTGGAATTGTGATGCCTCCAGCTTTCTTCATTTTCAAGATTGCTTTGGCTATTTGGTGTCTTTTGTGGTGCCATACAGATTTTAGGATTGTTTGTTCTAGCTTTGTGAAAAATGCTGGTGGCACTTGATAGGGATTGCATTAAATCCATATATTGCTTTGGTTAGTATGGACATTTTTTAATATATTTTTAAATGTTTCTTTATTTTTGCAAGAGAGGCAGAGAGAAAGAGAGAGAGAGAGTGCACACAAGTTGGGTGGAGGGGCAGAGAGAGGGAGGCACAGAATCTGAAGCAGGCTCCAGGCTCCAAGCTGTCAGCACAGAGCCCGACGTGGGGCTCCAACTCACGAACTGTGAGATCATGACCTGAGCTGAAGTCGGACGCTTAACCCACTGAGCCACCCAGGTGCCCCTGGTAGTATGGACATTTTTAACAGTATTTGTTCTTCCAATCCATGAACATGGAAATTTTTTTCCATTTCTTTCTATTCAATTACTTGCATCAGTATTGGTATTGTTATAATTTTCAGAGTAGACATCTTTCTCCTCTTTGTTTACATTTATTCTTAGGTAAGTTGTGGGTTTTGGTGCAATTGTAAATGGGATGGATTGCTTAATTACTCTCTTTCTGCTGCTTCATTATTAATAAATAGAAAAGCAACAGATTTCTACACGTTGATTTTGTATCCTGCAACTTTGCTGAATTCATGTATCAGTTCTGGCAATTGTTTGGTGGAGTCTTTCAGGTTTATAGAGACTATCATGTCATCTGGGAATAGTGAAGGCTTAACTTTTTCCTTGTCAATTTGGATGCCTTTTATTTCCTTTTTGCTATCTGATTGCTGAGGCTAGGACTTCCATTACTATGCTAAATAACAGTGGTGAAGGTGGAAATCGCTTGTTCATGACATTAGACACTCTCAGTTTTTCCCCATTAAGGATGATATAAGCTGTGGGTCTATTGTTTATGGCCTTTATTGGGAGCTATGTTCCATCTATCCCTACATTGTTGAGGGTTTTTATCAAGAATGGATGCTGTATTTTGTCAAATTTTTTTTCTGCATCTATCGACAAGATCATATGGTTCTTACCATTTCTTTTATTAATATGGTGTATTACATTTGGATTTGCAAACCACCCTTGCAGCCCAGGAATAAATCCCACTTGATTGTGATGAATAATTCCTTTAATGTACTATTGGTTTCTATTTGCTTGTTGAGAATTTTTGTATCCATGTTCATCAGGGATATTGGCCTATCATTCTCTTCAGTGGGGTCTTTGTCTGGTTTTAGATTCAAGGTAATGCTGGCCTCGTAAAATGAGTTTGTAAGTTTTCCTTCCATTTCTCTTTTGAGGAACAATTTGAGAATAGATATTAACTTCTTTAAATGTCTGGTAGAGGGCACTTGGGTGGCTCGGTAGTTTAAGCATCCAACTTCAGCTCAGGTGTGTAATGTCCCCAATTTCGAATCCGAGAGACCACCAAGGAGCCGATACCGATGCAAACGCACAAGGGTTTATTTGCAAGCTCGAGCTTGGGCCCAAGTATACCAGACACAGCCGAGCAGAGACTTGGATGCCTAGGTTAAAAGGTGTAGCAGTTTTATAGGGGCCAGTGGCCAATGAGATTGTAACACACACAGAAAGTTGCATAGTCATGTCAGTCCACATGCAGGTAGCCAATTGAACTACAGTTTACCCTATAGTAACTGTTTGAACTAGCCTATCACTCTGGTCAGAACTGGCGCGCAAGTTTGGCGGGCAAAAGGCGGGGTTTACATTCTTTGGTGGTTAGGGGTTCCACATTCCTATTTGAGCCGGTTTCCAGTAAGGGTGTGCTCAGCGGCTTGACTAGGGTGGGGGAGTGTCTTAAGCAATAAGCAGGTCATGTGGGGGTTATACATGAGATGGTGGGTGTAGCACAAAATGGAGTTAGTCTTGCTCTGCTTGTCCAGGGGTAGGGGATTTTTGTTAAATTCCTTGGGTCCCACAAGGTCATGATCTCAGAGTTCATGAGTTCAAGTCCCACATCAGACTCTCTGCTGACAGCTCAGAGCCTGGAGCCTGCTTCAGATTCTGTGTCTCCCTCTCTTTCTGCCCCACCCCTGCTTATGCTCTGTCTCTGTCTTTCAACAATGAACAAACATTTAAAAAAAATTAAATGTCTGGTAGAATTTTTCTGGCAAGCTACCTAGCCCTGGATTTTTTTGGGGGGGGCGGGGGAGATTTTTTCAATACTGTTTCCATTTCTTTGCCAGTTATTGGTTTCTTCAAATTTTCTATTTCTTCCTGTTTCAGTTTTGGTAGTTTATATGTTTCTAGGAATTTATCCTTTTCTTCCAGATTGCTGACTTTGTTGGCATATGATTTTTCATAATATTCTTTTATAATTGTTTGTATTTCTGAAGTGTTGGTTGTGATCTCTCCTCTTTCATTCATGACTTTACTTCTGGGGGGTACTTTCTCTTTTCTTTTGAAAGTCTGGCTAAGGGCTTATCAGTTTTATTAATTCTTTCAAAGAACCAGGTCCTATTTTCATTGATCTGTTCTACTGGGGGGGGGGGGGTGTTGTTAGTATATCATTTATTTCTGCTCTACTCTTTATTATTTCCCTTCTGCTGGCTTAAGGATTATCTGCTGTTCCCTTTTTAGCTCCTTTAGGTGTAACATTAGGTTGTGTTTTGGGGACCTCTCTTGCTTCTTGAGAAAGGCCTAGATTGCAGTATACTTCCCTCTTAGGACTGCCTTTGCTAAATCCCAAAGGTTTTGGACTATCATATTTTCATTTTCACTTGCTTCCATATATTTTTTATTTCTTCTTTAATTTTCTAGGTAACCATTCATTCTTTAGTACGATTTTCTTTAACTTCCATGTGTTTGAGGGCTGACCAAATTTTTCTTGTGGTTGTCTTCTAATTTCATAGCGTCCATTGCCCATTTTTTATCACGATGGTGTTTTTCTGTGTTAATGAGATGTAGAAATTTGTTATATATTCTGGATATTAACACATAATCAACTATATCCTTTGAAAATATTGTCTGTTGTTTGTGGGATGCCTTATCTCTCTGTTGATAGTGTCCTGTGATGTACAAAATTTCTTAAATTTGATCAAGTAATTTCTGTGTTTTTTCTTTACTTGCCTGGTTTTTGTGTTGTATACCCAAATAATCATTGCCAAATCCAAAGTTATGAACTTTTTTGTCATGTTTTCTTCTAAGAGTTTCATAGTTCTAGCTAACAGTTGAGGTCTTTGATCCCTTTTGAGTCAATTTTTGTAAATGGTGTACATGAAGGGTTCTGTTTCATTCTTTTGCATGTGGATATCCAGTTTCACCACACCATGTTTTGAATCACCTGTCCTCTCCCCAAGAATGTTCTTGTCACCCGTTGAAAATCATTTGATCACATATGTAAAGGTCTCTCTCCAGGTTCTGTATTTTCTTCCATTGTTATGTCCCTATTTACGCCAATATCATTCTGTTTTGTTTGTTGTAGCTTTGTAGTAAGTTTTAGAACCAGGAAGTCCTCCAACCGTTTGTTTGTTTGTTTGTTTGTTTGTTCTCCAAGGTTATTCTGGCTGCTTGGAGTGCCTTGAGTTTCCACCTGATTTTTAGAATGGATTTATCTCTTTCAGCAAAAAAATATTTTTTTTTTTGATTTTTATCGGGATTGCATTGAATCTGTAGATTATTTTAGGTGCATTGACATCTTAATATGAACTGTATCAGTTCATGAAACTCTTCCATTTATTTGTGTCTTCTAGAATAGCTTTCAGCAGCATTTTTTAGTTTTCCGTATAAAGACTTTAACTTCCTTGTTTAAGTGTATTCTTAAGTACTTTGTTCTTTTTGATGCTGCGCTAAAAGGAATTGTTTCCTTAATCCTCTCTGGGTTGCTCATTGGTAGCACAGATATTCATTATCTTTCATGATAAAATAAGCATCTCAACAGGTTGTATATGGAAGGGATGTACCTTGGGGCATCTGGGTGGCTCAGTCCATTAAGTGCCTGACTCTTGATCTTGGTTTAGGTTACGATCTCACAGTTTGTGGGCTCCAGACCCACGTCATGCTATGCACTGACAGTGTGGAGCCTGTTTGGGGTTCTGTCTCTCCCTCTGTCTGACTCTCCCACCCCTCTGTCTCTCTCAAAATAAATAAATAAATTTTAAAAAAAGAGAAGGAATGTACCTCAACATAATTGAGGCCATATATGAGCAATCCACGGTAACATCACACTCACCAGGGCAAGGTTGAAAGCTTTCCCACTACAATCAAGAAGATCAGAGTGCCCACGCTCACCTCTCCTTTTCAAAATAGCACTGGAATAAAAATCCCTGTGAAATTGTTAGCATTTCTACTTATAGGACATGCCATCAGTAAAGTGAGAACAAATTGCTTGTAATGTTTCTTAATTTTACTGCTTGTAACAATTTTTCTGATGGTAGCCATTTTCTATCCTGTGGATCTCAGATCAGTCATTCAATTTGAACAAAGGCCTTCCCCTGGTCACCTTCTCCATAGTAGAATTCTCCCTGAGTACCCTGTTTGGTCTCTTATTAGCACTGATGAAGACTTTAATTAGCTTACTAAATTGTCCCCTTATTCACTTCCTGACTCTGC
The DNA here is from genome assembly GCF_027475565.1 of Acinonyx jubatus. NCBI lineage: Eukaryota > Metazoa > Chordata > Mammalia > Carnivora > Felidae > Acinonyx > Acinonyx jubatus. Next base: position 14,855,501 of record NC_069390.1, read on the forward strand.
TATGAGAATGTAAGGTCCAAGCAGGAAGGACCTGTTGCATAATTCTTTCCCGTATTTCATTAATTGCTGTGCCCTCATTTACAGCATGGTTCCTAGCAATAAATAGGAGGTCCAACTTGAAAAAAAAATTACTAATTGAATAAATAGTTGTTATGTCTAAATCTGTGAGTAAATATCTACAGCATCTAACGACAATTCAAGGCAGCATAAGTTGAATATTAATGGAAAGAAAAACTTGCTATGGCAAGTGGGGAAATATATGATAAATTAACCTTTCCTAAAACAAAATGACTGGCTTGAAATTTTATTCTTGACTGGCAGTAGTCTTACAATGGTTCTAAAGCTGTTTTGTTTTGTTTTCTTTTGTTTTGTTTTGTTTATGTTGCATCTTTCTGACCCTCATTATGTGATTTGGCCTAATAGTATCTTTATATAGGTATTTTAAAAAGATTTTGTGGAAATTCCCAGTGAATTTAATTAAGCAAGAATCAGTGTTGGCAGCTTTCCAATTGTAGGACTTAGTGAGGAGTGTGATTAGAAGGAATAAAATGTCCAGTGATGGTTGCCTGCATGGGGAAGAAGAGGCTATGCTCTTAACAACTGATCCACATTTTTGAGGACGTTTTTGTTAGGCTTAAAGCATTACCTAAGGAGAAGCCCAAGCATGTCTCTTTAAAATATCAAGTCGGCTAATCTGACCAAACCAACACTATAGAGTGAGGATGACTAAGCTGTTGAATGTATTTTTCTATTTAGAAATTAGAGGCAAAGAAGTTGCTTGAGAAAAATGGGAGATGGCTGGTGACTATTTTTCTTATGTAAGGATAGTTAGTTCACTACCCTTTTGATATATTATCCTAATGTGATAAATTTTTGTTTTCTCTGTGGACCATGGAATTCCTAGGAAGTGATCTAAAATCTAAAAGCAACCTTCTGAATAACCAGGAGACCTTATGGAGAAAACGGATAGACAGCCGAATGAAATAAAATATATCCTCAAGTAATAAGGCAGCCTTTGCCCTCTCTTGTCAAACTGGATGACAGAAGAAATCCAGGTTGCTGGGAATGAGTAGAAAGCGTTCCTTCAGATTGTAGATCTGCTTTCACAAGTTAAGACTAAAAGTAAGTCCTGGAAACCAGCCTTTGCAATTGTGTGACTCTCTTTATTAAGTAAAAGCGAGATCATCTTGAGATGAAGCAAACTTTGATTCCGATTCTGGTTTAATCATTTAAAAATGGCTGACCTTGGGAAAATTAACTAGGTGATCTGAGCCTCAGTTTGTTCACCTGTGAACTGGGAATTATAGCTCATCTTATGGTCACATGAACTGTGATTCATTGAGTTGTGAGTGTGTGATTGGTATCCACTGTAGACATTGTGAGCTGTGGAGTGATAGATCAGAATCTGATTTAAAAAGGATCAATTGGGCTGCATGAGCAGAATGTACTGATGGAGGCCAGAGTACAAGGGGAGGGATGTGGCAGGAAACCAATGGAGTGGGTCAGAAGAAGTGGGGAGGGAAGGGAAATGATCAAATTTATGATATGTTTTAAAGGGCATTAATAGTATTTGCTAAAGGTATCAATATGTGACATGAAGATAAGAAAGACATAAAGGCACTGTGATATTTCTTGTCTGAGCAATGACATTTAATGAATTGTGGAACACTAGACTTATGGTGAAAAATGAAAAATTTAGTTTTATAAGTACAGAATTGATATCCTATTGGAGATGTGCAAAGTTAGACATGTTGCATATGTGAAGTTTAAAAATTAAGGGGAGACATAAGAGTGGAATGCTTTCACATTTATTGGTCAGAAAAAGGGGGATATCCAACCGAAGACCCTAATAAAGAGGGATGAGACACTCTAGGGTGGTGACCTTCCATTCCAAATTTGATCCCGTCATTTTGAATATGCCAGTTACCTTACATGGTTCTCAAGTATTTCAGTCTTGTGACATTATGAACTGTGCGCCTTTCCGTGGAATTCTCTTGTCCTCCTTTTTTGTCCTTCCACTTTTGCTTTAGATAACTCAGCTAAAGCATTGCTTCCTCTGGCAGGTCTTCATTGATTGCTCTTTGATTGATATATTCCTACACTGTGTGTCACTTATTACATTGGCGATCATTATGTATGCTCTTTCAGAGTGTAGGAAACCATGGCTTATTTAACTTGGGAATCACAGCACCAGTGAAATACTCCACACAAACAGGTAGTCTTCTACTTTTTTTAAATTGATGAATCAATAAAAGATTAATCTTATTATGCATTTAAGTTTCCCTCCTTGTTTTCTAGGAAACCTACATCTAATATGTGAATCAGGTCCTATGCAGACTGGATGGAATCAAAGAACAACGTAACTTTCTTTGTCCTCCTGGGCCTCACACAGGATGGAAAGGAACAGAAGTTTCTGTTTGTTATATTCTTGCTCTTCTATATTTTGACGGTGGTGGGCAACCTGCTCATTGTGGTGACTATAGCTGTCAGTAAGACGCTGGGCTCCCCTATGTACTTGTTTCTTGCTAACTTATCTTTTATGGATGTCACTTATTCGTCTTGCATTTCCCCCAGATTGATTTCGGACTTGTTCTTTGGGGAAAATACCATATCCTTCCAATCTTGTATGACCCAGCTATTTGTAGAGCACTTTTTTGGTGGATCAGAGGTCTTTCTTCTGCTGGTGATGGCCTATGACCGCTATGTGGCCATCTGTAAGCCCTTGCATTATTTGGTTGTCATGAGACAGTGGGTGTGTGTTGTGCTCCTGGTAGGCTCCTGGGTTGGAGGTTTTCTGCATTCAGCCATTCAAGTTAGCACTATTTATAGTCTCCCATTCTGTGGTCCCAATGTCATTGATCATTTCACCTGTGAAATGTACCCCTTATTGAGACTTGCCTGTACTGACACATATGTCATTGGCCTGTTAGTGGTGGCCAACGGAGGGATGATGTGCACAATTGTGTTTGTGCTCTTGCTCATCTCTTATGGTGTCATCTTGCACTCTCTAAAGAACCTTAGTCTGGAAGGGAGGCGGAAAGCCCTCCAGACCTGTGGTTCCCACATCACTGTGGTGGTCTTCTTCTTTGTGCCATGTATTTTCATGTACGTGAGACCTGCTAAGACCTTCCCTATTGACAAATCAGTGAGTGTGTTTTATACAGTCATAACCCCCATGCTGAACCCCCTGATCTACACTCTGAGAAATTCTGAGATGACAAATGCTATGAAGAAGCTCTGGATGAGACATGTGTTTTCTGTTGGTGTGTAAGTGCATTATCCACCATGAAGAGAATTATCTGACATTGGAGGCCATTTTATAAGAATGTAGATGTCTTTTTAAAATGATTCTGAGATAGGGCGCCTGGGTGGCGCAGTCAGTTAAGCGTCCGACTTCAGCCAGGTCACGATCTCATGGTCCATGAGTTTGAGCCCCGCGTCAGGCTCTGAGCTGATGGCTCAGAGCCTGGAGCCTCTTTCCGATTCTGTGTCTCCCTCTCTCTCTGCCCCTCCCCCGTTCATGCTCTGTCTCTCTCTGTCCCAAAAAATAAAAAAAAATAAAAAATAAAAACGTTAAAAAATAAATAAATAAAATAAAAATAAAATAAAATGATTCTGAGTTCCCCTGTTCAAAGAACTTAATTATTTTTAAAGGATGAACTGGATAATTGTGCTTTAATAACAATTTCCCTCCCTGGTAGAATCTATAGTTCATTATCCCTTGGAGATTGCTTCATTTAGAAAGGTGCAATACCTTCATAGCAAGGTGTCAACAATACGTGATTATTTAGTAAATTTTTATATGATTACTCTAATTTTCAATCAACTTATGTTTTTTAATTTTTTATGATACTTAGTAATATTTTAGTTATATTCTTGTTATTTCAGGTAATTCTTTTTATTATGCTAATTATAATGTTAATGACGTATAGACTGTCTCGTCAGTAAATTTCTGTTGCCTTATCTGCAAAATATTTGGTGTAACACTTTTGTTTTTATAAGAAAAGTTGATGTGTAATGGATAATAATGAATAGTAAAAGAGAACACCTTACATAATGGGATAAAATGTGAATAAATTACCTACTCATCTCTCAACACGGTCTCTATTCCTCTTTCCCCAGAGGAATTCACTTTATCTGTTTCTTAAGGCTAATAGCCACTCTGACCAGTGTGAGGTGCTGTCTCAGTGCGGTTTTGATTTGTATTTCCTTGATTATGAGTGACATTGAGCATCTTTTCATGTGTCTGTTGGCCATCTGGCTGTCTTCTTTGGAAAAGTGTCTATTCATGTCTTCTGCCCATTTCTTCCCTGGCTTATATTTCGGGTGTTGAGTTTGGTGAGTTGTTTATAGATTTTGGATACTGATCCTTTATCTGATATGTTATTTGCAAATACATTTTCCCATTCCGTTGGTTGCCTTTTAGTTTAGCTGATTGTTTCCTTTGTAGTGCAGAAGCTTTTTATCTTGATGATGTCCCAATACTTCATTTTTGCTTTTAATTCCCTTGCATTTGGAGACATGTCAAAGAAGAAATTGCTGTGGTTGAGGTCAAGGAGGTTGTTGCCTGTTTTCTTCTCTAGAGTTTTGATGGTTTCTTGTCTCACATTTAGGTCTTTCATCCATTTTGAGTTTATTTTTGTGTTTGGTGTAAGAAAGTGGTCTAGTTTCATTCTATCCCTTATGTGTTTTAAAAGCTTGCTATGTGTCCTGAACCTGCAAACACTACTAAATTAAAGAGGGGTCACATAGTGTCCAGGGCCTGGCCCTTCAGGAGGTGTTTTTTGGAGAGTGTTATGTGCTGATTTCATGACTGTGGTTGCTTTATCTCCTTACTCATAGTGATGTTTTGGACCCTCCACCCAGTGTGCTTTGACGGTAGTTTTATAATAGTTCTAATGCTATTTTTTTTTGTTTATGTCATATCTTTCTGACCCTATTTATCTGATTTGGCCTAGTAGTAATGTTATATAGATATTTTTAAATATTTTTTCTGGAAATTCCCAGTGAATTTAATAAGCAAGAATCAGTCTTGGACACTTCCTAATTATTAATGAGGAATATGGTTAGAAGAGATAAAATGTCCGGTGATCTTTGCCCATATGGGGAAGAAGATACTATGCTTTTAACAACTGATACGCATTTTTAAGGAGATTTCTGTTAGGCTTAATGCATTACTGAAGGAAGAGCACAAGAATGTCTCTTTTTTTTTATTAAAAAATTCATTTGAAGTATTTTTTACTTCTTTTTCGAGAAAGATAGAGAGAGAAATCATGGGAGGGGCAGAGAGAGGGGGAGAGCAAGAATCCCAAGCAGTCTCCGCACCATCAGCACACAGTCTGATATGTGGCTCGAACTCAACAAACGCAAGATTATGACCTGAGCTAAAATCAAGAGTTAGTTGCTTAACTGACTGAGCCAACCTGGAACCCCAAGAATGTCTCCTAAAATATCAAGTCAGCTAATCTGACCAAACCAACAGTATAGAAAGAGGACCACTAAGCAGTTGATTGACATTTTTCTATTTAGAAGTTGGTAGGAAAGAAGTAACTTTAGAAAAGTCTACCCGAGAAATGACTGGCTGCCACTTTTCATATGTAAGAATAGCAATTCCTTTCCTTTTTTTGATAAATTATCCTAATGTGATGAATTTTTGTTTTTCTGTGTGGACCATGGAATTCCTAGGAAGTAATCGACAGTGCAAATAAAAGCAACCTTCTGAATAAAGATAAGACTCCATGGAAAAAATGGATAGACAGGTGAATGAAATAAAATATGTCCTCAGGTAACAATGCAGCTTTTTGCCCTTTCCTGTCAAACTGGATGACAGAGGAAATCCAGCTGGCTGTGAATGAGTAAAAAGCATTCCTTCAGATTGTGAACTTGCTTTTACAAGGTAAGACTAAAAGTAGATAGTGGAAACCAGTCTTTGCAATTGTGTGACTCCCCCAGCCTTTTAAAAATTTTTAATGTTTATTTCTTTTTGAGAGAGAGAGAGAGAGAGAGAGAGAGAGAGAGAATGAGAATCAGTGGGAGAGGGGCAAAGGGAGAGAGGGAGAAACAGAATCTGAAACAGGTTCCAGTCTCTGAGCTGTCAGCACAGAGCCTGACACGGGGATTGAACTCACAAACTACAAGATCATGACCTGAGGCAAAGTGGGATGCTTAACCAACTTAGCCATCCAGCCTCCCCTGTGTGACTCCCTTTATTAAGTAAAAGTGAGATCACTTTGAGAGAAAGCAAACTTTGATTCCAATTCTGGTTTTATCACTTACAAATGTGTGACCTTGGGAAAATTAATTAGAAGTCCTTAGCCTCAATCTGTTCACCTATGAAATGGAGATTATAGTTCCTGTTATTGTAAGATGAACTGTGATTTATTAAGTGGTGACCATGCGATTGGAATCCATATAAGTGTTGTGAGCAGTGATCAGAATCAGATTTAAAATGGATCATTTTTAAGCTGCATCAGAACAAATTGATGGAGACCAGAATGAAAAGGGAGTAACATGCAAGAGGCTAATGCAGTGAGCCAGAGAAAGGGAGGAGGGGAGGGAAGTGATAAAATTTGTGAAATATTTCATTCTGTGTTTTTAATTTAATTTATTAAAGAGAGATACAGTAAACAAGTGGGGGAGTGGGGCAGAAGGAGAAAGAATCTCTAGCAAGCTCCATGCTGAGCGAGGAGTCTGACAGGGGTCAATCACATGATCATGGGATCATGATCTGAGCTGAAATCAAGAGTCAGACACTCAAGTGACAGAGCCACCCAGGTACACCAATGTGATATATTTTAAAGGGGGTTAATAAGGGTGTTAAACGTATCAATATGTGATAAGAGAACAAGAAAAGCATGAAGGACACTGTGATATTTCTTATCTGAGCAATGACATGGAGGTGGTACCATTTAATGATGTGGGGAACATGTATGTTTATTGATGAAAATTAATACTAGTTTCATAAGCACTGAATTGGTATCTAATTGGAGATGTCTGAATTTGGATATGTTGTATATATGAAGTTTAAAAATTAAGAGAGTGATACAAACTGGAGTGTTTCCTCATTTGTTGGCATTTATCAGTCAGGAAAAGGAGGCATATCCAACCAAAGATCCTAATAAAGCGGTCTCAGTGAGGGAAGAGACAATCCAGGAGTGACCTTCCATTCCTAATTTGATCTACTCACTTTGAATATATCAGTTACGTTAAATGGCTCTCAAGTATTTCACTTTGGGGACTTTATAAACTGTGTAACTTTCCATGGAATTCCCTTGTCCTCTTTTGTTGTCCTTTCACTTTTCCTTTAAAACTCAGCTAAGATATTTGTTCATCTGGGAAGCCTGCTTTGATTCCTGTTTCGTTGATATATTCCTACACCAACCTTTGCATTGTGCATCTATTTTTAATGACACTTATTACCTTCATGATTATTATTTATTATATCACTGAGCATAGGAAACCATAGCTTATTCAACTTGGAAATCAAAGTCTGTGAAACATATGACACAAACAACTATTTCCACATTATTTTAACTGTGTGAATGAATAAGATATAAATCGATTGTTCCATCGATCCCTACTTTGTTGAGGACTTTTATCAAGAATGGATGCCATATTTTGTCACATACTTTTTCTGCATCTATTGACAGGGTCATATGGTTCCTATCCTTTCTTTTATTAATATGGTGGATCACACTGATTTGTGTTGTAGTCCAGGAATAAATCCCACTTGATTGTGGTAATAATTCCTTTAATGTACTGTTGTATTCAATTTGCTAATACCTTGTTGAGAATTTTTGTATCCATGTTCATCAGGGATATTGGCTTGTCATTCTCCTTTTTAGTAGGGTCTTTGTCTGATTTTGGAATCAAAGTAATGCTGGCCTTGTAAAATGAATTTGGAAGTTTTCCTTCTATTTCTGTTTTGGAAAAGTTTGAGAAGAATAGGTATTAACTCTTTTAAATGTCTGGTAGAATTTTGCTGGCACAAAAAGCCCCGGACTTTTTTTGTTGGGAGATTTTTGATCGCTGATTCCATTTCTTTGCTGGTTAGGGTTTTGTTCAAATTTTCTATTTCTTCCTGTTTCAGTTTTGCTAGTTTATGAGTTTCTGAATTTGTCCGTTTCTTCCAGATTGCCCAGTTTTTTGGCATAGTAATCTTTTCTAATTGTTTGTATTTCTGTGATATTGGTTGTGATCCCTCCTTGTTCATTCATGATTTTATCTACTTGGGACCTTTCTTTTATTTCTGAGAAGTCTGGCTAGGGGTTTATCAATTTTGTTAACTCTTTCTAGGAACCAGTTCTTAGTGTTGTTGATGTGTGATACTGTTTTGTTTGTTTTTGTTATATCCTATTTTCATTGATCTGCTCTACTGGGGGGGAGGGGCAGTTGTTAGTATATCATTTATTTCTGCTCTAATCTTTATCATTTCCCTACCTCTGCTGGCCTTGGGCATTATTTGCTGTTCCTTTTCTGTCTCTTTCAGGTGTAAGGTTAGGTTGTGTTTTTGAGATCTTTCTTGCATCTTGAGGTAGGCCTGGATAGCTATATACTGCCCTCCTATGACCATGTTCACTGCATCCTAACAGTTTTGGACTATCATGTTTCATTTTCATTTTCATTTTCTTACATGTATTTACTTCTTTAATTTCCTGGTTAACCCATTCATTGTTTAGTAGAATGTCTTTAACCTTCATGTATTTGAGGTCTTTCCAAATTTTGTCTTTTGGTTGACTTCAAGTTTCATTTCATTGTGGTCTGAAAATACGCATGGTATGATCTCAATTATTTGTACTTGTTGAGGCCTGATTTGTGAACCAGTATGTGATCTATTCTGGAGAATGTTCCATTTGCACTTGAAAAAAATGTGTATTCTACTGCTTTAGGATGAAATGTTCTAAATATATCTGTTAAGTCCATGTGGTCACTCAAAGCCATTGTTTCCTTGATTTTCTGCTTAATCTGTCCATTGTTATCAGTGGGGTGTTAAAGTCCCTACTCTTACTGTTTTATTATCAATTAGTTTCTTTATATATGTTCTTAAATTTTTTTATATATTTATCTTCTTCCATGTGGGTGCATAAATATTTACAATTGTTAGATCTTATTGCCAGACAGTTCCTTTTATCTTGAAAAAGTGCCCTTCTTTATTTATTGTTACAATCTTTGACTTAAAATCTAGTTTGTCTGATATAAGTAAGGTTGCTCTGGCTTTCTTTTGATGTACATTAGCATAATAAATTGTTCTCCAGCTCCTCACTTTCAATCTTCAAGTGTGTTTAGGTCTAAAATGCACCTTTGTAGGAAGCATGTAGACGGTTTTTTATCCATTCTTATACCCTATATCTTTTGATTGGAACATTTAGTCCATTTACATTTAGAGTGATTTTTGATAGATATGAACTTAGTGCCATTGTATTACCTGTAAAGTTAGTGTTTCTGGAGATTTTCTCTGTTCCTTCTAGTCTTTGTTCCTATTGATCTTTCTCTCCCACTCAAAGGGTCCCCTTTAATATTTCTGCAGGACTGGTTTAATGGTCACAAAATCCTTTAGTTTTTGTTTGGGAAACTCTTTAGCTCTCTATTCTGAATGAGAGCGTTGCTGGATAAAGTATTCTTGGCTCTATATGTTTCCCATTCAGCATGTTGAATATATCATGCCACTCATTTCTGTCCTGCCAAGTTTCTGTAGACAGATTTGCTGCTAACCTTATTTATCTTCCTTTGTAGGTTAGGGACTCTTTAGCCTTGCTGCTTTCAGAATTGTTTCCTTATCTTTGTATTTTGCAAATTTTACTACAATATGTCTTGATATTGGCCTGTTTTTATTGATCTTGAAGGGAGTTTTCTGTGCCTCCTGGATTTGAATGTCTGTTTCCTTCCCCAGATTAGGTAAGTTTTCAGCTATACTTTGCTCAAAAAAACCTTCTGTACTTTTTCTTCTCTTCTTTGGAGACTACTATGACACAAACATTATTATGATTTATGGAATCACTGAGTTTCCTAAGTCTACATTGATGATCCAATGTTTTTCCTCCCCTTTCTTTTCAGCTTCATTATTTTCCATAATTCTATCTTCTATATCACTAATTCATTCCTCTGCTTCTTCCATCCTCGTTATCATTGCCTCCAGCTAGTTTTGCATCTCAGTTATAGCGTTTTTTACTATCAGCCTGACTAATTTTAAGACTTCTAGCTCTGTGGTAATGGTCTCCCTGGTGTCTTCTATGCTTTCCTCAAGCCCAGCTAGTAACCTTATGATTGTTGTTTTAAATTCTGGATCAGGCATATATTATATCTGTTTTAATTAGATCCCTGTCCATGACCTCCTCTTGTTCTTTCTTTCAGGATGGAGTCCTCCATTTTGGCATTTTGTTTATGTCTCTGCTTCTGTGTGCTAGGAAAGCCCGTTCTGTTTCCTGCTCCTGAGGATAATGGCTATATTAAGAATAGGTCATATACTGTCCAGAGCCCAGGACTTCAGGAAGTGTTTCTGGCATATGCTGTGTGCATTCTACTGTTGTGTTTGGGCTGCTCTTTCCCTCAGGTTAGTCCTCTGAAGACTTTCTTCTTGCCTGCAGTGGCATATGTTTGGATGTATCCACTGTGTGGTGAGTTTTAACAAGGTCTGTTTTGGTCTGCTTGTTAAAAGAGGCTAGATCCTATTTCCCCTAGAACTGAAGCTTTGCAGCACTCTGTGGTCTGTAAACTTGAGGCATGCAGGGGGTTTGGGTTGGTCTTCTCAGGGAAGGGGCTGCTACTGCTCTGACTCTCAGGCACACTTGTCCTAGTTCAGAAGCACCTGCAGGACACAGGTTTCGGGGCTTGGTGTAGGCGGCTTAAGCCTCCACTGTGGGTACTGTGCTGTTCACTGAAGTCTCTCTGTGCTGAAGGAGAGGGGAGTTCCTACCCCTTGCTGTACAGCAAGCCCTAACAGATGAGCAAACAATCTCTTCTTGTTTGTCCCAGGCTTCCCTCAGATGCCTGCCTTCCCCCTATGTCTGAGCTATCTACCCAGCCTGTTGTGCAGTGCTCCTCTGGAAGAGGATCACACCAGGCTGGGGCTGGTGACACTTTGTCCCAGAAGGGCAGTTGCACCAAATGTGCAGGAGGTGGACTTTATGGTAAAGCTCAGAAAAGAAAACTAGCATCCAGGTTAGCTTCCCTTAGTAGGCATCTCTGCTCGTAGGCCAATGAACAGGGCAGCTCAGTGGTGCCCACTGGCTCTTTTGTCCCTGGAGAGGCAGTGCCACCTCTCCCAAATACACTCCAATAAGGGGAACTATCTCTCCCAATGTGACCCAGGGGATCCTCATACCATGCTGTCCACTCCTGGGCCTCTGTCCTCCTTACCCATTGGAGCACCTATATGCCCACCCAGCTCCACCCTAGTGGAGCAATAGCACAGACTTCTAAAACATTGAGAGTCACTGCTTGTAAAAACTTCTGATAAACAGTCCCTCTCATTTTCCCCAACAGCGGTTTTGGGGAAGTGTTTTCCTTGTGAAATGCCCTGCACTCCATTCTGTCTCTCATTCTCTCCCTCCCTCCCTCTCTCTCCCCTCTCTTCCTGATCAGGGCTCCCTCCACCCTGTAGCACTGGCCATTCTTTTCTACCTCAAATCACATCTCCATTCTTCCTACCTTCCTCAACGTGGCCTCTTTACTCCCTCTACTTGCGCAGTTTGTCCTCTCAGGCCTCACATTGATTTCCTGGGTGTTCAGAACGATTTGATATTTATCTACCTGTGTTTGAGGGACAAGGCAAGTGTAGGATCCTCCTACTACTCCACCATCTTAACTCCCTGAGAGGTTTTTTTTTTTAATCATGAAAAGATATTGAATGTCTGCGCTACCAATGAACAAGCCAGAGAGGATGAAGAAAACAATTCCATTTACAACAGCACCAAACGAACAAAATACTTAGGATAAACTTAAACAAGGAGGAGAAAGTCTTCTTCACTGAAAAACAACAAAGTGTTGCTGAACAATCTACTAAAAAACACAAATAAAAGGGAAGATATTCCTGAAATCATATAATTTATGTTATTAAGATGTCAATGCTGCCTTGGGCACCTGGGTGGCTCAGTCAGTTAAGTGTCCAACTCTTGGTTTCAGCTCAAGTCATAAGCTCATGCTTTATGGGATCAAACCTCACATCAGGGCTGTTGATGCAGAGCCTGCTTGGTATTCTTTCTCTCCCTCTCTTTCTGCCACTCCCCTGATTCTCTCTTTTTCTCAAAATAAATAAACATTAAAAAAAAAACATGTCAATGCTAACTAAAGTGATCTACAGATTCAATGCAATCCCTATCAAAATCAAAAAAAAAAAAAAAAATGTTTGTTGCTGAAACAGATAAATCCATCCTAAGATTCTGGTGGAAACTCAATGTACTCCAAGCAGCCAAAAAAATCTTGGGAAACAAGCAAACAAACAGTTGGAGGACTTCCTGGTTCTAAAAGTTACTATATAGCTACATAATCAAATAAAAACTGTGTGATATTAGCATAACGATGGACATAACAATGGCACACAATACAGAACCTAGAAATAAACCTTTGCATACGTGTTCAAATGATTGTCAACAGGTAACATTCATGAGGAAAAGGCAGGTAGTTCAAAAAATGTTGCTGTGAAACTGGATATCCACACAAAGGGATGAAACTGAATCCTTAACATACAGCATGTACAAAAATTAACTCAAAATGCATCAAATACCTCAACTATCACTAGAACTACTAAACTCTTAGAAGAAAACACGAAAGAAATGTTCACAACCTTGGGCTTGACAATGATTTTTTGGGTATGACCCCAAAACCACAGGTAAGAAAAGGAAAAACTAAATAAATTATTTTATCAAATTTAAGAACTTTTGTACACCAAAGGACACTATCAACAGAGAGAAAAGGCATGCAACAAATGAAAGAAAATATTTGCAAATGATATATTTAATAAGGTATTAATGTCAAGAATATATAAAGAACTTCTACATCTCAAACACACACACACACACACACACACGCACGCACGCACACACTAACCTGATTAAAAACGAGCAAAGGACTTCAATAGACATTTCTCCAAAGAAAATGCATGTGTGCCCTATAAGCGCATGAAAAGATATTCAATATACTAATCATTTTCCCTAGGAAATGCACTTAAGAACCATAGTGCAATACCATTTCACATCTAACAAGAGAGCTATTACCACAAAATGTAATGATAACAACACGTGTAAGAAAGTGGAGACATGGGAACAACCGTAAAATAAGCAAAAAATAATCCATAATTCGACTTTGTCAAAGTCATGGAAATCACAGTCTCAGAAAGATATTTCTATAACCATATTCATGGAAGTATAATTCACAATAACCAGAAACAAATAACCAAGGTGTCTACTGACAGGTAAAAGTACGAATAGAAGGAAGTATATGCACACAACAGATTATTATTCACTCTTAAAAATGAAGGAAATTCTGACACATGCTAATACATACATCAACCTACAATTCACTACACTAAGTGAAATAAGACTATCACAAAGAGACAAATATTATATGATCCCACATAGGTAGGGTACTTAAAGTAGCCAAACTCATACAGGACGAAAATAAAATGGTATTTGCCTAATGCCCAGAGAGACGGAATGGGGAATTCAAGTTTAATGAGTGGAATTTGCATTTGGGAACATGAAAAAGCTTTGGAGATGAATAGTGCTGGTATTAGCATAACAAACATGAATTCACTTAATTAACCATCATGACAATGTGAATTAACTCAATGTCACTGAACTATGCACTTACAAATGGCTAAAACTGCAAGTTATGTTATTTGTATTTTACTACAGTTAAAAACTAAATGTAAAGGGACACCTGGGTGGCTCAGTCAGTTAAGTATCTGACTTCAGCTCAGGTCACGATCTCACAGCTCATTGAGTTCAAGCCCCGCATCGGGATCTGTGCTGACAGCTCAGAGCCTGGAGCCTGCTTCAGATTCTGTCTCCCTCTCTCTCTGCCTCTCTGCTGCTCACTTTATCTCTCTCCTTCAAAATAAATAAACATCTAAAAAATTTTTAAAAAACTAAATGTAAAAACTAAGTTGACTTCATTAAAAGGTGCATGATGTCAACACAAAGTACAGCACAATAGCAAGAATACATGCAGAACTCATTGGCTTTACATACACTTCTTTAGAAAGTCTGTATGTCACTCAACAACAAAGCTAATACATTTAAATCTCCAGAGCTCTGTCCTGATAATCTGCATTTTGTAAGAACTCTAATTCTGACAGTACATTGAACTTCTACAACCCATTGGACAATTCATAAATCTAAATAGGATATTTTTACAGTGACAAATAATTTCCTGCCTGGATCTTTCCTCCCAGTACCTATATAACAAAATAAACATACTTGGGACAAATAGTGTTCATGTGCCTCTGCACCACAGAAATTATCTTCTTTTCCCTTTTCCATTTAAAAGACAAATTTATTTTATTAAGGTAGGGATATCCCTCAAAGTTATTTTTTCCCCCAGAACTTCCTCATGGCATTTTTTTACCTCCAGATTCCTGAGTGCTCAGGTTTAAGAAGTTAACAATGGAGTTACCGTGGTATACAACATAGCCACAACTTGATCAGTGGAGAAGGTGGTGATTGGTTACAAATATATAAACATGCAGACACAATACTAAGAACACCACAGTGGTGTGAGAGACACAGTTGGACACAGCTTTGTGTCTCCCCTCAAAGATATAGGTCCTCAGAGAATAGTAGAAGATGACCACCTATGAGACCATCAAGAAGAAAATGTTAAGAGGTCAATGAACCCACTGTCGACAGCAACAAAGAGACCAAGGGTACGATTGGGTCCATGCAGACAACTTTCAAAAACGGGTTTACATCACACACAAATGGTCTATGACATTGGGGCCACACACACACAGCCACACTGTGAAGAGGACCTGAATGGCTGCTGGGACAAAGTCTCTAGCACATGCCACCTGAAAGAGGAAGCCATAACCCTGTCACTCTTCATGATGTCATGGTACCGGGGTTTGCAGATGGCCACATGGATGCTCAGCAAAGACTTAAGTCATGTACTTCCTCAGAGAGATGGTTTTCTTACAGCAAAAGTGCCAGGTAGCATTTTACGGGTCATGGAGGAAGAACAGCAGACTTCTAGAAGGGATAAGTCACACAGGCGGAAAACGGAAGCAGTACCCAAGGGCAGGAGAGATGACCTGTTAAATGTCAAGGCCTGCTCGGGGATAACAGTTCTCAGCACTCGGAGTCTTAAGTGCAATCCAAGTGTATATGGGACTTTAGCACATGATAGTATTTCAAGTCAATGGCAAAAAGGAAATGACATAACTATTTTTAAAACCCTGCAATTTACAAAACCAATTAAATCCATACCTCTTTAATGACCACATCTAAATAAATTCAAGAAGGAGCAAAAGCCTTAATGTAAGATATACAGCCGCAAAAATACTTAATTAAGTGCCAAAAATTTGTTGGAGAATATTTTGATATGATTGAAGTAAGGAAAGTCTTTTTAAGATATAAAAATTAAAAATAAGTATTAAATGAATAAAAACATTTCTTACAGCCAAAGGCATCCTACATAGTATACAAGTGTCAAAACCATATCACAAGTCAGAAAAATAACAATTACGTAAACAACAGTTAAGAGAGAGCATTTCCTCAGTGTACACACTAACATCAGTATGGAGAAGATCAGCAATTATAAGAAATAGATAAAAGACATTAAGAGGATTCACAGAAAAAGAGAGAAATCATATTAAACAAAGGGAAAGATAGTCAAACTCAATGATATGAGAATGAATGCAATGCATTCAGGTTGCCTTATGCCATGAATACTTATCAGGGACTGGTTGTTGAGAAGTGGACAGAAGAATGCTCATAGACTGGGAGCAGCAGGCTGTTTGTACCCTCTCAAGGATGACAGCTGGGCAATAACTATGAATGTTGACAATTAACTATATGACCATTGATTCAAATATGTATATTAACAATTCCTCTCATACAACCTCATACCTGCATAGATTTACCAAAAAATAACTATTATAAAATTCTCTGGAGGCAACTGAGTGGCTCAGTTGGTTAAGCATCTGACTTCGGCTCAGGTCATGATCTCACAGGTCATGGGTTTGAGTCCCGCGCCGGGCTCTCTGCTGACAGTTCAGAGCCTGAAGCCTGCTTCGGATTCTGTGTCTCTCTCTCTGACCCTCTGACCCTCCTCTGCTCATGCTTTCTGTCTCTCTCTCAAAATAAATAAACAAAAAAATAACTCTGTGTCATAGACAAAGGTTGGTAATGACATGAACAGGAATGAATATGTTTATTTTCATATATACTTATAAGTGAGTAATATGGAATACAAGAAAAACTAAGGGATTTATATGGACTGGTGTGGAACATCTTCAAGATGTTGCATATGATTTGATTTCACTTACGTGTAGAATTTAATCAACAAAACAAACACAAAAAACAAAAACAGACTCATAAATACAGAGAACAAACTGGTGGTTGCCAGAGCTGAGAAGGGTGGAGGGATAGGCACAATGGGTGAAGGGGATAAAAGGTACAAAGTGGCCATAATAACATAAATAACTCACAAGAATGAGCAGTACAGCGTAGGAAGTACAGTCAATAATACTGTAGTAGCACCATAGGGTAAGAGATGGAAGTTACACTTTTACATGGGCATTTCATAACATCCACTTTTCTTCCACTGTGTCCCAGGCTTCTTTAAGAACAAAGTGATGAGTGATGTGGGGATTAAAAACAAGAGTATCCTTGAACTTCCCCTTCACTCCAGCTAGTCTCCCCCAACTCCCTGCCCCCACACCCTTTGTGTTCCCAAATCTGTTCTTAGTGAAGAACTTTATCCCAAGGCTCTGGCTCTCTTTCCATAGCTCTCCCCCTTCCTCTGCTCCCCATTCCTGGGAAGGGCCGGCATCAGTTGGAATGCATGGGAGAGCCCAGAGTGGTGACAGACCCCAGGGAAAGGCTTCACCTTCAGGGAAAGAGACCAGGGAGTACAGTGTAGTGAAGGGGGGCCCCCAGAGCCTGGAGTACCAAAATGGGGTCCTGGTGCCAGAAGAAAGGATACTGGTGCCCCTGAGAAAGGGGACCCAGCAGCCTCAGCGGTCTCTCGTTGGAAACAGTCACTGCTTGATCTGTTGCCTTTCTGGCCATGGTTGCAGAACCACATGGGGACCACATCCTGCTGTAGCCCGAGCTGCTGGGCCCTGTGGCCGCTGTGCTGCTGGCTGGGTTTCCAGCATTGCAGGAACGTGTCCTCCAGGCTGCCTCTCACTCTCTCCTCTATACTTGCTCGCCTGCTCTCTGGGGCGTGCGCAGGGTCCCCGCTTTGCAAGTCTGCTGTAGATTTCCCGGTTGTCAGCTTCCTCCACCGAATTCTGCAGCAGCGCCGCGGCGTATACACATTCTGGAAACTGAGCGGCAGAGCCTAGAAATGGCAGAGGGTCTTTTGCAGCCTGAGTATATCCCAGAGTGATCCTCTTCCGCTTCAGGAGCTTGGCGAACTGTTCCAGGTCTTTCCTCCTGGGATTCCTCGGGGTTTTGCTCCCGCTTTTCCTGGTCAGGCTTCAGGGCCCCAGGCGGGGTAGCGCACTGCTCTGGAAAGACGCCCTCAGAGTTGGCTCTCCACCTGGGCTCCCTGCTTGCGACCGGCTCCAAGGGAGGTCTCCAAGCTGCCTTGGGGCACCAGCCATACACCTACTTGAGGTCCACAGTACTCCATCCCCTGATAGAACTCACACATTAGGAGGCACCGGGGCATCCCCCACACCCTAGCGCCCGGCCCGACACCTGGCCCAATTCCTGACCCATCAGGAGGGCCTTGGAAGCTCAGTCAAGGTCCCAGGGTCAATCCAGCGGGTCTGTGGCCCATCATCTCCACACCACCCCTACCGTGTGGGTGCAACAATGCCAAGTGAAAGCCAGGTGCCCTGCCATGGGAAACAGAGGCGCCCCAAGCCTGGGGGCCTGCAAAAATGAGGGCTCTCCAAGGGAATGCTCAACACCTCCCTTCTTCCCCAAATCCACCCACTGCCATACTGTACATAATTCTTGAATCATAATGTTATATGCCTGAAACTAGTGTAATATTCTATGTCAACTATACTTCAATTACAACACTAAAAATAAATCAATAAAACTATTACAAACTTAAAAGTTTATTTATAAAAAGAAATTCTACAGTAAAGGAAATATTTACATACACAGAGAAAAACTCACATATAAACATTTAAATACACGTGTGTTTGTAAAGATTATTACCTAATGAGTCTAAAGAAACTGCCTCTGGGGAAAAGGATTGGAAACTATTCGAGAGATAAATAGGAAATTTATTCTACACTTTATCTCATTTTGTAAGGTTTTCATTACTACTATTTACTACCTATTACACTTCAATTTTTCTTATGTAAACTAAAAGTATTAATCAATATTTTATATAAGGCAACCAAAAATTAATAAAGAAAAGTCTATATGGCATTAATGTTTTAAATAATATAAAAAGAATGAAGTTAACTAACAGAGTCTTACTAAAAATAATACTGTCTCAGAAAAAAATGTTTTTAAATTTTTTTAATTAAGAATTAGTGTAATCATATAAATAATCCCTCACTATTCATTACCTATTATTGATTCTTTACTAGAAAGGCATTACACATTTCTAAATGAAGAGATCTACAAGATGTTATGGACCTTACATTCTAGCAACAAGGGAAACTGTTATTATAGCACAATCATCCAGTTCTTTCTTTAATTATAATTAAGTTCTTTGAAAAAAGGGAAATCAGAATCATTTTAAGACTTCTGCATTCTTCAAAAAGGGGGTCCAATGAAAAATAAGTCTCCTCATGGTGGGTTATATATTTATCTACTAAGAGATATATTTCTCATCCAGAGCTTCCTCATAGCATTTGTCATCTCAGAATTTCTCAGAGTGTAGATCAGGGGGTTCAGCATGGGGGTTATGACTGTATAGAACACACTCAATGATTTGTCAATAGGGAAGGTCTTAGCAGGTCTCACGTACATGAAAATACATGGCACAAAGAAGAAGACCACCACAGTGATGTGGGAACCACAGGTCTGGAGGGCTTTCCGCTTCCCTTCCGGACTAAGGTTCTTTAGAGAGTGCAAGATGACACCATAAGAGATGAGCAAGAGCACAAACACAATTGTGCAGATCAGTCCTCCGTTGGCCACCACTAACAGGCCAATAACATGGGTGTCAGTACAGACCAGTTTCAGTAAGGGGTACATGTCACACAAAAAATGATCGATGACATTGGGACCACAGAATGGGAGTCTATAAATAGTGCTAACTTGAATGGCTGAATGCAGAAAACCTCCAACCCAGGAGCCTACCAGGAGCACAACACACACCCACTGTCTCATGATAACCAAATAATGCAAGGGCTTACAGATGGCCACATAGCGGTCATAGGCCATCACCAGCAGAAGAAAGACCTCTGACCCACCAAAAAAGTGCTCTGTAAACAGCTGGGTCATACAAGATTGAAAGGATATGGTGTTTTTCCCAAACAACAAGTCTGAAATCAATCTAGGGGAAATAGTAGAGGAATAAATGACATCCATAAACGATAAGCTAGCAAGAAAAAAATACATAGGTGAGTCCAGGGTCCTACTGACAGTTATAGTCATGACAATGAGCAAATTGCCCACTATGGTCAAAATATAGAAGTGTAAGAACATAACCAAAAGGACCCTCTGTCCCTTTGGATCCTGTGTGAGACCCAAGAGGAAAAAGTAAGTGACATTGCTCCTTGGTTCCATCTAGTCTGCATAGGAGCTGACTTCTCATATTAGAAGCAGGTGATCTACAAAACAAGGGGGGAAACTTTTAAAGGCATTAGAAGTTCAATCTTTTATTCATTCAAACAATTAAAAGAATGTGGAAATAGTTGTTTGTGTCACATGCTTCACCAATGTTGTGATTTCCAAGTTGAATAAGCTATGGTTTCCTATACTCAGTGATATCATACATAATAATCACCAAGGTAATAAGTGCCATTATAAAAATAGCTGAACAGGGGTGCCCGGGTGGCTCAGTTGGCTGACTGTCCAACTTCAGCTCAGGTCATGATCTCACGGTTTGCGGGTTTTAGCCCTGCACTGGGCTCTGTGCTGATGGCTCAGAGCCTGGACCCTGCTTCAGATTCTGTCTCTCCCTCTCTCTCTCTGCTCTCTGCCCTTCCCCAGTTTACGCTCTCTCTCTCTCTCTCAAAAATAAACATACATTAAAAAATTAAATAAATAAAAATAAAAATGGCTGCACAATGGGAAGATCCTAGAGTAAAAATTTATCAACCAAACAGGAATCATAGAAGGCTTCCCAGAGGAAGCAATACTTTAGCTGAGTTTTAAAGGAAAAGTGGGAGAACAACAAAAACAAGCCAAGGAATTCCATGAAAAGGCACACAGTTTATAAAGTCCCAAAAGTGAAATACTTGAGACCCATTTAAGGTAACTGACATATTCAAAATGAGTAGTTCAAATTAGGAATGGAAGGTCACTGCCCTGGGTTGTTTCTTCCTTCACTGAGACCTCTTTCTTAGCATTTTTGCTCGGATATGCCTCCTTTTCCTGACCAATAAATGAGGAAACACTTCAGTGTTGTGTCTCTCCCTTAATTTTTAAACTTCATATATGTAACATCTGCAAATTTGGACAGCTCCAAGTTAATATCAGTTCAGTGCTTATGAAACTAAATTTTTAATTTTCAGCAATAAATATAGGCGTACCCCACCTCATTAAATAGTACCACCTTCCGTGTCATTGCTCAGACAAGAAATATCACAATTCTTTTTCTTGCTCTCGTATCACATACTGATACCTTTAACAAGTCTTATGAAGCCCTTTAAAACATATCACATTATGGGCACCTGAGAGGCTCAGTCAGTTGAGCATTGTGACTCTTGATTTTGGCTCAGGTCATGATCCCAGGATCACGATATCAAGCCACCAGTTGGGCTCAGCAGTGAGCATGGGGTCTGATAGAGATTCCCTCTCTCTCCCTCTGCCCCTCTCCTCCACTTACGCTCTCTCACTAAAACCAAAACACAAAATGTGTGTGTACACACACACACACACACACACACCTATCACAAATAAGATCATTCCCCTCCCCCACCCCCACTCCCCACAACTTCTACCCTACTACATTAACCTCCTGCCAGGTCCTTCCCCTTTCATTCTGGCCTCCATCAATTTATTCTCCTCACTCAGACCAAATGATCCTTTTTAAATCTGAATCGGATCTATCCCTCCACTGCTCACAACACCTACAGTGGATTCTAATCACATAGTCACAACTTAATGAATCACAGTTCATTTTACAGTAGCAGGAACTATAATCTCCATTTCATAGGTGAAAAGACTAAGGTTCAAGTCATCTAATAATTTTCCCAGGGTCACCCATTTTTAAGTGATAAAACTAGAATTAGAATCAAAGTTTGCTTGCACTCAAAGTGTTCTCACTTTTTCTTATTAAAGATAGTCACACAATCGCAAGGCTGGTTTCCACTATTTACTATTAGTCTTACCTTGGGAAGGCAAGTCTGCAATCTGAAGGAACACCTTTTACTCATTCACAGCAACCTGGATTTCATCTGTCATCCAATTTGACAAGAGAAAGCAAAAAAGCTGCATTATTACTTGAGGACATATTTTATTTCATTTGACTGTCTATCCATTTTCTCCATGGAGTCTCCTGAATATTCAGAAGGTTGATTTTATTTGCACTGCAGATCGTTTCCTGGGAATTCCCAGGGCCATATAGAAAAGCAAAAATTTATCACATTAGGATAATTTATTAAAAAGACAAGAAATTCCTATCCTTACATAAGAAAAATAGCTACCAGTCATTTCCCAGGCAGATTTTTCTCAAGTAACTTCTTTCCCTCTGATTTCTAAACAGAAAAATACCATTCAAAGGCTCAGGTATCCTCATTCTATACTGTTGCTTTGGTCACATTAGCTGACTTGATATTTTAAGAGGCATTCTTGTGCTAGTCTGTAGGCAATTCTTTAAGCCTAACAGAAACCTTCTTTTAAAATGTGTATCAATTTAAGAGTATAGTATCTTCTTCCCAGTAGGGCAAAGATCACTGGACATTTTATCCTTTCTAACCACATTCTTCATTAAGTCCTAGAGTTGGGAAGTGTCCAAGACTGCTTCTTGCTTAATTAAATTCACTGGGAATTTTTGCAGAAACTTTCAAAAATATCTATATAAAGATCCTATTTTGCGAAATCAGATAATTAGGAAGATGTAACAATAACAAAAAAAAAATAGCTTTAGAACCATTGTAAAACTACTGCCAGACAAAAATAAAATTTCAGCCCATTTTGTTTTAGGGAAGATTAATTTATCATGTATTTCCCCACTTGCCATAGCAAGTTTTTCTTGCCTTGTATTTAATATTCAATTTATTCTACCTTGAATTGTGGTAGATATTGTAGATATTTATTCACAGATTTAGACAGAAAAACTATTTATCCAATTATTATTTTCCTTAATTTGGGGCTCCTGGTTACTTCCAGAAACCATGCTATGAGAGTGGACACAGCAATTAATGAAATAGGGGGGCAAATTATGCAACAGGTCCTTCCTGCATGGACCTTCTATTCTCATAACAGAATCAGGCAGTACGTAATAGGACAATTTAGGAAACTAATTACAGTCTTCATCAGTGCTAATAAGACAGCAAACAGGGTACTCAGGGAGAATTCTACTATGGAGAAGGTGACCAGGGAAGGTCTTTCTTCAAAGATGATGCTTACTGAGATCCACAGGACAGAAGGCAGCTACCATTGGAAACACCTACAGGTAGTAAAATTAAGTAAACATTAATTATAAGCAATTTGTTCTCACTTCATTGATGGCATGACCTATGTATAGAAAATGGTAAAAACTTCACACAAATTTTTATTCCAGGGCCCTTTGAAAAGGAATGGTAAGTGTGGGCACTCTCATCAACTTCCTGATTGTAGTGGGAAAGCTTCCAAACTTCACTGTTGAGTGTCCTGTTAGCTATGGATCTGTCACATATGGCCTTTATTATGTTGAGGTACATGCCTTCTATACCCAATTTGTTGCGAGGTTACTTGTATCATGAAAAAACATTGAAATTCTATCCTACCAAAGAACAACTCAGAGAGGAAATACAATTCCTTTTACAACAGCATCAAAAAGAATATTTAAGAATAAACTTACATAAGGAGGCAAAAACTTTTGTACACTTAAAAACTATAAAATGCTGAAGACAGAGAAAGATGGAGGCATAGGAGGATGCTGGGCTCACCTCGTCCTGCTGATCGCTTAGATTCCAACCACATCAGCCTAAATAACCCAGAAAACGGCCAGAAGACTACCAGAATGGACTCTCCAGAGCCAAGCGTAGACAAGAGGGCCATGGAAGAGGGTAGGAAGGGTGGAGAGCAGTGCGTCCTTCATGGACTGGCAGAGGGGAGCCAGGGCAGTGGAGGGGCAGCCCGCTGGGCAAGGCAGAGCCCCCAAGTCTGGCTTGCAAAAACATTGGGGCCAGACTGCATGAGTTCTGACAGCCAGCGGGACTTAACATCGGGAATATTAAGAGTCAACGGCTCTGCTCAGAGAGTGGGAGGGCAAGAGGACACCAGGAGGGAGAGTTGTTGAGCCCCGGAAGACAGAGCTCAGCTCGGCGGGGAACAAAGGCAGTGGCCAGTACCAGCTCCCTCTCCCATCCCCCAGTCAAAACCCCAAAGGGAACCAGTTCCCATCAGGGAACTTACTTCCACCGTGCAAATGCCCAATGCTGTGCTTCTGTGGATCCATCCCTCCGATGGGTCTGCCTCCCTCCCAGTGCTGTAGGGCCCCTCCCACAGGGAACCACCAATCACAAAGCGAGCTGAGCCTACCCCTCCCACCCCTTTGCACCTTGCGGATCCACCCCAGCTAATATGCCCTGGGTCAGATCCCATCACAGCAGCACCACAAGCCTGGCAGTGTGCAAGTAACCCAGACAGGGGCCACACCACTCCACAGTGAGTCCTGCCCCTGGGAGAGGGGAAGATAAGGTACCCACCAGTCTGACTGTGGCCGCAGCGGTGGGCTGGGGGCAGATATCGGGTCTGACTGCAGCCCCGCCCACCAACGCACAGGACAGCACAGGAAAAGAGCCCTGCAGTTCCCCGCCACTCCAGGGACTACCCAAAATGACGAAATGGAGGAAATCTCCTCAAAAGAAACTCCAGGTAACGAATTGATCAAAAACGATTTCAGCAATATAGCAGAAAATGAATATAAAATAATAGTCATAAAATTAATCGCTGAACTTGAAAAAAGTATAGAGGACAGCAGAGAATCTATTGCTACAGAGATCAAGTGACTAAGAAATAGTCATGAGGAGCTAAAAAATGTTGTAAATGAGGTGCAAAATAAAATGGAGGCGACCACAGCTCGGAGTGAAGAG
This sequence comes from Acinonyx jubatus, assembly GCF_027475565.1. Taxonomy (NCBI): domain Eukaryota; kingdom Metazoa; phylum Chordata; class Mammalia; order Carnivora; family Felidae; genus Acinonyx; species Acinonyx jubatus. Next base: position 14,880,039 of record NC_069390.1, read on the forward strand.
GCAGAGGAGAGAATAGGTGAACTAGAAGATAAAATTGTGGAAAAAGAGGAAGCTGAGAAAAACAGAGATAATAAAGTCGAGGAGTATGAGGGGAGAATTAGAGAACTAGGTGATGCAATCAAATGGAAAAATATCCATATAATAGGAATTCCAGAAGAGGAAGAGAGAGAGAAAAGGGCTGAAGGTGTACTTGAACAAATCAGAGCTGAGATCTTCCCTGATCTGGGGAAGGAAAAGGCATTGAAATCCAAGAGGCACAGAGAAGTCCCTTCAAACATAACTTGAATCAATCTTCTGCACGACATATCATAGTGAAACTGGCAAAATACAAGGATAAAGAGAAAATTCTGAAGATAAACAGGCTCTAACTTATAAAGGGAGACCCATAAGACTAGTGGCAGACCTATCTACTGAAACTTGGCAGGCCAGAAAAGAATGGCAGGAAATCTTCAATGTGATGAACAGAAAAAATATGCAGCCGAGAATCCTTTATCCAGCAAGTCTGTCATTCAGAATAGAAGGAGAGATAAAGGTTTTCCCAAACAAACAAAAACTGAAGGAATTCCTCACCACTAAACCAGCCCTACAAGAGATCCTAAGGGGGACTCTGTGAGTGAAATGTTGCAAGGACTACAAAGTACCAGAGACATCACTACAGGCATGAAACCTACAGACATCACAATGACTCTAAACCCACATCTTTCAATAATAACACTGAATGCAAATGGACTAAATGCTCCAACCAAAAGACATAAGGTATCAGAATGGATAAAAAAACAAGACCCATCTATTTGCTGTCTACAAGAGACTCATTTTAGACCTGAGGACACCTTCAGATGGAAAGTGAGTGGATGGAGAACTATCTATCATGCTACTGGAAGTCAAAAGAAAGCTGGAGTAGCCATACTTACATCAGGCAAACTGGGCATTAAATTAAAGGCTGTAACAAGAGATGAAGAAGGGCATTATATAATAATTACAGGGTCTATCCATCAGGAAGAGCTAACAATTATAAGTGTCTATGCGCTGAATACGGGAGCCCCCAAATATATAAAACAATTAATCACAAACATAAGCAACCTTATTGATGAGAATGTGGTACTGGCGGGGGACTTTAATACTCCACTTACAACAATGGATAGATCATCTAGACACAGGATCAGTAAAGAAACCAGGGCCCTGAATGATACATTGGATCAGATGGACTTGACAGATATATTTAGAACTCTGCATCCCAAAGCAACAGAATATACTTTCTTCTCGAGTGCACATGGAACATTCTCCAAATAGATCACATACTGGGTCACAAAGCAGCCCTTCAAAAGTATAAAAGAACTGAGATCATACCATGCACACTTTCAGATCACAATGCTATGAAACTTGAAATCAACCACGGGAAAAAGTCTGGAAAACCTCCAAAAGCATGGAGGTTAAAGAACACCCTACTAAAGAATGAGTGGGTCAACCAGGCAATTAGAGAAGAAATTTAAAAATATACAGAAACAAATGAAAATGAAAACACAACAATCCAAATGCTTTGGGATGCAGCGAAGGCAGTCCTGAGAGGAAAATACATTGCAATCCAGGCCTATCTCAAGAAACAAGAAAAATCCCAAATGCAAAATCTAACAGCACACCTAAAGGAACTAGAAGCAGAACATCAAAGGCACCCCAAACCCAGGAGAAGAAGAGAAATAATAATGATCAGAGCAGAAATAAACAATATAGAATCTAAAAACTACTGTAGAGCAGATCAGTGAAACCAAGAGTTGGTTTTTTGAAAAAATAAACAAAATTGATAAACCTCTAGCCAGGCTTCTCAAAAAGAAAAAGGAGATGACCCAGATAGATAAAATCATGAATGAAAATGGAATTATTATAACCAATCCCTCAGAAATACAAGCAATTATCAGGGAATATTATGAAAAATTATATGCCAACAAACTGGAAAACCTGGAAGAAATGGACAAAGTCCCAAGCACCCACACAAAACAGGAAGAAATAGCAAAAGTGAACAGACCCATAACCAGCGAAGAAATTGAATCAGTTATCAAAAATCTCCCAACAAATAAGAGTCCAGGACCAGATGGCTTTCCTGGGGAATTCTACCAGACATTTAAAGCAGAGATAATAACGATCCTTCTCAAGCTGTTCCAAAAAACAGGTAAGGAAAACTTCCAGACTCATTCTATGAATCCAGCATTACTTTGATTCCCAAACCAGACAGAGACCCAGCAAAAAAGAGAACTACAGGCCAATATCGAGTTATATCTTCTCTCCCCCTGCAAAAGTGGCTCCCTGCCTGCCACAGGCTTTTCTCTCCCCAAGTTCACTTCTCCGCACCAGGTGCCTGCTGAATTCTGTGGTTCAGGTTGTGCAGATTGTTGTGTTAATCCTCCAATCAGTTTTCTAGGTGTGTAGGATGGTTTAGTGTTGGTCTGGCTGTATTTCATGGACGCGAGACACAAAAAAAACTTCCATGCTGTTCCACCATCTTGGATCCTCCGATCATGATTGCTGTTTCCACATGTCTGCCCCAAGTTGTTTGCCTATTTTCCCTCCAGGAGTTGGGCCTTTATGCCAGCCAAGTCTGTCAATGTTTAAAACTCCAAACTATAGTTCCAGCTGATTGGAAGGACTCAGCACTTTGAATATGTCATACCATGACTTCTGGCCTGCAAAGGTTCTGCTAAAAAAAAATCATAGTGCTTGTTGGAGGAGGTCATTAAGAGGACAGGACTATTGGTTGACCTGTGAGCTACAACTGGACATTTAGAGACTCCTCACCCTTTTTGTCTTTGGAAAGTACATTCTACACCAATCCTATGGTGGGAGCTAGTTCAAGGGCCATAGCCTTGGAGAATAAAGTGTATTTGAGGTCACCTGGATGGTGTGCATGACTGAGCCCAGTCATGTGCTATGTAAACTTTAAGATTTTGGTGAGAGGATCCAGAGATCTACTCATCTACTCCTCTTGCAGCCAATCTAACTAAACTTTGCATGCGCTACTGCTTATTAAAACCTCCACCTATCAAAAAACCAAAAAACAAAAACAAAAACAAACAAAAAAAAAACCATCGAGTGTCTTCTATTACTGATACTCTTGAATAGCTTTTAATTTTCTAAAAATAGTCATTTTATGAGTCAAAGAATATCAAATCAGTGTTGGCTGGGCCACCCAAGGATGAAAAGATGGGTTGGAAGCCCTGAGCATTAGGAGAGGGATATGGGTGCTGGCATACAGATGACCATATAGAATGTGTTTCTCAGGAGGCAGCGTGGTGGATTTTGAAGGTAAAACTTTGAGTTTATCATGTTGGAATTTGAGGGACAGGGAGCGATGGCTCATCACTAGTTGCCCCCTCATCTAACCCCATGGAAATGGGGGTCTCAAAGGAACACCTCCTATCCAAGGAGCTGGGGCTGAGTTGGTGGATGCTGGACAGGCCTATTTGGTTCCTGCTTATGCCCACCCACAGGCACCAGCCTCCTGACCATCTCTGCTCTGTTGGGCATAGCCAGGTTTTTCTTACACACAAGTGCCAGTCTCCTCTCCTCACTTCCTGCTCTGGAAGTGGGGAGGGAAGCAGTTGTAATGGAGATGGCTGGTTGCTGTTCTGGGTTTGAGTTGCCTTTGGCCAAAAAATAATCTTGTTAGAAAAGTAAGTGGGGAGGAGGGGAACGGGAGGAGAGAGGAAGGCCTCTTCCCTCTCTCACCACACATTGAGACACATCTCAGTTGGTCTCTAATCTTGTTTATAGGGATTATGTTGGTTGAATGCCTAGAAAGGAAGGTGGGATGGTCTTCAGATTGTACCAGCTTAGCTAGCATTGCTGACCAACTGCTGCAGGCTCTGAAAATAAAAACAATCCTGAATCCCCCCCCCCAAATATGATGCATGCAAAAAAAGATGAATATGGATGCAAAAGTTCTCAACAAGATACTAGCAAATCGAATTCAACAGCATATAAAAAGAATTATTCACCATGATCAAGTGGGATTCATTCCTGGCTGCAGGGCTGGTTCAATATTCGCAAATCAATCAATGTGATACATCACATTAATAAAAGAACAGAGCCCTATGATCCTGTCAATCGATGCAGAAAAAGCATTTGACAAAATTCAGCATCCTTTCTTAATAAAAACCTTCAAGAAAGTCAGGATAGAAGGAATTTACTTAAACATCATAAAAACCATTTAAGAAGAGCCCACAGCTCATATCATCCTCAATGGGGAAAAACTGAGAGCTTTCCCCCTGAGAACAGGAACACAAGAGGGATGTCCACTCTCACCGCTGTTGTTTAACATAATGTTGGAAATTCTAGCATCAGCAATCAGACAACAAAAGGAAATCAAAGGCATCAAAATTGGCAAAGATGAAGTCAAGCTTTCGCTTTTTGCAGATGACATGATATTATACATGGAAAATCCGATAGACTCCACCAAAAGTCTGCTAGAACTGATACATGAATTCAGCAAAGTTGCAGGATACAAAATCAATGTACAGAAATCAGTTGCATTCTTATACACTAACAATGAAGCAACAGAAAGACAAATAAAGAAACTGATCCCATTCACAATTGCACCAAGAAGCATAAAATACCTAGGAATAAATATAACCAAAGATTTAAAAGATCTGTATGCTGAAAACTATAGAAAACTTATGAAGGTAATTGAAAAAGATTTAAAGAAATGGAAAGACATTCCATGCTCATGGATTGGAAGAATAAATATTGTCAAAATGTCGATACTACCCAAAGCTATCTACACATTCAATGTAATCCCAATCAAAATTGCACCAGCATTCTTCTCGAAGCTAGAACAAGCAATCCTAAAATTCATATGGAACCACAAAAGACCCCACATAGCCAAGTAATATTGAAGAGGAAGACCAAAGCGGGAAGCATCACAATCCCAGACTTTAGCCTCTACTACAAAGCTGTCATCATCAAGACAGCATGGTATTGGCACAAAAACAGACACACACAGACTAGTGGAATAGAATAGAGACTCCAGAATTGGACCCACACAAGTATGGCCAACTAATCTTTGACAAAGCAGGAAAGAATGTCCAATTGAAAAAAGACAGTCTCTTTAACAAATGGTGCTGGGAGAACTGGACAGCAACATGCAGAAGAAGGAAACTAGACCACTTTGTTACACCATTCACAAAAATAAACTCAAAATTGCTGAAGGACCTGAATATGAGACAGGAAACCATCAAAACCCTAGAGGAGAAATCAGGAAAAAACCTCTCTGACAACAGCTGCAGCAATTTCTTACTTGACACATCTCCAAAGGCAAGGGAATTAAAAGCAAAAATGGACTATTGGGACCTCATGAAGATAAAAATCTTCTGCACTGCAAAGGAAACAATCAACAAAACTAAAAGCCAACCAATGGAATGGGAAAAGATATTTGCAAATGACATATCAGATAAAGGCCTAGTATCCAAAATCTATAAAGAACTCACCAAACCCCACACCCGAAAAACAAATAATCCAGTGAAGAAATGGGCAGAAGACATGAATGGACACTTTTCTAAAGAAAACATCCAGATGGCCAACAGGCACATGAAAAGATGCTCAACATCGCTCCTCATCATGGAAATACAAATCAAAACCACACTAAGATATCACCTCATGCCAGTCAGAGTGGCTAAAAGGAACAAATCAGGAGACTACAGATGCTGAAGAGGATGTGGAGAAACGGGAACCCTCTTGCACTGTTGGTGGGAATGCAAACTAGTGCAGCCACTCTGGAAAACAGCGTGGAAGTTACTCAAAAAATTAAAAATAGATCTACCCTATAACCCAGCAATAGCACTGCTAGGAATTTACCCAAGGATACAGGAGTGCTGATGCATAGGGGCACTTGTACCCCAATGTTTATAGCAGCACTTTCAACAATAGCCAAATTATGGAAAGACCCTAAATGTCCATCAACTGACAAATGGATAAAGAAGATGTGGTTTATATATACAATGGAATACTACTTGGTAGTGAGAAACAATAAAATATGGCCTTTTGTAGCAACGTGGATGGAACTGGAGAGTGTTATGCTAAGCGAAATAAGTCATACTGAGAGAGACAGATACCATATGTTTTCACTCTTATGTGGATCCTGAGAAACTTACCAGAAGACCATGGGGGAGAGCAAGGGGGCAAAAAAAGTTACAGAGGGGGAAGGAGGCAAACCATGAGAGACTCTTAAGAACCAAGAATAAACTGAGAATAAAACAGCCAAGCTAATATGTAAAACAAAGCAAAATGAAACAAAAAGAACAAAGTCAGAAAATTCTCCTGTCTCTAAACTTAATACAATGTTATCATAATCAAAACAATATGGTGTTGACATAAAAACAGATAAACTAATGAATAAAACACAGAGTCTAGAAATAAAGCTTTGCATACATATTCAAATGATTTTCAACAAGGGGGTCAAGAGTATTCGTGGGTTAAAGACAGTTCAAAAAATGGTGCTGTGACACTTCATCTCCACATAGTCATGAATTTGAATCCTAATATATACCATATATAAAATTTAACTCAAAATGGACCAAAGACTTAAGACCTAGCTAAGACTATACCACTGTTATTAAAAAACATAGAATAATAACCATGACATTGGATTTGACAGTAATTTCTTGAGTATGATACCAAAAGCACAGGCCAAAAAGGAATAGATAAATTATACTTTATCAATATTATGCACTTTTGTGCATCAAGCAACACCAACAGAGTAAAAAGGTAATTGACAGAATTGGAGAAAATATTTGCAAATAATATATTTGAATAGATGCTAATATCCAGAGTACATAAAGAACTTCTACATCTAAAAACACAATGAAAGAAACAACTTGATTAAAAATGAAGGACTTGAATAGACATTTCTCAGAAAAAGATATATAAAGATATACCTGTAAGCACATGAAAAGATCTCAGCGTCACTAATCATTAGGAAATGCATTTCAAAACCATAATGAAATACCACTTCAGACCCATTAAGGTAACTATTAAGAGATACACACACACACACCACACAAATGTAAGAGAGACTATGGAGAACATGGCATAATTGTGCATTACTGGTGAGAATGGCAAATGATGTGGCTCCTATGGAAAATGTTATTGTAGTTACTCAAAAACTTAAAGATTAATTATATGATCTAGCAATTTTACTTTTAGGTATATATCCAAAGTAATGGAAATCAGGAATTCAAAGAAATATTTCTACACTCATCTCCATGGTGGTATTCACAACAATCAGTAAGGAGAAGCAACCAAAGAATCCACAGATAGATACATGTATCAAAAAAATGAGACATATGGACACAGTGAAATATTATTCAGCCTTAAATATGAGGGAAATTCTGACACATGCCAAAACATTCATTAACCTACAATACATTATTCTAAGTGAAATAAGGCAGTCACAAAAGGACAGATATTGTATGCTTCCACTTACATGTGTTACTTACGGCATCAAATTAACAGAATGTAGAATGGCGGATGCCTAGGACTCAGGGAAGGGTAATGGCAAATTAATATTTAACAGGTGTCCAGTTTCAGTTTGGGAAGATGAAGAGGTACTGGAGTCGAATGGTGTTGATGTTGTTATAACATCATTCATTAAAGTGAATTAACTTAATGCCACCAAACTGTGAACTTAAAAATGGTTAAATCGTAAATCTGTTAGGTATACATGCCACAATTTTAAAGCTAAATTTATAAACTAAGGTAACTTCCATAAGCAGTAAATTAAGTATACCTGTAAAAATCAGTCGAGGGATTCACACACAAAGAAAAAAAAAAGGATGAAAATATGACAGCATATACCTAAAACATGGCTGGGAGGGGAATAAAAATTTAGTTTTCTACAAAGGGTTAAAACTTAAGTGACCATTAACTTAATATAGACAGCTAGAAGCCTAAATGTTATATATAAACCTAATGACAAACACACATCTAAAACTGGTAATAAAGATGGAAAAAATAAAGAGAGGGAAATCCAAGTATATCACTAAAGAAAGCCAACAAACCATGACGGAAGAGAGCAGAAGAAAGGAACAGAGAAGAATCACAAAAACAATCACAAAACAAGTAACAAAATGGCAATAAGTACCTACTGTCAGAAATGAAAGCGGACAAATGATAACCAACAGCACAGAAATGCAAAGGATTATAAGAGAATATTATGAAAAATTATATGCCAACAAATTGGACAACCTAGAAAAAGTGGATAAATCCCTAGACACATATAACCTCCCACAACCAAATCAGGAGGAAATAGAAAATTTGAACAGACTAATTACAAGCAATGAAGTTGAATCAGTAATCAAAACACTCCCAACAAACAAAAGTCCAGGACCAGGTGACTTCACAGGTGAATTCTATCAAACATTTAAAGAAGAGTTAAGGGGCGCCTGGGTGGCGCAGTCGGTTAAGCGTCCGACTTCAGCGAGGTCACGATCTCGCGGTCCGTGAGTTCGAGCCCCGCGTCGGGCTCTGGGCTGATGGCTCAGAGCCTGGAGCCTGTTTATGATTCTGTGTCTCCCTCTCTCTCTGCCCCTCCCCCGTTCATGCTCTGTCTCTCTCTGTCCCCCAAAAAATAAATAAACGTTGAAAAAAAAAAAAAGAGTTAATACAGGGGATCCTGGATGGCTCAGTCCATTAGGCGTCTGATTCGGCCCAGGTCAGGGTTTCGCACTTCCTAAGTTTGAACGCTGGGGCTCTGTGCTGACAGTTCTCAGCCTGGAGCCTGTTTCAGATTCTGTTTCTCCCGATCTCTCTCTGCCCCTCACCCATTCGCCTTCTTTCTCTCAAAAATGAATAAACATTAAAAAAAAATTTTTAAAGAAAAGTTAATACTTATTTTTCTCAAACGACTCCAAGAAACAGAAAAAGAATGACAGCTTTCAAAGTCATTCTATGAGGCCAGCATTACCCTCATACCACAACCAGATAAAGACACTATAAAAAACATATCTGCAGGTCAATATCCCTGATAACCATAGATGCAAAAATCTTCAACAAAACATTAGCAATCCTGATCTAACAATAATTAAATAAATAAATAAATCACTTAGAAAATCATTCTGTATGATCAAGTGGTTCAACATTCATAAATCAATCCACAATACATCACAACAGGAGAAAGGATAAAAACCATGTGATCATTTAAATAGATGCAGAAAAAGCATTTGACAAAGTGCCACATTCATTCATGATAAAAACCCTCAACAAAGTATATTTAAAGGGAGCATACCTTAACATAATAAAGGCCTTACATGAAAAATCCACAGCTAACATCATACCCTATGGTGAAAAATGGAGAGCTTATCCCCTAAGATCATGAACAAGAAAAGGATGTCCACTCTCACCACTTGTATTCAATATAGCACTGAAAGTCATAGCCACAGAAATCAAAAACAAAAAGAAAAAAAAAAGGATCCAAATTGGTAAGGAAGAAGTAAAACTTTCACTATTTGCAGATGATATGTCATTATACATATGAAAACCTAAAGACTCCACTAAAAAAACTACTAGAACTAATAAACTAATTCACTAAAGTTGCAGGATACAAAATCAATGTACAGGAACCGGTTGCATTTCTATACACTAATAATGAAGTAGCAGAAATAGAAATTAAGGAAACGGCCCCATTTACAACTACATCAAAAATAATAAAATACCTAGGAATAAACTCAACCTGTGAGGTAAAATACCTGTACTCTTAAAACTATATAATACTGATGAAAAAATTGAAGAAATGTTAAGATATTTCATGCTCATGGATGGGGAGAAGAAATATTGTTTAAATGTCCATACTACCCAAAGCAACTTACACATTTAATACAATCAGTATCAAAATACCAACAGCACTTTTCACAGAACTAGAACAAGTCTTGTACAGAACCACAAGAGACCCACATTAGCAAAAGCAATCTTGAAAAAAAAGGGACAAAACCAGATGTATCACAAGCCCAGATATGAAGATACACTACAAAGCTGTAGCAATGAAAACAGTTTAATACTGGCACACACACACACACACACACACACACACACACACACACAACCAACCATATATCAATAGAACATAATAAAGAGCCCAGAAATAAACCCATGATTATTTGGGCGATTAATCTACAAGAAAGGAGGCAAGAATATGCAATGGAAAAAAGAGAGTCTCTTCAACAATGGTGCTAGAAACTCGGCAGAAACTACATGCAAAAGAATGAAACCAGACCACTTTCTTACACCATACACAAAAATAAACTCAAAATGGGTTAAAGATCTAAATGTGAGACCTGAAACCAAAAAACACCCTAGAAGAGAGCAATGGCAGTAATTTTTCTGGCATTGACTGTAGCAACATTTTCTAGATATGTCTCCTGAGGCAAGGGAAACAAGCAAAAATCAACTAGTGGGACAATATCAAAATAAAAATCTTCCGCACAGGGAAAGAAATGATCAACAAAACTAAAAGACAACCTCTGAATGAGAAAAGATACTTGCAAATGACATATCCAATAATAGGTTAGTATCCAAAATATATAAAGCGCTTACACAACTCAACACCCAAAAAACAAATAATCCAAATAAAAATAGGCAGAAGACATGAACGGACATTTGTCCAAAGAAGACATCCAGATGGCCAATAGACACATGAAAAGATGCTAAACATCACTTATCATCAGGTCAATGCAAATCGAAACCGCGAAGAGATATAACCTCACACCTATCGGAATGGATAAAATCAAAACAAAAGACACAAGTGTTGGCAAGGATGTGGAGAAAAGGGAATGCTGTGCACTGTTGGTGAGAATGCAAACTGGTGCAGCCACTCTGGAAAACAGTATAGAGGCTCCTCAAAAAATTAAAAATAGAATTGCCATATGACTCAGTACTATTTCCACTACTGGCTATTTACATAAAGAACACAAAAACACTAATTTGCAATGATATATTTACCCCTGTGTTTATTGCAGCATTATTTACAATAGCCAAATTATGGAAGTGTCCATTGACAGATGAATGGATACACATGTGGTATGTGTATACAATGGAATATTATTCAGTCATAAAAAAGAATGAAATCTTGCCACTTGCAACACATAGATGGTATGTGTGTTAGAGGGTATAATGCTAGGTGATATAAGTTAGTCAGAGAAAGACAAAAACCATATGATTTCACTTATATGTGGAATTCGAGAAAGAAAACAAATGAGTAATGGGAAAAAAGAGATAAAAAAGATGGACTCTTTAATACAGGGAAATGATGGTTACCAGAGGAGAGGTGAGTGGGACAAGGGGTGAAACAGGTGAAGGGGATTAAGAGTACACTTATCGTGACAAGCATTGAGCAATGTATACAATTGTTGAACCACAACATTATACACCTGAAACTAATATAACACTGTGTCTTAACACTGGAATTAAAAAAAAAAAAATATATATATATATATATATATATATATAAATTGTTATATATATATAAATTGTTATATATATAAAAATTGTTTAAAGAACTAGGTTCATGATGTGAACATAAATTATAGCACAATACCTAGAGTGTATGCAAAAATACACCTGGGTAATTTGTCCAAAAGTAGATATGTCATCCAAAAACAAAACTACTAAATTAAAATCTCCAGAGTTGTGCCCTGATAATCTGCATTTTACAAGAACTCTTTTTTTTTAATTTTTTTTTTAATGTTTATTTATTTTTGAGAGAGCACAAGTGAGGAAGGAGCAGAGAGAGAGGGAGACACAGAATCTGAAGCAGGCTCCAGGGTCTGAGATATCAGCACAGAGCCCGATGCAAGGGTCTAAATCATGAACTGCAAGATCACGACCTGAGCCAAAGTTGGCACTTAACCGACGGAGCCACCCATGCGCCCCAAGAACTCTAAATTCTCACAGTACATTGAACTTTGACAATCAATTAGACATACATAAACCTAAATAGGATATTTTTTAAATGATATATAATTCCCTACCTGGATCTTTATTCATAGTGTCTGTATGTTACAACAAACGCACTTGTAACAAATAGCGTTCATGTGTCTCTGCACCATAGAAATTATTTTTTATCTCTTTTTCCATTAAAAAGACAAACATATTTTATGAAGTTATGGATATCTCTCAAAGTTACTTTTTTCCACGAGAACTTCCTCAAGGCATTTTTGACCTCCAAATTTCTGAGTGCACACATTTAAGAAGTTTAACAAGGGAGTCACCATGGTGACACCACGGTATACAACACAGCCACGACTTAATCAGTGGAAAAGATGGTGATTGGGTACAAATATATAAATATGCAGAACACAATACTAAGACCACCACAGTGACATGAGAGACACAAATGGACACAGTTCTGTCTTCCCTCCAAGCTATCAGTCCTCAGGAAGCATATAATGACCACCAAGAAGACTTTCAGGAGGAAAATTTTAACAGGCAGATGAACCCACTGTTGACAGCAACAAAAAAGACCAAGGGTACGATTGGGTCCATGCAGACAAGTTTCAACAAAGGGTTTATATCACACACGAATGGCCTATGACATTGGAGCCACCTGCACGCAGCCACACTGTGAAGAGGACCTAAATGGTTGTAAGGACAAAGCCTCTACTACATGTCACCTGAAAGAGGAAGTCATATCCCTGTCACTCGTGATGATGTCATGGTGCCGGGGTTTGCAGATGGCCACATGGATGCTCAGCAAAGACTTAAGTCATGTACTTCCTCAGAGAGATGGTTTTCTTACAGCAAAAGTGCCAGGCAACATTTTACGGGTCATGGAGGAAGAACAGCAGACTTCTAGAAGGGATAAGTCACACAGGCGGAAAATGGAAGCAGTACCCAAGGGCAGGAGAGATGACCTGTTAAATGTCAAGGCCTGCTCGGGGATAACAGTTCTCAGCACTCGGAAACAGTAAACTTCCTAAATTAATAACTGACTTTTGTTTTGTAACCAAACTATTTTAAACCTGTTTAACTTCATTCTAAACTTATTTTAATGTTAAACTTATATGATTTATCTTATTTACATGTAAACTTATTTTAAACTTGAATTCAAAACATAAATATGCAAGACAAGGCATAAATCTGAAAAAGAACAGAAATGAGAGACCACTAGTCTCATCACATGTCAAAATGTGTTATATATCATGAAAATTATATTGTGTGTCAATTGGGACATGAATAAAGAGATCAATGAAACAGAATCGTCCTGAATTGGGTACACAAATGAGATGTTAGAATATAAGAGGATTTCAAATCAATGGTAAAAAGATAATTATGTGACTATAAAAAAAATTACTAAAATTAAGAAACACAACTAAAATTCAATCCTTATTTAACTCCTATATCAAAATAAGTTCCCAATGGATCAACAGTTTTAATATAGAACCAAAAAAAGAGCTTAAAAATTAAGTGCTAAAAAACAGTTGAAGAATACTTTGGTATGAATGAAGTGAGGAAAGTCTTTTTAAGCAAGATACAAACAAAAATATATATATTAAATATAAAATGTAAGACAAAATTGTTTACATGACAGAAGTATTCTACATAGTATAAAAAAAAGTTAAGGGGTGCCTGGATGGCTCAGTTGGTTAAGCGTTCAACTCTTGATTTTGGCTCAGGTCACGATCTCAGTTTGTGGGTTCGAGCCCTGGGACTGGGCTCTGCACTGCTTGGGATACTCTCTCTCTCTTCCTCTTTCTCACTGACCCTCCCCTGTTTGCTCTCAATCTCTCTCAAAATAAATAAATGAACTTAAAAAAAATAGAATAAAAAAGTTAAAAATATCACAAGCCAGAAAAATAATAATTACTTATACAATAGTAAAATGGATCACATCTTTGGTGCATAAACATCGGCCAGGAAAATACCAGAGAAAGATATTAGTAGACTATCCACAGAAAACTAAATACATACCATATTAAATATGAGAAAACGCTCCAACTCAATTATATCAAAAGATTTTGAAAGAAAAAGGATTTTGGTTAAACTATCAAAATGAAATAAAATACCTTTAATCGGATTGTTCTATTCCTTAAATATTTATTAGGTACAGGTGGTTGAGAATGTGGAAAGAACTTACGGACTGTGAGCAGCAGTGTGGCTGTTAGTAGAACCTCAGTTTGGTAATAACTACAAATATCGACATTTAACTCCCTGATCACTGACTCAAACACACATATCAATAATTCCTCTTCTAGCAACTCATATTTTCACCTCTTCAAAGACATGCATTTATTGCAAAATTCTTTGTCATACAAAAAGGTTAGGAACAATCCGAAGGGAAATGCATACATTAATTTTAGTATATATTTATAAGGGTGTATTACCTAGTACAAAAAAAAAAGCTAAGAATTAGATCTTCATGGACTGGTATGGAATATCTTCAACGTTGCAGATAATTTCACTTACATGTAAAATCTAAAAATCAAATAAACAGAAACAGACTCAAATACACAGAACAAAGTGATGATTACCAGCGGGGATGGGCGAAATAGGTAAAGGTGATTAAGAAGTACAAACTTCCACTTATAAAATATATAAGTCAAAGGGTACAGTACAACATAGGAAATACAGTAAATACTGTTGTAAAACCTTTGTGTGGTGACAGATGGTAACTGTACTTATCATGGTGAGCTTTCTGTCATGCCTGTAACTGTCAGAGCACTACGTTGTACACATGAACCTAATAAAGTATGTCAACTAGACTTCAACTAAATAAGAAAATAAAAACTATATAAAAACTATTGCAAAATGAAAATCTTATTCTTTAAAAATTGTGCATAGTAAAAGCAATCATTTACATATACAGAAAAAACACACATATGTGTATTTGCATTTGCATGCATTTGTAAAGATTATTACCTGATTAATTTGAAGAAACTGATTAAGTGATGCCTCTAAGGGGGAGGACTAGAGACCGTGCTGAGAGATAAGTAGGAAATTTATCCTATTCTGTAAGGTTTTCATTTTTGCTATTATAACCTGTTACACTTCAACTTTTCTTATATAAGACAACTGGAATTTAATAAAGAAGACATCTTATACATCATTAAATATTTTAAATAGTATAACAAAAACAATTCTATGACAAGAATCTAATTAAAAATAATACTAAGTCTCAGAAAATATATAAAATATAAGTGCATAAATGATTAAAACTTAGTGTAATCGTATAAAAATTTCCTCACAAATTCATTACCTCTTATGGATTCGTTGCTGGAAAGCCATTACTCATTCCTAAGTGAAGAGATCTACAATATGATATAGACCTTACATTCTAGCAGGGAGGGACACTTATTACAGCACAGTCATCTACTTCATTCGTTAATTATAATTTTCATAAATTCTTTGAAGAAAGGAAAGTCAGAATCAGATTTTAGAAGACTTCTGAATTCTAAAGAAATGAACCCTAATGTCAAGTAACTCTCTTCATGGTGGATGATGTGCTCATTTACTACAATATGTGACATTTCTCCTCCAGAGTTTCTTCATAGCATTTGTCATCTCAGAATTTCTCAGAGTGTAGATCAGGGGGTTCAGCATGGGGGTTATGACTGTATAGAACACACTCAATGATTTGTCAATAGGGAAGGTCTTAGCAGGTCTCACGTACATGAAAATACATGGCACAAAGAAGAAGACCACCACAGTGATGTGGGAACCACAGGTCTGGAGGGCTTTCCGCCTCCCTTCCAGACTAAGGTTCTTTAGAGAGTGCAAGATGACACCATAAGAGATGAGCAAGAGCACAAACACAATTGTGCAGATCAGTCCTCCGTTGGCCGCCACTAACAGGCCAATGACACGGGTGTCAGTACAGACCAGTTTCAGTAAGGGGTACATGTCACAGAAAAAATGATCAATGACATTGGGACCACAGAATGGGAGCCCATAAATAGTGCTAAGTTGAATTACTGAATGCATAAAACCCCCAACCCAGGACCCTACCAGGAGCACAACACACACCCATTGCCTCATGACAATCAAATAATGCAAGGGCTTACAGATGGCCACATAGCGGTCATAGGCCATCACCAGCAGAAGAAAGACCTCTGATCCACCAAAAAAGTGCTCTGTAAATAGCTGGGTCATACAAGCATGGAAGGATATGGTATTTTCCCCAAAGAACAAATTTGAAATCAGTTCAGGAGAAATAGAAGAGGAATAAATGACATCCATAAATGATAAGCTAGCAAGAAAAAAGTACATAGGTGAGTCCAGGGTCTTACTAAAAGAAACAGTCAAGACAATGAGCAGGTTGCCCACCATGGTCAAAATATAGAAGAGCAAGAACATAACAAAAAGTACTTTCTGTTCCTTTGGATTCTGTGTGAGGCCCAAGAGGACAAAGTCAGTCACATTGTTCTTTGGTTCCATTTACTTAGTTCTTCTATTCCTTATAGGTGCTGCCTTCAGTTATTAGAAACAGTTTTGCCTTTAAAACAAAGGGGAAAAGTTTTAAGTGCATTATAAGCTTAATCTTTTTTATTTATCCAATTCAAAATGCACATGGAAGGGCGCCTGGGTGGCTCAGTTGGTTGAGCGTCCGACTTCGGCTCAGGTCATGATCTCCCAGTTTGTGGGTTCAAGTCCCATGTCGGGCTCTGTGCTCACAGCTCACAGCCTGGAGCCTGCTTGGGATTCTGTGTCTCCTTCTATCTCTGCCCTTCCCCCACTTGTGCTCTGTCTCTGTCTCTCAAAAACAAATAAATGTAAAAAAAATTTTTTAAATGCACATGGAAAACTATTGATGTCAAACCTGTCAAAGACATTGATATCACCCAGTTGAATAAGACATAGTTTGTTACTCTCAGTGATTTCACACATAGGTGGCCAGACCATTACAGATCAATTTAATAAGTGTCACTATAAGTATAGTCACATAGATTATGGGCGCCCTGGGCCAGAACACATTAATCAACATGGGATCTGGGAGGGCTTCCCAGAGAAAGCAGTACTTTAGCTGAGTTTTAAAGGACAAAGGAGAGAACAAGAGAGGAGGAAAGAGAATTCCATGAAAGACACACACACCTAAAGTCATGCATAAAGTATGCTTCCTAAGTGAAGAATCACTTAAGGTAATTTACATATTCAAAGTGGAAGAAAAATTTATGAATGGTTCTCTGTATACAACTACCTAAATGACATTTCCAAACGGGTATCAATTAAGTATTAAGATAAATTTGGGGGCACCTGGGTGGCTCATTAGGTTAAGCGTCTGACTTCAACTCAGGTCATGATCTCATGGTTCGTGAGTTCGAGCCCCACACTGGGCTCTGTGCTGACTGTGTGGAGCCTGCTTGGGATTCTCTTTCTCTCCCTCTCTCTCTGTCCCTCCCATGCTTGTGCTGTCTTTCACTCAAAAATAAATAAACATTAAAAAAATATAAATTTTTACTTTTCCACAATAAACCTATTCCTTCCTAGACGACCTCCATCTCATTACATGGCACAAAATATTTTGATGAGAGGAAATGTTAACACTGCAAGAAGAACATCTATTACTTGTTATGTACAACTATATATCACATGCTATTTCCATATTTACATAGACATTTTATATATATGTATATATACACATATATGTATATGTACATATACACACATACATATATATCTACATATGCACATATATAGAGAATCATATTCAGTGTATAACATTTTGTCTTTACAATTACAAGCACTGTTATCCCCACTTTATAGTTGAAAAAACAGGCTTGAATACTTAATTTTCTCAAAGTCATACACCCTTCAGTGACAGAAATGTAATTATAAACTTTGACTGACTTCAAATCTGTAATTCCAGAAGAAGTTTCCAACTTTTCAATTTTTTACAAACTCAAGTTTATAAGAATTTCCTGTATAATAAAGTAAGTCACACAGTTGAAAAGCCTGGCTTCCTCCATTAACTCTTATAGACTTACCTTTTGAAGGCTTGTTCACAATCAGTGGGAGGACTTTTTAACTAACTCATAAAGTCCTGGAAATGCCTCTTCCATCCAGTGTGACCACTGAGGACAAAATCTGCATTAGTTCTTAAGAACTAATTTGACTTCACATGACTATGTCCATCCATTTTCTACACATTCTAATCACTTCAGAAAATTATTATTACTTGATTGTAGACCTATTTAAAAGCAATTCCATGATGCAAACAGAAAAACAAAAATTTTCCACATTAGGGTAATTCATCATGGCAAACAAACCTATCTGACATAAGAAGTCAGCAACAAGTTTTTTTAAAAGGGAAGCTGTTCTCTAGAAACTAACTTCTTTTCTAGTGACTTCAAAAAAGAAAAATCACTATTCCAATTTTCTGGCCATCTTATTCTGGTACTAGGGCAAAACTAATTGTACCAAGATCTCGAGAGGACATTCTTGAAATATTTATCAACCCTCCTAAAAGAGTTGTAAGAGTTCTGAAGAAAGTAGCATCTTCTCCCCAGTAGAGGCAAAGTCATTGGCCACTTTTTGCCTTCTAACCAGATACATCATCGAGTCGTGCAACTGCATTGTGTCCAAGACTGATTCTTGCTGTTTTCAACCAAATTTTAAAATTTGAAAAGGACATCTCTATGTAAAGATACTTTTAGACCTATCACATTATGGGGAAGCTGGACAAGAAACCCTGGTGAACTATACAGTCCCAGGGCACAGGCTCACCCAAAGACTGACACTCTGTGATACACCACAGAACACTTGCCCCGCTATGTCACTAAAGCCAAGAACAGGTGGATAACCTAAGAAGAGATAAATTCTAAGGAAGGGTCGAAAAGAAATGCTAGAGATCAAAAAGACTAACAGACATCAAGTATGCCTTTGACAGGGCTCATTAATAGACTAGACATTGCCTCAGGACATGGCAATAGAAATTCCCCAAACTGAAAATCAAAGAGAAAACAGGCTGAAAAACAAAAAGCAGAAAACAAGGAAACCAGAACAGAATACGCAAGAACTGTGTGGCAACTGCCAAAGGGGTAACATCCTTGTAATGGGAATACCAGAATAAGAAGAAAAAGTGAAGGGAACAGAAGCAATATTTGAAGCAATAATAATGACTGAGAATTTCCCCCCCAAATTAATGTCAAACACCAAGCCTCCGGAAGCTCAGAGAATACCTCATAAGACAAATGCCAAACAAGAAAAACCATATGGAGGTGTATCATGTTCAAATTTCAGAAAATCAAAGATAAACTTATAAATCTTGACAGAGGCCAGAGGAAAAAACATCTTACCTACAGAGGAGTGAGTATCCCAGAGATTAAGCTCTTTGATTATAGTGTAAGTGCTTGACATTAAGTTTTTGATTGCCAAAGACATATTTCAAAAGGCATCCCTCGTGAGTAAACATATTGCCAGCTATATGACAGAGCTACCAGACAAGGAATTAAGTCACCCCCACTCATGAAGTTCCCTCTTTCAGGAAGCTCTGGGTAACTTCAATAACTGACCACTTGAGTAGCCCTGCTTCTCCCTTTCCATCCTCTAAGTCCCACTCTCATGCTCTAAAGCAGTCAATAAATAGTGAACCCACGAAACCCTAGATACCCACCCCATTCCACCAGACCCTAATAAATGCAGAGCCCCAGGTCTGTGTTCTTTTGCCCTCTACCTACAACCTCCTCAGGTGTGGCCCTCGATATGCCCTGGAGGCTCCAGGACCAGTGCATAAAAAATCTTGTTCCTCAAAGTTCCCTGATCATCTTTGCCACAGTGAAGTGTGTCCTGAAATCATAATAAGAACCACAAGGGCCAATCCAGCCACAACTCTGGCCTCAGCGGGGGAAATGTCTGTGGGGACTTGCTATAAGCAATACAGGCCCAGATGTGTGCCACAGGCATTCCTAGGCAATAACATTTCTGTCAATAGGCTGGGACCACCACCCCAAGGAGAAGAGGAATGAACTACATCCAACTTCTTCTCCTCAGAGGCCACGCAAGAAAGAAGTGAATGGAGTCAACTATTTAAAGAGTTAAGAGCGAGAAAAAAACACCAGCTTAAAATTCTGTGCTCTGTGAAATTATCCTTCAAAAGGGAAGAAGGGAAGTTGAACTCACAGAATCAGAGAGTAGAACAGTGGTTGGTGGGAGCTAGGGGTAGTGAAAGGGGGGAGTGTTGGTCAAAAAGCATAAACTTTCAGTTTAAGATGAATAAATTCTCAGTATCTAATAATCAGTTTGTCACCAGAGTTAACAATACCGTGTTATATACTTGAGAGTAGATCTTAAACGTTCTCACGAAAAAACAACAGCAACAAAAGTAACTATGTGAGGTGGTGAATGTTTTCACTTACCTCATTGTGGTAATAATTTCACAATATATACATGTACCAAATCATCACATTGTACATGTGAAGCTTATAAAATATTATATGTCAATTATATCTTAATAAAGCTGAGAAGAAACAAAACCTACACATGTTTCTAGCAACTTTATTCATAATTGCCAAAACGTGAAAGCAACCAAGATACCCTTCGGTAGGTGAGTGGATAAATATGTCATTTCTACGCCTGAAACCAGTACTACACTATATGTGAACTAACTTGAATTTGAATACAATCTTGGAAGAAAAAAGTAAACTATGGCACGACCAGACAATAAATATTATTCAGCACTAAAACGATAAGCTATCAAGTCAGGAAAAGACATGGAAGAAACTCAAATGTAGATTACTAAATGAAAGACTCTCGAAAGGCTACATATTGTATGATTCCAACTATGCAAAACTGTGGAAAAGGCAAACTATAAACTTAGTGAAAAGACCAATGACTGCCAGAAGTTGGGGGAGAGGGTGGGGTGAATAGGCAGAGCACAAAGAATTTTTAGGACAGTGAAACTACTCTGTATGATACCGTAATGGTGGATACATGTCATTATACATTTGCTGAGACCCATGGAATGAATAGCACCAGGAGGGAACCCTAGCGTGAAGTATGGACTTTGTGTGATACTAATGTTTCACTAAAGGTTCATCAGTTGTAACACATGTACCGCTCTCAGGTGAGATGTCCATAGTGTGGGGAATTTGCATATGTGAGGACAAGGGTTATACGGGAATTCACCATACTTTCTGCTCACATAGCTGTAAACTGTAAACTGAAAACTTTTCTAAAAACAAAGTTTGTTTCAACGTGACCTTTGTCCAGGAAGAGGAAGCACGCAAATGCATGTGGATAAGCTGGATGACCTGGGGGCCTGCATTTGGAGCCAAGATCCAAACAGAGATATGAGGTACAATGGAATGAGCTCACCATTTTAAACCTGGCCAACTGTGCATTTTCAACAGAATTCCCAATATGTTGGACAGAGGGGACGAGGATTAGTCTTCTTACTTAACAGCAGCATAACTTTTGAGGACATTAAACATCTCTAAGCTTTATTTTTTCCCTCTCACATAAAAAGAATAATATGAACTTCAAGAAATTATGATGACTGAATGATATAATGTATGCAAAGTGCTTCACATGGTGCCAGATCCATGATAGTCCACAATACATTTTCAGGCGGCTTTTTAAAAGGATGAGAGTCACTAAAGCAAGACAAGCATTTTTGTGTATTATTGAGGAGAGCTTCCTTCAAAATTAAGGTAGAAGAGGTATTTGAGAAGTGCTACTGAGCCACATGCTGTGCTATGCTAATGCCACAAGGTTAAGGACAATTCTACCCATTTGTGTTTCTACTTCAGCAGCAACCACAGTTATTAGCAGAGGAGGTGTTCAGTAAAAATAAGTCAGATGAATAACTCTATGGTACCAACAATTTTCCTGCTCTCAACTTCCTTGCGGTCCTTTATCTCTGCTTCTCCTCTGTGTAGGACAGAGACTAGGACACCCTTTAATTTTGTGGACATTTAAAACTATCTATGGGAGGAATGAAACCCATTTTGTGATCTCCCAACCCCAACTGTAAACACCCAGAGTGTGTGGCTGCCCAAAAATCTCTTAAAAGCATCCTGCATGTGTTAGTTTCCAAAGTATGTATCCACGTTCCCAAGATAGAATCCAAAGAACTCCATTTCCCTGTCCCTCTGCACTTGGGTGCAGACATGTCATGGGTTCTGCCAACCGGGTGCATCTGTGCAAGTCTTTGAGTGGAAGTCAGTTATCTGGGGACAAGTGGTTCCAGGCATCAGAGTGGCTCTGAGGCCAGGCATGAAGTACCACACTGCAGTCTAGCCAGGGCAGGGCAACCTTGGTTACAGCACAAGCAGCAGCTCCCCCGGCATGCCAGTCCAGTCAGGTGTGCTTCCGGAAGCTATTCCTGATAACTCAACCTAGAATCTGTGATTCCCACTCCTCCGAATATCCTTAAGCTATTTAAGTACGTATCATAGATCCCTTCTACTTAAGCCAGCTACAGAGGTTCTGCATCATCAGCTAAGAACCCCCGGCTGATATATTAAACTGACCTAAAGTTCTCCATTTCAATTTATCACCAAGAATGAAAAGTCATCAATTCCAGGAGCTTCCAGTTGACAAGGGTTCCTTTTAAGAACGCACTTAATTCTTAGAAGGGTTAAGTGGACATGATGGCCTTTTATTCAGTAAGTATGTATGAAGCATTTACTGTGTGCCACTTCTATTCCGGGTGCTGGAAATACACGTCTACTTTGAGTTTATGTTCTAATTGGGAAAGAGACTCAACAGGTGAATCGGATAATCGGATGGCGAAGATGCTGTAGAGAAATTGTGAGTGCCGTCATAGAACAACTCAGGGAGATGGTGTCTTTTCGTGGTGGTTAAAGAAGACCTCTAAGGAGGTGGCAGTTGAGTTGCAGACTGAGTGGGGACAACAATCCAGGCAGAGGAAGGTCCAGAGAGAGAGCCCTTGGGGTATAAAGAACTAGTTCAAAGGCCCATAGGCAAAAATGAGGCCACTGCAGCTGAAGCTGGTGACAAGGGAAAGAACGATCGATACAGGAGAGGGTCACAGAGAGGTGTTTGGGCTGGACGACTGTACAGAGCTGTACAACTTAAGCAAATGCTTTCACATGGGAAAAAAATTGTAGACGTTAAAGAAACAAGGAGGAGAAAAAGTGGAGATCCATGCTGTTGGCTATACCAAAGAGTCCACCAGAGTAGACACCTTCCAGGGAGCACATGCAAGTTCTGGGAAAAGATGGTTGCTCGAGCACCGATACTTTATTTCACTTCATCCTGATTTTAATTAGAGCTGAACTAATTGTAAGGTTAAGGTCGCTTGGTGATCTCTGAGTCAGAAGAGAGCATTAAGGACACTCATCCGTGTCAGATAAAAATCTCCTTCCCGTGTACAGAAATTCCTCTCTGGTGGTTTTGCTCATGATCTTCAGCTCACTGTCTCTCACTCTTGGACATAGATAAATGCTGTAAAATCTTGCTTTTGGGTCTTCCTTGAATGCGAAACCTAGAGGTCCCTTGCCTTCTGAGGCACTATCACCTCACATCCTTTCATTTTTAAGCACTTGTCTCCTTGAACGAAACTTTTTATATATACATTAACTTACTTACCGCCTATGTCCCTCCACTAGAAAGTGTTATGAGATCCGTGTCATTATTATGATGTATGCCACAGTGTTTAAGAGTGCAAGTTCTGAAGCAAAACTACACAGGCTCAAATCCCACCTCAGGCATTTTCTAGTTCTGCGACCTACAGTAAACTATTTCAGTTTTCCACACTTCAGTTCTCCTGGAAAGCAGGAATAACATTATCTATTTCATAGGGATCTTAGGGGAGTAAACAGTAACTTGCCTTTGTAGCACCAGCCATATCGTAATAAGTAGCAATCGCTTTTACTACAATTACTAATTACTGTCCTACAGATTTTTTTGTTGGTCATAAAAAGTTTATTAAATTTGGGAGTCTTCCTTAACCTAACTGTGCCTTTGGAGACATTCACATTTTTAAGGTGAATTTTTTTTAGAGAGTTAATCTCATCCATCTTGCATTAATTTTGAGGGCTTTATTCTTAGAATTTTCAAAGTGCCTCATGACCTAATAGAAATACCTAGAGTTCAATAATATGTATAAATCAGAGGGCTTTTTTAAATCAGGCAGAAATGGGACCCAAGCAAAGAAGTGAGGGAGCATCAAAGCGACATTTATTAAGTACCCACTGAGTGACAAGTACCCACTAGATACTTGGCATACAGTATCTCAACTAATGATTAAAACTACCCTTTGAAAAATGTTACCATTTCACTGTACATGTGAACAAAGATTAAAATAAGATTCTGAGAGCTGTGAAATTCACACGATGTTACATAAACTAACAAGATAGAATTCAATACTAATTCTCTCCACTCCATAAGCCAAATCTTCCCACATCACCCAAAACTGCCACTAAAGTGTTAGTGACTTCCAGCTGCTGAATAATAACTTAAAAGCCAATAACACTCTTAGCTAAAGTTCAAGGGAAAAGTTATCTGACATAGTATTGATGATACGAGATGTCTTTTTCACGAAGCAGACAGGAACCAAGGTAAGATCCATAGAGGTCCTGTCCCAGACATAACAAGGGCCTTGCTAGCTCAGGAAGAGAGAGAAGCAAAATTCTATCTGTATTAAAAATTGGATCGTCACCAGTGAATTTTTTTCTTTGCAGTATACTTTTATAATGTTTCCTATGTGCCATGAACTTTCATAAGCACTTAACATATATAATCCCACTTAGAAGACCCCAAAACATTATGAAATGGGTGTTATTGTTTCCATTTTTTACAGAAAAAAAAAATACCGTTGAAAGGTAAAATAACTTTCCCAGGTCACACTCCGCCCAGGAAATGTACTCCGGAGTCTACCCTCACCACCCTACCATACCATCTACTCTTAACAAATATCTCACTTAATTAAATATCTCACTAATTCTGTTCATATTCTGGTTGCCCGCTATACTGACCTTGGGTTCATAAAACAATGAGTTTGTGGCTCTTCAAGTCAGACTTGTCAGAAAAAAAAAAATCATACCCATAAATGGATCGGCCCGAAGGTCTAGGAAGCATGAGGCCAACAGAAATAAGAAAAATAGAAGAGTATGGGAAAGTAATAGCCAAGAATGTTGGGAAGCATTCCAGCCCCCCCCCCCCCAGAATTTTACAAGGCCAGTGAGCTCAGAGTACTATACTTCACAGAAGGTACAAAGAAACAATGTAGTATCCTTTCTGATGCTCAAAAAATAGATTAAGTGGTTCTGTACTGTTATAGAGACTCCAGTAATAAATTTCATGACTAACACCTATTGAGAAGTGATTGGTAATAAAAGATCTACAAGGATTCGTTATTAACCTTGATAATATCTCTATCACTCTCCTTTCACTCAAAGAATTGTAGTTTGCTGAAGTCCACATTGTATGTGGCAAAAGTAAGTTTTGATCTCAGAACTATCTTACTTAGAGACTATTTTCTTAATGACAATAACATACCTCCAAATATACATATAGAAATGATACATAAGATCTCCTTCATATAGAAAAATCATGAAAATAATGTTCTTGATGTAAATGACTAGTTAGTATTACAAGAACAATGAATTGTAATCCAAATAATTCAGTAAGAATAGATAGTAGGCCTTCCCTTTGGAAGCAAGAGAGGAAAAGAGAGAATCAGATCAGATGTAGCAAAAGATTTGAAAGTATTGAAAATGAAGATAAAGAATATGGAGAGCTTTTCTATCTTCACAGAGTATTACATTTTTGTTTTGCAGTTACAAAGGTAGTGAGCTTGCATTTCATGACTTACGAAGAACTGAGTTTCGTTACTTCCTAGGAATTGCTTTAACAAGATCATCCATTAATAGGCTGATGATACAAGCATAATCTATAGCATTGTTGCTCAAAGGGTATGTATAAATCACCTGCTTAGAAACATCCACATAATTTGTTTAAAATGCAATTCAAGAACATTCCCATTGAATTAGAATCACTACAGCTGTATCCTGGAAATGTGCATTTTAACAAGAATTCCAGCTGATTCTGAAAGTACGTAAAGTTTGACAAGCAAATGACCAATAAATAAATCTAAATGGGATATTTTTTTGATGTTTATTTATTTTTGAGTGACAGAGAGAGAGAGAGACAGAGAACCAGCAAAGGAAGGACAGAAAGAGAGAGAGAGGGAAACACAGAATTCAAAGCAGTCTCCAGGCTCTGAGCTGTCAGAACAGAGCCCGATGCAGGGCTTGAACCCACAAACCATGAGATCATGACCTGAGCTGAAGTCGGACGCTAAACTGACTGAGCCACCCAGGCGACCCTAAATGGGATATTTTTAAATGATAAATGATTTCCTGCCTGGGCCTTTCCTCTTAGGACTTATGTGCCAACATCAACATACTTTTATATATAATGTCCACTTGGCCCTGAACCATAGAAATTATATTATTTTCTTTTTGTCATTTAAAATATGAAGTGATTTTATGGGGTGCCTGGGTGGCTCAGTCAGTTAAGCGGCCAACTTCCACTCAGGTCATGATTTCGTGGTCCGTGAGTTCCAGCCCTGCATCGGGCTCTGTGCTGACAGCTCAGAGCCTGGAGCCTGTTTCAGATTCTGTGTCTCCCTCTCTCTGCCCCTCCCCCATTCATGCTCTGTCTCTCTCTGTCTCAAAAAGAAATAAACGTTAAAAAAAATAAAATAAAATAAAATAAAATAAAATAAAATAAAATAAATAAAATAAAATAAAATAAGAAGTGATTTTATGCTGTTGTGATTATTTTTCCATTGAAGTCACCTTTTGATCCGGAGCTTCTTTATGGCACTTTTCACCTCTGAATTTCTCAACGTATAGATTAAAGGGTTTAACATAGGAGTTATCATGGTATAAAACACAGCCACAGCTTTATCAATGGAAAAGGTGATCACTGGGCGCAGATATACAAATAAGCAGGGCACAAAAAAGAAAATGACCACGGTGATGTGAGAGACGCAGGTAGAGAGGGCTTTGCGTCTCCCCTCCAAGCTATAGGTCTTTAGGGAGAGCAAGATGACCACATAGGAAACCACCAAAAGAAGGAAGTTTAACAAACAGATGAACCCACTATTGGCAGCAACAAAGAGACCAAGGGTATGAGTGTCCATGCAGACAAGTTTCAATAAAGGGTACAAATCACACATGAAATGATCTATGACATTGGGGCCACAGAAAGGCAACCAGACTGTGAAGAGGATCTGAATGGTTGCATGGACAAAGGCTCCAGCCCAGGCCACTCCTACAAGGAGGCCACACGCCTGGTGACTCATGATGGTTGTGTAATGCAAGGGTTTGCAGATGGCCACATAACGGTCATAGGCCATTACTGTGAGAAGGATAATCTCAGCAGCACCAAAAAAATGTTCAGCAAAGACTTGAGTCATACATCCCGTAAAAGAGATGATTTTTCTCACAGTAAGAGTGTCAGCGAGCATTTTAGGGGTCATGGAGGAAGAACAACAGCCATCTATAAGGGCCAAGTAAGACAGGAAGAAGTACATGGGGGTTTCGAGGGCACTACTGGTACTGATGGTGATCATGATGAGCAAGTTGCCCGCCAAGGTGACCAAGTAGACAATTAAAAACACAAAAAAGGAGAATTTCTGAAGTTCCACGTTTTGAGTCAAGCCCAGGAGGATGAATTCTGTCACATTATTCATCTTCTTCATCAGTTCAGTTCAGGTGACAAGTGACTTCCCTGAAAAGAAAGTCATACTCATACTCAACGTCATCCTCAATAATGATGCCTTCTTCTAATGAATAAATATTCATGGAATGCCTTATTTTTTCTAGTTTTACAGAAGGCAAAAACAAGCACAAGACCATATCAATGATTTCACTTTATATATTCTTACAAGTGACAATATAGGTGGTATTTTTTGTTCTTTATAATTTCCTGATTTGTTTTAATTTTCTACAAGATTGTGTAACCTTTAAAATCAGAAAAGAAAAATACCATGCATTAATTTGGAAAAGCCAATCCATGATGTAGCTATACATGAGGCACATTCAAAATACCCAAAGATGTAAGTATTTTATCCCCAAAATGGCTGCACCCATTTACCAGTGAAAATCCAATTTGTTCTAATTGAGTTTATAAAAAAAAAAACTCAAAGACACGTAAAGATTCTTTCACAAGCCATACTTTATCCTACTTTACCTGTCTGGAAACTTTTCAGCTTCCTCAGTACTAAAAATGGCATTGCTACCTTCTCCCAATCTCAGAGAAGCTAGTAAATGGTCATTACGGCACTAGCCACATCGTCTCATACTCTTCTCTCATTCTTCAACAGGCAAATTGTCTTTGAAGGCAAAAATGTGCCTTCACAATTGTAATCTTATTCATTTTTGTATTCCCAATGCTGGCTAAAAAGTAAACACTCATAAAGCATTCACTGAGAGAGGCAGAAGGAAAAAAAAGAGAGGCAAAAGAAAGAGAGGGAGAAATAAATGAGAAAGAACAAAGTCGAAATGCATTAAAGAGCAAAGAGAAATGGGTTTAAAATCCAGACATAGGGGTATCTGGGTGGCTCAGCTGGTCGAGCATCCAACTCTTGATTTCAGCTCAGGCTGCCATCTCAGGGCACGGGATCGAGCCCCGCATCAGGCTCTGCACAGAGCATGAAGCCTACTTAAGATCCTCTCTCTCTCTCTCTCTCTCTCTCTCTCTCTCTCTCTCTCTCTCTCTCTCCTTCCCTCCTTCCCTCCCTCCTTCTCCCTCTCCCTCTGCCCCTCTCCCCTACTCATGTTCTCTCTCTCTCAAATAAAAAATAAAATAAAATAAAATGAAATAAAATCCAAAGACTTAGATTGGAAACTGGAATTCACCCCTATTAACTACATAACATCAATTTATTTCATCTCTCTGTGCTTCAGTTTTTTCATCTGTTAAAGCAGGGAATAAATATACCTATATTTAGGAGTGTTGTGAAGATACAATCAGTTCGAATTTACTATTGTTGTTAATATTGTTTTATTGTTCTCGTGGGAGTATCACTAAAGAAAAATTTCAAAATTGTCTCTGAACGTCTCTAAAGGGCAAAGATTCTGAAAATGTAAGCTAACCAAGTGAGAGGAAACAGGAGACTAAGCAAAACCATGATAAGTGTCAAAAAGAAAGGCCATCAGATTTAAAAAAGAAAAATTTTAAAGCAAGTGATTAGAAGAAACTTTAACACAAATTTTCAACTATTGGTTTAGTTGGCTTGCTTTATTTGTGGGATTTATTGTCTATTCACTAACTGATTTGCTAAAGATATATTCTAAGCTTAAAATAATGTACTCCTCTCAAACTTGACTCTACAATCAAGTATGGATTTTTCCAGGAAATAGGAAACTTTATGTAAACCTTGTTCACTATTGAAATAAATACCTTGTACACTGTTGTGTCTTACTTGTCTTAGGACCTATTCAACTTTATACCCACAGTGGTAGCTAATATTAGGTATTATAAAGCATTTGAGAGAAAGCAACAAAGGGGAAGCAGAGAGAGAAAGGGAAGAGAAATAAAGAGGAGAAAATATAAAACCAAAAAGGAAAAGAGGAAAAAAGGCAAGAGGAGAAAAGCGGACACATTACAAAGTCATCTAAGAAAGACTTTGGTAAGTATATTGTAATATTTCCAACAAGTACTGCATTTGAAATCTGAACCTTTTATCAAACTCATCTGCTGATTATGGCCCTTAGGATCAACATCAGAGAAAAATGCCAACAAATCAGTAAGTCCTGACATACAAACTGGTCAGAAAAAAAAAGTTATTTTTGCCTAACTCAGTGCTGAGGGTTATAAACTACAGTCTTGTCAAGAGTTGGTCCTTTGCAGACTCAACAATACTTAAACTGAAGGGCTTCAATCAGAGGTGTAAGAAACCATAGTAATGGTCATGTTAATTTATGTAAATTTACTGTTTGAAAAAACAAACAAACAAGCACAGTGTTTCCAGAAAAGACAATCTTGAAGTAAAATCAAAAAGAAGAAAATGTGCTTCTCTTACATACCAACACTCCCCATGTAGTGTATGACTGGGATTTCTCCCCATGGCCTGACTTGTTCAGAAAACAAACTATCTCAGATAGTAGACACACTCACTTTGTATTTGAGAGGAATTTGGATTTTGAAGAGGAGATTTTCAGCAGCTTAGCACATTTCTATTTCTGTGGGATTCACATAAATCTATCTTTAGGGTTTGTTTTAATTTTTTTCTATAGAACTTGGTGTGAGACTTACAGGCCCGAAGAACATGGCAGCCATTTTTAAAGCCAGAAAAGTAAATCCAATTACCAAAACATCAGCAGTTGACTAGAAGTCTCTGAGATGAGGAATCTCTTGAAGCCTAGTCTTCTGAGCCTTTTTTTCAGAGCATCTATACTCAGTGCTGAGCCACACATACTTTGGTCTTTGGGACGCATCCACTTTCTCACATCATTTCACCAGCTCCCCGTGGCTAACCACAGATGTAGTCAGGGAGAGGCACTGCCTTTGTGGTTCGCTCTGCTAAGAAATGCCCTGCTTCTCAACTCCTTCAGTTCTCACAAGACAGGCACCAGTTTGATTTAAGTAGTGACTCAACTTCTATGCTATTTCCCCTAGGGAAGACTAGTTAATTTTAGGAGTCCTTGCCAAAACGGCAGCTAAATGCTTCTCCCTTCCTCCTATAGTCCCTCTGACTACAGAAGGACATTTTTGACAAGGGTTAGAATTCATCTACAGGAATAGGATAATTATCAGGCTACAGGCAGAAGCTGGATTCTACATTTCCTTTTTTGGTTTTTTTTGTTTTTTTGTCCAGTAAATGTTCGTGGAACAGCTAAAATATACCAGGCACAGTATTGTTCAATAATAATAATGACAGTAACTAACTATTGAATGCTATATGCCAGGTCCTGTATCCAACACATTATACAAGGTACCCTTTGTGATGGGCACTATTATTATTTTAATTCTACAAATGAGGAAACTGAGATATTATGAGTATAGGTAATTTACGCAATAATCCTAACATATCTTTTGCAAATGTATTCTAGTCTTTGCATTTATACTAAAGTTCTTCTCATTAACAGCACTTCATAATTCAAATATTGGTGTTCATATAGCTTTCATTTATGGAAAAAAAGATTTTTCTGTTTCCTTTAATAATTGCATGCCTCAAGGTCACAAAAATATTCAACTATATTTTCTTCTAAATATTTGATGTTTGTTTATTGATATTTAAGTTAAAACTAACTGATGTTAACTATGAAATCTTTGTTAAACCCAAGTCTTCAAAAATATGCTCCAGTTTCTTCTAGAAGACTTATATTTTTTACTCTTACCTTTAGGTATAGGATTTATCTCAAACTAATTTTTATGTGATGTGACTTACAAGCTGAGATTCATTTTTATCCATATGAATATCCACTTATTCTAGCTTCTTTTGTTGAAAAAAACTTTCCTTTCTCCATTATTGCTTTGACAATGTTTTGTGAAAATCAATTAATTCTGTACAGGCTAGCTTATTTTTGGACTCTCTATTTTGTTCCACATAACTATATGTTTATCTTATGTCAGTTACTGTATTTTTATATGAAGTCTTAAAATCAGGTAGTATAAACTTTCCAGAGCTCTTGCACATAATCTGTTAGATTTACTCCTGAGTATTTTTATTTTTTATCTAATGTCAACAGTGTTTTTCAATTTAATTTTCTGAAGCTTTTCTTCTTTTTGCTTGTTTCTTGTTGTGTTTTTATCTATTTTTAAGTATAATTTATTATCAAGTTAGTTAATATACAGTGTATACAGTGTGCTCTTGGCTTCAGGAGTAGATTCCCATGATTCATCACTTACATACAACACCCAGTGCTCATCCCAATAGGTTCTGTCCTCAATGTCCATCACCCATTTTCCCCTCCCCTCCACCCCCCTATCAACCCTCCGTTTGTTCTCTGTATTTAAGAGTCTCTTATGGTTTGCTTCCCTCTCTGTTTGAAACTATTTTTTCCCCTTCATTTCCCCCGTGGTCTTCTGTTAAGCTTCTCAAATTCCACATATGAATGAAAAGATATGATATCTGTCTTTCTCTGACTGACTTATTTAACTCAGCATAATACTTCCAGTTCCATCCACATTGCTGCAAATGGCATGATTTCATTCTTTCTCATTGCCAAGTAGTATTCCATTATATATATAAACCACATCTTCTTTATCCATTCATCAGTTGATGGACATTTGGGCTCTTTCCATAATAGCTATTGTTGATAGCGCTGCTATAAACACTGGGGTCCATGTGTCCCTATGAATCAGCACTCCTGTATCCTTTGGATAAATTCCTAGCAATGCTACTGCTGGGTCATAGGGTAATTCTATTTTTATTCTTTTTTATTTAAAAAACTGTTTTTAACGTTTTACTCATTTTTGAGAGACAGAGCCCTGGTGGGGAAGGGGCAGACAGAGAGGGAAACACAGAATCCCAAGCAGGCTCCAGGCTCTGAGCTGTCAGCACAGTGCCCAATGCAGGGCTCAAATTCACAAACCTGCTAGATCACGACCTGAGCCAAAGTTGGAGCTTAACCAACTGAAGCATCCAGGCACCCCTATTTTTAATTTTTTGAGGAACCTCCACACTATTTTCCAGAGTGGCTGCACCAGTTTGCATTCCCACAACAGTGCAAGAGGGTTCCCATTTCTCCACATCCGCACCAACATCCATTGTTTCCTGAGTTGTTAATTTTAGCCACTCTGACCAGCGTGAGGTGGTATCTCAGAGTGGTTTTGATTTGTATTTCCCTGATGATGAGCAATGTTGAGCATCTTTTCAGGTGTCTGGTGGCCATCTGGATGTCTCCTTTGGAAAACTGTCTATTCCTGTATTCTTCCCGTTTCTTCACTGAATTATTTGTTTTTCAGGTGTTGAGTTTGGTAAGTTCTTTATAGATTTTGGATGCTAACCTTTGATATCTTTTTACCAAATATCTTCTCCCATTTCATTGGTTGCATTTTAATTTCATTGATTGTTTCCTTTGCTGTGCAGAAGCTTTTTATCTTGATGAAGTCCCAATAGCTCATTTTCTCTTTTATTTCCCTTGCCTATGGAGATGTGTCAAGTAAGAAGTTGCTGTGACTGAGGTCAAAGAGGTTGTTGCCTGTTTTCTCCTCTAAGGTTTTGATGGTTTCCTGTTTAACATTTAGGTCTTTCATCCATTTTGAGTTTATTTTTGTTCATGGTGTAAGAAAGTAATCCAGTTTCATTCTTCTGCATATTGCTGTCCAGTTCTCCAAGCACCATTTGCTAGACAGACTGTATTTTTTCCATTTGCTATTCTTTCCTGCTTTGTCAAAGATGAGTTGACCATATATTTGTGGATCCAATTCTGGGTTCTCTATTCTATTCCGGTGGTCTATGTGTCTGTTTTTGTGCCAATACCATACTGTCTTGATGATTACAGCTTTGTAGTACAGGCTAAAGTCAGGATTGTGATGCCTCCCACTTTGTTTTTTTGGTTTTTTTTTTGTTTGTTTGTTTGTTTGTTTGTTTGTTTGTTTTTATCAACGTTACTTTGCTATTCGGGTCTTTTGTGATACCATACAAATTTTAGGATTGTTTGTTCTAGCACTGAGAAGAATGCTGGTGCAATTTTGATTGGGATTGCATAAATTGTGTAGATTGCCTTGGGTAGTATCGACATTTTCACAATATTTTTTCTTCCAATCCATGAGCATAGAATGTTTTCCCATTTTTTTGTGTGTGTCTTCTTCAATTTCTTTCATAAGTTTTTTGTAGTTGTCAGCATACAGACCTTTCACCTCTTTGGTTAGGTTTATTCCTAGGTATTTCATGGTTCCTGGTGCAATTTTAAGTGGGATTAATTTCTTGATTTCTCATTCTGTTGCTTAATTATTGGTGTATAGAAATGCAACCAATTCCTGGATATTGATTTTATATCCTGGGACTTTGTGGAATTAATGTATGCTAATGCTCTAGCAGTTTTTTGGTGGAGTCTTTTGGGTTTTCCACATAGAGTATCATGTCATCTGCAAAAAGTGAAAAAGTGTGACTTCTTGTTTGCCAATTTGGATGTCTTTTATTTCATTTTGTTGTCTGATCGCTGAGGCTAGGACTTCCAACACCATGTTGAACAACAGTGGTGAGAGTGGACATCCCTGACGTGTTCCTGACCTTAGGAGGAAAGCTCTGTTTTTCTTCATTCAGGATGATATTAGCTGTGGACCCTTCATATATGGCTTTTATGATGTCAAGGTAGGTTTCTTCTATCCCAACTTTCTTGAGGGTTTTTTATTAAGAAAGGATCCTGTATTTTGTCAAATACTTTTTCTGAATCTATGAATAGGATCATATGGTTCTTACCCTTTCTTTTATTAATGTGATGTCTCACATTGATTGATTTGCAAATACTGAACCAGCCCTGCAGCCCAGGAATGCATCCCACTTGATCATGGTGAACAATTCTTTTAATATACTGTTGAATTCAATTTGCTAGTATCTTGTTGAGAATTTTTGCATCTATGCTCATCAGGGATATTGGCCTGTAATTCTCCTTCTTAGTGGGGTCTTGTCTGGTT
Organism: Acinonyx jubatus; assembly: GCF_027475565.1. Taxonomy (NCBI): domain Eukaryota; kingdom Metazoa; phylum Chordata; class Mammalia; order Carnivora; family Felidae; genus Acinonyx; species Acinonyx jubatus. The sequence goes on from NC_069390.1 coordinate 14,914,569, forward strand.
TGGGAGTCAAGGTAATGCTGACTTCACAGAATGAGTCTGGAAGCCTTCCTTCCATTTCTATTTTTGGAACAGCTTGAAAAGAATAGGTATTAACTCTGTTTTAAATGTCTGGCAGAATTCCCCTGGGAAGCCATCTGGCCCAGGACTCTTATTTGTTGGGAAATTTTTGATTCAATTCAAAAATTCAATTTCTTCACCGGTTATGGGTCTGTTCAAATTTTTCATTTCTTCCCATTTGAGGTTTGGTAGTGTGTGGGTGTCTAGGAATTTGTCCATTTCTTACATATTGCACAGTTTGTTGGCATATAGTTTTTCATAGTATTCTCTAGTAATGTTTTGTATTTCTGTGGTGTTGGTTGTGATCTCTCCTCTTTCATTCATGATTGTATCTGTTCGGGTGCTCTCTTTTATTTTTGAGAAATCTGGCTAGGTGTTTATCAATTTTGTTTATTCTTTCAAAAAACCAGCTCTTAGATTCATTGATATGGTTGTTTTTTGTTTGTTTGTTTGTTTGTTTGTTTTAGTTTTTTGTGGGAATTCTATATTGTTTATTTCTGATCTAGTCTTTATTATTTCTCTTCTTCTACTGGTTTTGGGGTTTCCTTGCTGCTCTGCTTCTAGTTCCTTTAGGTGTAAGGTTAGGTTTTTTATTTGGTATTTTTCTTGTTTCTTGAGCTAGGCCTGGATTGCAGTGTATTTTCCTCTTATGACTGCCTTTGCTCCATCCCAAAGGTTTTGGACTGCCATGTTTCCATTTTCATTTGTTTCCATATATTTTTTAATTTCTTCTTTAATTACCTGATTGATCCATTCATTCTTTAGTAGGATGTTCTTTAACCCTTGTATTTGGAGTCTTTCCAAATTTTTTCTTGTGGTTTATTTCAAGTTTCATAGCATTGGGATCTGAAAATATGCATGGTATTATCTCAATTCTTTTATATTTGTTGACAGCTGTTTTGTGATTCAGTATGTGATCTATCTTGGAGAATGTTCCATGTGCACTCGAGAAGAATGTGTATTTTGCTGCTTTTCGATGAAAAGCTCTGAATATATCTGTCATATCCATCTGGTCTAGTCTATCGTTCAAGGCTATTGTTTCTTTATTGGTTTTCTGCCTAGATGATCTGTCCATTTTTGTAAGTGGAGTATTAAAATCCCCTGCAATTACCACATTCTTATCAATAAGATTGCTTATGTTTGTGATTCATTGATTCATATATTTGGGTTCCATCAAGTTGGGGGCATAAAGATTTACAACTGCTGGCTCTTCTTAAAGGATAGATCCCATAATTATGATATAATACCCTTCTTCATCTCTTGTTATAGCCTTTAGTTTAAAATCTAGTTTGTCTGATATAAGTATGGCTACTCCAGCTTTGTTTTGACTTCCAGTAGCATGATAGATGGTTCTCCATCCCCTCACTTTCAATCTTCAGGTGTCCTCAGGTCTAAAATGAGTCTCTTATAGACAGCATATAGAAGGATCTTGGTTTTTTATCCATTCTGATACCTTATGTCTTTTTATTGGGGTATTTAGTCCATTTACATTCAGAGTGGTTATTGAAATATATGGATTTAGTGTCATTGTGTTATCTGTAGGTTTCATGCTTGTAGTAATGTCTCTGGTCCTTTGTAGTCTTTGCAACATTCTACTCACAAAGTCCTCCACTTATGATCTCTTACAGGGCTGGTTTGGTGGTCATAAACTCCTTCAGTTTTTGTTTGTCTGGAAAAGCCTTTATCTCTCCTTCTATTCTGAATGACAGCTTTGCTGGATAAAGGATTCTTGGCTGCATATTTTTCCTATTCAGCACATTGATTATTTCCTGCCACTCCCTTCTGAAGCGCCAAGTTTCAGTGATCAGGTCTGCTAGTTTTTGTCATTTATGTGTTGTAATAGCTTGTTATGTGTCCTGCACCTGTGAGCACTACTATATTAAAAAGCAGTCATACACTGTCCAGGGCCTGATGCTTCAGGAGGTGTTTTTGGAGTGCGTTGTGTGCTCTCTGTTGCTGTGACTCTGATGTTTTATCTCCCTACTCATAGTGGTGGTTTGGACCTTCCACCAGGTGTGCTTTTATCTTTTCATTGAAGTAACCCTAGAAAAAATTTAAAAGAGGGGGGTGGTGGTAGAAGAAGCCTTATCTCATACAAAGAGAGAAATGACTGGAGTGGGGGGAAAAATGGCCAGGCAGAGATTCAGAGAAACTGTATGGCTTAATCCAGAGGGGGGGGGGGGGGGGAATTAAAGAATAAGGAGATACAGAAGAGGTGTTAAAAGAATAGATTAAAAATGCCTGCTTAAACAAACCAAAAACCAGAGTAGAGGAGGGAAGAAATAAGAAGAAAAGAAAAAAAATCTATCTATCTATTTATGTAATATCTATCTATCTATCTATCTATCTATCTATCTATCTAGTAAATATTGACCAAAAATCAAATCGGAAAATGCAAAACCGCCGGACCGTTGTCTGATGGTGCCTTGGAATGGGTGGTTGTGCTGGTCTGGTAGTTGTGATGATTGCACAACACTGTAAATGTACTAAATTTACAATGTATTATAAATATTTGAATGATTAAAGTGGTAGCTTCTATCTTATGTGAGTTTTACCTCAATTAAAAAAGGAAATCACAAAACAAAAAATACTTTGAAACAAATGAAATTTAAAGCACTGCATATCAGAATATCTAAAAGCACTAAAAGTCCTTAGAAGAAGATTTGAACCATAAAAGGTATATGTTAGAAAAGAAATAATGTAATAAATCCATTATCAAAGATTTTGACCTACAGAGGTATAGAAATAAGAGGAAATTAATAAAATGAAAGATAGGAAATAATAAGGATAAGGACAAAAATCAATGAAACAGAAAATGCAAACCAAAATGAAATAATGAAACAAAAAGCTGGTTCTTTGAAAAACTTGAATAAAATTTACAAAGCCTTAGCTAGAATAATAAGGAGGAGGGGGACAAGAAAGAAGGGAGGGTGAGAAAGGATAAGAAAGAAAAAAAGAGCCAAATCACTCATATCAAGAGTAAAAGATAACGCAGCATTACAAATTCTACAGACATTAACAGGATAGTATGAAATATTATGACAAATTAAAGCTAATAAATTTGACAACTTAAAAGCCAATTATTTGGGGAAAAGAATACTCCCCAATTATTTGGGCAAAAGCATTACAAAATCTGACAGAAGAAGAAACAGAAAACCAGAATAGTCCTATATCAGTTTTAAAAATTAAATTTGTGGTTAAAGTCCTTCTCAAAAGTAACTCCAGGCCCAATGGCTTCACTTCTCACTAAAAATAAATAATACTGCTTTTCCTCAGCTGCCACTAAGGTTCTCAGTCCTTCCAAAGAAGGTAAGGCCACATTGGGGTGAGGCCCTAAGTTCATCCAGCAACTAGCACTAAGCCCAGCAGGGCCTGCCCAGCACTTGCCCACACCATCACCTTGGTTCCCAAGGTCACCTGTATCTCCTCAGCCTTCATCCTGCACCCAGTGAGGTGAATGTTACAGAGGATAAGATCAATGCCATCATTAAAGCAGTCAGTGTAAATACTGAACCTTTCTGGCCAGGCTTATTTGTAAAGGCCCTGGCCAATGTCAACATCAGGAGGCTCACCTGCAACACACAGGGGCTGGTGAGCCTGCCTAGCAGGTCCTGCTGCACCAGCAGGAGGTTCTGCTCCCTCTGCCATCACTGCCCCAGATGAGGAGAAGAAAGTACAAGGAGAGAAGAATCTGAGGAGTGTGATGATGCATGAGCTTTGGTCTTTTTAACTAAACCTCTTTTGTAACACGTTCAATAAGAAACTGACTGACTGACTAAATAAATAAATAAACAAACATCCTATACACACTCTTTCAAAACATAGAGGAGAAAACACTATGCAACTCATTATATGAACCCTGCACTGCACCTAAATACCAAATGAGATTACAAGAAAAATTGGACAAATATCCTTTTTGAACATGAGCAACAGACTTTTAACAAAATACCAGTAAATCAAATCCATCAGTAATTTCTAAAAATAATAATGTACCATAACTATGTGGAGTTTGTCCTAAGAATAAAAGGTTGGTTTAACATTCAAATGTCACTCAATATGAGTCACTACAGCATAAAGGAGAAGAATCATTTGATCACGTGAAAAGATGCATTAAAAAAACGACAAATTTTGACCCAGATTTAAGATTTTTTTAGATGTTAGCAAATGCAATAGAAAATTATTTGTTCAACCTGACAAAGAGCATCTATATATAAAATCTATAATGGCCATCATATTAATGATGAATACTCTCTCTCAAAGACTGGGGGCAAGAGAGAGATATCCACTCACCATTACTATTATGTATTATAGTCTAGGTCCTAGCCATTGCAACAGGAAAACAAAAAGAAATAAAAGACACAGAGATTAGAAAGGGAGAAGCAAAATTGTAAAAATACAATTTTTTGTGCAAAAATACATTTTTGTGCAAATGGCATCATTTTGTACACAGAGAAAATGTTAAGGGCACTAACGTAAATAATTGACCTAATCAGTGAATTTAGCCAAGTCACAGTTATACATGTCTATATTTTAAAAATCAACTATATTTCAGCAATAGCATTAAACAATTAGAAATTGAAATTAGAAACAAAATATTATGTCTAATACTATTTTTAAAAATGAAATATTGGAATTACACTTTAAGAATATATTCAACATCTGTGCATGAAAAGTAGAAAACACTGCTGAGAAAATTAAATACATAAACTGAAAGATGTATCATATTTATGGAATAGAAAACTCAATATTTTTACCATATAATTTCTAAATTTTCAGTGCAATTTCTTTTTTTCTTTTTTTTTAATTTAAATTTTAGTTAGTTAACATATAGTGCAATATTGGTTTCAGGAGTAGAATTCAGAGATTCATCACTTACATACAACACCCAGTGCTCATCACAAGTGCCCTCCTTAGTACCCATCACCCATCTAGCCCATCTCCCATGCACCTCCATTAGTCCATAATTTGTATTCTATCTTTAAGAGTCTCTTGTGGTTTGTTTCCCTCTCTTCTCTTTTTATTCCTCCCCTTGCCGTATGCTTATCTGTTTTTTCGCAAATTCTACATATGAGTGAAATCATATAGCATTTGTCTTTCTCTGATTAACTTATTTCACTGAGCACATGAGCTCCTTCCATGTCATTGCAAAATGCAATTTCAACCAAAACCCAACAGGATTATTGGAGAAACTGATAAACCTGTTCTGAAATTTAAACAGAAATGTAGAAATTTGACAATGCCTAGAATAGCAAATCACTCTCAAAAAAAGAACACACTTGGGGAACTTACTCTACAACTAATTTCAAGACTTACACTTAAACTCTTATAATCAACATTTTGTCCTTACAGGCATTAGGACAAGCATATAGATATGTCCAGAAACATAATAGAATGTTAAGAAATAAACTAAATGTATTAATTTTTTACAAAAATATCAAGGTAATTTAATGGTTAAAGAATAGACTTTTATGCAAAATTTCTTGATCTTGTGGCATTTATCTGAAAACAGATTAAGAATGTGTTTTTTTCTATTCAAAATGCAAACATCTATTAAGCACTATGCCAGCCTTTGAAGAATAAGAGCTAAATATACGAAATGTACAAATAACTACAGGAAATTATCTCTGCCCTACAGATTTTATATTTTTTTTCTTGCTTCAAGTTTTTATCTAAATTCTAGTTGGTTGATATATAGTGTAATATTAGTTTCATGAGTTGAATTTAGAGATTCATCATTTACATATAACACCCAGTGTTCATCACAAGTGCCTCCTTAATACCCATCACTCATTTAGCCCATCCCCCTGCCCACCTCTCCTCCAGCAGCCCTCAGTTTGTCCTCTATAGTTAAGAGTCTATTTTATGGTTTGCCTACCTCTCTGCTTTTTTTTCCATGTTCACCTGCTTTGTTTCTTAAATCCCATGCATGAGTGAAATCATATGGCATATGTCTTTCTCTGACTGACTTATTTCACTTAGCATAATATGCTCTAGGAAATACAAATCAAAACTACAATGAGATGCCACCTCACACCAGTTAGAATGGCTAAAATGAACAACATAGGAAACAGATGTTGGCAAGGATGCAGAGAAAGGAGAACTCTACTACACTATTAGTGGGAAGGCAAACTAGTGTGGCCACTCGGAGAAACAGCATGGAGGTTCCTCAAAAAATTAAAAACAGAATTACCCTACAATCCAGCAACTGCATTACTAGGTATTTACCCAAAAGATACAAAATTACTGATTTGAAGGGACATATGCCCCCTGGTGTTTATAGCAACATTATCAACAATAGCCAAATTATGGCAAGAGCCCAAATGTCCATCGACTGATGAATGGATAAAGAAGATGTGGTGTGTGTGTGTGTGTGTGTGTGTGTGTGTGTGTGTGTGTGTGGAATGGAATATTACTAGAACTCAGCCACAAAAAGAATGAAATCTTCCCATTTTCATTGACATGGGTAAAGAATAGACTTTTAAATAAACTATGCTTGGGGCACCTGGATGGCTCAGTCTCTTAAGCATCCGACTTCAGCTCAGGTCATGATCTCACAGTTCATGAATTTGAGCCCCATGTCCGGCTCTGTGCTGACACCTTGGAGCCTGAAGTCTGCTTCAGACCCTGTGTCTCCCCCTCTCTCTGCCCCTCCCCCACTTGCACTCTGTCTCTCTTTCTCTCAAAAATAAATAAACATATTTACATACATGCAAACATACATACATGCATACATACATAAAGCTGTATCAATTGGATATCTATATAAAAAAATAAACACTAACCACTACCTCACACTATACACAAAAAATAACTCAAAATGAGTCAGAAACCTACATGTCAAAGATAAACCTAAAAATAATAATGTATACTTAAAAATTGGGGTTGACTTTTATCAGATGTGACCCAATAGCATGAAACATAAGAAAAAAATGAAAAATTTGACTTCATCAAAATTTTAAATCTTCTCATCAGATGTTGCCATTTACTTATTTTTTGGTAATCTCTCTGCCCAACATGGGGCTCGAACTCATGACCCTGAGGTCAAGAATGCCATTCTCTGAGGCACCTGAGTAGCTCAGTCAGTTAAGCAACAAACTCTTGATTTTGGCTCAGGTCATGATCTCACAGTTCCTGAGATCGAGCTCCACGCTGAATGTGGAGCCTGCTTGGGATTCTCTCTCTCCCTCTGGTTCTCTGCCCCTCTTCTGCTTGTGCGCCCTCTCTCTGTCTCAAAATAAATAAATAAAAGTTTAAAAACAGAGAGATAGAGAATGGCATGCTCTTCCAACTGAGCCAGCCAGGTACCCCAGATGTTGTCATTTCTAAAAATAAAAGCACAGTGCATGGACCAGCATTCCGTTCTGACCAGCCCTTAAGTTCCAGAAATACCTGGAATCTAGAGCCTTCTAAAATTTCTGGCTACTTTGATATCAGCCTTCTCAGAAAAGCGAAAAAACAGCTTTTGCATAAAAATTCACATAAAACAAAAAAAATCCAAATATGTAATGCCATTTCAAGCAAGAAGAATAGAATTCGAGCCATCGCAATTCCTGATTTCCAAAAATACTGCAAAGCTACTATACCAAAACAGTAAGTGCTGGCAAAAATACAGACATACAGATCAATGGAACAGAATAGAGAGCTCAGAAATAAACACACTCATATACATTCAGCTGAACTTTGGCAAGAGTTCCGAATGCGGAAATGAGATTCTCTTCAATAAGTGCTTTGGGAATTCTGGATAACCACGCACAGAAGGAAGAAATTAGACCCTTATCTCAGATCACATACAGAAATCAACTCAAAAGGACTTAAACATAAGATCTGAAACCATAAAACTCTTCAAAGCAAACAGGGGAAAAGCTTGTTGACATTATTTTAGGCAATGATTTTTGTTAGGTATGATACCAAAAGCAAAAACAGACAAGTGGGATTTCATCAAACTAAGAAACCTCTGCACAGCAAAGGAAACAATTAAGCGGGAAAGATAACCAACAAATGTGAGAAAGTCACACATTATTTGCAAATCATATATGTGATAAGCAGTTAGTATCCAAAATAGACAAGGAACTTATATAACCCAATAACAAAACACAAACAACCTGATTTTAAAATGGGCAAAGGATCTGAATAGACATTTCTCAAAAGAAGATCTACAAATAACCAACAGGTATGTGAAAAAGTCTTCAACGTCACTAATCATCAGAAAAATGCACACCAAAAATATCACCTTACATTTGTAAGAATGGTACTTATCAAAAAGATAAGATAACAAGTGTGGAAAAGGAAACCCTTGTGCACTGCTATTGGGAATGTAAATTGGCACAGCCATTATGGAAAACTATGAAGATTCCTCAAAAACATTGAAAAAGTACTGTTGTTTTTTTTTATTCAGCAATCCCATTTCTGGGTATGGAACCAAAGGAATTGAAATCAGTATCTAAAAGAGGTATCTGCACTCATGTATTTTGAAGCATTTTTCATGATGACCAAGAGATGGAAATAACCTATATGTCCTTTGATAGAGGAATGGACAAAGAATATGTGATACACACACACATAATGGATTATATAGTCTAAATATAAGGAAACTTGCCTCTTGACAACATTGATGAACCTGAAGAGCATTATGCTAACCGAAATAAGCCAGAGAGAGAAAGAGAAATACTACATGACCTTACTTATACTAGGAATAGTCAAACTTACAGAAGCAGAGAGTAGAATGTGGGTTGCCAGAGGCTGGAAGAGTAAGAAATAGAGAGGTATGGATCAGAGGGAACAAAGTTTCAGTCATGCAAGATGTGTAATTGTACAGCAATGTGATTGTAGTTAACAATACTGTAGTATTGTATATTTGAAATTTCCTAAGAGAGTAGATCTTAAGTGTTCACTCCACACATACACATACACAAAAGTAGTAACAGTGAGTGATGAAAATGGTAAATAGCTTGCTTGTGGTGATTATTTCACAATTTTGTCAACATAACAAGTTATACATCTTTTTTTACATTTATTTATTTATTTTGAGAGAGACAGAGAGAGGCAGAGAGAGAGGGAAAGAGAGAATCCCAAACAGGCTCCACGCTGTCAGTGCACAGCCCAACGTGGGGCTCGAACCCTTGAACCATGAGATCATGACTTGAGCCAAAATCAAGAGTCAGGTGCTTAACCAACTGAGCCTCCCAGATGCCCCTCAAATTATAAATCTAAATACACACAATCTTATTAGTTCATGATATTTTCATAGATCAAAGAAAAACAGCTTTTAGAGCCAAGAACTTTAAAATGACTTTATGCCCTCACTGCTCTAGCTCTCAAACAATCAGTAGTGGTTTTCCAATAAAGGTGTAATATTGATAAGAAAATAGAAACTATGTGACATGAGCCTACAGGGAACCTACATCACAGCTCCACTGGAATTACGGCACCTTACTATTTATATGCCATTCTGCTTTCATAACAACCCAGGATACAGACAAGGAGGAGACTCACAGGCTTAGGTTTACAATTTCCCACTTAAGAATGCAATTGCCCACTTAAGAATGCGTGTTTCTTAACATGTCTCCTTAGAATACCTGTTTCTCAGACAAAGCCTTTCCATCAAAGAGGATAATTAATTCCTGGGAGACGAAGCAGGAGCCACCAGACAAGGTCCCTGAACCTTGCTGGAAACCTCTTTAAATACCCATACAGGGCAAGGTGAAAACGTTTTTTTGTTGTCATTCACCTCCCCAGACAAGATTCATCATGGACGGAGTGTACCATTTGACTGCGTTTTCTCCACAGTGTCTGCCTCTTGCCCTGCAGAACCAAAGCCATAGATAGATCATTTCTCCATAGTGGTTCAAGTGAGTCCGTTCTAAATTCAAAACCAGAAACACTGAACAGATTTTCTATGAAAAAGTTTTGAGGCTTTAGGCTAGATGGAAAGATTTAGACCCATATGAACACTTTCTTTTATTTTAGTAGGCTCGCTGAGGTATAAATGATATATCCCCCAAAATGGTATACATTCAACGTATATAATTTCTTCATAACTGTTGAGTTGATAGTGAATTGTCTGAATAGACTCTTCCGAAGTGTCCAAAGACATATTTTTCATATTGAAAGTTACTTATTACAAGAAGAGGTCAGTTTGAAGACGGGACTGTTCCTGAATACCCCCAAATATCATTAAGATCATCTAAGACAGATAAGGTAAGTTTTCTAATAGTGCTGATGCTTTATTAAAGGTTGTTCCTTTCCACATATACTTCTCATTATTTTTCAACCCTTTTAAGACATAGAAATAGAATAATTTATCCTTATCTCAATGCTTCAAAAGATAATTCATGAATATCACTTGCTAAATTTACAGTTAAAAAATTTTTGGTACAGGGAGGGGACAAAACATAAGAGACTCTTAAATATGGAGAACAAACAGAACGTTACTGGAGGGGTTGTGGGAAGGGGGATGGCTAAATGGGCAAAGGGCATTAAGGAATCTACTCCTGAAATCACTGTTGCACTATATGCTAACTAATTTGGATGTGAATTAAAAGAAATAAAATTTAAAAAAATCAAAAAAATTTTTTAGGTTCAGAGAGACTGAGCAAATGGTAGGACCCAGCTCTCTGACACCAGGCACCATGGTTTGGCCATGAGATACCTGCTCATAATGAAGAAAAATCACGAGAACGAAAACAAAATTTTACTATATTTCAAACACACAAATATGAAAAATAAATGGTACAGATCAGCTGTTTCATCTAAGCACAGGCATGGAGAACAGTTGCTGGGATCAACCGCTATGCATGACGTGAGTCTCTGTTGCTTCTTTGAGAGTAAAATTGGTAATGATCCTGCCTAAATTCGTTATGTAGTTAAATGCTTCTTTGTTTCATTGCCCAAACTGTCAACTCTTCCTATCTCCTAGGGGCATTCACCATCATAAAATTAAATGAAAGTCCTATGTGTGTCCCCAACGGTGTGGTCGGTGTCTCAAATAATTTCCATAGCAACCTGTGAGGTGGACATTATTATTCTTGCTTTATGGATGAGGAAACACGGACATAAGGTATGAAAGTAATGTACCCCAGATAAAAGAAATTGCAAGTGGAAGAACAAGGCTTCTACTCTGGTCTTTCTGATTTTCAAACCAATACAATTAACCACTGCAATAATTATTTTTGATATTTTGCAACAGAGTCTGGGGGCCCATTTTTTTTGGAAGGGGACCCAGTAAGAAACCCTTAGGGTTAGCGGAGAGGCCCCTATAAAAGGGCTGTTCAGTGAAAGCAGTACCACATTTTTCTTAACATTTGCGAGTTCCAATATGTCACTGTGTGTGCTGTGTCTGTGCCTGCTGATGAAACTGCTCCACATAAGCTTTCCCCAGAGTAGCCTTGAGGTAATTATAAGTATCATGGTCATATCAAAAAGAGATTACTAGTTCGACATTGTTTATTATAAAGTAACAATAGAGGGCATGGATTAAAAATTGGGAGGGAAAACAATTAACAGGTATAACCCGACCTAATCTTGGCTCCAGCCCTTAATAGCTACTCAATCCCGGGCAAGATCCTTAACTTCTCTATGATTCTATTCCCTAACATGTAAAATAGGGATAAAAATGATAGTAGCGCCCCTCTTGTAGGTTTGCAGTGAGGATTAAAAATGAAAGGGGTCTGCAAAAGCACTTAGAGCGTACTAAGTGCTCAGTAAGCTTTAGTTAATACTACCATCATTGGGATAATTATTAACATTAGTCTCTGAGATTGTTTCCTCATCTTCAAAATGAATGAAAAAATACCAAACACACAGGTTACACTATGAAAACGGACCATGTAGGCAAAGCATCTACTATAAGCCATGGACAGAGCAATCAATCATTCAAAAGTATATATTATTGGCTATGATAAATTCATTGAACTCAGGAAACATGCATTGTGACTACTTTTAAATAGCTCTTGTATCCAATCTTGACATTCCCATAACCAGTGCCCTGTTACTCTTTCTTCAACTACTGTGAATAGTCTGCTATTGGGATTCCTGCGTCTTCCTTCCACCTCTTCTCCGAACCTCAGTCCATTTCACCCAAAGCACACAAAGATCTTTACGAGAATAATATCCAAGATCCCCCCTTCACATTCTTCTTCATCCTCCCACTCATATTCTCAATTACCTTCCATGGTTCCCCATTTCCTAGAGATAAAGGGAACATTCCAAAGCTTGCATTTGTAGACTACATCCATCTACTACCACTGTTTCAGGCTCGGCTACTACAATGTGTACAAGCTACTATTTCGACTTAGACTCTCAGTCATCTGGGATGATTTAAGTGTGCACATGTGGTCTCCTGTGTGTTTACAAATGTTCCCCAGCTCCACAATCTTAACAAAGATTTCAGCTGGGAGGCAATCTGAATTAATTCTCAAGAACCCAGAATCTTTATTTCCAACACATACACAGCCTCAAAAGAACTCACAACTGAATAGAATCCAATAAGTTTTTATACATTAGAGTGGAAAGTTTAAGAAATTCAAGGTTGCATTAATAAAAATTCTTTTCTTTTCAGGTACTGTGACTGTCAGGTGAAGTGCATGGGGAACAGGAACAATGTGACAGAGTTTGTTCTACTGGGACTCACAGAGAATCCAAAGATGCAAAAAATTATATTTGTCGTGTTTTTTGTCATCTACACCATCACTGTAGTAGGTAATATGCTCATTGTGGTCACTATCACTGCCAGCCCATTGTTGGGGTCTCCCATGTACTTTTTCCTGGCCTATCTCTCCTTTATTGATGCCTGCTATTCCTCTGTTAATACTCCTAAACTGATCATAGATTCCCTCCATAAAAAGAAGACTACCCTATACAATGGATGCATGACTCAAATATTTGGAGAACATTTCTTTGGAGGTGCTGAAGGCATCCTGCTTACGGTGATGGCCTATGACCGCTATGTGGCCATCTGCAAGCCATTGCACTACACGACCATCATGAATCGGCGGGTGTGTGGCCTGTTAATGGGAGTGGTGTGGGTGGGAGGCTTTCTTCATGCAACTATACAGATACTCTTCATCTTCCAATTACCCTTCTGTGGCCCTAACGTCATAGACCACTTTATGTGTGATCTGAACCCTTTGCTCAATCTTGCCTGCACTGATACCCACACTCTAGGCCTCTTCGTTGCTGCCAACAGTGGATTCATCTGTCTGTTAAACTTCCTCCTCTTGATGGTCTCCTATGTGGTCATTCTGCGCTCCCTAAGGAACCACAGCTTGGAGGCAAGGCGCAAAGCCCTCTCCACCTGTGCCTCCCACATCACGGTGGTCGTCTTATTCTTTGTGCCCTGCATATTTGTGTATATGAGGCCTGCAGCTACTTTATCTATTGATAAAGCAGTGGCAGTGTTCTACACTATTATAACTCCCATGCTAAACCCGCTAATCTATACTTTGAGAAATGCCCAGATGAAAAATGCCATTAGTAAATTGTGCCGCAGGAAAGCTATTTCAGGGGAGAAATAAATGTGCCTGGAGCTCAACAGTGATTCAATGGAAGCAAAGGTCAAAAGGACATTTTGGATGATCTTGGCAAAGAATACCTAAGGGATGGAGAAATAATTACCCACTATGAATCATAAAATCCGCATTAAGCGTAGCTAAAATGGATGCAAGAAAAGAGAAAAAATGTAACCCAGGACCACTTTGAATATACAGAAAATTCTACCAATTTGGGGTTTAGTTTTACTAGCTTCAACCATATATATATGGATTTATAAGCTTTTCTTCCAATAATAAATTAAAGAAATAATAGTATTGTTATTGAGCAATTATCTCTATAACAGTCTAAGGAGGTATAGGCTATTATCACCATTTTACAGGTAAACAAACTAATAGAAAGGGGAAGGTACCAAAATGGATACATTGGAAAGCCAGTAATCAGAATTGACTGACTTCCCAGATCATGTCCTTAACTGCTGTTAACAGGCAATGATAATCAAAAATTCAGATGAATATACTAGTTACCATTTACTGAACCAGAGACTGTGCTGGACACAATATATAAATTAGTTCATTAGCTATAGCAAAAAGCTAATAATTTTTCATTAATAACTGCTTGCACGTCTTGCCTGTAGCATTATGGTATTTAACATTTAGGGCCATAAAAGCATTGGCCATTTAACCTCTGAGGAGTAGGTAATGAAGATTAGACCATGTTTCCAAGTTCCCTTGTAAGCTTCAGAACAATTTTGTACTGCTCATATCACTCATATGCTAATACCCCATCCGAAAGAGTAATGACTCAAAGACCATGTTGATGTTAGACAGAAACTTCTGTTAATTATACAGTCATATTCTGTAAAGCACTTGCCTACTATATAACAATAGTTTCTACAAGATAGCACAATGTCTCGTGCACAATAAATATTGAATGAAAGAATGAACAAATGAATGAATGAATGAGAGTATAAAGGAAGATGAAAAAATTCAAAAATAAAAAGAAAGTAGTACTAGAGGCTAGGGAATTCTTTCCCGCTTTTATCTGATTCAACTCTAAGGAGAATTCTGGCTAAACCTCTTGGGGAAATTTCAATTTGTTTTCACTCCTGCTTCTGCTAAGGATGAGGAAGAAATGGAAACTATAGTTCTCAACATATGAGCAAATAGTTTACCTTGATATTCTCCTGCTTTCAGTGATATTTTATTGTCTTTTGAGTGTGCCCCGCTTATGTTATGTTTCTCTGTTAATCAGTATGCTTTTTGGTACCATTTCATCATTAAAAGCTTTTTTTTTAACATGTGGCTCTTTCTATGCAAAAAGCCATCTCAGGAAAAACATATTGCCTTCATTCTTTTGTCCTCCCTTCATTAATCATCAAATATTTTTGAGCCCAAGAAATGTATCAGGCAAGTTGATAGCAGCAACACTTCGGTGGTAAATAAAAGGAGAACAAGGTTCTGCCTCCACAGAGCTTAGCATCCAATGAAAGACTCCCGGAGGAAGCAGAAAATTACAAGCGTTATAAATGGTAAGACAGTGGGATCACAGGGTGCTATGAAACCACAATGGAGGGACACACAACAAAGACCTTCAGAGTCCGGAGAAGGTTCCTAGTGAAAAGACACAAAACTAGAAACCAGCGGACAGAAAAGACCTAAAATTAGAACCCAATGGATGGAAAAAAGTCAGTCAGTAGAGTGACTAGGCATGGGGTTGGCAGAGTGTCCTAGAAGACAGAATACATAACAAAGGCTAGGACGTGGAAAAGAATACACAGGAAACCTGATCAATTCAATATGGCTAATCAATTCAAAAACATCAGAAGTTCTTGGAAGCCAGCAAGTGGTACAGTTAGATTTGAGTTTTAGAATGGTAACTCTAGCTAGAGTGTGGGAAATGGGCTGAAGGAGATAAGAATGGCAACGGGAGAGCAGTTAGAGGTAACAGAGATGATTTGGTTATGAAAGGATGGAAGCCTGAACACTGGTGGTGCCAGTGAGGATGAAGATGGCAGACAGGACTGTGTCCATCTCCACTCCCCTGCACTGGGCCTGTGCACCCGTGCCCCTGATGCTGTGTGGTGGGGTTGCTAACAGTCCACAGAGTCAACCTTCCAGGACCCACCAGTGGGTCCATTCTATTCCAATGAATGATAGGAACAAGGGTAAAAAAAAAAAAAAAAAAAAAAAAAAAAGGCTGATTCTTTTGACTCAAGGTAGAACCAGTCCTGTCTTACAACATACACCCCAGAGCTCCCATGGCTCCAGCCTGAAGCCAAACTCCAGTTGGGACCACATTCTTTCTTCCCCTACTATAGTCAGTTTCCCTCAACCCTTCACCATATGAGTCATTTTCATAAAAGTCCCCATCTCAGAGTCTGCATCTAGGGAACCCAGACTAACACAGAGAGAGAGAAAAGGGTTCAAGACCTATTTAGGACTATAAACAAAAGGACTTGATTTAGGATGAAGATTTGAGACAGAAGTCATGGATGACACCCAGTTTCTAGTGTAGATTACCAGATGGGTGGAACAGAGAAAAGATGAATGTTTTTTAATGTGTTGAATGACGTTTAAGTAACAATGTACAATTAAATACTGTATATGTTTCTGATATCAGAAAGATGTAGGCCACAGAAATGTAGGAACCATGAGCATACAGATGGCAATTAAAGCCATAAAAGTATTAGATATCATCTATGGAGAGTGTTACTTCACCTATGGGTGGTCTTCATGGTCTATACAATAGCCATTTTGATTCTTAGAAAGAAAACAAACAAACAAAAAAAACAGATTCTAAAATAGAACTCTAATGTCAATTGGTATATTAGAAATTCAATAGGATACAAACCTATAAAATAAAAACAGGCTATCAAAGAAATAAAAAATCAGACTAGCAACATAATTTTGTTAGCAAAACTAGAAATTGGGAGTTAATGAAAAAAATCTTTAATGTTCTCAAGGGAAAAACTAAAACCACTAATTCTGTATCATGCAATATAGAATTCAAAAGTAAGAATAAAAGAAATACATTCTCAGACATGCCAAGACTCATAAATTTTATCAGTCAAAAATTATATCTCAGCAAAATGAACTCAACACATTCAAAAGATTACACATGATGACCAAGTGGGATTAACCCCTGGGATGCAAGTTTAGTTTAAAATACGCAAATAAATCAATGTGATACACACATTAAAACCACATGATGATCTCAATAGAGACACAAAATGTATTTATATTCAACATATCTGTCATTATGTTCAACAATCTTTCATGCTAAAAAGTTGATCTCAGCAAAATAGATTTAGAAGGAAATTTCCTCAACATATACACAAAAAGGCCATTTACGAAAAGCCCACAGCTAATGTGATAATCAATGGGGGAAAACTAACAGCTTTTCCTCTAAGATCCAGTACAAGGCAAGGAAGCCTATGCCACTTCTATTTAACATAGTACTAAAAGTATTAGCAAGAACCATCAGACTAAATAAATAAATAAATAAATAAAGGCATCCAAATTGGAAAGAAAGAAGTAAAATTATCTCTTTGTAAATGACATGGTCATATATAGAGAAAACCCTAAAACTTCCACACACATGCACACACAAAAAAAATTAAAACTAAAAAGTGAATTCACTAAAGATGCAAGATACACACAAAAATTATTTACATTTCTTTACACTAACAATAAACTATACAAAAAGGAAATGAAGAAAATAATTCCATTTACAATAGCATCAAAAAGAATAAAATACTTAGGAATAAATGTAATTAGTAAGTGAAAAATCTCCATATTGAGAACTATAAGATACTGATTAAATAAGTTGAAAAAGACAGAAGTAAATGGAAAGATATCCCATGTTCATGGATTGGAATGTCCAATCCATGTCAATAAAAACAGATACCTAGATAAATGGAATAGAATTGAGTGCCCAGAAATAAACCCTTACATATAAAGCCAATTAATATTTGACAAGGGTATCAAGACTATTCATTAAAGGGGCGCCTGGATGGCTCAGTCAGTTAAGCATCTGACTTCGGCTCAGGTCATGATCTCATGGTTCATGGTTTCTAGCTCCACATCATGCTCTGTGCTGATAGCTCAGAGCTTGGAGCCTACTTACCCCTCCCTTTCTCTCTGCCTCTCCCTCTCTCTCTCTGCCCCTCCCCCATTAATGCTCTCTCTCTCCCTCTCAAAAATAAACATTAAATTTTTTAAAAAAAAGACTACTCATTGGGGAAAGGACAGTCCTTCAAACAGTGGTACTAGGAGGGGTGTCTAGGTGGGTCAGTCAGTTAAACATTGAACTTCAACTCAGGTCATGATCTCACAGCTAGTGGGTTCAAGCCCCACAGCGGGCCTTGTGCTGACAGCATGGAGCCTCCTTTGGCTCTCTGCCCCTCCCCCACTTGTGCTCTCTTTCAAAAATAAATAAACATTTTTTTTTAAGTTTTTTTTTAACTGTATATTCACATGCCAAAGAATGAAATTGGACCTTTATCTTGTGCCATACAAAAAACCAACTCAAAATGGATTAAAGATTTAAACATAAGACCTGAAACCACAAAACTGCTAGAAGAAAACAAGGGGGGAAAGCTCATTGGCATTGTTCTGGGTAATGAGTGCTTGGGTATGCTTCTCATCTCACCTTGCTCTGACTATATAGCTTCCAACAGTGTGTGCTTGGGGGAGGGGGCTGGAGAGACATCTAGTGGTGCTGACACGGCCACCTCCATGGACAGAATCCAAAGGAGTTTCAGTGCAACCTCTGCAGGCAGATTCCAGTGAATCTCATAGGTACCCTGAGATCAGGTTCTCAAGTCAGTTGATCTGCACCACAGTGGGGTGTTTTCCACCGATCTTGGTCCATTTTCACTTTAGAGGTTTGTTTGTTGTTTCCTGCTTGCCAGTCCAGACCATAGTCCCTTGTTAGTCTGCCTCAAGCTACCAATTCCCAGTGGGAGGCTCCAGCTTGCCAGTCCCTTTTTTTGCTTTTCATTCTCCAGCTACCATGAACTAGTTCTGGACCAAGGCAACCTAGTGAACTTCACCGTCCAATGGGCAACAAGTAATCATTCTCCAAAAGACTGGAATCCCAGCCTTGGGGAGGGATTCCACCTTCTAAATGTATTCCTTCCATTGATACTCATTTACCAGTACCAGGGCATTCTTTAGTGTATTCACTAGCCCTTTCCAGTTAATGCTCTGATACAATGAATAATTGTACGTAAACTTTCCTGTTCAAATTACTGTGTGATCTGTGTCCTAATTGAACCCTGAGTGATACAATATGGAAAATACCTAATACACCAGTTTTATAGACATTTCATAAATAGTATCTCTTTTTGCCATACAACCAAGACTTAATGAACAAAAAAATTCACAAAAGAATTTATACTGATGCCAAAGTCCAAAGTAAAGGAGTATCATTAAACTTGTTATTTGCAAAAATCAGTAGTAACCAAAATCTCCATGTCACATCAGATTATTTTAATCCAATCCAATATTCTAGATTCATATCCTTTAGCTACTACAGATATTTGAGATTTCCAAGTAATAGGTAAATATTTATGGATTAAGAAGCAGTATGTCGTGATGACAAGAGTGTGGGATGGAAGACAGTAAGTCTGGATTCCAGTCCTAGTCTTAGCTCTGCGCTTAAGTGGCTATCTGCAAGTGTTATCCAACTCCTTATTAGAGTTGATGTCTTCAATTATAAATCAAGAGGCTTGAGCTAGGTTACCTCTATTACTTCTATAGGTAATGCTCAAAGATTCTCTTTAATCATTATCTGAAGTCACTTTTTTTCTCCAGAGCTTCCTCATAGCATTTTTTACCTCAGCATTTCTGAGGGTATAGATTAAGGGATTTAACATTGGAACCACCATAGTATAAAAGATAGCAACAGCTTTATCAATGGGCAGAGTGGTCACTGGGCGCAGATACACAAATATACAGGGCACAAAAAATAAGACAACTACTATGATGTGAGAGACACAGGTGGAAAGGGCTTTGCGCCTCCCTTCCAAGCTATAGCTCTTTAGGGACCATAGAATGACTACGTAGGAGACCACCAAGAGGAGGAAGTTTAAAAGACAGATGAACCCACTGTTGACAGCAACAAAGAGACCAAGGGTGTGAGTGTCCATGCAGACAAGTTTCAATAAAGGGTACAAATCACACATGAAATGATCTATGACATTGGGACCACAGAAGGGCAGCCAGACTGTAAAGAGTATCTGAATGGTCGCGTGAAGAAATCCTCCAGTCCAGGCCACTCCCAGCAGAAGAAAGCACAGCCTGTGGCTCATGACAGTCGCATAGTGCAGAGGTCTGCAGATGGCCACATAGCGATCATAGGCCATCACTGTCAGCAGGATGATCTCAGTAGCACCAAAAACGTGTTCTGCATAAACCTGAGCCATACACCCATTAAATGAGATAATTTTCTTCTCGTGAAGGGAGTCCACAATCAGCTTAGGAGCTGAAGAAGAAGAATAAATTGTGTCTATCAAGGAAAGATGAGTCAGGAAGAAATACATGGGGGAGTTCAGAGTCTGGGTGGTGGTAATGGTAACCACAATGAGCAGGTTGCCTGAGAGTGTTACCATGTATAGAATCAAAAATCCCAGAAACACTATATTCTGCATCTTGGGGTTCTGTGTAAGACCTATTAAAATAAATTCAGTCACATTTCTTTTATTCTCCATCTCTGTGGTGTGGGTGATAAAAACTCCAGGAATAAATGCTTTACCTTTGGGATAAAAAGAAAGAGAAAAGGAACCATAAAATCATAAGAGTCCAAAACTCTGACTTTTAGCAGTACTCTGACAATCTCACAGTGATTCCTTCTCTTTCTTCTCTAGGAATAGGTACTTCAAAACTTCTTTTGGCATGCCTGGGTGGCTCAGTGGGTTAAGCATCTGGGTCTTGATTTTGGCTCAGGTCATGATCTCACAGTTCATGAGATTAAGCCCCGTGTTGGGCTCTGCACTGACAGTATGGAGCCTGCTTGAGATTTTTTCTCTCCCTCTCTCTCTGTGCCTCTCTCTCTCTCACACTCTCACACACACACACACACACACACACACACACACATGCACACACATACACACACCAAAATAAATAAATAAACAAACAAACAAACTTTTTAAAAAAACTGCTCTTAGTGGGCACTCAATTAAACTTCAATATAGTATTTAAATCTAAGTTTTGCTATTATTAATCCTCACTTATTCCTGGACTTCAGATTGCTTTATCCTCTGTATTTTAATGTATTCTTAAACCACAAAGGCAGTGAAGGGTAAGACACATTGTCCCTGTTACACATTGGGCAAGGTTCATAATAAGATATATGGAAAGGATACCTCTTCCATACGATCCCACAAATGCATTCACTAGCCTTAGAGTTCCAAGCCCCAAGATAGTAGTCTCCCTTCTGGAAGCCCAATGCATCAGAGAATCCTTCCAGGGACAAGAACCCTTGAGAAGAAAGTTAAGTGTGCTTCTAATTGCCAACTCTTCTCTAGAGTAGATGGCCTTTGGGAGAACCAAGAACTAATATGTTCTGATAGCTTCCTGAAGGTCTAAGCCAAAAGTTGGGTTTTATGATCAAAATCAGACAGAAAACTCCAAATTTAACCCATTCATTATCACTATTTCCCTTATTATTTGTTTCTTGCAGATCTTGAATTTGAGCATATATTTTAAATGATTCCCTTTTACAATGTTCCTCTGCCCCTTTGTGTTCCATACCATGTGGAAATAAATATACAAACAAAACAACTTGGTCTTTTGTCAGAATTGATGTGTTTGATGTCCTCTATTAATTGATGGACTCAAGCACAGGTCAGTTTCTTTCTTTGTCTTAGTCCAAAGACCAATAGTGTACCTATTACCACTCAAACCCTCTAAAATCCATATTTGGGGATACATGAGAAATGGAGAGAAGTGTTGATCTAGCAGGATGACCCTGATCTTCCATAAAAGAACCCTCAGACTGCAATTGAAAGTAAGGACCTAAGCAGCCAAACTTCCTCCAAGCACAGAAATCTTTGTTAACTTGTTTAAATTCCACATACTCAGACATTTTCAAATGGAAACTTTTGTTATAGCTCCGGTTTTCTCCATTCTTAAAGCATGCAGAGATTTATTCTTTCACTTAATCTTCACAACAGTGCTATGACTTAGGTACTCTATTATCCATATTTTAAATAAAAAGAAACTCTGCTTAAGAAGAGGTAAAGGACTTGCTCAAAGTAATAGTGATTAAAAACAAACAAACAGAGGAGACTGTTTATACCCAGGATGTCTGTCTGGCACTAAGTGCCCCTCCAGGGCAGATCCGATTGACTTCTGGGAATCAGCCAATGTCAGAGGTTGGTTGGACAAGTGGGTTGGTACCTAAAGTCACCACCTGTGGCCATATAAATTCCATAGCAGTTCTTTTGCTAAGCTATGAAATGTAGAGTCAGAAGTTAATGAATTCAAGGGTCCATTGGACAAGACCCTAGAATTGTTGTACACCGAAAATGTTCCAGTACCTTGTATTTTATCAACATATACGCTCTTTAAGGATGAGGACACTGAAGTCCAAGAAAACAGCTAATTGATTAGTATCAGACCACAACAAAAAGTCTTCTAAGGCCCAATACAGTGACTTTTTTTTCCCACCATCACGTCTTGCCTCCCTTAAGATGCCTTGAGATGAATTTACGAGGAAAAATCACCATAAGGTGGCAAAGAGAATTAACTTTCATCTCTTATCTTTAGCAAAACCTGTCCTGGATCTCAATGAAAATGGGCTGAGTTAGGGATGCAAAAATTCTATCATATCGTTGGGATTACATCCATGATAGCAGAAATAACGTCTTACCTAGTTAAAACAAAATCCAAGAAAATTGAACAGAATCAGAATAAAAGTGCCCTTAAGAAAAAAAAAGTGCCCTTAAGCCTGGAGTTTAGCATAGTTTTCCAAACACAGCAGGAGGTACATTGTTTCTTGCAGATCTTACATATTAATGAATTCTCCTTATGGATCTCAGTTCTGGGGCTGAAGATTTCCTTCAAGAAAGAGAATCCTAATGTTGTTCTTCTCTCTCCCATGCTGACCTATCCTGACCACCACAGTGAAAGTCACATACCCTCTCAGCTTCACGTCACATCTGTCTTTCTTTCTGCTCAGTTGCCTCTCATACCTGCTCCTATCACTACAACATTTGTCTCCCTTTCAACCCTGGAAATTATCAAAATCAGAGCATTGCCTCAAGGAAATGAGTGACTGCACATAATCTCTGACTATCCAAACCACTACACCATGCACCCTATCCCTGAAGGAAACCCTCAGTGACCATCCAGCTCCCACCTGCTGCCCTACTGCACTGTCCCCATATTCAAAAGCCTACCAATTGACTCAAGAATCCATGAAATGTAAATTTATCCCTGGTGTATTATAAATATATCCATATATAGTGAGAACAAATATTTCTGCAAGATATCCTAAAACATCTCAAAGGGATCCCCCATAAAATATCAGAAAGTAATGCTTCAATGATTTTAGTTATAAACCCCTCGAGAGAAAATGGAAATGTAAGAAACTGGATTAAAAATCAGCAATTCTAGTTAACTTACCATGGTTTCCCTCTGTAGTTAAGGAGAATGCCCAATGTAGTCAGGAAAAAGAAATAACCATTATATGTAACTGTTCAAACACCATGCCATATAAATGTATATTTCTCAAGTCCCCACTGACTGGACAATGGCATTTGCAAAGCTCCAATGCCTTAGAAATTCAAGTCAAAGGAAAATAAAATGCTACATAGGATTTGGAATCCAAAGTCCTTAGGTACTAAAGTGAATCTTCTGATCTTCAGCACCTGGCTCTAAGGTTACAGAATGAAAGACACAAATATTTCTATCATTTAACATCCCCCTCTTATTCTGCCCTTAAAATAAGAGAAGAGCTTCCTCTTGAATCATAACGTTTAGAGATGATACTGAGAACATCAAAGGAACTCTCTTTCCGTCTAAGGCTTTGCTCTCTCAGGAATTAATGATCCCTGTTTTTTAAAGATTTTGCCTTACAAATAGATATTTGGGAGAATTCATCTATGAAGAACACATCTTTACTTGAATGGCTCTTTTCCCTGCACTTAAATTTATGTAATAACAGCCTACACTCCTGGTCTAGAAAATTATATGATAAAGCACTCCTCCTCCACACCCTTGGGTATCACCAAGTGGAACATGAAGGATTCTAACTGCTGTAAAAATAACATGGGATTTTGTTTAGATTGCATATCCCTGAGGAAATCTCCTCCTTGGCTGAGGTCACCACAGGAGGTTGAGATACTGAGTTAATCTCTCAACTGTACTATAAACACATAAGGATATACTCTGTTTGTAAGAACCTTGGGACTTGATATATTTTCAGGCAGAGTGAGATCTAGAGTTGGAGACCAAATGGAGGTTAAAATCCTTGTCCAACTTGTCTGATACAGAAATCTAAAAAGATAGATTTGTATGCCTTTTCAAAGACTTTCTAGAAATCTAGTAATTCTGCTGGCCATTTGATAAAAGAAGCCTTACCTAGGAAAACAGATATCTTTAAATTTTCATCATACATAGTATCCTCAGGACAGTGGAGATTGGAACAGCCAAATATATTCTGCCATCTTGCAAACACATACCATTATGAGAATTGAATCACTTATGAGAATTGAAGCTGCTGCTGTATTTGAACATACAGCTAGGCAGTAGATGGCAGACTGGGAAAAATAGTAATAGCAGCTATCATTACTGAGCACTATGTCCCCTCTTCCCTTACTTCGGTTGTATTACATTGATCAATTTTCATATATTGAACCAACCTTGCATTCCTGGGATAAATCTCAATTGTTTTTGGTATAATTCTTTTTATAGACTACCGGATTCAGTTTTAGTAGTATTTTTGTTGAGGATTTTTGTGTCTATGTACATAAGAGATATTGGTTACAGTTTTCTTGTGATGTCATCATCTACTATTGATACTAGGGTAATACTACTATCATAGAATGTGTTCTCTCTTCTCCAATTTTTTGAAGTTTGTGAAGGATTTGTGTTAATTCTTCCCTAAACATTTGATAAAATTCACTTCAAAGTGAAGCCATCCTGGCCTGTTTTTCCCTTTGTGGAAATTTTTTTATTATAATCCAATCTCTTTACTTGTTAGAAATATATCCAGATCACCTATTTCACTCAAGTCAGTAGTTCGTGTCTAAGAATTTGTTCATTTCATCTAAATTATTGTTGGCATAGAACTGTTCATAGGATTCCCTTATAATATTTTTTATTTATGTAAGGTTGATAGTAATGTCCCCTCTTTCATTCCTGACTTTAGTTATTTCAGTCTCTCTCTCTTTTTTATTAAATCAGTCTAGCTAGAGGTTTGTCATTCTGGTGATCTTTTCAAAGACCCCACTTTTGGTTTTGTTTGTTTTTCTATTCTCTATCTTCTTTATTTCATTTGTTTCTGCTCTAATCTTTGTTATTTCCTTCTGTTTGCTTTGGTTTTAGTTTGCTCTTCTTTTTCAAGTGTCTTAAGAGCAAAAGTTAGATTATTGATTTGAGACGTTTCTTCTTTTTTAATATAGGTATGTACAGGTACAAATTTCCCACTAATCACTGATTCAGAAGCACCCCACAGGTTGCAGTATGTAGCATTTTCATTTTCATTCATCTCAAAGTATTTTCTAATTTTCCTCACGATTTCCTCTTTGACCCATTGGTCACTTGGGAGTATGTTGTATAGTTTCCACATATTTGTAAAGTTCCCAAATTTCTTCCTTTTGTGATTTTCAATTTCATTACACTGTGGTCAGAGAATATACTTTGTATGATCAATACTTTTAAATTTCTTAAGTCTTATTTTATGGGCTCACATATGGCCCAACCTAAAGAATGTTCCATGTGAAGCTGAGAAGAATTTATAGTTTGCTGTTGTTGAAGTGTTCTATTAGGTATCTGTTAGGTGTAGTTGATTTATAGCATGAAGTCTTCTGTTTGTTTGTTGAACTTGTGGTGTCCTGACTAGCCATTATTGAAAGTGGGATACTGAAGTCCCCTTCTATTATTGTTGAATTGTCTATATAGTCTTTCTATTGTGTCAGTATTACATATGTGTTCATGAATTCTGGGGCTCTGTTGTTAGCTGCACATAAATCTATAATTATTATATCCAGATAGACTATTTCATTATTATTAAGTGCGTGTCTTGGTCTCTAGTAATAATTTATATCTCAAAGTCTTATATTACTATAAGATGAACTATAACCACTTTAGCTCTCATTTGATTACCATTTGTATGGTATACATTTTCCATACTTTCACTTCCCACTCATTTGTGTCTACGAGTCTCAAGTATGTCTCTTACCAACAAAGTATACAGTTGAATCCTTGAACAAAGTTGGGTGGTTAGAGACACTGACTCCCTCCCCACATGATCAAAAAAACATGTATAACTTTTGACTCCCTGAAAACTTAACTACCAAGAGCCTACTGTTGACTAAAAGCCTTATTGGCAACATAGTCCATTAACACATATTTTGTATGTTATATGTATTATATACTGTGCTCTTAAAAAGGTAAGCTACAGAAAATGTTATTGATAAAATCACAAGGATGGGAAAAAACATTTATGAAATGTACTGTATTGAAAAAAATCTGCCTATAAGTGGACCCACACAGTTCCAACCCATGTAGGTCAAGGGTTAACTGTATTTAGATCATATATTTGCAGCTGTAATGTGCATCTCTGCCTTTTAATTGGAGTTCTAAAATGTATGTTTTATGTCATTACTAATAAGATAGAATTTACATCTATTTTGCCATTGGTTTTCTATTGTCCTTTTTTATTTCTTTATTCTTCCATTACTGCTTTTTTGGGGCTAACTGGATATTTCATAGTTTTCTATTTTAATTCTCTTATTGCTTCTTTTACCTTATTTTCAGTTATTTTTTTAACTGAACTATTTTTATAACTAAGTTATTTTGCTTTCTCTGGGGAATATAATTAACATCTTAAGTTATAGCAATACAGTTTTAATTTTAATACAGTTCATTTTAATTTTAATATAGTTTCAGATTAAAAGAATAGTAATTGCAATACTGCATAAGAACTTTGCTCCTATGTAGCTCTATTCCTTCCCTCCTTCTTTGTGTTGTTATTGCCATACAAAGTGCATCTTTAATATTTACCTATGTAGTTACATTTACCAGAGCTCTCGATTTCTTCATGTAGATTCAAGTTACTGCCTAGTGCCACTTCATTTCAGCCTGAAGAACCCCTTCAGTATTTCTTGCAAAGCAAGTCTGCTAGTGATGAGACCCTTCCACTTCTGTTTATCTCAGAATTGCTTAGTTTTCTCCTTCATTTTTAAAGGGCACTTTTATTAAATATAGAACTCTTAGTTGACAGCACTTTGAATGTATAATCCCATTGTCTTCTGACCCCACCATTTCTGATGAGCAATCAGCTGTTCATGTCAATGAGAATTCCGTTGTACATGGTGAGTTGCCTCCCTCTTGCTGCTTTCAAGGTTTTCTCATTGTCCTTGGATTCTGGTCATTTGACTGTGATCTCATAACTCTGAGTTTACCCTACTTTGACTTTAGTGTATTTTGAATTGTAGATTAACACTCTAGGAAGATAGAAGCCACTATTTCTTCAAATACGCTTTCTGCTTCTTTCTCTTCTCTCCTTCTGGCATTCCCATTATGCACCTGTTGGTACTCTTGCTGGTGTTCCACAGGTGTCTGAGGTTCAGTTCATTTTTTTTCTTCATCCTTTTTTCTTCCTGCCCAAGTACCGCCATTTGAAGGGTTTATAAATCTCTAGTATTTGCTGAAGATTCTAATCTAAAACAGTCATTAATTTTATCACAGTCATTAATTTTATCACATTTTTCCCACATCTATTGAAATAATTCTACATATTTTCTCACTTATTCTACTATGGTGATAAATTATATTGATTACATTTTTAAAACTAAAACCATCTTTCTTTCTTGGAACAAACGCATTTTGATCAATAAGTATTAATGTTTTCACAATCATGCTCAAATTTGGTTATTTTATCTCCTACCACCACCAAAATTTAAACTTTACGAAAAGTATTGATATATATTCACGTGGAGTGAGATCTAGAGCTGGAGACCAAATGGGATTAAAATTCTTGTCCAAAAGAGAAGAGCATTACCATAATTGCTTTAGACTAATCCAGATTCACATCCATGACCAAGGAATGGACCACACTTCCCCAACCCCCCCCAAACACCTGGTCACCTAACAGTAGAGGAAATGGTGTTTTATTAGAAAGAAAGAAGCAAGGAAATACCCGCTCTGGGTGAGTGTCTGTCACACCTACTGTTCCTCCACCAACTACTCTCCCTTTGCTCCTGTATCTGTAATCAATCTCTCTCTGCCTCTCCTATCCCCACCCTTCTCTATCTCTCTTAGCTCTGTCCCTGGCATTTAAACGTGATCAAGGTTCTCCCATCCTGAAAAATATTCACCCTTAATCCCATGTCCCCCTCAGTGACTATTTTGGTCCTCATAAAAACTTTATGAGATATTATCTCTAATTTTCAGAAAAGGAAACTGAGGCACAGAGAAGGTGAGTAACATAGCCAAGATCACACAGCTTAGCCAGGATTCAATAAATAATAGCCAATAATATTATAGTAGTAAAAAATGCAAAACTTTCTCTCATTTCAGAAAAATATTTTCCAACTATTTTCTATGCATAACATACTAGTTGGATGATTTTTATATGCAATCTTTCAGTATTTTTCCCAATAATTCCAATTTATTTAGGGCTGTTTTATAGGCTCTAGTAAGTGAAGTGACATGCACAAAATCTCGTAGTAAATAGAATTGGGTATCATACCCAGGTTCATGTCTTTGGAGTATTATTTCTCTAGGACCCTACCATGTCCCATTTGTGTAGAGGATGTCCCTGGTCCTAAGTCTTAACATCTGCTTGGTCTTCCTTCTTCTATTCTGCAGGCATAAGTAAATTTCCAGAAATAACATTTCCAAGATAATACCCGGGCAGATCTCCCAGATTAGGGCCAAAGACGGGAAAGGAAGAAAAAAATTTCTCCTTTCTCTGTGACTCTTCTTATGGTCACTGCTGCACATAGGATTTGTCTGAGGAATGTGTAATGCCTACCACTAGAACTAGAGCCTCCAACTAATCCACCATGGTCTGAATCAGAACCCCCTTGCCTATCATTCCTAGTACATGAGACACATGACAGAGTCAGTGTCTAATTGCTACCGTAGCATAACTGTTAGAGCTCAGGCTTGGAATTAGATCCATTTGTATTTAAACCCAAGCTCTACCAAATATTAGCTTTTCTGATCTTGACCAGTGATGCCCAAAGTGAGCATCAACTTCCTACACATAAGAGAATTATTAATACCTTCTTCATGGGGATTATGTAAGAATTGTATGAAATACCATACCTAGAAGAGTGACATAAATTTATTATTGGTCAGTTCTCATTGTAAACACATTTCCTTTACTCCTACAACCGTTTCAAGGACTCCCAACATTACTGTCAGGTTTTTTAGTCACAAGATCAAGTATTCATAGAAAGATTTTGGAATTACAAGGACTTATGAATCAGTATTCAATACTTTAAAACTTTAAAACTTACTTCTCTCCTTTCTGTATGTGGCCAGATTCTAGCAACCATGAGAGAGAGAGAGAGAGAGAGAGAGAGAGAGAGAGAGAGAGAGGAGAGAGAAAGAGAGAGAGAGAGAGAGAGAGATACAGAGAGACAGAGAGAAATAGAGACAATTCTTGCCAGAAAACCAATTGGTCACACCACAAGCTTTGATGTTCTGTACAGAAAATGACAAAGGACAGCAGTGAGCCTTTGCTGTAGGCTGGGCACCATTTCAGCACTTCACGTGCATCTTCTTGTAGAACCCCCACAAGAGTCCTGTGATAGGTACTATCATCACTCCCTTTTTTATAGATATGAGAGCTCACACATAAAGAGGCTGAGTAACTTGCCCAGTCACACAGTTAGCAGATACAGCAGCCAACCAAACTCTTTCTCTTCAGCATGATTCAGATTTTGTATTATTAAGAGCACTTTCTCTAGCCTACATTTGTCTATCCTTGGGGCATTAGCAGTAGAATAGCAGTTTTTCACTGACTTAGAGGTTTTCCCTTTTATCTTGCTCAATCTCCCCTAGATCTCTGTGAGATAGGTGTTACCTAGGCTATTTTACTGACTCTGACTGGCTCATGCACCCATACCCCCATGACTAGAACATTCTGTGCCTTACATCCCAGATCCTAAGATCACTTCCTAAACACAGTCACAGAGGGACTCCTAACCCAACCCAGCTGTCTCTCTCCCACCTCCTTGGTCACAGATGCCTTGGCCACAAGAGAGAAATGACAAATTGGTCTGGCTGCCATCTTGGTTGAAGCTGCTAATTCTAGTCCTCTGGGAGCTGAGAGGTCAGAGCCTCCTTAACTCCTTGCACCTGAGTAATGACCATTTAAATACTCCCTTGAAACCACACATGAAAATATTGATGTAGATGGACCCAGGAAGACCACATAACAGTAACCAGCCACACATGACAGAAGCTGTTTGGTTCTGATTTTCCAACACAGTTGGATCCAGATGCCCAAGGACCAAAGGAAATATCTCTGGGCTAAGCACGGGCTTCCTAAGAGAAAGGCTTAAAAGAGCTAACTTTAGCTAACTTGCCTGCTACTCCAAAGCATTTTTCCAGTTTTGCTGATTGTATGGTACTTTCAATCCCTAATTTTTCTGCTTTAACATAGTTTGCTATCTTCAGGGCTTTAAATCAGTGTAGATCTCAGATCAAGTGGCTTTTATAATAAACCTCATCTTGTCACCAAAAAATACTGGCAAATGTGTGGCTTGGAGAGACATGTCCTCCAACGGTTAGGGTTTTTTTCCCCATCAATTTCTTATGAAGCCTAACACTCTGGAAGCTAAGGAAGAAATCTGTTATCTGAGCTGGGATGCTTGTGTGTTACATTCACAGGGAAGTGTGACCCTAGGAAGCAAAACTAAACCCAGCCCATGAACCAAGAATTATTTAGGATGTCTCTCAGCAATCATTTGCAAGTCACTAAGTGAAAAATGGATGAACTTGCAAAGCAGCCGCTAGGAATGGGTGATTGCTACATCCACGCCAAATGTGCTCTCAAATAAGATACCTGTTCTGGAATGAATCTGTTACTTCTTTCTCTACTGCATTCAGACAGGTAGGTACAATCGGTGATTTCTTTATTAGTGTTTTGTTCTCAAGGTGATACGAGGGTCTCCAATTTAAGGTGAGTTAGATTTAAATATGTATATCTACTGTCACAAATTTTTATGAGCAATGACCATATTTAGTCTATTAAGAAAAGCAGTCACTTAGGATTTATGCACCCATAATATAATAGTATAAGAAAATATATAAGAAAATAATATTTGATAAAAGAAAATATTTCTTCTACTAATTTATTTCACTACACAAAGGTAATCTTTTCTCTTTGTAGAAAACTTCAATCAAAAAACATTTTTTAAACACAAGAATTCCCCTTTACTTGTAATTCAAGTAAGCACTATTAGTCTTTATAGTGTACTTTTTTTCAGATACTTTTCTATGTACATATGCCATTTTGGACAATTTTGATCATAATATGTAAACTGTTTTATATCTTGTGTTTTCCACTCATACTGGAAGAATCTTTCCATGTTATTTTTTTTTTCCTTTTTAAGTTATTTACTTATTTTGGAAAGAGACAGAGAGAGAGAGGGAGGGGCAGAGGGAGAGGGAGAAAGAATCACAAGCAGACTTCACACCATCAGTGCAAACCCTGTTGTGGGGCCCAAGCTCACGAACCATGAGATCATGACCTGAGCTGAAATCAAGAGTAGGACATTTAACTGACTAAGCCAGCCAGGCACCCCGCTTTCCAAACTATTAATTCTTCTGGCAAATAACTTCACTGCCCATCTGATATTTCATAAATATAATTCCTGTCATTGTTCCTCTTGTATACATTTAGATTTTTAATTATTCATTATCATAAAAATTGTGGAATACAACAATGTATGCATGTTTGTCCGTATTTTTTTAACTACAGTAGATTCCCAAGCCTAAGGCATACTGGACCAAGGGACATGACCAGTTATAAAACCCTTATCCTATAAAGTCAAACTTCTTTCCAGAATATTTCAGATCACCACACAGCCATCAGCACTGGGTAATATAGCGGTCATAAATCTTTGCCAATTTGCCAGTTGAAAATATTTCCATTTTTAAATGGTGTTTCTTTGATGACTTGTCCAACAGAGCATTGTTTTAGATGTCTAATGTTTTTTCCTGGGAGGTTTCTTTTTATTAGTATTGCCCTTATTTTTATAATGCTAGGAGTACACCTTTCTGTAAAAACCATTTCATTATATGATGGTTACTTGTTATACTTGTTGCAAGTATTCTTCCAATGTGTTCCGGATCTTTATGGAATTGAATCAATTAGTTTTGTCCTGTATCTCATACCGCTGCATTTTGCTTAACACGCTCTTTCCCATCCAGAGATTAGGTATGTATTTGTTTTTCTGTTTTCAAACAAACCTATATTTTAAGGCTTTAAGACACTCTATTCTTTTTTTTCTCTTTTTTTCTTCCTTGTTTTTTCTTTTCAGTGATGACATGAAGAGATTTATTGTATTTTGAAAAATACTTATCCAGTTGTTGAAAAATATTTTATGAACTATATTCTTTTAAATATTCTTTAAAAATAATGTTCTTTTGCAATTTGACCATACTTGCTTCTTATTAAGCTTATCCCATCATCAGTTATATTTGTGCTCAGTTATATTTATATTTTTGAAATACTAAAAATTCTTTTTCCTTTTTTTAAAAATTTTTAAATTTTATTTAAATCCAAGTTAGTTAACATATAGTGTAGTAATGATTTCAGTAGAATTTAGTGATTCATCACTTACATATAACATCCAGTGCTCATCCCAACAAGTGCCCTCCTTAATGCCCATCACCCATTTAGCCCATCCCCCACCCCCCTCCCTTCCAGCAACCTTCATTTTGTTCTCTGTATTTAAGAGAGATGGGGTGCCTGGGTGGCCCATTTGGTTAAGCGACTGACTTCGGCTCAGGTCATGATCTCTCAGTTCATAAGTTCAAGCCCCGCGTCGGGCTCTGTGCTGACAGCTCAGAGCCTGGAGCCTGCTTCGTATTCTGTGTCTCCCTCTCTCTCTGCCCCTACCCCACTCTCTTTCTCTCTCTCAAAAATAAATAAACATTAGAAAATTTTTAAGAAGAGAGAGAGAGGGGCGCCTGGGTGGCTCAGTCGGTTGAGCAGCCGACTTCGGCTCAGGTCATGATCTCACGGTCCGTGGGTTCCAGCCCCGCGTCGGGCTCTGTGCTGACAGCTCAGAGCCTGGAGCCTGCTTCGGATTCTGTGTCTCCCTCTCTCTCTGCCCCTACCCCACTCTCTTTCTCTCTCTCAAAAATAAATAAACATTAAAAAATTTTTAAGGAGAGAGAGAGAGGGGCGCCTGGGTGGCTCAGTCGGTTGAGCAGCCGACTTCGGCTCAGGTCATGATCTCACGGTCCGTGGGTTCCAGCCCCGCGTCGGGCTCTGTGCTGACAGCTCAGAGCCTGGAGCCTGCTTCGGATTCTGTGTCTCCCTCTCTCTCTGACCCTCCCCCGTTCATGCTTTGTCTCTCTCTGTCTCAAAAATAAATAAACGTTAAAAAAATTTTTTTTAATTAAAAAAAAAAAAGAAGAAGAGAGAGAAGCAAACCATAAGAGACTCTTTAATAACTTTTTAATGTATTTATCAAGTCTAATATTTTTCTATTGCCTGATATACTGATTGCTACATTCAACTTTTTCTGAATCAATTGGTTATTTTTTAACTTCTTGAATATTTAATTCATTTTTCTCTTCGTCTATGTTCTTTCTTAATATTATAACAATCAGGTCTTTCAAGGATAAGAATAATGATTCATTTTTATTCTCCTTTCAAGAATTTGGATTGTGTGGAAAGCTGTGTGTTTTACCTTTGGGATAAAACTTTGGTCTATATAATAATGATATTTTTCAATTCTTCTATGTTATTCATTATTTTTCCTATTTCATATATGAGAACGTTTAGACGCAGTAAGACTATGGTGTGTACATATCATTACATGGCAGCTAATCCGTGAAAGCAGAACAAAGAACTAGTCTACGTGACTATAACAAACGTACTCTGCCCAACAAATTATGGTGCTTTTGCTTCCTCACCTTTAAAATATGTTTTCTGAATGCATCCAGAGAATTTTTCATAGTCTTCTTTAAACAGAGGTTTTATATGCAAAATATCCTTGAAAACTAAACAAATTCTCCAGTGAATTCCAAAGTTTCAAATAAATCTGGAGAATTTTGCATTGCATCAGGCTGGCTGTTTCATCCCCTTCAGGATATTCTTCCTTTTTCCGGTTTGATGATATTCTTAGACAATTCAGTTTCAAAGTAATAGAAGCTCACAAATCTAACTGCCACAAATCTTACTGAAGCCTCAAACATTGACTGAGTTCAGTTTTTTTTTTCTGAGATGTCACTACATCATTCTTAATTTCAGACTGAATTTACCTGATGTTTTCTAGTCGACCTGAAACAAGTTAAAAATACCAAACAGGGGCGCCTGGGTGGCTCAGTCGGTTAAGCGGCCGACTTCGGCTCAGGTCACGATCTCACGCTCCGTGAGTTCGAGACCCGCGTCAGGCTCTGTGCTGACAGCTCAGAGCCTGGAGCCCGTTTCAGATTCTGTGTCTCCCTCTCTCTCTGCCCCTCCCCTGTTCATGCTCTGTCTCAAAAATAAATAAACGTTAAAAAAAATTTTTTTTTTAAAAATACCAAACAGAAACTGCCACTTAGCCTCATCAGCACAGGTGACAAGAGAAAAGACACAGGGCAGCAGCCTCTCCTGAATTCAAGCCTCCTGCTCCTCACAGGCCCTCCTTTCATTCCTGTTTTTCTGTGGGAGAAAATACTATGGCAGTCGTTCAGGGAATATCCACCCGCATACAATTACAGGAAGGGGCCTGCAGTCATCAAAGCGTACTTGTGAAAGTGGACGAGTGTATCCGTGAATGTGTGGGCTCAAGTGTCTGTGTGTCTGTGGACGTGAGAGGGTGAAGAGGCTACGAGTTCCTTAGGTAACTGGCAATAAGGTCCAACTTTAAATCTGAGTTCATCTGCTTGGGGTTTCCATCAGTCTGACGGAAAACACTCCTGAAAGAAATGATTTGCTTGGTCAAAATGTATCTGCCACGATTGCAGTCCCTGTGCTATTTACAGACAGATCAATCATCCAGACGCCGACGTAGATTCACGGGGGCGAATGAACAACGTGACGGAATTCATCCTGCTTGGCCTGACACAGAACCCAGATGCACAGAAACTCTTGTTCGCTGTGTTTACAGTCATCTACTTTCTCACCATGGCAGGCAACCTACTCATTGTCGTGACAATCACCACCAGCCGAGCCCTGGGCTCCCCCGTGTATTTTTTTCTGTCTTTCTTGTCCTTCATAGACAGCTGCTGCTCTTCTGCCATGGCTCCCAAAATGATATTTGACTTACTCGCCGAAAAGAAAACTATCTCCTTCGGTGGGTGCATGACTCAGCTCTTTGCAGAGCATTTCTTTGGGGGAGTCGAGATCATCCTGCTCACGGTCATGGCTTATGACCGCTACGTGGCCATCTGCAAGCCCCTGCACTACACGATCACAATGAACAGGCGAGCATGTGGCCTCCTGGTGGCCATGGCCTGGGCCGGGGGATTTCTTCACGCTCTGATTCAAATTCTTTTTATAGTCTGGTTGCCCTTCTGTGGCCCCAACGTCATTGACCATTTCATCTGTGACCTTTTCCCTCTGCTGAAACTCTCCTGCTCTGACACCCACATCTTTGGACTTCTTGTTGCCGCCAACAGCGGGCTGATGTGTCTGCTCATTTTTTCTATTCTTATCACCTCCTACCTCCTCATCCTTTACTCCCTGAGAACCCACAGCCCTGAAGGACAGCGTAAGGCTCTCTCCACCTGTGCCTCCCATGTTACTGTAGTCGTCCTGTTCTTTGTACCCTGTATATTTGTGTACCTGCGGCCCATGATCACCTTCCCCATTGACAAAACAGCGGCTGTGTTTTATACTATGATAACACCTATGTTAAACCCCTTAATCTACACCCTCAGAAATTCGGAGGTAAAAAAACGCCATGAGGAAACTCTGGAGCCATACGGTAACCTTGGGTAACAATTCATGTGACTAGAGAAGGGAAAAAACAAAATTTATTCATATATTAAGAACAAGTATGACTAATAGAAAGGATAATGGTCTTGAAATCAAAATATACGAGCTTAAGTATATTTTGCTCCCCTTGTTTTCTCTAATCTTTAATGGTTCTTCTTTCATAAAACAGCGATATTGAATTAAATGATGAAAGTCTCCTCCATTTAGAAACCTCTCTGCATTAACAAATTATTGATCAAAGGGACACTGCTGAACAACATAAAAATGTCACAATGTATAGAAAATCTCGGAGTTTATGTATTCAGTGGAACAATTCTCTGTAAAGCTTTGGGTCCAGATTATATAGCCAACAGGACAATTAAAATATTTAAACAAAAAGCCTAATGGCGAATTATTTTGCTGAAAATGCATAGTTTCAATCCCAACCACGTAGCCAAAGTAGATTCGTTATCATAAGAAATAAAGATCAACCAGAAATGAACAGGTTTTGAGGAACAAGAGAGTTATCAAGGCAGGACTCATCCCCAAATTAATGCTGCCCTGTTGTGCAATTCCAGAAGTACCATTTACATTATGATCTGGGCTCCTCTTAGAATAAATTATTTTCTCTGCCTAAAGACAAAAAAGGATAAAATTCTGCGAGGTACAGCCATAGAGCAATTTCGCACATGATTCCCAGGCAGAAGGTGGAGCATTTTTTTCGGTCAAAGACGTACTATACATCACTTCACTTCTGCAGTAGCTATTATTATATGGATTTATGCCTTAGCTGATAGGAACATAAGTATCTGGTACAAAAAGGAGTTAATAATAACTGAGTAATTGGATTAAGACAGAAAGTCTGTACATTCAAATTTGAATGGCAACCTTCAGGCTAACTGCAGACCAGTGCAATGGGAAGTAATTTGAGACAGACACAGTGCCATTCTAAGAGAAAGAATTCAAATAAAAGGAGATCCAGCTCTGGCCCAGGACAGAAGCCCTGCGAAAGAAAAGAGAAAATCATCAAAGCATCAACATCAAAAAATCAACAAAATACAAAGGAAGGCAGTAAAAAAGAAAAAGAGGGAAAGAACTATAAGACACAAAACAGGATGGCAAGAATAAGTCCTTACCTATAAATAATTACTTTATATGTAAATGGGTTAAACTCCCCAATCAAAAGACATAGAGTGATTAAATGTTTTTTCTTAATCCAGCTATATGCTGTCTACAAGAGACTCACTGAAGATTTAAGGACCACGTAGGTTCAAAGTGAAGTGATGGAAAAAGATATTCCATTCAAATGTCAACCTAAAGAGGGCAGGGACTATACTTATGTCAGACAAAATAGACTTTAAAACACAAACTCGTAAGGAAGGACTTTATATAATGATAAAGGGTCAATTTACCAGGAAGATATAATTAGAAATATATCTATCTATATATATAGATAGATAGATAGATTTCACCCAACATCAGAGTACTTAAATGTATTAAGCAAATATCGACAGATCTAAAGACAGAAATAGACAATAAAATAATAGTAACAGACCTCAATATTCCACTTTCAATGATGGATAGAACATATAGACAGAAAACCAATAAGAACACAGTGGATATGAACATCACTATTAACCAAATAGATCTAACTGACATATAGAACATTGCATCCAATAGCAGTAGAATATACATTCTTCTCAAGTGCACATGGAAGATTATGCGGCCTAGATCATATATTAGGTCACAAAACAAGTCTTGAAAAACTTAAG
Organism: Acinonyx jubatus; assembly: GCF_027475565.1. Lineage (NCBI taxonomy): Eukaryota > Metazoa > Chordata > Mammalia > Carnivora > Felidae > Acinonyx > Acinonyx jubatus. Next base: position 14,952,215 of record NC_069390.1, read on the forward strand.
AATATTGAAATCATACAGAGTGTCTTTTCTGAACACAATGTAGTAACACTAGATATCAAAAACAGAAAGAAAACTGGAAAATTCTCAAATACGTGGAAATTAAACAACATATTTATGTACCACCGATGGGTCAAAGAAGAAACCAAAAGGGGATTCAGAAACATTTCAAAACAAACAAAAATTTTTAACTATACACCAAAACCTATGGGATGCAGCGAAAGCAACACTAAAAGGGAACTTTATAGCAATGAACACCTACATTTAAAAAGATCTCAAATAAGCAATTTAACATTATACTTCAAGAAATGAGAAAAAGAAGAATAACTGAGCCCAAAATTAGCAAAGGAAGGAATAAATAAGATTACAGCAGAAATAAATTAAAGACTAGAAAAACAATAGAAAAAATCAATGAAACTAAGATTTGGTTTTTTTTAAAGCAAAACAAAACTGACAAACTTTAGCCAGACTGAGAAAAAATTCAAATAAATAAAATCTGAAATGAAAGAGGGAACATTAGAACTCATGTCACAGAAATAAAAGAATTATAAAAGACTCATACAAAGTTATACGCTAATAAATTGGATAACCTAGAAGAAATATATAAATTCTGGGAACATACAATCTACCAAATCTAAAGCATAAAGAAATAGGTAAATTGACCAGACAAATAATGAGCAAGGAAAACAAATCCATAATTAGAAACCTCCTAAGGAAAAAAAAAAAAAAAGCCCCAAAACAGAGGGCTTCACTGATGAAATCTACAATCAACATTTAAAGAAGAATAAATGCCAATCCTGAAATACTTCCAAAAATTTGAAAAGGAAAAAACACTTCTAATTTTTACATTTATTTATTTATTTTGAGAGAGAGAGAGTGCACATGCACACACAAGCAGGGGAGGGCAGAGAGAGAGACTGGATCCCAAACAAGCTCTGCACTGAGTGCAGAGCCTTAAGTGGGGCTCAAACCCACAAATCACGAGATCATGACCTGAGCCAAAATCAAGAGTTGGACACTTAACTGACTGAGCCACCCAGGCACCTCAAAAACATGTCTATACTTGTTTTATAAAGCCAGATTTACTCTGTTACCAAAGCCAAAGATACCACAAGAAAAGTAAACTATAGGCAATATCCCTGATGAACATAAATGCAAAAATCTTAAACAAATACTAGCAAACTGAGTTCAAAAGCACATTAAAGAAACCATATACTATAACCAAATGGGGTTTATTCCTGGAATGCAAGAATGATTCAGCGTGCAAGAATCAATCAATGACACACAGCACATTAACAGAATGAAGGATAAAAATTATATGATCATGTTAACAGATGCAAAAAAAAAAGCATCTGACAAAATTAATCCCCTTTTATTATAAAAGTCTCAATAAACCAAGATTAAAAAGAAATTATCTCAACATAATAAAGGCTATATATGACAAGCCCACAGGAAACATCATACTCAACAAGTGAACAACTTCTTTCTTCAACAAGTGAACAACTACAAGATTTTCCTCAACACTGGGAACAAAAAAGGACTCCCTCTCACCAATTTTATTCAACATAATACTGAAAGTCCTAGCCAGAGCAATTAGGAAAGAAAAAGAAATAGAAGGTATCCAAATTGGAAAGGAAGAAGTAAAATTATTTCTAATTTTAGATGACATGATCTTATATGTAGAAAAGCCTAAATATTACACACACACACACACACACACACACACACACACACTCAAAAACTGTTAGAACTATTTAACAAACTCAGTAAAGTCTCAGAATATGAAATCAACATACAAAAATCAGTTGTTTCTATAAACTAAGAATGAATTTTCCAAAAAGGAAACTAAAAAAAAAAAAAAAAAGTTCCATTTACAAATGTATCAAAAAGAATAAAATACTTGGGAATAAACTTAACTAAAAAGATTAAAATTTGTAAACTGAAAACCACAAAACATTTACGAAAGAAAGTAAAAACAAAAAAAAGGCAAATAAACGGAAAGACATCCTGTGTTCATAGATTATAAGATTCAGTGTCATCAAAATGCCATACTACCCAAAGCAATCAAGCACTGGTGCAATCTCTATCAAAATGCCAATGGAATTTTTCACAGAAATAGAGAAAACAATCCTAAAATTCATATGGAACCACAGTAGACAAAGAAAGAAGAAGAACAAAGCCAGAAACACAACACTTCCTGATTACAAACTATATTACAAAGCTATAGTAATTAAAATAGTATGGTACTGGCATAAAGACATAGAGACCAATGGAATAGAATAGAGAACCTACAAATAAACCCATGCATATACACATGGTCAACTGATCTTCGACATGGGTGCCAAGAATACACAATGGGGGAAGAACAGTTTTCCTAATAAATGGTGCTGGGGAAACTGGATAACCACTTTCAAAAGAATGAAACTGAATCTTTATCTTACACCTTCACAAAAGTCAGCTCAAAATGGACTTAAAAGACCGAAAACTATAAAACTCTTAGAAGAAAACACAGCAGAAAATCTTTGTAACATGGGATGGGCAATGATTTCTTGGGTATGACACCAAAAGAACAGACAACAAAGGCAAAAAATAGACAAATGGGACCACAGCAGACTAAAAATCTTCTGTACAACAAAGGGAAGAAAAAGTAAAAAGGCAACCCACGTAAGGGAAAAAATATTTGCAAACCATATATTTAATAAGGGGTTAATGTCAAATATATACAAAGAATTTGTACAACTCAATAGCAAAAATATCCCAATTTTTAAAAAGACAAAGAACTTGAATTTACATTACCACAAAGAATTTGTAAAAATGGCCAATAAGCAAATGAAAAGATGCTCAACATTGCTAACCATCAGGGAAAAGCAAATCAAAGTCACAATGATATATCACTTCACACCTGTTAAAATGGCTATTGTCAAAAAGACAAGAGATAACAAGTATTGGCAAGGATATGAAGAAAAGAAAACCTCTGTTCGCTGACAGGAATATAAATTGCCAGAGTTACTATGGAAAACAGTATGGAGGTTTCTCACAAAATTAAAAATAGAATACCATATAATCCAGCAATCCCACTTCTGGGTATTTATCCAAAAATACTGAAATCAGGATCTCAAGAAATTATTTGCACCCCAACGTCCATTTCAGCATTGTTCACAATAGCTAAGATGTGGAAACAACCTAAATATCCATCAACAGAGGCAATGCTTTAAAAAAAAGAAATGTAGTATAGATATACTGCATAGAATACTCTTCAGCCTTAAAAAGGAACAAAATTCTGTCATTTGTGACAAATGAAACTTGAGGATGAAACTTGAGGTTATTAGTCTAAGTAAACTAAACCAGTGATAGAACACTGCCTAATTAATTCCATTTACATGAAATATCTAAAATAGTTCAACTCATAGAAGCAGAAAGCAGACAGCGTTTTTCCAGGGGCTGAGGGAAGGAAGAAATGAGCAGTGATTGATCAATGGAGATGGATTTTTAGTGTGGGAAGATGAAAAAGTTCTGGAGATGGTTGATGGCGATGTTTGCACAACAGTATGAATGTACTTACTGCCACTGAACTGTACATTTGAAAATGGTTAAAATGGCAACTTTTATATTATGTATATTTTACCACAATTAAAAAAAAAAAACAAGGGAGAGGGACAGACTGTGAGTGAGGTTGGCAGGAAACAAAGGAACAAAAGTAGCTGCTGAGGACAGAGCTAAAGGCACTGCTTCCCTTTTTGGTTCTGGACTTCAGGAGCATATCAGCTTGCTTTGAAGGTAAAGGTTGATTTTTTTAAAAGGTGATTCTGTGCAGGATTTCAGCCAACTCTTCAACACCTCAGAAGCTGAGGGAGAGATTAGAGTGGAGCCTCCTTTTTATAGTGTTTCTAACCTTTACTTCTGAATGTCTTTATACATAATGTTTGGCTAAGTGTGATTTTTTCAATGGCTACCATGTGGAGGCACTATACTTTACTGTAAATCTCCACAATTCCTTCTGTGTGGGGTAGAGAGAAAAGCTATATTCCCCTGAACTCATCATGACAATCTTTACCCAATCTTTGGTAGCTGAGAATTAAAAATGGCACAGTTTCCCAGGGTAACATGGCACATAACCTTGAAAATTGGTATTTCCATTGTTAGGACAACCATATTAGTTAGAACAGTCAGGTTTTCAGAGAGAAATCCATTCTCTGAACTCCGATCTGTGCCTAAAACCATCCCCTATCCTGTGCCAGGCTCACCAATATCAAAATGAAGAACAAAGTTTTATCATGAAGCTTTCCAACTTACCTTATCACTCTCGTCCTAAACTACAGCCGGAAACACTATGGTTATAGCAGCATTATCAACAATAGCAAAGCTATGGATAGAGCCCAAAATGTCCATCAACTGATGAGTGGATAAAGAAGATATGGCATATATATACACCATATATATATACATATATGTATGTGTGTATATATATATACACACACACACACATATATATATTTTTTTTTAACGTTTATTTATTTTTGAGACAGAGAGAGACAGAGCATGAATGGGGAAGGGGCAGAGAGAGAGGAAGACACAGAATCTGAAACAGGCTCCAGGCTCTGAGCTGTCAGCCCAGAGCCTGACGCGGGGCTCGAACTCACGGATGGCGAGATCATGACCTGAGCCGAAGTCGGCCGCTTAACCGACTGAGCCACCCAGGCGCCCCACACACAAATATATATATAAACACACACACACACACATATACATATAATGGAGTATTACTCAGCCGTCAAAAGAATGAAACCTTGCCATTTGCAGTGGTGTAGAGGGAACTAGGGTGTATTATGCTGAGCGAAATTAGTAAGTCAGAGAAAGATACCATATGATTTCACTCATATGTGGAATTTAAGAAACAGATGAACATATGGTGGGGGGGGGAAGAGAGGTAAACAAACTGTGAGAGACCCTTAAAGATCGAAAATGAAAGAACAAACTGGGACTTGCTGGAGGGAGGTGGGTGGAGGATGGGCTTGATGGGTGAAGTGTAGTAAGGAGGGCACTTGTTATGATGAGCACTGGGTGTTATATGTGATAAGTCACTGGATTCTACTCCTGAAACCAATACTGCACTGTATGTTAACTGACTAGAATTGAAACAAAAAGCTGGAGAAAAAATAAAATAAAACAAAGATACAAAAATAAACTGGCCTCTAATGATGTTTGTGGATGCTTTGCTTCCAGCGAAGATTCCAACAGGACCAATTACGAATCCTCTGAGGACTTGAGAGGTCAATGCCTTACCAAATCCTGCCCGTTGTGAATGTCTATTTAAATATTTCTCTAGAGTCGATGAAGAATTACAGGAGATTTAAGTAAATGACAACAGCCAAGCACGTTAACTAATAGAGTTAAGGTCTATATGGAAGACACTGTTCCCACACTTAGGGTTAAAAGGAGAGCTTAAATCAGGAATAGAAAGAATTCTCACCACACTGTTCATGGACTTCTTGGGAAACATAAATTTGGCAGGATTTGGGAAAAAAAACAACATCCAACCAACGGGATCTGATGCACTTATACATTTTATAGTTTCATACACTCGCTTTTTCTGATTTGAAGAATTTTTCATTGTTCCCATTGTTTTTAATACAGACTGAACACAGTTCTGAGATCTGAAAAACTTATGTGTTTTGGAGATGTGTTTATACTTCCACAGGAGGCCAGGAACGTGAATAGAAATTAAATCTAGAGCCACTGCAGTTTCCTAACTCAAACAGCCCATTTTCTGAGTAAATTCAGATGGATAATGGGAACGAAAATAAATGAAAATGTCCAAGACTGGAAGAGCTGTCTAGAGAGAGAATTCCAGTGTCCCACTTGTTAGTTTATAGAGTGCATTTGCAGCTGGGGGGCTATGCCCCCAGGGGAAGAAAACAATGACTGACTTCAATCTAAAAACTGGAATTCACACTCAACTAGATCCAGGTCAGTAATAACTAAATCTTTTTCCCCAAATTTTGAGGGTTAACTTAATTAAGCCAAATTATTTTCACTGAATAGGTTTTACAATTAGATTCTTTGAATTGAAGGTAATCTTATTCTCTAAAAAGGAATTTGAGCTTGATGACATGAAAATAGCAGTAGAAAACATGATCTGTGATGCTGCCAGACGAGGCGCTTTTGAGAGCGTCTTTTAAGACATCTTTTAAGACGTCTTTTAAGCGTCTTTTGAGAGTCTTTTAAGGTCACTGTAACAACATTGTGGTCAACGTGTATGTAGAAATAGATTGCTTCGGTAGGTTTTATATGTGATTATTTGAAATTGTTTCCCCTTTTCATGACTTCCATGTTGCCACATTGAAGTTAGAATTTGTGAATTAAATTAAGAATGATTAGGCACATAGTTACCACCTATAGGAGCCTGGGTAGAGAAGAAACAACTAGACAGCGTTCTGTAAAACTAAAGATAAAGATATCCTTCCTCACCTTTATTGAAGCTGAATGATCATGATGCTGGTTTCTGTGTCCAGAAAGTTTTGAGGAAAAATATGTTATGTTTTTTGGCAGGGATTTGAGAAAGGAGAAAAAGAGGGGGAGAAGGAATAAGATATCCTGTGATCTTTTGTAACATGTAATCACTTTTGAAAATCCATGTACAGATCATTAAAAAAAAAAAGAATATATTCTTGTATATATTCCACTTTTTCCACCAATTAGCAGTGAAAATTTCAAATTTATCTTAATTGATTAAACTTATGCCAAAAGAAAAAAATTGTATTATCTTAGACGACCTTAACATTTCTGTCTCATCAATAGGAAATCCAGGGAAACTTTATGACTCATCTAATTCCATTTGTAAAATGTGAGTGGTACTATATATCTAATCCAGAGCCTCATTTTTTTATGTAATGAAAGACCAGTTACACAGAAAATCCATTTAAGAAATATTGAGAACTTTTAAGGGAACTTTGTACCAATTGTATATTTATATCCAAAGATGTGGGAAGAGTGACTGTGTAATAGCCATTTGGAGCCAGACACAACATCCAGGGCTACTGAGGAAATGCTGCTCAATGAGCTGTTATGAAGACAGTTCCTTGGCATTTTGAAGAGGGAAAACCCCATCTGCAGCTCTCTGTGTGTATGTGCATTCATTTGGCAGAAAGGAATCATACCTCAAAGAACACTGCTGGTATAGATACAGTAAGGCTTGGCACTTTCCTATCTGATATACAGTTGACTTTTTAAAGAATATTGTGTCCATATATCTACAAATATTCGTGCCAGTGGGCAAATATAAGTTCAAAATCATTGTTATTGACAAACTTTGTCCCAAAAACAGCGAAAGAAAGCCACCTGTGAGGGTTTAGAGCCAGAAAGAGAGTTTGGAAGTCCATCATAAGTCAACATACATATTAACACTTTGCTTTTACTCTGGTGTTTGTAACATATTGTTAATATTCAATTTATATGAATAAGAGAAATCTAACCTCTTTCTAATCTTCTTTATAACTGTCTCCGAAGTGGCAGAGGTGAGTGGAAGCTGTGGTTCCATCAATCCCAGAGGCCAGGACTACAGAGGTGATGGGAACTTTTAGTGTTGAATTGAAAATATTACTCAGAAATTCTGTGATCTCTCCAGATGGACCATGTGCTCACAACCCAAGCTGAATCCATGGAAAGGATGAGCAATGTAACAGAATTCATTTTGCTGGGCTTGACCCAGAATCCAGAACTGCAGAAATTCTTATTTGCTGTGTTGTTAATCACCTACTTGATCACACTGGCAGGTAACCTGCTCATCTCCGTCACCATCTTCACCAGCCCAGCCCTGGGTTCTCCCATGTACTTTTTCCTGTCCTACTTGTCTATTATAGATGGTTTCTACTCTTCTTCCATAGCACCCAAAATGATCTATGACCTGATCTCTGAGAAGAACACCATCTCCTTCAATGGCTGCATGACTCAGCTCTTTGCAGAACATTTCTTCGCTGGAGCTGAGATCATCTTGTTAATTGTCATGGCCTATGACCGCTATGTAGCCATCTGTAAGCCCTTGCATTACATGACCATCATGAGCCGACCTGTCTGTGGTTTCTTCGTGGGAATGGCTGGGATTTTAGGCTTTCTTCATGGAGGAATCCAGATTTTGTTCATGGTCCAGTTACCGTTCTGTGGCCCCAATGTTATTGACCATTTTATGTGTGATTTAATACCTCTCCTGGAGCTAGCCTGTACAGACACTCGCACTTTGGGGCCCCTGATTGCTGCCAACAGTGGATCACTGTGTTTGCTCATCTTTTCTATGCTGGTTGCTTCTTATGTTGTCATCCTGCACTCACTGAGGACTCATAGCTCTGAAGGGCGTCGCAAAGCCCTGTCTACCTGTGCCTCTCATGTCACCGTTGTCATTTTATTCTTTGTACCTTGTTCATTCCTGTACCTGAGACCCGTGACCTCCTTCCCCTCTGACAAAGCTGTGACTGTGTTTTGTACGATAGTCTCTCCCATGCTGAACCCTTTAATCTATACCCTCAGAAATGCAGAAGTGAAAAATGTCATGAGGAAACTCTGGGGGCAAATAATGAAAAACAGTGATAAATGAAGTTTGTGATTAGAGTCTTTACCTAAAAATATCTAGTGGTGATTTATAGACATTTATTCCCTTTCTTAAATAAATAGAGATTTATTTCCCTGATCAAACTCGGGGCAGTCAATTTTGCTGCCTGGATCAGATTTCTTCAGGAGCATGTATGTCCTGGGCAGGGTCGACATACCCATTAAGACACAGTAGGCATGGTGCCTAGGGCCTACAATAATTTTAGGAGCCCTTGAAATGTTCAATTTCTTTTAAAATAAGAAAACAATGAATGTCATCCAAATCCAACTTGGACTATAGTCATCTTTATATCAATGCAGTTATAAAATATAATTTTTAATATTTTTAATGGAGGAGGAGGGCTCATGAGGACAAAATTACCAGCAGGCCACAGAAGTCATAATGTTGCCCTGATTGGAGGTGTGAAACAGATCAGTGTCAATAGTCCTGAACACTCTTTACACCCAGTGCTACAGCTAGAATGAAGTTTTAGTTTAAAAGACAAAAAGAAACTGCATGTGAAAAAAAGTATTCAACAGCAGGGAGTCTTCAAGTACTTTCATCCAAGTATACTTTTTCTTATCGTAGTAAATTTAAGAGGTTCAGAGATGTTCTCTCACCACAGCAATAAAAATCTCTTTACTTAGCACAATCCCAAGAAGAGAATACTGGCACACAAAGGTACTTTTTTAGAAATTACATTGCCACCATTTTCTGTAATATACAATTGTCTGCAGAAACAATTGGAGGAAAAACTGGCTGGTGCAAAAGAAATATAATTGATCAAGTCTGTAGAGTTAAGGCAGAAATTACCTGTACATTAAAATCATGTGTTTTTTTTAATGTTTATTTATTTTTGAGTGGGAGCACAAGTGAAGGAAGGGAAGAGAAAGAGGGAGATACAGAATCTGAAGTAGGATCCAGGCTCGGAGCTGTCAGTGCAGAGCCCGACGCGGGGCTTGAACCCATGAACTCTGAGATCATGACCTGAGCCAAAGTCAGACACTTAACTGACTGAGCCACCCAGGTGCCCCTAAAGTTGTGTTTTAGATGTGGACAAAGGAAACGATGACTTTGAACAGCTGTGGCAGGAAATTACCAGTGATATATGAACCAACTTTGTGTAGCAAAACCGAACAACAATGACCACAGATCCAGATTATAGAAAAGAATTCGTAACATGTACATAATGAAATTCTAAGAGAGATTCAGAAATAGTCAGATGCTTTGAAATCAAAGATTAAGAGCTTTAGATCAAATAGGCTTGATTTCTCATCTTGTCTGTTGCGTTAATTAGCCTTGCCAATGTGAGCAAGTTACTTCATCTCTCTACTGATTTTTTTGGCCTGTAAAATGGACAAAAAACATTACATACTTTCTTAAATTGTAAGCCTTAAATGATTTCGGTTGAAAAAAAAAAGAGTCAGCTGAAAATTAGTGAAATTGCTCAGACACAGTTACAGCCTTCAGAGATGTCACCAGCACAGAAAGTGTGCCAGGGACTACAGTTGCTCACCAGAGCCCAAGAACACTGCCACTTTCATTCATCAACCATGATCACAGGAGGACCAAACATCTGTACTTCAGCCCCAGCCCCACGTTACTTCAAAATAAGTCATAAATGACATCCACTTATGAGTAGGGACAGCATAATGGTGAGTTACCATCCCAGCAAGGAAACTAATGGGACCTGTGAGGATCTCTGGACACTAGAAGCTAGCCCACCACCGACTCCCTATTCTGGAATAAAAATGCCCTTAAACATCTCTGCGGTTACAAATAGGGGAGCCGTTGGAGCGATTGTGAGATGCCTGAGCAGAACTTCTTTCAAATGCTCTCACTAATGAGGGACCCTGTGCTCTGAAAAATGGAGAAGGGAGAGCCCAGTGGCAGTGACCAACAGACCTATCTCTGCACAGAGCTTGCGATGCCCAAGGAAGAGCTCAGAAACTTGACCTCAGAAGGTGATTTCACAATCAGGGATTCGAATATCGTGTGATGCTGACATTTCTCATGTTCTCAGAACTTTATATCAGGTCAGATCTCACTCTATATGCAGGCCTTTAAAAAATGTTTTTCCAAAACAAACAAGCAGACTCTTTTTTAAAAATTTATTTATTTTTGAGAGAGAGCATGCGTGAGTGAGAGAGGGGCAGAAAGAGAGGGAGACAAGGAATCCCAAGCAGGCTCCTCACTGTCACTGCAGAGCCTGATGCGGGGCTCAAACCCACAAACTGCGAGATCATGACCAGAGCCGAAATCAAGAGTCAGACGCTTAACCAACTGAGCCACCCAAGTGCCCCAAAACAACCAGACTCTTAAGAAAACAAAGTGATAGTTTCCAGAAGGGAGATGGGTGGGGTAAGGGTGATATAGGTACAGGGGATAAAAGGTACAAACCTCCAGTTATAAATAAGTCAAGGGGATGAAAAGTACAGCATAGGAATATAATCAATAATATTGCAATGCTGTTGTATGGTGACAGATGGTGACCACGCTTACTGTGGTGAGCACTAAGTAATGTACAGAGCTGTTGAATCCCTGTTGTATACCTGAAACTAATATAACATTGTATTTTAGTTATTCTTCAATAGTAAATTATAAAAAACAGATGTTTTGCCATAGTTTCCTGTGAGTGACCAACTTGTAAATATATGCAAGCAATAGGTATGTTTAAAATGTCAAACTTCTCTTTTAAAGATCTAGCTGTCATTCCCAAGAAAGATGGGATGGAAAAGGAACAAGTAAAAATAAGGAGGACGATTCTCATGAGGATGATGGTGATGACAGCTTATGTTTGTTGAGCACCTTCTGTGAAGGACTCATTTTATGTTTTGGAGGCAACAAATTTCTGCCATTCTTTCTTTCGTTAATTTATTTTAGCCCTCAAATTGTGGGACTTCCCTCTGTTTGAAACATTTCGTAATTTGAACACAATGGTGACCCTACCCACAGGATGGTGGCAACAGCAATAAAACAATTCTAGTATATAATTGTGACAGCTTTTTCCATTTTGACTGCTTACTAGGTGCAAAGTGTTTTGTATTCACGTTTTGTTATTCAATTCTCACTCCAGCCCAGTAACGGCAATGATCTCCCTGTTTCATGAATTAGGAAGCAATGGGTTGGAGAGGGTAATTATATAGCTCAAGATCAATTAGCTAAAATTTGCTTGAATCCAGGGCGCCTGGGTGGCTCAGTCGGTTGAGCGTCCGACTTCGGCTCAGGTCATGATCTCACGGTTTGTGAGTTCGAGCCCCACATCGGGCTCTGTGCTGACAGCTCAGAGCCTGGAGCCTGCTTCGGATTCTGTGTCTCGCTCCTTCTCTGCCCCTCCCGTGCTCACGCTCTGTCTCTCTCTGTCTCAAAAATAAAACATTAAAAATAATTAAAAAACAAAAAATAAATTAAAAAAAAATAAAATTTGCTTGAATCAGAATTCATATCTAAGCCTGTCTGACCCACAGCCTCTGTGTGTTACCAAAGCCATTTTGTATCTCTTTAACATAACCAGACAACCAACTAAAATTTTTATTCTAATATTTGGAATTTTCTTCTTGAAACCATTTGGCCTCCATTGTTTGAACTCATTTGAAAGTGGACTTGCCTTCATAGATAGGCCAGGCTGAAAATGTACGAGTCCACAAAGAACCAGCTAAGCACTGGTCAATAATTGTAACCGCATGAGTGTTTTGATTCCCACAAAACAGGAAATTTCTTTGCAATTGTTTTTTCCTCCATCTGCAATAGTCTGTACACAAAGGAGTGGCTTGTGGCTTATATAGTAGTACTTTCCTCTAATAAATAAAAAATAGTAAATATGTTTGATATGAATATGTACTCATCCTGCTGTCATCTATTAAAAAAGAAAAACTTCACTGAGAGAAGAAAGTTCAAGAGGTGAAAAACTATTTTTTAATTAATTTTACCTGTTACTTTTCACTTTTTATTATGATTATTTTTATTTTGTTTATTTTGAGAGAGAGAGAGAGAGTAAAGAGAATCCCAAGCAGGCTCCGTGGCAGGGCTTGAACTCACAAACCATGAGATCATGACCTGATTTCCCTGTTTCATGAATTAGGAAACAATGGGTTGGAGCCAAAATCAAGAGTGAATGCTCAACCAACTGAGCCACCCAAAGGCCCCAAAATACTACTTTTTTTTTTCTTAATGTTTTTATTTATTTTTGAGACAGAGAGAGACAGAGCATGAGCAGGGAAGGGGCAGAGAGCGAGGGAGACACAGAATCGGAAGCAGGCTCCAGGCTCTGAGCCATCAGCACAGAGCCCAATGCGGGGCTCGAACTCACAGACTCTGAGATCATGACCTGAGCCGAAGTTGGGCACTCAACCGACTGAGCCACCCAGGCAACCCCAAAATACTACTTTTTTAAGTAGCTTGCCAGTACCAACAATAAGCTGTGGAATAAAATCTCACATGCAGTTCTGTTTTGACTCCACATGGATATTTTCAACAGTACTTAAAATTTGGAAGCTTATACTAGCTCCAGCCTTTCTTCTGTTGCCCGTTGGCGGGGGCACCATCATTTATTAGACGCCTATCAACCTGTCAGGTGCTGTGGTCTTCACGCACATGGTACTTTCACAAGGGCATACACTGAGGATTAAAATGCTTATTCCTGTTCATGGAAACCAAGGATCCAAAAAGTTTGTTTAAGATGCCTTATAAGTGAACAAAGAAATCATTTAGCCCCAGAGGGTACCCTTTAGGATGGCAGAGGCTTAACCAAGTTAATAGAAGAATGGAGGGAGGAGGTGGAGGAGGAGGAAAAGCTGATAACCAGGATATCTAGCAAAACACTGATGGCAACTCTCACTGGGTAATGTCTTATAGGTGGATTTACACATGCACGTGTGTGTGTGTGTGTGCGTGTGTGTGCGCACATGTGTGTATTGTTCACCTTTGTTTTCCTACATTCTGAATTTTAAAATAAATATGTATTTGGGGAGAAAGAGTTTTTATCATAGACTCCAAGATGGAGACACCGCTACCTTTGTGAACAAGATTAGTAATAATTTTGAAATCATATAGAAAACTTCTGGTGATATTTACTCATGTATTTATTCTAGCAAGTTTAAATGTTTTCAAAAATAAGCACTTGTAAGTTGGTTGGGCCATTATTAATCATGACTCAGGCAATAAAAACAAGGGATTTAAAAAAAGTGGGGGGAGCACTTGGATCAGTTCATTATGCTAGTTGGTAACTGTACTAAAAGGTGCTTATCAAATTTCAACTGAAGTAAGTATGCTTTTCTAGAAAGTCTCCTTTAGATAAAATTGTGGCAAATTCGAGAAAACAATAGGCTGTTTTTAGTGACCCTCACCATGGTTTCATATTTATTTGCTAATTGGAATACAGGCTCAATCATACTTTTATTATCTTAACAGCAGAAATGAATAGGTATAAAATTCAAGGTCTCGTTATACCTAGTTTTTTAAATTTTTTTTAACATTTATTTATTGTTGAGAGACAGAGAGAGACAGAGCATGAGCAGGAGAGGGGCAGAGAGAGAGGGAGACACAGAATCTGAAACAGGCTCTGAGCTTTCTGCTGTCAGCACAGAACCCAATGCGGGGCTCAAACCCACAAACCACTAAATCATGACCTGAGCCAAAGTCAGACCTGAGCCACCCAGGCACCCCTCCTTATACCTAATTTTTTAACTAGACTATCAGAATGCGACAAAATGAAAGAAGGCAACATTTATTTTCCCTAAGAACTCGGCAACTGTTATTTTTGTGAGACATAGAGGTTTGAGGGTAAAGCAGTAACTATTTCCTAATGAGCTCCTGAATCAGTTCTTGGAGACTAACTGTGAATACTTGTAGTAGACAAACTTTCATATTAACTTCTAGTTTCTTTTTTGGTACAAGCATAAAAAGTGGGTATGTTGCAACATGGTGAATTACATATTGTGAAACAAAAGCTTTTTGGAAATTATGAGAGCCTACACTCTTAAAGAATGAAGCCTGAGAAAGGGTCTCGTCAGAGTTCATAAAACTAGGAAAAGAACAGAGCAAACACGGATGTACATTTCAGATTCCAGAACCCCAGCATCCCTTGGAATCTGAAGCAGGGAGTTAGGAAAAATAATCACTGGCCAAAAACAAAGTCATCTACTCTAAGCACAGCATTATTTTCACACCTAGTAGAGATAGAAAAGTGAAGGAAGGCAGCCTCTGTATGGAAGATTAGGGAAAGGTTGAGGAACATATAAAATAAAACGTTGTGGGAATATGTGCCAGAAACTGGATTCTGAATTTGACATCGATTTTCTAATTTAATTCTCACAGTAACACTTTAGATATGTATTATCTGTATCTTTATTTTAAAGACAGGCATCAGAGGCTGCTAGATGTTTAGTCACTTTCTCAAGGTCGTGCCACAAGTAAGCACGGGAAATAGGACGGAAACTCAGGTTGATCTGTCTCCAAAGCAAAGGTCTTCTAGAACAGCAGCTATGCCAGGGATGTCATACAGGGTGATAAGAAGGAAGAGAAGCCTGCCTGGATGCATACAGACTGCTAGCCACAGCTAAGCAAGAAGTTATTTGCCTTACGTTGTATTTTGCCTCACATTTCTACAGCTCCATTATCACACAGACTGGAATGATATACCATGGATCGCTAGTGAAAGGGCTGAATGATGGACCAAAAACAACCGATTTGGGGTATTGGCTTAGGTACTTCACAGCCAGATAACCTTGATTAACCAATCACATCAAGAGACAAAGTTTCTTCATTTCTAAAACAGGGATAATAATGATTCATGCCACATACGTCTTATACCGTTGTTTTATAACCAAACTATGCAATTCAGGTAAAAAGACTAAACCCTAAAAGCCTATGAAGACGAACAGATAGACATAACGGAATAAGGTGATATTCAGTAGTCAGAACGAGTTTTGGTTTGTTACACTTACAGAAATAAAGTCATTTCCACTTCCTGCTTTACCACTCATTACATACATGTAGTTTCTTACTGAATGAAGAGCTTTCTCATGGCATTTTTTACGTCTTCATTTCTCAGGGTGTAAATGAGTGGATTCAGCATAGGCGTCAGAATACCATAAAATACTGCCATGTTTTTGTCCATGGACCAAGTAGACGATGGCCGCATATAAGTAAATATACAAGGCACAAAGAACAGGGCAACAACAGTGAAGTGGGCCCCACAGGTGGAGAGGGCTTTGCGCCTCCCCTCGGCACCGTGGCACCTCAAGGAACGCAGGATGACAATGTAGGAGGCAGCCAGCATGAGGAAGTTCAACAGGCAGATCACACCACTGTTGGCCACCACCAGGACGCCAATGACATATGTGTCGGTGCAGGCGAGCTCCAGCAAGGGGTACAGGTCGCAGACAAAGTGATTGATCACATTAGGCCCACAGAAGGGCAGCTGAAGGACCAGGAGGAGCTGAACCAGTGAATGCAGGAAGCCCCCCAGCCAAGCCACCCCCACCAGCAGGGCACAGAGATGCTTGGTCATGGTGGTCGTGTAGTGCAGAGGCTCGCAGATGGCCACGTAGCGGTCATAGGCCATGACCGTGAGCAGAATAATCTCAACACCTCCCAAGAAATGGGCCCCAAAGAGCTGAGCCATGCAACCCTCAAAAGAGATGGCTCTCCCCTCACACAAGGAGTCCGCAATGAGTTTAGGGGCCATAGAGGAAGAATAACAGGTATCAATAAAGGACAGATTGGCCAAGAAAAAATACATGGGGGAAGCCAGGGTGGGACTGGAGGTAATGGTGACCACAATAAGCATGTTGTCACACACGGTGACCACATAGATGATCAAAAAAACCACAAAGAGGACTCTCTGTATCTCTGGCTTCTGTGAGAGTCCCAGCATGAAAAACTCTGTGATATTGTGTGGCATTTCCATATAGCCCAAGGACAATGAGAATGCAGGTACGGTATTGCCTATAAAGTCAAGAGAAAAACACAACCATAAGAGAACTAATTACAGGGTGGGGGAAGGTGCTGCCAGATTTTCTTCAGACACACTCGCTTCCCTTTGTCCCTCTTAACTCTTTCCATTCCAATATTTTTGTATCAATTCACTTTGTTAACCACAAAATATGAGCATATGTCTATTGTTGACTTTTGCATCACTGGGCAGTAGATTTCTAAGTTCTTACGTGAAAACAACTAAATATTAGTTTCATTACTGCTAAAACTGAACATTTGGCAGACCTTGATTTTCCACTAGAGTATGCCTCTGACAATTTTCAGGATGGTTCCACACAGATGCAATGGCACCTGAGAAAACCATGAACATTTAGGATCTCCTGAAAACTCTGCATGTTTAGTCCACATCCTTTGAATTCAGTCTTTTTTCTTGAACTTTTCAATGAAGCTTGCTACACTTTCTGTCAGTGTTTCTGATGGCAACACAAACCGATGTAAAACAGAAGCAAATCTGAGACAAGCTGATTGGCTGCAGCTGAAGACCTCCCCAGCTTCCTGGTTCTTTCCCTGCTCACCCCTCCCACTCAGAACCCGTGCTGTGGGCAGCATCATGTCCAGGAGGCCAAACTTAAATTACTCTTGCCCCCTTGCTTTACACGTTTTATATGCTTCTGGTTTTGCTTTCCCTGGGCTCAGTGCAATCCTTCTAGTTAAAAGCTACTAGTCCTTCCGCATCTGTAGGAAGGACTTCCTTTAAAGTAAAAGTTTGTTGAGCATCTGTGGAAGATTCTATTAAGTAATGAGTATCTGCTTATTCATTAAAGGAAGCTCCAGGGGCAGGAAGAACAGATGCTCCCTCTTAACCAGCTACAAGGCAGAATATTCCTACTCACCCTTTCTTCTCTTAGTGATAGTAAGAAAATGCCTATGCCTACCCTGGTTTTAAACAAAAACCTGGGGCACCTGGGTGGCTCAGTCAGTTAAGCGTCCAACTTTGCCTTAGGTCATGATCTCGTGGTTCGTGGGTTTGAGCCCCGCATAGGGCTCTGTGCTGACAGCTCAGATCCTGGAGCCTGCTTCGGATTCTGTGTCTCCCTCTCTCTCTGCCCCTCACCCCCCACTTATTCTCTCTCTCTCTCAAAAATAAACATTTATAAAAAATTTTAAACAAAAAACTTACACTAAGCCTACCCACCAGCAATCTATTACTCTCCTGGAAACATAGGCCTCCTTAAAGTAGCTAAATCTTCCAACTTGCTGGAAACCTGATGTTCAGTATGATAAGAATTAAGGGAGAACGTTTAAGTGTCAGAGGAAGAGACACCCAGATATACGAGATATAAGAAATACTGGGGAGTAGATTCCTGGGTTGATCTGGAAGCTGCCCCCTCCTTTTCTCTCTCCCAGTTTTAGTTCAAGAAGGCAAAGTTGCTTCTGTAAGTGACGAGTCAAATGGGGACCTTTTCAGAGTAAAACGTGATGGCCAAGAACACAGACAGGGGTGATAAGAGCAAATCCCTGGGTCACATGCAGTTTTTGCCAAGCACGTTCCTAAGTGCTTTACGTATATCAGCTCGTTTAATCCTCACATTATCCCCTTGAAGTAGACGGCTGTTTTCATCCCCCTTTTGCAGAGGAAGAAAGTGAAACACATATGAGCAACCCACAGAAGCATGCTCAGCTAGGAAGTGGCCGAGCTGGGGCTTGCACCCAGGCAGTCTTGCTATACAGATGCTGTGGGCTTCACCGCACTATACTGTCACGGAGGCTTATCTGGGTGTGAATCCTTCCTCTGCCTTCCTCTGTGAACAACTTCTCAAAGCCTCAATCTTCTTATTTATAAAATGAAAATGGGAGCGCCTGGGTAGCTCAGTCAGTTAAGTGTCCAACTTCGGCTCAGGTGATGATCTCACAGTTTGCGGGTTCGAAGCCCGCGTCAGGCTCTGTGCTGACAGCTCAGAGCCTGGAGTTTGCTTTGGATTCACTGTCTCCCTCTCTCTCTGCCCCTCCTCCACTCAGGCGCTCTCTCACTCTCTCTCTCTCTCTTAAAAATAAACATTTTAGGGGCGCCTGGATGACTCAGTCGGTTGAGCGGCCGACTTCGGCTCAGGTCGTGAGCTCGCGGTCTGTGAGTTCGAGCCCCGCGTCGGGCTCTGTGCTGACAGCTCGGAGCCTGGAGCCTGTTTCAGATTCTGTGTCTCCCTCTCTCTGACCCTCCCCTGTTCATGCTCTGTCTCTCCCTGTCTCAAAAATAAATAAAACGTTAAAAAAATAAATAAATAAACATTTTAAAAATTTAATAGATAAAAATAAAATGAAAACAAAAGAACTGCTATACCTTGAGGTTGCAGAGAGCAGTAAATGATAACAGGGCACGCCGGGTGTTCGTACAGAGCCTGGATGCAATATACATTCAAAAATGGCATCTCTAAAATCACCATCATTAACACCATGGACAACAAACTCATTATGTGGCTTAAATACCCAAGGACCTAAGTGGATACGTTCAAAACTAAATTAGTTGTATTGAATATAGAATTATATTCAAAATTATAATATTGTAAATATTTTAAAAATGAGCTAATACTGATCCCCATACAGAACACAATAGAGAAAATGCAAATTGGTATGAATAGCACAGAATTCAGCCCAAAAATAAAAATGTTAAGCTGATTCATCTCTGCAATTTGTGGGAATACAAAATAAATTCTTTGTTAAAAAGCTAGCTAGAAAAAAAAAGTCTCCTGTTTGAGTTATCCATGAGAAACAAAATTATTGTGTGGAAAGTAATGAGAATTTTAGTAAAATTATCCCACCACAGTTTTGAGTTGCATTTTTCTTTAGTTTTCAAAAACAGATTACAGAAAACTTACATTGGCTGGATCTGAGGACAACAACAGGTCTCCAGGTGTTGTGTTGTGCTTTGTTTTTACCTCCTAACATCACAGAAAGGTGGATCTGGAAGAGTTCTTAAAGGATCATCCAGATCAGCTCCAATGTATCATCCCAAATTTCACTGTTTCATGTGATTAAACTGCTGGATGAGATTAGAATGTTTTATACATTGAGGCAAAGCACAGACGAAGCAGGTGCTATCAATTACCGAAACTCATCTGAGCTGAAGGTTTCTTTTTCTGTTGTTGTTTATTTATTTTTGAGACATGGGGGGTGGGGCAGGGGGAAAGGCGGAGGATCTGAAGCGGGCTCTGAGCCGACAGCATAGAGCCAGATGCGGGGCTTGAACTCGCAAGCTGTGACATCATGACCTGGGCCAAAGTCAGACACTCAACCAACTGAGCCACCCAGGCGCCCCTGAAGGTTTCTTAGAATAGTACGAAGTGAAAACACAAATGATGGTCATTCATTTACAAGAAGCTGGGAGTTGTTTTGTCATCCATTTCCCTTTTGTCTGCTTAAGAACCTGATGGGACTTAAAATCATCATTTCCAATTCTCTATTTTAAAGACGGTGGATTTCAGACTCAGAGAGATCTTAGATATAGATGCATTGAGCCAAGGTCACATGGGTGACCCATGACAGAGGTGTGGCTGGAACCCAGGTCACACCTCACCCCAGCCTATGCCCTTTCCAATGCAACCACCACTTTCCATTGTCTGCCTTCTTTAGACAGAGTAACCGGTTCATTAGCTCTGCTTTCTGCTAAGGATATTCACCAGCACAGTCTCCGAGAAAAGCTTTTTCCTTCCACTGGACAGGGTTTTTATAAGGGAATTGGGAGTGACAGCACAGGGACAGTCAGTGCCATGTGCTTTCTGCCTCTCTAGGGGAGACTAATTCTCCCTCATGGGGATCACTCACTGGAGTTTGTGCCTCGTTCACAGATCAGAACAACGTTGACACCATCATTTAATTAGTCCCCTGACTACAATTTCGGTCTCACAAGGAAGTGGCTTCTATTGTGCCTCTTACAAGTGCCCAGTATCCTTCTAGTGTCTCAACAGAGAAACTATAAATTGTCAGGAGGAAAGGGGAGTTAGGGTATTTCAGGAACTGACACTGGAGGGTCAGGGTCTTTAGTAGAGAAATTGCTGGCTGAACAACACCAACACGAATCAACAGCATTTACTGAGCATCTTCTGTGCTCAGAAGGGGGGGCCTTTCATCTCCTCCCTTAAAGCTGAGAGAAGAGTATCACTGTCCTTCATCCATTCCTCTCCTGCGTGGTGTGCCAAAAGACCAAAATGACGTGAATCAGAATTGTACCTCTGCCATTTCAATCATTCAATAAGGATTTTTTTCCAGGCCCACTTAATAACAGATAGTACTTTGCTAAATGTCAGGAGTACCCTGGTGAGTGAGACAGACACAGTCCTTGGCAGCATGGAACTTATATTTACATGGAGCAGTAGCCTCCTCCAAAACAAAGCAGGGGCATAAACAAATAGAATCACCAAATCAAAATCAAATAAATGGAACTGTTGGGTTCATTTTATATATTTTTAATGCTGATAAATACTGACAGAGATGCACATGTAGAATACTTAACTGACGTGTGGGGCAAGTTTTCCTCCATAACATTTTGTAAACGTTTACCTTCCCAGCACCCTTGCCTGCTTGGCATGTGCTCAGCAATTGCCCAGGGCTGAATGAATCCTGTTCTAAGCCTTCCCCCAACCAGTTTCCTGAAAGTTTCTATCAAGAGTCACAACACAGGGAGAATTTAGTCCACTATAAATCCATGTAACCACCTTCGAAAGGCTCATCAACATCACCCAGGGATCCTACTCTATTTCTGTAATCGACACATTTTTCCAATTCTCCGCAAGGACCATTTAAAACCTTCACCTTTGGGGCACCCGGGTGGCTCAGTGGGTTAAGTATCTGACCCATGATCTCAGCTCAGGTCATGATCTCGTGATTCATGAGTTTGAGCCCTGCAACAAGCTCATTGCTGACAGTGTGGAGGCTGCTTGGGATTATCTCTCCCTCTCTCCCCCTGTTCATGGTGGGGGAGGGGGCACACATGCACACACACTCTCTCCCTCTCTCAAAATAAATAAATAAACTTTAAATAAATAAAACAAGGGGCACCTGGGTGGCTCAGTCGGTTAAGTGTCCAACTTCAGCTCAGGTCATGATCTCAGGGTTCGTGGGTTCAAGCCCCGCATTGGGCTCTGTGCTGACAGCTCAGAGCCTGGGGCCTGCTTCAGATTCTGTGTCTCCCTCTCTCTCTTCCCCTCCCCTGCTCAACCTCTGTCTCTCTCTCTCAAAAATAAACATTAAAAACATTTTTAATAAAACCTTCACTTTCTTCAAAACTCCCTTCCCCAGCTTCCAATCTCTACTCTTAAGTCAAGAACTCCTTGGGTCTTGTCTCTTAGAGCTACATTGCAGTCCATGAACTTCTTTCCTTCCTTTCCTCTGCTCTCTTTCACAGCAGCGGGAGCTGCATCATTCTGGACGGCCCCTCCCACTTTCCCTCACCAGTGTTTCACCCAGTAAATCTCTTGCACATCGACTCTGTCTTAGCTTCTGCTTCTCAGAGAACTAGGACTGATGTGGAACATATAAAGACCTCTTACAAATCAATAAGATAAAAGCAACCACATAAGACTGGAACAGCACTTCTGCAAAGAAGCCATCCAGTGGTCAGTAAACATCTTAGGGAGTAGCGTTCCCCTCTTTTATCACCTGACAAATAGGACACAGAAGCACAATAAAATACCACTGCAATCCTTCCCCTATGTGCCTAAAATTAAAAGGACAGTCAATACTGTTTGTTGTCAATATGGAGGAACAGTATCTCTCATATGCTGCTGGTGACCATGTATAATAGTTTTCCAAAGTATACATTGGATAAACATAAATATACACACAACCTATGACCCAGAAGCCCTATTCCTAGGTATAAACCCAAGAGAAAGTTACGTAGCCGTATGCCGGAAGATACATCACCAAGAATGTCAAGAGACCTATTGGTAACAGCATAAAAGTGTTAACAACTCAAATGTCCATAATTAACAGAATGTATAAAAAAAGGTTGGTATATTTATACAATGGACTAACAGAATGAAAGTAGGTGAATGGCAGATATAAGAACAGGAATCTCACAAACACAATGGTGAGCCAAAGAATTTAGACACAAAAGATTATATTCAGTATGATTGCATTTATTTAAAATGTCAAATAGGCCAATCTAGAGATGGGTACATAGGTGGTAAATGTAAAAAGTATAAAGAAAAGCAAAGAAGGGGCGCCTGGGTGGCTCAGTCGGTTGAGCGTCCGACTTCGGCTCAGGTCATGATCTCATGGTCCGTGAGTTCAGGCCCCACGTCAGGCTCTGTGCTGACAGCTCAGAGCCTGGAGCCTGCTTCGGATTCCATGTCTCCCTCTCTCTCTGACCGTCCCCCATTCCTGCTCTGTCTCTCTCTGTCTCAAAAATAAATAAACATTTTAAAAATTTTTTTAAAAAAGAAAAGAAGTTTTATCATAAAAGTCACATTAGTGTTGACCTTCAAGGGAGAGAAAGAGGTAGGATTGGAAAGAGACATGAGGGATCCTGGAGAGTTAAAAATCTACTTCTGAACTGCTTCACAGTTACATAGGTATTCCACTTTATAATGTAAAGATTTTCTTTGTCTTGGTTTTTTGTTTGATTATGATGTGTCTCAGGTGGATTTCATTTTGTTTTAATATTTATTTTTCAGAGAGAGAGAGAGAGAGAGAGAGAGAGAGAGAGAGAGAGAATATGCGGGGGAGGGGCAGAGAGAGAGAGGGAGACACAGAATCCGAAGTAGGCTCCAGTCTCTGAGCTGTCAGCATAGAGCCCAGCGCGGGACTCAAACTCATGAACACAAGCTCAACTTCTTATGAGAATATGAGAGAATATGAGATCCTACTTCTAAGCTGTGTTAGTCGGCTTAGCCGACTAAGCCACCCAGGCATCCCTCAGGTGGTTTTCTTTAAGGTCGTCCAGTTTCAGACTTGCTGAGCTTCCTGAACCTATCAGTTTATATATGTCACCAAATTTTTTTAAATGTTATTTCTAAACCATATTGTCTCTCCTCTTTTTCTGAGACTCTAATAATATGGATGTTAGACATTTTGGTATTGTCTCACTAGCCCTGAGACTCTATCCAATATTTTTTATCTTTTTTTTTCTCTCTGTGGTTCAGACTAGATAATTTCTGTCAATCTACCTTCAAGTTCACCTTTCTTTTATATTTCTACTGTGCCACTGAGCCCAGCCAGAGATTTTTTTTATTCTGGCCACTGAATCTTTTGGTTCTCTATTTTCAATTTCATTCTTTTTTATAATATCCATTTCTTTGCTGACACTTTCTATCTTTCCATCTGTTTCCAGTATGCCTGCCCTTACTTATAGGTCATGATTATAATGGTTAAAGTCTTTGAAAATTCCAACATCTGTATCATTGCCTCTGCTGGTCGTATTTTTCCCTTGGCAGGTTGAGATTTCTGCTTCTCCATATACTGGGCAAATTCAGCTTGTATCCTGGATATTTTGAATATCATGTAATGATACTCTATCTTTTTTAAATTGAGAATGTTGGATTTTTTAATTTTAGCAGGCAGTTAACTTTGCTAGTTTCAGGTCCCAATTTCTAACCCATCTTCTGTGGGCTGTGGTTCCAATGTCAGTTCAGTTACCAAATCCGTTGCAGTGTTCTTCAGCTCTGTCCCACATATACGCCACCCAGTGGCCGGTCTGGGACTCGAGTAGTGGTCTGTCCTGTAATGCTCGTCTCAAAGACCTTGGTATGCTGCTTGAGTTCAGATCCACGGGTTTGCAGCTTCAAGGCGGAGAGCCCTGGAATTCATACACAACTTAATGAGAGGACTGTCTTGGGCCCTTCCTCTCCTTGATCTCCCTGGTGGCCTTTGGCCCTGAAAATTTGGCTTTAGTTGTTTTTTTTTCTCCGTGCTACACACTTCCCACAACGGAGTCTGTGTCAATGGCCAAGATTCAGGAGGACAGAGAGAATAAAAAGGATTTGTTCCAGGCACCTGAGATCACAGCTCCAATGGCCAAATAAAAAGTTTCACTCCCTGAGAGTTTAAGGCACCTGTCACACCACCATTATTACCCTTGTTACTGCTTCTCTGCCATCGGATTGTCTGGGGTCTAGGAGAGTAAAAAACAGAAGACAAAAAAAAAAAAAACAAAAACAAAACAAAAAAGAAGAAGACAGAAAAAGAAAAGGAAAGTATCCACCCCTTCACTCTCTAGCCCACTTGTCTGACCAACAAGAGAAGAGGTTCTCTTGGAGGTCTTCCCACATGTACCCAATGTAGGCGGCAATGAGTTATCAATAAAATGCAGCCCTCAAACAGAATATGGGGGTCACCTGACCAGAGGACCCAAAAGGTTCAAGTTCTAAGACATACGAATGGAAAGCAAAGCCATCCCACAGTAACGAGTGACCAGGAGAAAGCACTTTACCGTGTGGATTAGAGAGAATCAAAGCCTCCCGGATGATATACTGGATAGTGACTTCAGATTTTAAATAAATCTGGGCAAGTTCATATCAGAGATTGACAATAAGGACGTTGATAACAAGAAGCTCACAAGCAGGAAACACAAAATAAAACATGCAGAGGAAGATCAGTAGATAGTAAAGCACTGTCCTTTTTGGCAAGATCATACTTGAAAGCAGAATGATACGGATTTAAATTCCAGCTCACTCTTGGCTAAGTAAATCAGCCCCTGTGAATACATTTTCTTCATTTTTAAAAATAAAACCATGTCAACTTCTTATGAGAATATGAGATCCTACTTCTAAGCTGATGCACCAAACCAATGCTCAATTATTTGTGCGCACGCGCGCATGTGTGTGTGGTCACATGTACACAACGTTTAGATATTTATTGCATAATTTCACAACATACTATAGTTACATTCATTTTAGTGTAAACCTATTCTGTGCACTTCCAGGATTTGAATTCAGTAATTCCTAATTGTATTTGCTGCATTCTCATAGTCCCAAGCTATAGATTATTTCCGGTATTGTTCCAAAACCAACTCATCCCTTCATGGACCCCAATGATGCCCAGAAGGCCCCTGCTTTGGCTCTTCCCTCAGAGCCAAAGAAGCAAACAGGGACTCTCAGAGAAAGGACATTCAACTGCTGCTATCCAAGATGCCGCTTCAAAACTACTTATGACATAAAAGATTTGGACCACTGTCTAAGAATCCACACGGCAGATAGAGAGAGAATATAGATTAGGCTGTGAGGACAATGTCCATCTCAGGGGCAACTGAAGACTGATCAACCCCTCCCAGTGTCCCCCAGAGTCAGTCTGTGCCTTGTGGTCTTCTGTCCAGGACCCACCCAGTGGAGCAGCCTCTGTCTGGAACATGCCAGATAAAGCTGGTCTTGACCTTTTTTCTGCTGTGGACTCCTGGCAATTTTGTAAGTGTATCAGAATGGGAGGGGGAACATGGGTGGCTCAGTTGGTTAAGCGTCCAACTCTTGATTTCAGGTCAGGTCATGATCTCATGGTTCATGGGTTTGAGCACAGAGCCTGCTTGGGATTCTCTGTCTCCCTCTCTCTCTCTGCCCTTCCCCCACTCAAGTTCTAACTCTCTCTCTCTCAAAATAAACAAACATTTTTAAAAACGGCAGAATGTTTTTAAATGGAATAAAATCACATTAAACTCCATTTCAGTAAAATTTCAAAAAAAAATTGTAGATAGAATCAGGCATAGGTGAACCATCAGTAACTACTCTGATCATATTCTGATGTGCAGAGTTGGAGGACCAGCGGTCATACTTTTCACTCCAACAAGGGGTCCTACTCATCACAGACTCTTACTAGCCCAGGCTGATGAAGGCTCCAGCTCAGACAAAGGTGAGGGAGAGTTGGTGTTTCCATGTTCTGCAATGCAGTGTAAACTGTTTAAAAGAAATTGAAGTTGTGTATAATAATTTGTCTGGCCAGTATCACAGGACATGGATAGACTAGACATAATTTCAAACATTCAAATCAGTTTTATTCTGGAAATTTTTAATAGTCTCTCAGCTCTCATCATGAAAATATGAACTTTTACTGAGAATGACTCATTATTTCTTTCCTTACGGTACCTGTATCTTCTATCCACAATTGCTCATTTTTTCCATAGGTTTTTCATGGCATTTTTCACCTCTGCGTTTCTCAGTGTATAAATCAGGGGGTTGAACATGGGTGTCAAAATACAATAAAACACAGCCACTATTTTGTCCATGGACAAAGTAGATGATGGCCGCATGTAAATAAATATACAAGGCACAAAGAACAGGGCAACAACAGTGAAGTGGGCCCCACAGGTGGAGAGGGCTTTGCGCCTCCCCTCGGCACCGTGGCACCTCAAGGAACGCAGGATGACAATGTAGGAGGCAGCCAGCATGAGGAAGTTCAACAGGCAGATCACACCACTGTTGGCCACCACCAGGACGCCAATGACATATGTGTCGGTGCAGGCGAGCTCCAGCAAGGGGTACAGGTCGCAGACAAAGTGATTGATCACATTAGGCCCACAGAAGGGCAGCTGAAGGACCAGGAGGAGCTGAACCAGTGAATGCAGGAAGCCCCCCAGCCAAGCCACCCCCACCAGCAGGGCACAGAGATGCTTGGTCATGGTGGTCGTGTAGTGCAGAGGCTTGCAGATGGCCACGTAGCGGTCATAGGCCATGACCGTGAGCAGAATGATTTCAGTTCCTCCCAGTAAATGGGCAACAAAGAATTGAATCAGACAGCCCTCAAAAGAGATGGTTCTCCCCTCATACAAGGAGTCTGTAATGAGTTTGGGGGTCATACATGAGGAATAGCAAGTATCAATAAAGGACAAACATGAGAGGAAAAAGTACATAGGGGAGCCCAAGGTGGGACTGAAGATAATGGTGATCATGATAAGTAGGTTGCCCCCAACAGAGACAAGGTAGACAATCAAAAAGAACACAAACAAAACTCTCTGCACTTCAGAGTTTTGCGAGAGTCCCAGCATGAAAAATTCCGTGATGTTTCGTGGACTATCCATGAATCCATGAGCAAGGACTTGGGTGAAAAGAGATTTCCCAAGAAAAATGTATTACTACCTCCTTCAAGAAATTTTTTCAAGTTGGGGGAAATCAGTGTTTGTGGAATAGCATTATCCCAAATCCTGAATCCCAAAGAAAGAACCTGTTAATAATGAAAATCATTTTCTGCGTTTCTAATTAATAATTTTGACACAGTACAAAGTTAAATAGCAGATAAAATAAACAACTCCCGAAATATTACCTCTCTTGCATTTTAACCGATA
Organism: Acinonyx jubatus; assembly: GCF_027475565.1. NCBI lineage: Eukaryota > Metazoa > Chordata > Mammalia > Carnivora > Felidae > Acinonyx > Acinonyx jubatus. Next base: position 14,979,988 of record NC_069390.1, read on the forward strand.
AGTATGAATTCTGTTTTCTGACTGAAAATATCTTCATGGAAGTTTTTTTGTGATAAAAGGATAATATAAATTTTAGTTCACTGAAAATAACCACTTCTGGGAAAATAATCCCTCTAATTTTTTTTTTTTTTTTTACAGTTGCTTTTTTGGAGCTACACTTCTAACTCCCATTTGTACTCCTCAATGCACATGGGCACCGACTTCCTCATCTCAAGCCCAACTCAGCTCTTGCTCCCCCTTCCGCATTTCCTCCACCACCCGCTACAAACACGGGAGTGAGTCATCCTTGACTTCTCCCTTCACTAGTCCACCTCATAATTGCAAAATTAGTCACCACACCTTATCAAGTCTTGTTCTTTACTGGGGGGAATAAGTTTAGGAATTTCCTGAGCTTGCACCCATGGGTTAACAAGGTTTAGGATGAAAGCATCCAAGATTAGGTAAACAGGGCGAAAGCACCCCCAGTTTAGAACAAAGGCATAGGATTAGGAAGCCACGAGATGAAAGCATCCAAGATTAGGAAAACTGGGCGGAAGCACCGCCAACATAGTACAGAAGCAGAAAGCTGCTGTTACAGGAGGGAAGGACCAATATAGGTAAACAGGTAAACAGGGCTATAGACCACAGCAGGGAGAAGCTGCCCAGAGGGGAGCTAATTAGCAAAAGAAAGGTGCCTTCTTGACCCTGAGGTAGCATGCTCTATCTGTCTTATCCCTGAGGCAAGATAAGATAACCAGGCAGTGCTTAGTGCCTGCTTTAAACAGCCATCTGCCCAGAGCCAGGATTTTGTTTTGCATTGACCCACATCCTTAACACCACGTATCTTCGAAACCTCCTTTCTCTAACACACGAGTTAATGTTCACGGATTCATTGTCTTTTTCTGCACATCCATCACGTGTGTAAGCCTTCTGACACTAATAAAAACAGAGCAAGGACCCTTACTCGGGGTTCTTGTCCACTCTGCGACATTAGCCTCTCTCTCAATTCTACATCTGCTCTCTTGCTGGACAAGAGAGAACTCCAGACTCAGAGTCTGCAACACCTTAACATTCATCTATCCGTTCATTCATTCATTTATTTATTTATTCCAGAAACATTTTGAGCACCTATCATGCCCCAACCATAGTTCTCAGCACTAGACTGAGATCAATTAGCAAAATAATCTGACGGTTGCTCCAACAAGGTCATCCCTCTCTCCTGCCTCATATCTCATGCAGACACCTGCTCAATCATCCACACTGCATCTAGTATTGCACATAAAATTCAATCATTCAATCATATCCTCCAATGGCTCCTTTTTACCTTCAAGATAAAAATCTAAGCCTTTTAGTCTCATTGCAAGTCCCTGGATCTTACTGCCCTACCATGTTATCCATCCCTGTCCACTACCATGTGCTTTAACCATATGAAACTACTTTCAATCCCCTGATCAAGTCATGCTCACCAACACCTCATTGTCATCCACATGCTATTCCTCCAATCTTTCCCAATTTTCCTGGCTTACTCCCACACATCCTCCGAAAATAGGCTCAGCTATTATCTCCACAAGGAAGATGGCCTCTTCCCCCAACCCAGGCTAGATTACAAGGACTTTCACTGTATTCCTACAGCACCCAGATTGCATCTCTACCCTAGCTCTTTGTACACACTATGTTGTATTGGTCTCCCTCCACCTTCCCACCCTACACTTAGAGTGTCTTGAAAGAAGATTCTTTGTGTCTATTGTCATTATTGCCAGACCTAGAACAGTAGTCAATGACTATGTGTTGAATGAATAAAAAAATAAAACCAAATAATATAGGAAACGTACAATACCTGGATCCAAGGAGGTCGATAGCTTCTTATCAGAATTACTTACATTCTAACATGGTAAATTAACAGAACCAATAGTATTCTTATAACATGTCATCTGGTCCTTCCTTCTGCATCATCTGGTCCTCCTTCCGCTGCTCTGAATGATGCGTATGTTGAATGCCTAGACAGGATTAAAGAAAGTTCCTGCAGGGGAAAAAAAAATGTTTCATAATCTCTTCTCTGATTTGGAAAATTCCCACAAACCTAAGTGACCTGAGTTCAAAAGCCAAATAAGGAATTTTATCCATTTATGAACTATAGTACCTTTTTTCTTGCTAAAAAGCTATTAAGGATGGGGTTTTTTATGTAAGCTGGTGCAAAGATCTTTGACTTTCAGATGCTAACATTTTGCCCTAGAGGTATTAAAGAGCAAACCCAACTCAGAAGTTAGGTTGTGGGAGACTGAACACAGATCCCAGTCTGTGGGAGTCTTCTAACTCCCCAGTCTGTCCTTCTCTCCTATACCATTGTGTCCTTCAAAACCCAGATTACTCAGACACAGAGCAGACAAAAGGAACAGAAGGAAAGACAAAGTTGCTAGCTCCAGGGTTTTGCCTAAGCTGGGTATCAGCGGATCTTCTTAGGAAAAGGAGGGGAAAGTAATTACAAACATAACCTATGGTGATGAGACAGAGTTTAGAAAATATTTAAAGGAGGAGAAAAAATTATTGAGTAGTACCATCCAAAAAGAAAAACTTACTAACTTTCTAATGTATTTTTCTTTTATCCTTTCTTCCATCTATAGATGTTATATATTATCACACCATAACACATATCACACCATATGTTTATATGTTATCCTGATCAATATAACTTAAATGTTTCCCATATCATTATAATGCACTGTTTTTAATGATTGCCTATTATTCTGTCAAGTAGATGTATCTAATAACAAGTCCATTTTTTTTCTAATACCACAGAAAACTTAATCATGCACTAAGTCATCTCTAGGTCCCTAGGATAATTTCTCAGATGTATATACTAAACAGTGAGGTATAGATATTATAAAGACTTTTGATATCTCTCACCAAAAAGACAGTCCCCAATTTACATAACTAACACCAAAATGGAGGTTACCTCTTTCACCCTAGCTAGTAATGGATATCAGGATTTATTTTTGGCTAAATTTCATCTGACTTTTTAAAATTTATATTTGTTTGACCACGGCTAATGTTGAACAACTTCCCATGTTTTACTATCCAATATACTTCTCCCTTTCAGAAATTGTTAAAGCTATAAAGAGTAATTTAGAGGGAACTGAGAAGTCACTTGTGGATGATCAGTGTTTCTCAATCTCAGTCTCTTAGATGCCAGCTCTTGAGGGTTCTTGTCAAAGAAGTTGTTGGAACTGGTAGAGAAAATTTTATGTTCCTATAATTGGTCCCTTTGAATGTAAAACTCAGTGCTTTATTATGTACCATACTGTTTCATCATTACATGAGGCAGAAAAATAACTTCATAGATGATAAAATTAAGTATCAATGAATTTTCTTCTACATACTATCCCAGGGCTATAAGTGGTAGAACAGAATGTGAGCACATAAAATTAAATGTCAGTGAATTTTCTTTTCCTACATACTATCCTAGGGCTGTGGGTGGTAGAACATAGAATTTGACCACAGCCAGGCCTGACCTCAAACCTACACACTGTTCATTGCACCATTCTATGAACATTAGTCAAACCTCCTGAGAGTTTCTAGCTGCTTTCTTTCCTAAGTAGCACAACAGGAGTCGGGAAGTCTGGGTTCTAGTGCTGACTCTTCCATAAGGTAACTGTGAGACTTTTGGAAATTCACATCATCTTCCTGAGCCGTAGGATTCTCCCCTGTCAAGTGAGGAGAGCTGGAGGTGAGGAACAGTGCTGTCAGCTGTAACTGGCTGAGCCTGTTAGCAAACGTAACTTTTCCCTTGCCATCTGTGAGCCGCTGCTCTCCCTTTACAACCTCCCCATAATCTGACACTTCCTAATGATGTGAACTCGAGCTGGTTTTTAACCTCTTTACACTTCATTTCCTCTTCTGTATGTTATCTAGAAGAATAAAATCCATGTTCACTTTTTCCCCAGCTATCCCCACAGAAATGCTCCTCAGGGACCTCTGTGGTCCAGATCACTCCTTTAAGGTCCTGCTCACCAACCCACTGATTCTGGCCTGTGCATCTCCAAGATTAGTTATCTCAGCAGTGACAAGTCTGAAAGGAGTCTAAACATTCTGCATGCACCTTCAAAGACGAGCTACTATCCCATGAAGGAACTCTTACATTCAAATTATTTGTGAGCCATATAAATTTGGAGTACATCCTCAGGTCCCTGGATTCACAGCAGGCTTAAGGGTCCACGCACTCATTCATTCAATCAACAAGTGTTACGTCAGGTATATTAGGCTGGTGGCTGAGGAAGCAAATGAAGCAAGCATGGTCCCCATTCTCACAGAGTGTATGGTATCCAGATAAATTTGCCCAAGGAATTCTATGAACATGAAGAAGAGCCCCACCCTAACTTGAATGTAATTTAGGGTGGAAACCACCCTCAGTTGTCACAATGCTACCTACAGTTCCCTCACACCACACACTGTCAGTCTCACACTGCACAGATAAGCTTAACGTTCACCTGGGCCCCTTGCCACCCACGACCTCATGGCCCCTTACTGGTAGCGCTCAGGCCTCCCCACCATCCGCCCCATCCTGCCCCGCCACTGATATGCCTCTGCTCCATGACTTTCCCCACCCCAGCCCAGCCTTCCTGACCTTGGATCCCTGTATTTCAAGTTCAGCAATGTCCTTCTAGATATCTAAGCTCCAGTCCTGACATCTAAATTATTGATTAGGGCTTGTAAATTTCAACACCCTGGCCAGTGCTGATGCTTCCATTCCCCAACCACAATTGTGAGATTTGTGAGCAGAGAAAGTCAAATGAAATCAAAAGAGTTACTTTTTCAGAAGGCTGCAGAATCTCAGAAGAAAGTGCTGTACAATTGCCAGGTAAACCCATTGATCCTCATGGATAAGGGTGACTGAAAATATATTTTTTATTAAAAAGAAGCTGAGTCTTTCTAGGAAAGAGCTTGAGAATACTCCATGTTATCAGTCTTATAGTCTTATGAATAAAAAGGGTTGGCAGAAGACAGGTGAAGAAATCACGTAAAATAAATTTATCGCGAGAGGGGAAAATGGGTGATGGGCATTGAGGAGGGCACTTGTTGGGATGAGCAGTGGGTGTTCTATGGAAGCCAATTTGACAATAAATTATATTTAAAAAAAGAAATTTATTGCAATTCTAAATGGGTGGGGGACTCATGACACAAGATTGAGACATTCTGGGTCTGGGTCTGATGGCATGTTCTTAACGCTACTGGATCCTGAGAGTCTGAAATTGCCATCAAACAAACCGTGGAGGTCTCAGCTCCTCCACTCAGCCACGTTGAGCCTCAGTTTCTTCATTTCTAAAACAGTGATGTCAATACTTCATCTGAAGGGTGTTGAGAAGTCAGATAAGAAAGTAAATGAACATACTGTGGACACTATAAAGCTCCAGGGGAAAAAACGTAAGTTATTATTTGTAAGGCTTTTGTTCTCAATTCAGACCCAAATACCAAGAATAAGTAGGATTTTGGAAAGTTTCATCAAAATTCAGAAAAGAGAAGGATGAAATTAGGAGCATTACCAAAAATCAAGTGGGTTATTTCATTGTCTCTTTACATAGAAAACAATAGAAAATTTGAATTCATCAGAAAATAAATCAACACTGAGAAAACTTACTTGTACAGCCAAGGTGAAGTACTTGAATAATGTGCAATTTATTATTTTGCTTGGACCTTTCCTCTAGAAAAAATCAGGAGGATTTAAAATTTCTGAAATGCCTGTTGAAATTTTGGATTCCACCTGTAAGAGCAGATCCCGACATGCCACATTTTGCAACCACCATAGCACTGAACTCACCTAAAGTGGGTCCTATGTCCCTGACGGCTCTCTGGGGTCAGAGTGGGGAGGCGGGTGACAGGGTGAGATGGCTGCTCCATCCCCTAGATGATCCTCTAATGCCCTGATGTCAGGTCTTTTGGATGAAATCAAAAACTATGTCCCAACCATATTGGGAACACTTAAATCCTATCGTCCTTCTTGCCCTGAAAACTGGAACAAGTTGAAAGTGACTTCCCTGAGTGTCTGAGCTGGAGAGTTGGCTCCTGAAAGAGACTAACTCTCTCCTCCCAGCCAGCTGGAAGTAGCTGGCACTGGACCAGGAGTTTAAACACCATAGTCCTGTGAGACCCTGTCTCAGAGGCTAACCAGGTCTACTGACATGGCCCAGAGCCAAGGTGGGGAAATACAGAGAAGTGGACAAAGTTTGTCACAAATGTTGAAACTCTGGATCCAGATTTTCAAGCCTTCCAAGGGCATACTTGGCTACAGGTAACCAAGGACAAATAGGTTACCACACTATCTTGGGTGCCAGCAGGAAGTCACTCCTCTCAAGTTCTCTGCCTCAGGTTTTCCCCTTTGGGAAAATTACTTAACCCTAAGTCTTCTCTACCTCAGTTTTCTCTTCTGTAAAATGGAGCTAATAATAGTGTCCAGCTGGGCATGCAATGTACAGCATGGTGACTACGATTAACAGTACTGTATTATATACTTCAAAGTTGCCAAGAGAGTAAATCTTAAGTGTTATCACCATACACACACAAAAAAATGGTAATTATGTGAGGGCATGGAGGTGTTAACTAATCTTATTGGGGTAATCACTTCTCAACATATACATATATCAAATCATCACATACTGTACGTGGTACACCTTAAACTTACATATGTCGTATGTCAATAATCTCTCAGGAAAGATGGAAAAAAAGAGTGCCTACCTCATAAGGCCAAGACGAGGATAAAATGAGTTCACTTATAAATGCTTAGAACAATGCCTGGCACGTAGTATGCAAGCATGTGCTGTGTAGGTATTGGTATCACTACTACTGTTATTGCCACAATCATTATCATTGCCAAGGTCACTATTCCCTAACCACGTGCATCTAGCCACCTCATCACCACTCCTGTGCCACTGTAGTGCCTCCCTTCCTTCTCTTCTGCATCCGGACACTTGGCTGAATTACAGAAACTGAGGATGTCATAAAGGAAGTACAGCTATAAGGAAAATCCTAAATTTTAATAGCAGGTACCCATGCTCCCAGGGGCCACCAACTTACAAATGCCTGCCAGGGAGTCTCTGGACCATCTTGCCTCCATCTCCTGGGGTCCTGCTTCCACTCAGGTCCATCCATTTGCCAGGTCTTCTCCTCCCCCCTACTCAGAGCCCCAGATGTCTGTCCCAAGCCCACTGGAGAGAGCAAAACTCAGCATCGCTACATCTCTTCACTCATGAGAGTCACCCTTTTATTGTTTTATATTCATTTACATTACTAAGTAAAGCCACTTCGTTCTTCCCTCTGCCTAAATCTCCTCCTCTCCAGAGACTCAGAACCTTGCCTTATAAAAATCAAATGATTAGGAAAATGTTTTTCTTAAAAAGCCTAAGATGAATTCTGCCATTGTTCTTAGTACGCTAAAAGACTCAGGTGTCATTTTTTTTAGTGCGATTCCAAAAATCTAAAGTTTTCCCTTCACCTACCCTAACCTTCCCCCACAGCACCCAGTGGCCCCCATCCCTCCACAGTGTTTTCAGCATCCCAACTTTTTTTCAACGTTTATTTATTTTTGGGACAGAGAGAGACAGAACATGAACAGGGGAGGGGCAGAGAGAGAGAGAGAGACACAGAATCGGAAACAGGCTCCAGGCTCTGAGCCATCAGCCCAGAGCCCCACGCGGGGCTGGAACTCACGGACCGCGAGATTGTGACCTGGCTGAAGTCAGACGCCTAACCGACTGCGCCACCCAGGCGCCCCCAGCATCCCAACTCTTAAATGAAGCTCTGTGAGGTTTGGGTCTAAACTCTAGTGTGCTAGCGCATGGTGTCACCTGCTTCATGCGTTTGTCTATTTCCTCCTCCCACTGGTCATTCATCACCCAGAGGGTGCATAAGAGAACTGTGAGAAGGAAACTCTAGGAAACCTTTTAAATTTTTCTTGAAATCATGAAATATACAATCTGGTAAGGAGGGTGAAAAGTTTATATAGATCTAATGCATCATTTTCACAGAAAGAAAATAGCAGCTCAGAGAAGTGGATGAAAGGGACGGGTGGTGGGGAATGATGGAAATCAAGAGGTAGGATCCAGCTCAAAAAATCTACAGGCTTGTCAAACCACTTCACCTCTCTGGCCTTCAGTCCATCTGTCCGTTCTTCCATCCAAGAGAACCAACACCACTGAGCTGAACACTATGCATGGCGGGATTTAGGATTCTGGAAAATTAAATAGAAAACACACACACACACACACACACACACACAACATATCTCCTTACCTCATAGCATAGTCAAGCTAGGAGATATAACAATTCATTTTGAGAATATGATGTGGGATCAGGAAGCTTTCTCAGTAATCCAACAACATAACTCAGGGGCAGCCTAGAGTTGAAGACCGTTAATAGGAAGAATTGTGTTTGCTCTTATTCGTGCATTCCATTTTACAGAGGATTTTCTCATCCATTACCATCTCCGTTCATCAGAATGCCATGTAGAAGACAGAGCAGATGTGATTAGCAGCATTTTACATTCATTTATTCTATAATGTGCAGCTGCTCCACTAACCACTCACCCAGCTTAGGGATCTCAAGTTTCCTAAGTTCAGAACCGCCCCCCCCCCAAGTCAAGTCGTGATATTCTTCCACCCCTAACGCAGTATTTGTGTGCAGAGTACATCCTCTGGGCTCCAGGTGGCTGGGGGCATTGTGGGGAGGTATCCACAATGTTAGAAGGATGGCAATTAGTGCAATCCTGAGGTTGAGGTACAGTATGGCAGGGGCTCTACCCAGGACAGCTGGCCCCCTGCATAGTGCTCCTGAGAATGGTCCATTCATCCAGCCCCCCTATAGGGGCCCCATCCCTACCTCTTCCATCCCTCATCTTCTTGAATAAATTCATTAGGAATCCTATCTATTAGTTCTCTGTATTAATTAGCACGTGTTAGTAATGCTTTAATAATACAGAACAGCCCCAAATCTCAGTGGCATAATCCCAGTAAAAGTCATTCACACTAAATCCAATACAGATTGGGCTAATCAGGAATGTCTCACATGCAACTCTCCACCAAGCCATGAACCCCGCATACAGACCCATTCCCATTTTGTGATGCCTCCAGTCTCCTGAAACTTCAGGACCATCTTCTAGGTCATCTACACCCACCTAGCCAATGACCACACAGAGATTAAGGATCACTGAGGACATTTTATGAATCAAGCCTAAACTGGGATACATCTTCTACCCATTATTTATAAGACCCCACATGGATGTAAGGGGGCTAGGAAACGTAGTCTGTGTGCCCAAGAGAAAAAAATTAAATGATCTGATAAACACATTACATTGTCTGAATCATACCTCTTCATTTTTTGGCCTTTTTCCTTCCCCTTTTCCCTTCAAAATTTATATATTACTCTGCTCAAGAAGCCTCTGAATCTCAGTAGACCTTCATGATCAAATAAAAACCAGAGTCAAAATCATTATCACACAAAAAGAAAGTTTAATGTCCATATCCTGCAATATTGTAGTCATAAATATTTATCAAGAAACTACTAGCATTAGTATAGTAGAAATTTCATCCTCTAGACCCAGACTCCACTATTTATGGCTTTATGATCTTTTTTTTTTTTGAGAGAGAGAGAGAGAGAGAACCAACACACAAGAGCAGGAGAGGGGCAAAGGGAGAGGGATAGAGAGACTCTTAAGTAGGCTCCATGCACAATGTGAGAGCTGACATGGGGCTTGATCTCATGACTGTGATATCATGACCTGAGCTGAAAACAAGAGTCAGACACTTACCCAGCTGAGCAACCCAAGTGCCCCTATAGTTCTATGATCTTGAGCCAGTAACTTAACCTCTCTGTGCCTCAGCGTACACACTGGTAAAATGGAGATAATATTGAATTAGAGAATTATGATGATTACAAGAGTAGTATCACTGAAAATAGCAGAGCAGGGAACTCTAGGGCTCAATCCCCCTACCACCAGGAACAACTAATGAGATGGTAAAAACTGGTTTTGCAGAACCCTGGAATTTAGTAAAAACCCAATGATCGCCAGGGAAAAGCTTGGTGAGGAATGAGGCAGTTGTTTTGCTGTAATATAGGGCTGTGAAGTTTTAACTGCCTACCTACCATATACCTCATACCCTAGAACCGGGGTAGCCAAGGGAACAGCAACTCCACCCACAACTCCTCCAGTAACCCTGTATTATTGGTCCATAGAAAGAAATGAAGTAATGATACAAGCTACAATGTAAATGAATCTTGAAAACATTACACTACGTGGAAGCCACATATGGTCCATATCTATATCAAGCATCATTCGTAATGGGGAAATTTAGAAATAGTCCCCTTAAAATTAAAAACAAGAATCTTATCATCACTGTTTATATCTGACATTGTGCTATAATTCTTACCCAGAGATGTTTTCAAAAAAATAGAGAGGAAGATAGAACACCAGTAGCGTTCCCATATGATATTATTGTCTACTAGAAAACCCTAAAGTGTTTACAGAAAAATCATTAGCAATAATAAAGTTTTGGTAATATAAATTAAAAACAAAAAAAAATCATCACATTTCTATATGACATAATTTGGAAGATGCAATTCTTTTTTTAAAGATTTTTTTAATGTTTTTTATTTATTTTGAGAGAGAAAGAGTGAGTGGGAAAGGGGCAGAGAGAAGGAGTGAGAGAATGCCAAGCAGGCTTCACGCTGTCAGCTCAGAACCCAACTCGGTCCTCTATCTCACAAACCATGAGATCATAACCTGAGCTGAAATCAAGAGTCAGACGCTTAGCGACTAACCCCCCCCCCCCCCACCAGGTGCCTAGAAGATGCAATTCTTAAGGACCCTATTTACAATAGCAACAAAACCATGTTTCCTAGAATAAATTTAATCAAAGGAGCCGGTGGTCTCTAACACTTTAAAAACCACCAAAGTTAAAAACAATAATAAAAATAAAGAGCACCAAAATAAAGGAGAGCATGACAAAGAATGTAAAGGTCTGCCCATATCCCTGTCCATATCGCTTTCTCTTTTTTTTTTTTTAACCCATGAACTTCATGTGTCTTTACTGTCAACAGCTAGCACATGCTGCCCTTGGGCTACTAGAGTCCATTTTCCCTGTATTAAAGTGTCTGGGAATTTATACCCAACCCAAACCCAGAGAAGCCCTTAGCTAATGTCTAAAGAATCTGGGAGTATCGGGGTGCCTGGGTGGCTCAGTTGGTTGAGCATATGATTCTTGATTTTGGCTCAGGTCATAGTCCCACAGTTCGAGCCCTGTGTCGGGCTCTGTGCCGACAATGGAAAGCCTGCTTGGGATTCTCTCTCTCTCTCTCTCTCTCTCTCTCTCTCTCTCTCTCTCTCTCTCTCCCCTCTCTCTGCCCCTTCCCTGCCTGCCTGCATGTGTGCTCTCTCTCTCTTCCTCTCTCTTTCTCTCCCCTTCTCAAAATAAATAAACTTAAAAATATATATTAATAGTCTGGATATCAAAACTCCACTCACTTGCTTCTAATCAAACTCTAGGCATAATTTACACTCCAGAGTTCTGAAAAATCAGTCTGAAGTGACCCTCTGCTAGAATTCACCTGAATTCTATTTATATTTTACTCCTCTGTTCTGCTTCCTCTACTCCCTTAACAGTTTCCCTGGGAATAAAAGTTTCATAAGTCGCTTGTCAGTCACAGAACCCTGTATCTTTATATTTTTCACAGGACTTGGTTTACAGTAACACATAACCAAATCAGGCTTATCTCATACCAGTGAAAATAATGACATGATCTCATACAGCGTAAGTTCTTCCCAACATGATCTATAGAACAATACAAACAAAATCCCAGTAAGTTATTTTGTGGAATTTAACAATTTAGATTTAAAACTGTCTAGAAGATAAAAGGACTCAAAACAGACAAGATATTCTTTAAAAAAAAAAAATTGAGAAACATGCCCTACCATATATCTAGACATAAACTACAGTAATTAAGAGAGTATAGGATTGGCCCCAAACAGATTCATATGACTATAGAAATTTGATATAGATATGATGATAGAACACTTGGTGTTCCATATAAGAAAAAATAAATAAAATTGAAGCCTTTTGTCACATAATCCCTAACAATCAATTTTAAGTGGAATAAGGATTTAAATGAAAAAGGCACATTACACATTTGAAATAAAATATCCATTAATATCTTCCTGACCTTGACCTAAGACAGTATTTCATAAACAGGAGCAAAAAATACTAACAATAATGGGCCATTTATAATTATTAACTTCATGACATAGCCACTCTGGAAAATAGTACAGAGGTTCCTCAAAAAGGTTAAAAATAGAACTACCCGCCCCCATGTTTATAGCAGCACTATCAACAATAGCCAAAGTATGGGAAGAACCCAAATGTCCATCAATGAATGAATGGATAAAGAAAGTGTGGTATATATATACAATGGAGTATTACTTGGCAATCAAAAATGAAATCTTGCTATTTGCAATGATGTGGGTGAAACTGGAAGGTATGCTAAGTGAAATTAGTCAGTCAGAGAAAGACAAAAGTCATAATGACTTCACTCATATAAGGACCTTAAGAGACAAAACAGATGAACATAAGGGAAGGGAAACAAAAATAATATAAAAACAGGGAGGGGGACAAAACATAAGAGACTCATAAATATGGAGAGCAAACAGAGGGTTACTGGAGGGGTTGTGGGAGGGGGATGGGCTACATGGGTAAGGGGAATTAAGGAATCTACTCCTGAAATCATTGTTGCACTATATGCTAACTAATTTGGATGTAAATTTTAAAAAATACAAAATTAAATTAAAAAATCAAAAATAAAAGGTGAGAAGTCTGAGACAAAAAAAAAAAAATAGAACTACCCGATGATCCAGCAACTACACTACTAAGTATTTACCCAAAGGACATACGAATACTAATTCAAAGGGATACATGCACCCCAATATTTATACCAGCATTATCTACCATAGCCAAATTATATAAACGGTCCAAGTTATCCATCGATTGATGAATGGATAAGAAGATGTGGTATATTATACAATGGAATATTACTCAACCATAAAAAAGAACAAAGTCTTGCTATTTGCAATGATGTGAGTGGGGCTGCAGAGTATAATCCTAAGCAAAATAAGTCACTCAGAGACAAATGCTATATTATTTCACTCATATGTGTAGTTTAAGAAATAAAACAAATGAGCAAAGGGAAAAAAGAGAGAGAGACAAACCAAGGAACAGACTCTTAACTGTAGAGAATACACTGATGTTTACCAGAGGGGAGGTGGGTGGAGGGATGGGCAAAATAGGCGAAGGGGATTAAGGAGGGCATTTGTGAAGAGCACTGGTTGATGTATCAAAGTGTTGCATCACGACATTGTACACCTGAAACCAATTTAACACTGTATGTTAACTGCCTGGGATTTAAATTAAAAAAAAACTTTAAAAAATGAAACTCTAAATCAAAACGGCAAACATTCGAGAGGTAATTGCATAAAGAGGTCATCAGACCAGTAAACCATTCACAGTGCAGTAACATGTCACCTGCAGGGTGACTTTAATTCTGACTCTTTAACTGGCAGGGCCAAGGAAGGGACTCTGAAAGATAAGTATGTGTTCTCAAACATCAAGTAACCACACCTTTCCAGGCTTTATGGTTAAGAAATTCTAAACAGGGGGGTGCCTGGGTGGCTCAGTCAGTTAAGTGTCCAACTCTTGGCTTTGGCTCAGGTCACAATCTCACGGTTTGTGAGTTTGAGCCCCACGTGGGCTCTGTGCTGACAACATGAAGCCTGCTTGGGATTCTCTCCCCCTCTCTCTGCTCCTCCCCCACTTGTTCTCTCTCTTTCAAAAATAAATAAAGAAACTTTAAAACAAGAAAAAGAAATACTAAACACAGTGGCCCCGATAAACAACTTCAGTGAACATTTTTTAAATCTCCACAATATATCTGCCCCACCTCATGAGTTCTCATTATACCTTTCTGCCATGGAACTCCTTCTTCTGTGGATTCTGACAAATAATATTGCTCTGACCAGCCTTTTCCAGCATCCTTTTCTCCCACTTTTCCTCCAACAATAGCCCTCACCAGAGGCGTCAAGTCGGGCCTCTCCTGCTAGCTCCCTCACTGAGCCACCATCAGCTGTTTGATTTGGAAGGAAGCTCATGGAATCCTCCTTCCACAGAAGAGGAATCTGGACCCAGAATCACACGGCCCTTTGGGCGGAGCTTGGACTAGACCAGGCTCCAGGGCTTCCTCCCAACACCTGCATCACTCTCCTCTCTCCTGCTGCCCACCCATGGCCGGCTTCCAGAATGGGAGTGGGGGTCACGCAGAGAGAGGAGATTCCTGTTCATAACACAAGCAGAGCAAGCCTGAGGAGCAAGATCTAAAACGATACACCGGCGAGAAAATGAACAATAACGTGGTCCGACTCAGTTCTCCATCTCCCTGGGATGTAGTTTCTGCGCAGACAGCCTGAGCAGAGCTCAGAAGCCCAGGCGGGGACAGGATGTTTCCAGAGTCGGCCAAACTGGGCTGCCGGGGAAAGAAGCTCATGCCAGACATGCCTTGGTGACTTGAGATCTTGGCTCCGGCACTTTGTCACCAAGGATTAGATTACCCATAGGTTTATGACCTATATTGCACCTTGTCCAGGGCTTGGAACTCAGATGTTAATATGAGTTTTTATTTGATCCCTGAATCCTCGATCTGCTACTACATCTATTTCAAAACCAAGGGATCACTGTGGATGTCCTGTAACAGCACAGAGGCTAAAGTATAAGGGGAGTAGTCATCTAGTACAAAATAAGTAAGCTTTTCTCTTTGAAAATAATTCCACAGCATGCCTCATAAAGATTAAGTGAATGAACCTAGCTTGTTGCCTTGATTCTTAACTTTATTTTCTGAATATTTTGTAGACAGAAAAGTGACTTCTCCAACCTGGGGACCCCTGAATATCCAAGTGCAAGAAGCTAACAGATCACCCTATTAATTCAATGTAAAAAGATTTTCTCTAAGACACATTATATGAAAACATCAAACCAAAGATAAAGAGAATCCTAAAAGCAGCCAGAGGAAGAAAAACATTATAACCTACAAAGGAATGTCCATTAAGCTACCAGCAGATTTCTCCAAAGAAACCCTACAGACCAGGAGAATGCAACAGGACACATTCAAATATTCAAATTTTTAAAAAAAGCAAAGGATATTCCATCTGGCAAAGTTGTCCTTCACAAATAAAGGCAGACTTTTCCAAAATATTTCCCAAATACTTGCCTTGCAAGAAATGTTCAAAGGAACTATCAAGCTGAAATGAATAGATATAAATTAGTGACACAAAAACATACCAAATTATACAACACAATAGTAAGGTGAAATATAAAGTCAGATTTCAAAAACTAATTCTATAATACAATGGTGTGAAAATCACTTAACTGTAACAGTTGAAGGAAAAAGTATTAAAATAACAATATATACAGTAATTTGTTAATGAATACACAATATAAAAAGAAGTAAATTGTGATATCAAAAACACAAAATAGAGGAGTAAAGGGTGGATATCTTATATGCAATTGAAGTTGCTATCAACTTGAAATAGATTGTTTTATCTCTAAGATATTTTATGTAAGCCTCATAGTAACAACAAAGCAGAAACGCAGAGTCGATTCTCAAAGGCATACCACCACAGAAAATTACCTTTTACAAAGGTAGGCAGAAACGGGGGCACCTAGTTGGTTCAGTCATTTAAGAATCTTACTCTTGATTTTGGCTCCAGTCCTGATCTCAGTTTGTGACATCAAGCCCCTTCTCTCTCTCCCCTCCCTCTGCCCTTTCCCCCTCTCATTCTCTCTCTCTCTCTCTCAAAATAAGTAAATAAACATATAAAAAAAAAAAAGGTAGGCAGAAACAGAACAATGGAAATTCAAAACAGACCGAAAGCAATTAACAAGATAAACTATAAATTATATAAATAATTCATTCTAAATGTTAATGGATTAAATTCAATCAAAAAGGACATAGTGACTGATTGGAATAAGAAAAAAGAAGACCCAACTATGCCTACAGGAGACACATTTCGGATTTAGGGGCAAATATGGGCTCAAAGTAAATCAACAGAAAAGAAATTCCAAAACAAAAGAAAGCAGGGGTAGCTATACTTATATCAGACAGAATAGATTTTAATCCAAAAATGGTAACAAAGGACAAAAGATTGTATAGGGATAAAGGAATCAATCCATCAAGAAGATATGACAAATATAAAATGCTTATATTTAGTTCACCTCCAAGAGATACTGCCATTCTAGCAATGCCCTACTGTCATGAAATAAAGCTCCTATTATGGAATTCTAGGCATTGGAATTAAATTAATGGGGTAGGGACACCAAATGAAGTAAAAATGCTTTCCTGTGACTCCCACAAGACCACATCAGTAGGAAAGCAAAACATAAACTTCATTCTCCAAGTCCACAGACTTTCCACACACCATATGCTAACACCAAAAGGCAAAATGCATGGACCCAAGGCTGTACAGGCAGATGATGATAGGGTGGGAAATCCAGATGGAAATTCCAGTCTAGATGATCCCTCCTGAAATCTGTGCACTTTGCACTATGGACAACAGGAGAGGAGATTCAACTCAATTTGAAAATTCTCCGAAATACAGATAGCAATGAAAGAGCTACAACTGATAACATGGAGTATAAGGGGCTCATTTATCTACCACAAAAAAATATATATGAATAAGTTAACTTTTGTTCTATTATTTACATTTGACCAAAAACAGAATATGCATATATAGTCCTGTTCTTAAGAATTTTTTTTCATTTTTATCCCACTTCTGAGTTCACTTTCTTCTCCCACAGCTTCCTCATGGCATTTTTCACCTCTGCATTTCTGAGTGTGTAGATGATGGGGTTCAGCATGGGGGTGACAACTGTGTAGAACACGGCCACCAGTTTGTCCTCAGTGAAGGTGGAGGAGGGTCGCATGTAGAGGAAGATGGCAGGTCCAAAGAACAAGAGGACCACTGTGATGTGAGAGGCACAGGTGGAGAGGGCTTTGCGCCTCCCCTCTGCAGAATGGTTCCTCAGGTTGTACAGGATGACCATATAGGAGGACACCAGGAGGAGGAAGGAGAAGACGGAGATTAATCCACTGTTGGCCAACACAATAACCCCCTCCACAGAAGTGTCAGTGCAGGCAAGCTTGAATAACGGATGGAGGTCACAGAAGTAGTGGTCAATCACATTGGGACCACAGAACGGCAGCTGAACAGTAACAAGGATCTGGACCATGGAGTGAATTATGCCCCCGAGCCAGGAAACAGCCACCAGAAGGCGACACACAAACTGGCTCATGATGGTGGTGTAGCGAAGAGGTTTGCAAATGGCCACAAAGCGGTCATAGGCCATTACCGTCAGCAGGAAGATCTCAGTAACTCCAAAGAAGTGGAAGAAGAATATCTGAGCCACACAGCCCTCCAGGGAGATGGTTTTAATCTTGGCAAGTAAGTCTGTGATGAATTTAGGGACAACAGTGGAGGAGTAAGTGATCTCCACCAGGGACAAGTAGCTAAGGAAGAAGTACATGGGGGAACGCAGACTCTTACTGACATTGACTGTCAGAACAATGAGACCATTGCCCACCACTGTTGCCAGGTACACAGGAAGAAACATCACAAAGCATGCCCTCTGCACTTCTGGATCCTGGAAAAGACCGACGATAATTAACTCGGTCACGTTATTTGTACTCGCCATGGAATCTAATCAGGTGTTCTGGGCACAGGTAATGAGAGACCTGCAATAAAACAGACACTGATTGCAATCAGTTCACCAAAGGCATGAGAGATAAGTATATAGCACGTTAGACAGTATAAACCACTTTGCCCATTCATTTAGCCCATATGTACTCATTCAACATTAAATATAGGCAATCTAATGACAGCTCGTATATTAGAAAATTATGGCTCAGGGAGATGGT
This sequence comes from Acinonyx jubatus, assembly GCF_027475565.1. Classification (NCBI taxonomy): domain Eukaryota; kingdom Metazoa; phylum Chordata; class Mammalia; order Carnivora; family Felidae; genus Acinonyx; species Acinonyx jubatus. The sequence continues at coordinate 14,997,958 of NC_069390.1, forward strand.
TATTTACCCGGGATCACACAGAAAGCGGTGAATTCTGGGCCTCAGAGCCAGGCTTTCAGACCAGCCAGTATTCTTTCTAGTTCGCTACAAGAGATTCTGAATTTGGGGAGCCATTCAACTTCATAGCCTTTATTATCTTCATTGCATTTGAATAGCTCTCTTCTGTTGGGGAATCCTCATGAGCCACTTCTACTCCTGAATTCCTTGTTTCCTTAATTTCTGCCTTGAGAAACATCTTCCCACAGATAATTCTTCCCTTTCCAGAAGGTCCTGAGTATACTGTCCTTCATTCAGAGGTCAGAATCTTCTGCCAGTCTCCAGCTTCGATGACTGTTTGTATGACAAATGCTCAAATCCTGGACAGAATTCAACTTACTAGTTTGTCTCCATCATTTCATATGACTTTCACATCTATTTCCCCACTGCTCAAACTACTGAGATATCCTGAATTCAAAGAGATTGCCCTCTGAGAGCATTGTTATGGCTAGCCAGCCTGCCTGCTCTGGCTCCGTGTTGATAGTTAGCAGCAAAGTGTACAAGAGTTAAGATATCTCTATGAGCTACTCCCCTGGCACAGATAATTACGGAGCACCTCTAATATGTATAAACACACTAGACTATACAGAATAAATACAGATCTGATATTCGCCTCGAGCTAACAATGTCATGTGATTTAAAATAGTCTCTAGATTAAGGTGCCATGTTAGGAATTTTTTCCACCACATACGACCCATGAAATACATGGATGAAAAATCATGATACCTTGATTCTCTGTTCTAAATTTAATCTCCACTATTTTCCCCCATAACCCTGATTTCATACTGAAATTTTTAAGAAATATACTTAAGAACTAAAAACACACCTGGACATCAAGTACCAGAATCCACAGAGAAAACAAGTCAGTGATATGGACAGATCAGAACACAGTACTGTGCGCCAGAATTCCTCATATAAGCACACATGTTGAAGTTTAAAACTAAATAAAAATCATTGAACCTTAAAATAATAAAGCAATTCATGTTCTAGAGCAATAAAAATTGTAGGCTTAATAACCCAACATGAAAATGAACTTCTCTAAGAAATATACCTGTATCGCAATAGAAAATGGGCAAAAGAGAGAGATTCACAAAAGAATAAGTAAAAATATCAGTATACATATGGAAAGATTTTAAGACTCACTAATAATCAAATGCTCATAAAACCATCCAAGATGCCCAGGCTATAGCTCTGAGATCATATTTGACCCATGCCTTCCCTCATGCCCACACCAGTCATCATCACACCCCTTTAATTTCTCATTAAACCATCCCCCCGTGTGCCCTTTCTCTCCATTCTTCCCGCCACCCCTTCTCACACACTGTCAGCAGATGCCCAGATTACCAATGCCTCTTCATCTCCAGATGCCCTTGCCATCCATCCCACACACTGCAGCCAGAAAATTGTCTCCTAGATCTTTCTTTCCTCGGATCCTCCCCTGCGTGGGAATAGCTGGAGGAAAACCTGAACTCCTACGATTCACTTTTAAAGATTTTCACACACTGAGCCACCTCAGCAATCATCCTCTTACCCCCTAAACTTCAACTCACCTCTTTCAGGTTCTCTCCCTGTCCCATAGCCCACCCTGCTTATTCTCGCAACAGAGCCTCCTTTTCCAGATATGCCCTCTCAACACTACCCACCTTCCAACTCAGTCCCGGTCTGGTGTGTTGAACAAAGCTTGCATTTAATACTCCAACCCATCTGCACCTTCTTGTCCCTGAGCGTTGAAAAATACTTTCGTGATTATCCTTCAGTGTAAATCTGGTCATGTTACTTCTCTACCCAAAATCTACCAATATCTCCCTATTGCCCACAGCCTAAATTATAACATTCTTAGCATAAAGTCCAGGTCCTGCTTGAACTGGCCATTGCCTATTTTTGCACCCATGTCATTCCCAAATGACTGTTACACACCTATTTCCTATTCCAAGGTGCCTTTCTCCCTTCTCTGTGTTTAGTGTTCCTTCTTTCTAATTGCACAAAGACTATCACTCCACCAGGAATAATATATTCTCTCCTTTGTGCTCCTATGGTTTGTTATCATACTTCTTTTATAGAAATTAACAGGTTGCTTTGTAATTATAGCTTTGGGGACTGTATCTTCTACTAAGAAATATACCATCATAATAATCAAATATATCTGTTTAATATTCTTAAATCTTTTTTATTAACTCATTTTTCATTAATAATGATGTCGAGCTCTACAATAGTACTTGTGCCATATACTTTACAAATGTTCTAGATACATTATGGATTCGACTCTCACATAAACCCATGATTTGGGGGTTAATATCACCCCCTTTTATACATAGGAGAAAACAGAATCAAAGAGAAATGAATTACCTGGCCAGAAGCTCCACAGTGGTGGAGTCAGGATTCCAATCCAAGTAGCCTCACCATAGATCCAGAGCTCTACAATCACTGCCCTATACAATTTCTAAGTACATAACACAGAAGTGAAGAGTTAAAATTAAATATGTTCTAAACTGAGGGTTGATGGGCGGTGGGAGGGAGGGGAGTTTAGGTGATGGGTATTGAGGAGGGCACCTTTTGGGATGAGCACTGGGTGTTGTATGGAAACCAATTTGACAATAAACTTCATATATTGAAAAAAAAATTTAAAAATTTAAAAATTTAAAAAAATTAAAAACAATAAAAAAAGAAAAATAAATAAAATTAAATATGTTCTTTCATGAGAGGTCTAAGGTATATTTTTGTTGGCCTACACAAACATATACCTTTTATCTAGGCATGAACTTAACTGTTTGTTTTCTTATCCATTCCTGAAACTAAGGAAAATATAATGGGACCAATCTGAGAGATCACTAGAGGCAAGAAAAAAATCCTGTTAGGTCAAGTTTTTCCAGGTGTTATCCCAAGGAGATAAAATACTTGATAGTCTTTCTCTCTGAAAACCACCTTTTCATTTCAGTCATTTCTGTCTTTTCTGCATTAATTCCTCTCTCTGCTCCCTGCCACCAGCCATTCCCACCATCTCTCCCACAGAGCTGATAATACCTCCTCTCTCCCACAATACTGCCTTACCAAGACACATGGAAAGAAACTGTGATGAACATGTAAAAGCCTAAATCATCATAAGAGCCTGCAGACTCTACATCACGTGACCTCCTGGATTCGGGACCACAGAAGAATAGAATGCAGACAATGCCCAGAATTCAATGTAAGAAAGAGCTTGATGTGCCAATGTGACTAATCTCAGATGACCTAGTAAAACCTCCATTCCAAGCACACACTCCCACTTCATAATTCCCAAATGGGACCTCAAAGAATCCCAAAATTGGAAAGATCTTTGAAATCATCAAATTTTATATCATATATATTTAACAATAAAAACAAATGAATAAATTTAACCCATAGCCTCATCCCTGGTGCACACCCCAAAAAGTACTCCATACCAAACCACCTCCTTTAAAATTAAAACTTGTGGCTTAAAGAAAGGAACTGACTTGCTCAACATCATATGCCTTGTGCCTTCCTTCCAGCCATATCACTTACCTGGTGTGGTTTTGTTCTTCCTTGGAACAAGGAATTGGGTCAGATGGATCTCAAGTGTACTCAAGTGCCTCTAGCTCAGCATGAAGGTAGTCACTCTGTTAGAATAACTCATTTTCAAGGCAATGATCCGGTTCAGTGAGATGGAGCATTAGGTTCCTCTCTGGAAGTCATGATCACTGGACAGGTAAGGTGCTTTGGCTAATACTCCCCACCTAGCTGATTTCTCACTGAAGGGTCCGGTGAGCACAGTTCGTCACACTCAACTAAGCCCCTAAGAGTGGTGAAAATATTTAGAGCTTTGAATCAAACCTCCTCTATTTACAAATGAGGCAACAGACACTGAGAGAGATCAATTGCTTCCCAAAGCCACACACTAGATACTTGACAGGTTAATAACTTGGAAATCACTAAGCTACCTTCTGATGGCCCTGGGTGGTTGCTGCTACAGCAATTCAAGAATCAGGTCTTGTCCCCTAGAACAAAACACCATGTTCCTGGGGGCTTTCAGAGAACAAATGATGGCATCTAAGATGAATCACAGAAGAGGAAAGTTCAGAGGATCTGGATCTGGGTTGATATTTGGATAATATCTAAGAAACAAATAAAAGCCACAGGAATCAGCAAACTCAGAGAATTTAAGATGCTGTGTTTTATGTAGAAAACGTACCCACCGAGTCCAAGGGTTCTGACTAAATGCTTAGATCCCTGAACTATTTAAAATAAACTAAGCCACACACTATCATCAAGGGAACAACTTCCCCATGGAATTTCTTTTCTCTCGGGTGAAACACTGCCAAATAAACTATGATTCGGAAAGGTTCAAAATCTGTTTCAATTAGTTTAGTGAGATTTCTGTGAAGTTTTTGCACCAAATAATGAGGTGCAAAAGAGAATAGAGAAGAATAAACAGAAGAAAGTTGAAGGAAGGACATAAAGGGAATTTTTTTTTCCAGACTGAACTACTGAGAACGGAAAGGAGAATGAAGAGAGAGGAAAGTGAGGACTGCACAGGGGCCAGGACAGCGGGGCTCTAGTTCTGATCATAAATAATCTAGTAACTAACTTGAACGCATCATTTACCTCTCCACTTCTCTCCCCCCACCCCCAACCATGTTCTGATTCTATATAAAATGACTGAGTGAGGCTGGATTATCCACACGGTACCTGCCAACGTGAACATTTATGGATTCATATATAGGTCACTGAGATCCTAGTTCCTCACCGTCTATCAGTCTCTGGCAAATAGTGCATGTTCATTAAGTCCTGTTGACTTAGTCCATACGACCCAAAGCAATCCACAGATTCAGTGCAATCCCAATCATAATTCCAATGGCATTTTGCACAGAAATATAAAAAACAGTCCTAAAATTTGTATGGAAACAAATAGAACCCATTATAGCCAATTGTTAGAACTAATAAATGAATTCAGTAAAGTTTCAAGATAAAAGATCAATATACAAAACTCAGTTGTGCATCTATATACTAATAATGGAACTATCTGAAAGAGAAATTAAGAAAAAAAATCTCATTTATGATTGCATTTAAAGGTATACAATACTTGGGAATAATTTTAACCAAGTTGGTGGAAAGATCTATGCACTGAAAACTATAAGACACTGATGAAAACACTGGAGACACACATAAATTAGAAAATATTCCATCCTCATAGAAACAATAAATATTATTAAAATGTCCATACTACCTAAAGTAATCTACAAATTCAATGAAATCCCCATCATAATTCAAATGGCATTTTGCACAGGAATATAAAAATCTGACCTAAATTTGGCACAGAAACAAAGAAAACCCTCCAGAGCCAGAAAAATCTTCAGAAAGAGCAAAGCTGGAAGCATCATTTTTATTTCAAACTTTATTACAAACACATAAATCAATAGAATAGAATAGAATAGAATAGAGAACCCAGGAACAAGCTCATGCATACATAGTATTTATGACAAGTCGCCAGGAGTATACAATGGGGATAGGATAGTCTCCTCAATAAAAAGTGTTTGGAAATCAGGATAGCCACACACAAAAGAATGAAACTCGGTCCCTTCTTACCACACACATATATCAACTCAAATGGATTGAAGACTTGAACATAAGACTTGAAACCATATCGTGAGTTTGAGCCCCACGTCAGGCTCTGCACTGATGGTGCAGAGCTTGCCTGGGATTCTCTCTCCCTCTCTCTCTCTGCCCCTCTCCTGCTCACCCTCTCAGTCTGTCAAAATAAATCATAAATAAACTTTAAAAAGCAAAAGACTGGAAACAATAAAAATCCTAAAAGAAAAATCGGGAGAATGCTCCTTGACATAGCTCCTGACCTATGGTTTTTTTGGATTTGACACCGATTTTAAAAAAGCAGAAATAAACAAGTGGGGCTACATCAAACTGAAATCTTATGCACTATAAAGGAAACCAACAACATGATAAAGCAACCTACAGAAAGAGAGGAAATAGCTATAAATCCTATACCCGATAAAGGGTTAGTATCCAAAATATATAAATAACTTATTCAACTCAATAGTCAACACACACACACACACACACACACACAATAAAATGTTGGGCAGAGAAATGAATAATGAATAGAAAGTTTTCCAAAGAAGACATACAAACAGTCAACAGATACATGAAAAGGTGCTCAATGACACTAATCATCAGAGAAATGCAAATGAAAACCACAATGAGCTACTGCTTCACACCTGGCTATTATCAAAAAAGACAAGAAATAACAAGTGTTGGTAAGGATGTAAGGAAAAGAGAACCTTTGTGCACTGCTGGTGGGACTGTGAATTGGTACAGCCACTATGGAAAACAGTATGAACATTCCTTAAAAAGAACTAAAAATAGAATTCCTATATGCACCAGCAATCCTCCTTCTGGGTATTTATTCAAAGGAAGGAAAACAGTATATCAGGGAGGTATCTGCACTCCCATGTTTATTGTAGCATTATTCATAATAGCCAAGATAGGGAAACAACCTAATGGTTGTTAACAGATGATTGGATAAAGAAGATGCGACAGATATATAGAGACATACGTACACACATACACACACACATACACACACTGGAATATTATTCAGCCATGAGAAAGAATGAAATCCTACCATTTCATCAACATGGGTTGCCCTTAAGGACATTATACTAAGTGAAATAAGTCATACAGTAAAAGACAAATACTGTATCATATCACTTACACAAAATCTAAAAAAAAAAACAGTAAATCTAAGAAGACTCGGAGAAACTGCAAAATAGTGGGTATGAGGGGCGAGGTGATAAAAGAAACAGAGATATTGTCAAAGGGTACAAACTTTCAGTTATAAGATTAACAAGCTCTGGAGATCTAATCCAGAGCATGGTGATGTAGTTAATAATACTGTTTTATATAGTTGAAAGGTGCTAAGAGTAACTCTTAAATGTTCTTACACAAAAAAGAAATGATAAATGTGTCACAGGATGGAGGTGTTTGCTAATGCTATGGTGGTAATCTATTTGCAATATATAAATGTATCAAACCAACACATTGTATGCCTTAAATTTACACAATGTCATAAACTACATGTAAATAAATCTGGAAAAAATAAAGATGCTATTTATAATAGCAGCAAAGCCATAATGTTCCTAAGAATACATCTAATCAAAGGAGCTGGGTGCAGCAATTTATCAACCTGATTTAAAACATTAAACACCACCAAAATAAAGAACATGACAAAGAACGTCAAGGTGTGTTCAGAACCTTGTCCAGATCTCTATCCTTTTTTTTTTTAACCCATAACCCTTTATATACTTTGCCAACAATTAACACATATTGTCTCGGGGCTGGAGTCAATTTTCCCTATATTAATACACAGACATAAGTATCTGGGAATTTATGCCTCAACCCAAACTCAGAGAAGCCCTTGGCTAATGTCTAAACAGTCTGGGAGTATCAAAACTCCACTCACTTGCTTCTAATCACACTCCAGGCATAATTTACACTCCAGAGTTCTGCAAAATCAGTCTGAAGTGACCCTCTGCTGGAATTCACCTGAAACTGCATCCTTGTTCATATTTCTCTCTGTCCTGCTTCCTCTACTCCCTTAACAGTTTTCCCGGGAACAAATGTTTCATGAATCACTTATTAGTCACAGAACTCTATGCCTTTAGATTTTTCAGAAGACTTTGTTTACATTGACACATAAGCAAATCAGAGTTACCCCAATGTAAGTTCTTCTCAAAGTGATCTATAGAACAATACAATTCAAAACAAAATCCCAGTAAGTTATTTTGTGGAATGTGACAATTTAGATTTACAACTGTCTAGAAAATAAAGACTCAAAACAGACAAGATATTCTTTTTTTAATGTTTATTTATTCAAATATTTATTTTATTTTATTTTTTAGAGAGAGCACAAGGAGCAGAGGAGGGCAGAGGGAGAGAGAGAGAATGCAGGCTCTATGTTCCGCATGGAACCTGACAGGAGGCTCAATCCCACGATCCTGGGATCATGACCTGAGCTGAAATCAAGAGTTGGACACTCAACCTACTGAGCCACCCAGGTGCCCCAATGTGTATTTATTTTTGAGAGAGGGACAGAGCGTGAACACATAACAAGATATTCTTTAAAAAATAGAATTAGAGAAACTTGTCCTACTGGATATCAAGACATAAATTATAGTAATTAAAAGAGTGTAGGTTTGGTCCAGAAACAAACTCATGAAAATACAGAAACTTGGGGCACCTGGGTGGCTCAGTCGGTTGAGCGCCCGACTTCGGCTCAGGTCATGATCTCACGGTCCATGAGTTGGAGCCCCGCGTCGGGCTCTGTGCTGACAGCTCAGAGCCTGTAGCCTGCTTCGGATTCTGTGTCTCTCTCTCTCTGACCCTCCCCCGTTCATGCTCTGTCTCTCTCTGTCCCAAAAATAAATAAACATTAAAAAAAATTTTTAAGGGGTGCCTGGGTGGCTTGGTCGGTTAAGCGTCCGACTTCGGCTCGGGTCATGATCTTGCGGTGCATGAGTTCGAGCCCCGTGTGGGGCTCAGAGCCTGTTTCAGATTCTGTGTCTCCCTCTCTCTCTGCCCCTCCCCTGTTCATGCTGTCTCTCTCTGTCTCAAAAATAAATAAACGTTAAAAAAAAAAATTTAGAAAAAATAAAAAATTTAACAAATTTTAAAAAATTTAAAAAAAAAGAAAGAAAATACAGAAACTTGATATATGTCAGAAGTGGCACTGTAGATGAATGGAGAAAAGGACTATTCAATAAATGATGATGGAATATTTGGTTTTCCATAAGGGAAAAAATAAAATTGAATCCTTTCCTCCACAATGCCCAATAATCAATTTTAAGTAAAATAAGAAATTAAGTAAAAAGGCACAACTTTAAAATTCTGGAATATCAATTAATATCACCCTGACCTTGACCTAAGAAACTATTTCTTAAGGCACAAAAAAACACTAATTAACAATAACGGAAATTTAAAACTATTATACACTGAAAACAAAAATGATAAACACAGCATAAAGTGAAAAGACAAGTTATGAGCTAAACTTATCATCAACATATCTGACAGAACATTAGCCAAAATATACACAAAACACTTAGAAACCCATTTTTTTTCATTCAAGGAACTCAAGAGAACAACAAGCAAAAGATAATAATTGACAATTCACAGGGGAAAAAAGCAGCAGGTAGGACAAGAACCATGAAAATATTCTCAGCCTCATTAGTATTACATGAGGTTAGAATTACATGCCACATAACCTCATTCGAATTACATGCCACATATAGCCTCTAGATTGGCAAAACCATTCAGAAGTCTTGGCAATACTACGTGTTGGCAAGAATGTACATCAACGAAATTTCTTATGCATTACTAGTGGGAATGAATACGACCACCACCGTTTGGTTTCAAAAGCAAGTTGGCATTTTCGCCGTAAAGCTGAACACTTGCATGCTCTTTAACACAGCAATTCCATCCCCAGGTATCTATCACAGGTGAGCTTCTCCACATATTCAAAGACGCTCATAAAAGCACTCTTAGCATGAGAACAACCAAGGTAGATTGACAGAACAGGAAAATATTACATATTCACCCAATGGAATATTGTATACTGGGACAAACGGTGAAATACGGCGACAGGCAAAAACACGGATGAATCTCTGAAATTCCTTCACGTTGAGGGGAAAAAAGCACGTCCAGGAGACAATACATGTATAACAACGTTTTTATAAAAGGAGAAACAAGCAAAACTGAGTAAGTATTGTTAAGGCATATAGCCACATGTTGGCATATTTTCATAAAGTAAGGAAACTGAAAGCCTATCTTCAGTATATTGGTTATCATTTGTGAGAAACGGAATAGAGGAGAAGCACACAGATACAAGTTACTGGGATCGTTTTGGTGCTCGATTGGATATCAAATTCATGGATGTCCAGTAAATAATTATGTTTACAATGCGTGTGTCATGCGTTCCTTTGTCTCAAATATTTTTAAAGGCAGGTAAGAAAAAAATACTTTTTTTAATGTTTTATTTATTTTTTGAGAAAGAGAGCATAAGGGGGGGTGGGCAGAGAGAGAAGGGAACCGAGGATCCGAAGCGGGCTGACAGCAGAGAGCCTAACGTGGGGCTCAGGAAACACAAGATCATGACCCAAGCTGAAGTCAGATGCTCAACCAACGGAGCCACCCAGGTGCCCAAAAATTACTTTCATGAAGGATATCGGCCTGAGGGCGGGGGGCGGGGTGCATTTGACTTCTAGTCACTTTCCTTTTCTGCCTTCACTGTAGGTGCTTCCAACCTCCAAGGAGTTCATGGTCCTTTCTCCAAAACCACAGCTCCCACAACATCCATTGTCTACTCTCTCTCCAATGAGGCAGAAGAAATAAATGTGCAGTAAAAATTACATGTTGTTTACATTTGGAATTAAGCAGTCCTCCAGGGAGACTCCGTACTGGAGGGTGAATGAAAGTTGACGAAAAAAAGGTTATTCAGTGGAGTTTAAAGAAAGCATGAGAGCGAGTGGCTTCAGGGTCCAGCCAAGAAGCTTCATCTATTTACAACTACCAGAATATCTGTACTAGGAACATTAAAATGGGGTTTCACTGAGGGAAGAGGAGTAACTGGGAAACAATGAGATCTTCTTAATTTGATGGTGTTTTCTACAGTGATCAGGGCACTAACTAGCAATTGGAAGTCCTTGTATGTGACTCCATATAAGTAATTTGGCCTGTGTCTCTCTACACTTGCATTTATCTTCAAACCTGAACAGACATACATGTTCCTATTCTTCCAAGGACTTTTTTTTTTTAAGTTTTTTCAACGTTTATTTATTTTTGGGACAGAGAGAGACAGAGCATGAACGGGGGAGGGGCAGAGAGAGAGGGAGACACAGAATCGGAAACAGGCTCCAGGCTCTGTCTGAGCCATCAGCCCAGAGCCTGACGCGGGGCTCAAACTCACGGACCGCGAGATCGTGACCTGGCTGAAGTCGGACGCTTAACCGACTGCGCCACTCAGGCGCCCCAAACTTCCAAGGACTTTTAAAGGAATCATTTATTCAACACAGATAAAGCTGATCTATGAAAACTTCTCAGGATATTGTGCTTTTGAGGGGTCCACTGCTGTTTTATTGCTATTATTCTCATAGTCAAGATGAACATTTGTACTTAGATTAGGCATCAGACGGAACGGAGTTTTTCAACACTGCCATCCTCACCCAAACCTGATCACACTTCTGATGAGTATGTCAACTTCATGAGATTGTCCTCACAACTAAAGTGGTTAATACAGTCAAAACAGGGAGAACAGGGATTCCAGTTCGGTTCCCACTGAAGGAGCTTGGAAGTCTCCACTCCATCCTAAGCAAAAAAAAGCTGAACAGACTGAAAAGCCAACAACTCCTCTTGGGTCCATAAGAGGGAGTACACAGGGCAAACCGCTGCCCCCAAGACTAGGGAGAAGACGAGGAACACAGGGGTTGCAGCCTCCCAGAGCAGAGATGCACAAGAGGAAACCACAGCAGGGATCAGGGCCGGGGTAGGAAAACCTGAACTATAATCAATGAAGCGCGGGTGGCTCAGCATGAACAAGTCTGGGAGTTAAAAACTCCAGAAAACCCAGTAAGGAGGCCGCCCACAACATTGCGAGATTTACCTACAGGAGCTCGACCAGGTGCCCACAGTAAATATCAGAGAAAAATCCCCTCGTACTTCCAGCAGGGAGCAGAAAAGAAAAGGAACCGTGTTTAAATGTACCAGAACTCCTGTTCTTCACAAGGCCCGCACTCAGGAGAAACTAGTTAACCAGCACTAACCTGGGGGAAGGGGGAACACGCAGCTCCTGTCAGCTGCAGACACCCTGTCTGAGGGGAGAGAAAACAAAACTGCGAAACTTTTGTGAAGTTCACAGTCCGGAGACAGAGACTCACTAAAAACACTTAGTGTCTGGCATACTGAAAGAATTCAGTAACAGTAACTTTTATCACCCACCTAAATGTAAGTTTCATGAATGCAAAGATTTTGTCTGCTGCTTTTCTGCTGTCCCTCTAGCTCCTACCCAGGAAAGGCACCAGGGCCATGGTCTGGGACCTGGACCCCTCCTTCCTTCCGTCCTTTCCCCACCTTCCCAGCCAGGTGGAAAGTTTAGTCTCTGAACCTCCAAAGTAAGGACACAGGGGAGAAAGGAAGGCAGACTGGAAGTAGCAAAAAGCCCAGGACCTGTTCCTTGTGGACCTGACCCCCAACCCCACCGCAGCCTGCCGAAAATAGGGGGTCGGGGGGGACAGCCAACGCTGAAGGCCAGAGTCTCCCGTACACCTTCACCTCACCCCAGGCTCCACCCTAATCCACACTCTCACCTCAAAGGCCTTTGTTTTGTTCCCCAAATTCAGCCACCGCTCTGAGGAAGGGCTGGGTGGCCTGCATTGAATAAACTCAAAGCCAGATGGAAAAAAATAAAAATAAAAATAAAAGAATGTACTTACCACATGCTAAGTCATCGATAAACATTTGAGAAGCGAATTAATCCACCTGGCATTTAGGAGAGTAGTCAGGGTTTTAGGACAACAGGACCACAGCATAAACAGTGTGGGAGCGACCTCTGCACAACAGACTTTCATATAGGACTTTACAAAGCAACTTTCCGAAGAAGACGCTGGAAGCTCGTATTGTTTTACTGTCTCCATTTGGAAATGAGGAAATTGACACCCAACGGGTGAATGACCCGTGAATGGTTAATTGTTGCAGGAGGTCATTGAGAGGTCATGACTGCTGGTTGGCCCTCAAGCTGTATCCAAAGAATTGGAGGATCCCCACCAGCCCCTCTCCAATGAACGTTCTCTCTGCCCACCTTCCCTCAGCCGCTTCCGAGCACTCACCTTGAGAGTGTAAGGAGTTATTGAAACCATCTGGACTAATGGTCTCTGTATAACCTTTTAAGATTTTGGCAGCAGGTGCGGAAATCTACTGGTCTGGGTCCCACTTAAGACAGCCTCCTATGTAACTTATTAAACCTGCTCATTAAACCTGCCCCTACTGATCTGGAGCGGCCTGCCTCTTTCTTTGGCCTCTCCCTGCCCGAAGGGCGGTTTGCAAACCAACATTAATTAAGCAAGATGTCCAGTGCAGCCCTCCTAATCCATTCTGCATAAACTTTCCCTCTAGCAGCGAAACGAAGGAAGACAGAACGGGATAAATGGGAGCTGATGAAATTACGAAGTGGGGTTCTTGAGCAAACGGCTAAGAAAGAATTCTTGAGACATTTTGGTGCAAAAAGGTGATTTTATTATAGCACAGGGACAGGACCCCTGGGCAGAAAGAGCTGCACTGGGGTTATGAGGAGTGACTCATAGACTTCTAAGTTTGTGGAGGGAGGGAGGGAGGATAGAGATAGTTTCAAAGGAATTTCTGTATGGTGAAAGCAGGGTCTTACAAGACCCTGAAGATTTAGCTATTGTCAAGGTAAGGTTGCCTTTAATTTTTAATGAATGTAGACATTAAGGCAGCAAGAAACTCCTTGAGGCAGTTATTCACTGTAGGTCTCTGGTATCAGTGCAATGCAAGCTGTAAGGAGATTTAATTTAAACTACATTTTTCTTGTCTTTGTTGCCCTCATCAGGAGCCACAGTCCCTGCTCTGCTGGAGAGAGAAAAGTGTTGACAACTAGCCTTCCCTGGCTCTGTTCTCCATCCTCACTGGTCACCACCAATCCTTGGTCCTTCAAAACTTCCTGGTCCATCCTACCCAGTGTCCATTCACTCAGTTGTTAACCTTAAAAATAAAACTGCCCGTTATCTTACCAGCAAAAACCGGTTTAAAGGGGAATAGCACAGAATAGCAACCCAGAATTAGATAACCATGGGAAACCACAGATAAATCCCTGAAATTAAGGAAAGGAAGACTCTTTTATAGAGGAAGGGGGGTGTGGGGGGCAGTGGCTGTTCTAAACACAAAATTCATTGGAGTAAACTGGGAGTTCTCAGCATAGTGTCTTTTCATTGGCTGAGACAGCTGTGGCTGTCTCTCATTTGCTGGGCTGCTGCCTGGAGCAGAGCGGACTTTCTTCCTCCTGCAGGGATAGTAAAGCTGTATGGCCTTCTAACGTCCTCTTTTCCTGTGGACTCTGCTTTTGAAGACCGTGGTGATAGGGCATGAGTGCTCCCCCTGCTGGCCTCCTGACTCCATTTCAGTGAGGACCCCCTGTATTAATTTTCACGCAGTCTTTGTCAAGATGTTCTGAAGTGAGGAGTGCCCTGAAAGTGGACTTAAGGGACCTACATTCTGGTCTCCACCTGGCTCAGGGTCTATTTGGTGACTTGGGGTCAATCCTATAACCTCTCTACACTTATTTATTCATCTGCCGGCTGAGAGCGTGAAATGAAGGACCACAAATAAAGTGACTTGGAGGTCATGAGAGAATAAATGTCATTGAGCACTATGTTAGCCACAATAAAGGAATTATGTAGTAGTATTCTCCATGGTTGTAGATGAGCTACTCAGCCTTCCTGGAGGTTCCCTCAATTATAGACCTCACAGGTTTCCTGAATGAGCCCTTCGGTATCACTAAGAGCCTCCTGGACTGTGATCCTCTTGTGGGGTAGAGGTTACATCTTACTTTTATTCGTATCCCCAATGCCTCACTGACTGCAGACAATAAATACTTAATGAATGAAAGGTTGAAGGAATATGTGGGATTATTATTATTACACAGTTGTCATTACAAGCATTAAACTGGAGATGTTACAAGATGGGAAGTCTCCCCAGTTCCAGGCTTAATGAGATTCCCTGGACTGTCACTTCTCCCCTGTACTCCCTTGTACCCTAAACAGTTTCCTCATGGCATTTTTCACCTCATTATTCCTCAACGTGTAGATCAGAGGGTTCAGCAAAGGTGGCATGACGATGTTAAAGAGGATGACAAGTTTGTCAGCAGCCAGGGTGGTGGAAGGACGAATGTACATGAACATGGGGGGCACGAGGACCAAAATGACCGTGATGATGTGTGAGCCACATGTGGACAGAGCCTTGCGCCGGCCCTCAGATGACTGGCGTCTCAGGTTCAACAAGATGACCACATAGGAGATGATAAGGATGATAAAGGACACCAAAGAGATCATGCCACTGTTGGCCACCACAATGAGCCCCACCACATAGGTGTCTGCACAGGCCAGCTTCAGCAAGGGATGAACATCACAGAAGAAGTTGTCAATCTCATTGGGCCCACAAAAGGGCAGCTGGACTGTCAGGAGTGTCTGTAGGATGGAATGCAGGAAGCCAGCCACCCAGGCGGCCCCGGCCAGCAAGCCACACTTCCACTGACCCATGATGGTTGTGTAGTGCAGGGGTCTACAGATGGCCACATAGCGGTCATAGGCCATGGCTGTGAGGAGGAATATCTCAGTGCCACCAAAGAAGTGGGCAGAAAAGAGCTGGGTCATGCAGCCATTGAAGGAGATGGTGTTACGCTCCACAAAAGTGTCTGCGATCATCTTGGGTGTGGTAGCAGATGGATAGCACATGTCAGCAAAAGAGAGGTGGCTGAGGAAGAAATACATGGGAGCCTTCAGGGTCTTGCTTGCATTGATGGTGATGAAGACCAGAAGTTTCCCCAGGATAGTGAGTACATGGAAGAGGGAGAAGACCACGAAGCACACATACTGCATCTCCCTGCTCTGGAAAAGGCCGAACAACACAAATTCAGTCACGTTGTTCTTGGTTCCCATGGTTTCTCTGAGCACAAAAAAAGTAGTTAGCTCTGCAAGAACACAAATTATGTGATATAAGAAAGTTTCGACAATCCAGGGAATCAGAAAACTGTTTTCAGGTCTAAATGATTCTAACACTGGACCTGTTTGAGGGGAGGGTCCAAGATGGCAGAGGAGCATGGAAGTTTTTTGCTTCTCTTGTCCCTGAAATGCAGCTAGATCAACACCAAACCATCTTGCACACCTAGAAAATTGATCTGAGGAGTAACATGACATTCTGCACAACTTGAACTTGGCAGGTACACAACAAGGAGAGGTAAAATGGGGGAGAGAGAAGCTATGGAGAATAGGGAGCTATTTTTGCTTGCGGAGAGAATACGGAGACAGGGCGGGGGTGGGAAGCAGTACAGGAAAAGCACTCACCCTGAAAGCAGATGGAGAGTAAGAGAAGGAGTGGAAGCACCCATAAGGGACTTAACAAGAAAGGGAGAAAAGAGAAAGGAGAAAGGAGAAGGTTTAAATACCATTAAGACTCTATAAACAGAGGAGCAGAGAGTCTGAAACTCTGCAGCTCGATACCTGGAAGAGCTCTGGTGGGAAGGGCAAATCCCCAGGAGCAGACAGCATGGGCCAAGGGGTCCTCAGGCCACATGGGGAGAGGCAGTTCACCTGCTGAGAGGACATTTGGTAGAGGCTGTGGCTGCTCCCAACAGGCAAGGTCTCAGCAGACCTCAGATAACAGCCATGTTTGCTGGTGTACGAACACGGACATTAAAAGCCAATGAAGCCTGTCGCCAGATGTGTGTTGTGATTTAACATAATCCCTGAAACACTACTGCTACATGATCCCATGAACTTTTTCCTGGGGTGGGGTGGCAGTCTCTGGGCATCTGTACCAGTGCAGTCACTCAAACGTTCCTGGGGCAAGCTGGCACCTAGCCATTGCTTGGCAAGACCGTCCCCCAGAGGATGTGAGCAGGTCAAAGCTGCAGGGTCCTGAGAAGTGAGGGGTTTGGAAACACAGCCCCATCTTAGATAAAACTCGGGAAGGAGGTGCTGCCTGGCAGGCTGATGGCTTAGTTGCAGGCAGTGTGGAAGCAAGGAGTGGATGGAAGCCAGAGATAAAGGAGGGTTGCACAATTGCCAGTGGGTAAGAGCAGAGAGTTCTGATACTAGAGACTGGATAGCTGAGATGCCATTTTCACCTCTCCCATGCATGCACATACACAGGTACACAACAGGGCCACAGTGATCAACCCCAGTAAGCTAAGCAGTGCCATCAAGTAGAGAATGGAGCCATTACACCAAGCCCCATTCAACTTCACCAACCACACTCTAGAAGAACAGCACAAGTCTCTCCACCCGCTTAGTTTATGGACTATAAAGTGCTTCATTGTTTTATTTCTAGGGGAAATGACATAATTTCAACCATATTTCATTCTGTTTGCTGGTCCATCTATTCAACTTTTTTACTTTTTATTAATCCTGAATATAGAAAGAGAAAAAATTTATTTTTATTTTCTGTTTTTATAAAAAAGATTTTTGTTTCCACTATATTTTTTACTTTTGTAAATCTTTTTTATTCTATTTTACTTTCATCATTTAATTTTATTCTATTTTATTGTATTCATCTTTTTAAATTATCAAATGTTTTCCTTTTTTTTTTTTTCCTTTTCTTTTCTTTCCCTTTTTTCTGTATTCTACCAAGCTTCAACCAAAGCACGCCTAGGACCTAGAATCAAAGTTGTATTTGATTTTTTGTGTTGTTTTTAATTTTAATATTTTTTTAATTTTATTAATTCTTTTTCTTCCTCCAAAATGACGAAATGAAGGAATTCACCCCAAAAGAAAGAACAGGAAGAAATGACAGCCAGGGACTTAATCAACAAAGATACAAGCAAGATGTCTGAACCAGAATTTAGAAGCCTGATAATAAGAATACTAGCTCGGGTGAAAAAAGCATAGAATCCCCTTCTGCAGTGATGTAAGAAATAAAATCTAGTCAAGACGAAAGTAAAATTGCTATAACCAAGATGCAATTGTGAATGGATGCCATGGTGACAAGGCTGGATGAAGCAGAGCAGCAAATCAGCACTATAGAGGACAAATTAGGAGAATAATGAAGCAGAAAAAAAGATGAAAACTAAGGCAAAAGAGCACAATATAAGAATTAGAGAACTCAATGACTCATTAAAAAGGAACAACATCCGAATCATAGGGGTCCCAGAAGATGAAGAGGGAGAAAAAGAGGTAGAAGGGCTATGTGAGCAAATGATAGCAGAAAACTTTCCTAACCTGGGGAAAGACACAGACATCAAAATCCAGGAAGCACAGAGAACTCGCATTATATTCAACAAAAACTGACCACCACCAAGGCATATCAAAGTCAACTTCACAAAAACTCAGGCAAGGAAAGAATCATGAAAGCAGCAAGGGGAAAAAAAGTCCTTAACCTATATGGGAAAACAGATCAGATTCACAGCAGACCTATCCACAGAAACTTGGCAAGCCAGAAAGAAGTGACAGGATATATTCAATGTGTTGAAGAGGAAAAATATGCAGCCAAGAATTCTTTATCCAGCAAAGCTGTCATTCAAAATAGAAGGAGAGATAAAGAGTTTTCCAGACAAACAAAAACTAAAGGAGTTTGTGACCACTAAACCAGCCCTGCAAGAAATTTTAAGGGGGACTCTCTGAGGGAAGAAAAGACGAAACAAAACCAAAAGACCAAAAGCAACAAAGACTAGAAAGGACCAGAGAACACCCCAGAAACTTCAACTCTATAAGCCACCCTGGGGGCGCCTGGGTGGCGCAGTCGGTTAAGCATCCGACTTCAGCCAGGTCACGATCTCGCGGTCCGGGAGTTCGAGCCCCGCGTCGGGCTCTGGGCTGATGGCTCAGAGCCTGGAGCCTGTTTCCGATTCTGTGTCTCCCTCTCTCTCTGCCCCTCCCCCGTTCATGCTCTGTCTCTCTCTGTCCCAAAAATAAATAAACGTTGAAAAAAAAATTTTTTTTAAAATAAGCCACCCTGGTGCTAAGTTCATATCTTTCATGGTTCACTCTAAACATCAATGAACTAAATGCTACAATCAAAAGCAACAGGGTAATATAATGGATAGGAAAACAAGATCCATCTAGAGGGTATTATGCTAAGCGAAATTAATCAGAGAAAGACAAATATCATATGACTTCACTCATATGAGGACTTTAAGATACAAAACAGATAAACATAAGGGGAGGGAAGCAAAAATAATATAAAAACAGCATGAGAACAAACATAAGAGACTCTTAAATATGGAAAACAAATAGAGGATTACTGGAGGGGCTGTGGGAGGGGGGATGGGATAAATGGGTAAGAGGCATTAAGGAATCTACTCCTGAAATCATTGCTGCACTATATGCTAATTAACTTGGATGTAAACTAAAAAAATAAATCAAATAAAAATACCAAAAAAAAAAAAAGAAAGAAAGAAAACAAGATCCATCTATATGCTGTTTACAACAGACACATTTTAGACCTACAGACACCTTCAGCATGAAAGTATGGGGATTGAGAAAGTATGGGGATTATGCTAATGGTAGCTAAAAGAAAGCCAGATTTGTCATACTTATATCAGACAATCTAGATTTTAAAATCAAGACTGTAACAAGAGATGAAGAAGGGAATTATATCATAATTAAGGGGTCTATCCACCAAGAAGATCTAATAATTGTAAACATTTATGTCCCAAACTTGAACACCCAAATATATCAATCAATTAATCACCAACATACAGAAACTCATTGGTAATAATACCATAATAGTAGGGGATTTCAACATCCCACTTACAGCAACAGACAGAAAATCAGCAAGGAAATGATGGCTTTGAATGACACACTGTACTGGATGTACTTAACAGATATATTCAGAACATTTCATCCTAAAGCAGCACAATACACATTCTTTTCAAATGTACATGGAACGTTCTCCAGAATAGATCCCATACTGGGACACAAATCAGCCCTCAACAAATACAAAACGATCGAGATCATATTATGCATATTTTGAGACCACAATGCTATGAAACTCGAAATCAACCACAAGAAAAAATTTGTAAAGACAACAAATACCCGGAGACTAAAGACCATCCTACTAAAGAAAAAACAGGCTAACCAAGAAGTTAAAGAGTAAATTAAAAAGTACATGGAAGTTAATGAAAACGAAAACACGACACCCCAAACCTCTGGGAGGCAGTCATAAAAAGGAAGAACATAGCAATCCAGGCCTTCCTAAACAAGGAAAAAAGGTCTCAGATACACAACTTAACTTTACACCTTAAAGACCTGGGAAAAGAACAGCAAATAAAACCCAAAACCAGCAGAAGACAGGAAATAATAAAGATTAGAACAGAAATCAAGGCAATAAAAATCAAAAGAACAATAGAACAGATCAATGAAAACAGGATCTGGTTCTTTGAAAGAATTAACAAAATTGATAAACCCCTAACCAGTTTGGTCAAAAAGAAAATGGAAAGGACCCAAATAAATATAATCAAGAATTAAAGGGGGAAATCACAACCAACACTGCAGAAATACAAACAATAATAAGAGAATATTATGAGCAATTATATGCAAATAAATTAGGCAGTCTGGAAGAATTGGACAAATTCCTAGAAACATATAAACTACCAAAACTGAAACAAGAAGAAATAGAAAATTTGAACAGACCCATAAACAGTAAAAATAAAATCAAATTAGTAATCAAAAATCTCCCAAAAAACAAGAGTTCAGGGCCAGATGGACATTTAAAGAAGAGTTAACACCTATTCTTTTGAAGCTGTTCCAAAAAATAGAAATGGAAGGAAAACTTCCAAACTCATTCTGTGAAGCCAGCATTACCTTGATTCCAAAACCAGACAAAGATCCCACTAAAAAGGAGAACTACAGACCAATTTCCCTGATGAACATGGATGCAAAAATCCTCAACAAGATACTAGCTAACCGGATCCAACAATACATTAAAATAATTATTCACCATGGACAAGTGGGATTTATTCCTGGGATGCAGGGCTGGTTCAATATCTGCAAAACAATGTGATATATCATATCAATAAAAGAAAGGATAAGAACCACATGATCCTCTCAATAGATGCAGAGAAAGCATTTGACAAAATACAGCATCCTTTCTTGATAAAAACCCTCAAGAAAGTAGGGATAGAAGGATCATACCTTAAGATCATAAAAGCTATGTATGAAAGACCCACGACTATTATCATCCTCACGGGGGAAAAACTGACAGCTTTTCCCCTAAGGTCAGGAACACAACAGGGATGTCCACTCTTGCCACTGTTATTCAAATAGTACTGGACGTCTTAGCCTCAGCAATCAGACAAAGGAATAAAAGGCATCCAAATCAGCAAGGAGGAAGTCAAATTTTCTCCCTTCACAGATGACATGATACTTTATATGGAAAACCCAAAAGATTCCACCAAAAAAACCACTAGAACTGATCCATGCATTCAGCAAAGTTGAAGGATATAAAATCAATACACAGAGATTGGTTGCATTTCTATACACCAATAATGAAGCAACAGAAAGAGAAATCAAGGAATCGATCCCATTTACAATTGCACCAAAACCCATAAAATACCTAGGAATAAACAAAACCAAAGAGGTGAAAAATCTATACACTGAAAACTACAGAAATCTTATGAAAGAAATTAAAGGAAACACAAAAAAATGGAAAACTATTTCATGCTTCTGGATAGGAAGAACAAATATCATTAAAATGTTGATACTACCCAAAGCAATCTATATATTCAATGCAATACTTATCAAAATAACACCAGCATTCTCCATAGAGCTAGAACAAACAATCCTAAAATTTGTATGGAACCATAAAAGACCCCGAATAGTCAAAGCAATCCTGAAAAAGAATACCAAAGCTAGAGGCATCACATTCCCAGACTTCAAGATGTATTACAAAGCTGTAATCATCCAGACAGTATACTAATGGCACAAAAACAGACACTTAGATCAATGGAACAGAATACAGAACCCAGAAATGGAACCAGAAACCTATGGCCAACTAATCTTTGACAAAGCAGGAAAGAATATCCCATGGAATAAAGATAGTATCTTCAGCAAATGGTGTTGGGAAAACTGGACAGCGCATGCAGAAAATTAACCTGGACCACTTTCTTACACCATACACAAAAATAAACTCAAAATGGATGAAAGACCTAAATGTAAGACAGAAAGCCATCAAAATCCTAGAGGAGAAAGCAGGCAACAATCTCTTTGACCTCAGCAGCAGCAACTTCTTACTCAACACATCTCCAGAGGCAAGGGAAACAAAAGAAAATGAACTGGGACCTCATCAAGATAAAAAGATTCTGCATAGCAAAGGAAACAATCAACAAAACTAAAAGGCAACCAACCAAATGGGAGAATATTTTGCAAATGACATATCAGAGGAAGTGTTATTATCCAAAATATATTAAGAACTTATCAAACCCAACACCCAAAAAACGAATAATCCAATGAAGAAAGGGCAAAAGACATGAAACACTTCTCCAAAGAAGACATACAAATGGCTAAGAGACACATGAAAAAAATGCTCAGCATCACTCATCATCAGGGAAATACAAATTAAAACCACAATGAGATACCACCTCACACCTAACAAAATGGCTAAAATTAACAACTCAGGCAACACAGATGTTGGCGAGGATGTGGAGAGAGAGGATCTC
Organism: Acinonyx jubatus; assembly: GCF_027475565.1. Classification (NCBI taxonomy): domain Eukaryota; kingdom Metazoa; phylum Chordata; class Mammalia; order Carnivora; family Felidae; genus Acinonyx; species Acinonyx jubatus. The sequence goes on from NC_069390.1 coordinate 15,020,435, forward strand.
TTTTGCACTGCTGGTGAGAATGAAAATTGGTGCAGCCACTCTCTAAAACAGTATGGAGTTTCCTCAAAAAGTTAAAAATAGAACTCCCCTACAACCCAGCAATTGCACTACTAGGTATTTATGCAAGGGATACAGGTGTGCTGTTTCAAAGGGGCACATGCACCCCAATGTTTATAGCAGCTGTATCAACGGTAGCCACAGTATGGAAACAAGCCCAAATGTCCATCAACAGCTGAATGAATAAAGAAGATGTGGTATACGTGTATACAATGGAGTATTACTTGGTAATAAAAAAGAATGAAATGTTGCCATTTGCAACAACGTGGATGGAACTAGAGGGTATTATGCTAAGTGAAATTAGTCAGAGAAAGACAAATATCATGTGACTTCATTTGTATGTGGAATTTAAGTAAAAAACATGATCATTAGGGGAGGGAAGCAAGAATAATATAAAAACAAGGAGGGGGACAAAACATAAGAGACTCAAATACAGAGAACAAACTGATTGCTGGAGGGGTTATGGGTGGGGGGAGTGCTAAATGGGTAAGGGGCACTAAGGAAGACACTTGTTGGGATGAGCACTGGGTGTTATACATAGAGGAGGAATCACTGGAATCTACTTCTGAAATCATTGTTATACTATATGCTAACTTAGTAGTAAATTTTTAAATAAAGAAATAAATAAATAAGATTTAGCAATGAATAAATAAAATTTAGAAATAAATAAATAAATAAATAAATAAATAAATAAATAAATCTAACACAAAATTGCAACTGAGGGAGAAGAGTTCCCCACACCTACAAGCAATTCTCAGAAACCAACTGGGTGTCCTACAATTCAACTCAATTCTGACACTGTCTACCTGAGAACAGTTTCAGATCCCACAGGTTAAGGGTTCAGTCCTGGAAGACTGGCACCACCCCCCATTTCTAATGCCACTTGCAACCCAAGTTATCACCTGTGCTCCTAACCTAATGGCTATAGATCTGAGACTCCAATGACCACCGACCTCCTTGGGTTTGATTAATTTACTAGAACAGCTCACAAAATTCAATGAAAGATTTATTATAAAAGGATATAATCCAGGAACATCCAGATGGAAGAGATGCATAAGGTAAGGTCTGTGGTAAGAGCATGGAGCTTCCATGCTCTCTGAATGCATCAATCTCCCCAAATCTCCACCTGTTCACTAACCTGGAAGTTCTCCAAACTTGGGTTTTTATGGAGGCTTTATTACTTAGGCATGATTAATTAAGTCAGTGGCCACTGGGCATCATTCAACCATCAGTACCTCTTTGCTCCCCCAGGCTCCAGGGGTGGAAATGAAAGTACCCACCCTGCAATCACAAGTTTGGTTTTCTTGGCAACCAGCCCCCATCCTTAGTTGACCTAGGAGCATATCAAAGGTCACCTCATTTACATAATGAAAAACATTTCTGTCTCTCTCATTACTCAGGAAATTCAAGGGTTTGAGAAGCTCTGTGCTATAAATGGGGACGAAAACCAAATACATATTTCTAATTGCAAACCAGAATATCACAAGGTCCCAGCTATGCTATATACTAACTTGTGAACTTTTGCTAATCAATTAACTTTTCAGGACCTCACTGTCAATGTTTTAAAAGATAGGCAGAGTTCCAGTTCAAGATGATGATGTAGGAAGACTGAACCCACCTCCTACATGGAACACACTAAATTATACCTATTAATAGAACAATTCCTCCTGAAGAACTGAGGGCTGACTAAACAGCCACTGAATCAAAGATAGAGAGAATGGCAAGAGAACAGCAATAGAGGCAGAGACACGGTAACAAAGAGAACCCCACCCCTGACGCTCTGAATGGGAGTGGGAAGGGACAGTACTGAGGACCAGGGAACACATCCCTCTGTCTTGGACACAGAAAAATAGCCTTGGTTTAAAAGAGTAACTAGTGTTAGAGGAAGTTCATTAGGTTCTAACAGGATGCCTGGAGGCCAGCAAAGCAGTCCTGTGCAGCCATTGGGAAAGTTAGAGGCCCATTGGCAGCATTCCAAAACAAAGCCACAAGAAGCCAAATCAAACCAGGCTGACCCAAGAGAAAGAGTTTCTCAGACAAACAAAAGATAAAAGAGTTTATCACCACTAAACCAGCCTTACAAGAAATGTTAAAGGGGCTTCTTTAAGTGGAAAAGAAATGGCCATAATTAGATATAAAAAAAAAAACTATGAATTAAAAGATATCAAATATGACAACATATACATAAAATGTGAAGAAGGGAGTAAAAAGGGAAAAGAAAAAAGAGAAAAAGAAAGATTTATCTTTTTTTGTATCTTTTTTTGTATTTTTTTAAATTTAGAATGTGTTTGAATTTAAATGACTGTCAAATTCATATACACCGCTATTTTCTTAGGATGTTACATATGAACCAAAGACCTAATATTTATGATAGATACACAAAAAATAAGGAAAAAGAAAACCAAACAAAACACCATAGGTATTCATCAATCATAAAGAAAGAGAGCAAGAGAAAAAAGAAACAAAGAGCTATGAAGACAAAATTTTTAAATGGCACTAATTACATACCTATCAATAATTACTTTAAATGTAAATGGCCTAAATGCTCCAATCAAAAGACATAGAGTGGCAGAATGGATTTAAAAAAAAACACACATCTGTATGCTGACTACAAGAAACTCATCTCAGACCTAAAGATGCATACAGACTGAAAGTGAAGGGATGGAAAAATATTCACCATGCAAATGAAAAAAAAAAAAAAGCCAGGGAGGCAATACTTCTTTCAGACAAAATAGACTTTAAAACAATGACTATAACAAGAGGAAAAGAACATTACATAATGATAAAGGGATCAATCCAACAAGAGGGTACAACAATTGTAACTATCTACACACCCATTACTATAGCACCTAAATGCATAAAGAAAATATTAACAGATATAAGGAGAGAAATTGACAGTAATACAATCATAATAGGGGACTTTAATACTTCACTTACATCAATGGACAGATCATCTAGAGAGATAATAAGGAAACAATTGTGTCTTTGACACATTGGATCAGATGGACATAACAGATACATACAGAACGTTCTATCCAAAAACAACAGAATACACATCTTTTGAAGTACACAGAGAACATTCTACAGAATAAATCATATATTAGGCCATAAAACAAGCCAATAAATTTAATCAGATTGAAATCATACCATGCATCTTTTCCAACCAAAACACTTATTAAACTAAAATATCACAAGAATAGAAAAAACACAAAACCCTGAAGACTAAACAACATTATACTAAAAATCAGTGGGTCATTGAAGCAATCAAAGAACAAATTTAAAAAATACATGGAGACAAATGAAAATGAAACCACAACAGTCCAAAATCTCTGGGACACAGTGAAAGCAGTTCTAAGAGGGAAGTGTATAGCAATACAGCTCTACCTCAAGAAACAAGAAAAAACTCAAATAAATAACCTTACACCTGAGGGAACTAGAAATATAAGAACAAACAAAACTCAAGGTGAATAGAAGAAAGGAAAATCAGAGCAGAAATAAATGACATAGAGACCAAAAAGAAAAAAGAAAAAAGATCAATGAGACCAAGATCTGGTTCTTTGAAAGATTAAAAAAACCGAAATAACAAAAAAACTGACAAACCCTTAGACAGACTCATCAAGAAAAAAGAGAAAGTACCCAAATAAATAAAATCAGAAAGAAGAGAGAAGTAACAACCGACACCAAAGAAATACAATTAGAAGAGAATACTATGAAAAACTACATGCCAACAAACTGGACAACCTAGAAAAAATTGATAAATTCCTAGAAACATACACTCTTCCAAAACTGTATCAGGAAGAAATAGAAAAATCAGAACAGACCAACTGTAAGTAACACAACTGAATTGGAAATCAAAAACTACCAAAAAGTAAAAGTCCAGAGTCAGATGGATTCACAGGTAAATTCTATGAAATATTTAAAAGAGAGTTAATGTCTATTCTCCTACGATTTCAAAAAATAGAAGAGGAAGGAAAGCTTCCAAATACTATGAGGCCAACATTACCCTGATACCAAAACCAGACAAAGACACCACAAAAAAAAGAAAACTACAGGCCAATATCCCTAATGAACACAGAGGCAAAATATTAGCAAACCAAGTCTGCAATATATTAAAAATATCATTCATCATGATCAGGTGAGATTTATTCCTGGGATGCAAAGATGGTTCAATATTTGCAAAACAATCAACATCATACACCACATCAACAAAACAAAGGATAAAAATCATATTATCATCTCAATAGACATCAGAAAAGCATCTGGCAAAATTCAACATCATTCATGATAAAAACAAACTCTCGGCAAAATAGGGATAGAGGGATTATACCTCAACATAATAAAAGCCATTTATGAAAAACCCACAACTGACATCATATTCAATGGTTAAAAACTGAGAGCTTACTCTCTAAGGTCAGAAACAAGACAAAGATGTCCACACTCTCCATTTTTATTCAATATGGTACGGGAAGTCTTAGCCACAGCAATTAGAAAAGAAGAAGAAATAAGAGGCATCCATATTGGTAAAGAAGAAGTTAAACTATCACTATTTGCAAGCAACATGATGCTATGCATAGAAAATCCTAAAGACTTCACCAAAAAACTACTACAAGTAATAAACAAATTCAGCAAGGTGGCAGGATACAAAATTAATACCCAGAAATCAGTGTCATTTCTATACACTAACAACGAAGTTGCAGAAAGAGAAATTTTAAAAATGCCATTTACAATTGCACCTGAAAAAATAAAATACCTAGGAATAAACTTAAACAAAGAAGTGAAAGACCTGTACTCTGAAAACTATAAAACACTGGTGAAAGAAACTTAAGATGACAAAAACAAACGGGGAAATATTCCATGCTCATGGATTGGAAGAATTAATATTGGTAAAGTGTCCATATTACCCAAAGCAATCTACAGATTCAACGCAGTCCCTCTCAAAATACCAGTGCATTTTTCACAAAACTAGAACAAATAATGCTGAAATTTGTATGGAACCACAAAAGACCCTGAATAGCCAAAGCAATCCTGAGAAAGAACAACAAAGCTGGTGGTATCACAATTCCAGATTATAATACATACTACAAAGCTGTAGTAATCAAAACACTATGAAACAGACACAGAGATCAGACACAGAAACAGACACAGATATCAATAGAACAGAACAGAGAGCCCAGAAATAAACCCACATTTACATGGTCAATTTACCTATGACAAAGAAGGCTAGAATATACAATGGAGAAAAGACAGACTTTTCAATAAATGGTACTGGGAAAACTGGACAACTATGTGTAAAAGAATGAAACTGGACTACTTGCTAACACCATACACAAAAATAAACTGTAAATGGATTAAAGACCTAGACATGAGACCTGAAAGCATAAAAATCCTAGAAGAGCACACAGGCAGTAATTTTTCCGACATTGACACTTCTCTAGATATGTCTCCTAAGGCAATGGAAAGAAAAGCAAAAATAAACTAGTGGGACTACATCAAAACAAAAAGCATTTGCTGGGGCACCTGGGTGGCTCAGCCGGTTGAGTGTCTAACTCTAGATCTCAGTTCATGTCTTTATCTCGAGGTCATGAGTTCAATCCCACTCTGGGATCTGCACTGGCTGTGAGCTTACTTAAAACAAACAAAAACAAAAATATTTGTACTGTGAAAGAAACCATCAACAAAAAAAAGAAAAAAAACCTACTGAATGTAAGAAGACATTTGCATTTTCAAAGGTAGTTGTATTGATTTGAGATATACAAATAAAATATGCATTTTATTTATTCCTTCATTTTACATGGGCAGGGTCTAAAACGCACAGTTTTTTTCTCAAGGTCACTCATTGTCATAACTAACACCCATAACCCCTTCTTTATGCCATAGCTAAAATACCATCTGTGGAATGCACTTTGTTATCTAGAAACTGTGAGGTCCCATGCGCATGTCTACCCTGGAACATGCATAGTGTTGTAACACAGACCAAAGGCAGACCTGAAAAATCATGAAAACATGCTGAACAAATAAATAAGTGAATAAGGAAGTGGATGCATAAACAAATGACATTGGGCAAGTTATCTGACCTCTCAGAAATATAATTTCCAGGGAGCCTGGGTGGCTCAGTCAGTTGAGCGTCCAACCTCGGGTCAGGTCATGATGTCGCAGTTCATGAATTCAAGCCCAGTGACAGGCTCTGTGCTGACAGCTCAGAGCCTGGAGCCTGCTTCGGATTCTGTGTCTTCCTCTCTCTCTGGTCCTCCCCCACTCATACTCTGTCTCTCTGTCTCTGTCTCTCTCTTAAAAATAAATGAAGTATTTAAAAAAAGTTTACAAAAAGAAACATAATTTCCTCATGTGTCAGATGCGGACAGTAACACATATCATCTAGGATGACTGTTGTAAGGCAATGTAGAAGTATTTAGCATAGTGCCTGGCATTTAGTAGGTGCTCGCTACATAATCAAGCATTACTAGATCTCAATGGTTGCTGGTCAGACTCAGGTGGGAGACTGGTTTACAAGGGCAATGCCACAGGATTTATTTCCAAGGTTCATATTCATTTCCATTTACTTCAAAACAGTTTTTATTAAAGTATAAGAATCATAAAACTAGGGACACCAAATGGGCAAGGTGGCAGCCACTGACTCTTAAAGACAGTCCCTCCAAGGATAAAGAGCACGCAACATGCTTGGGAGGGTCCAAGGCAAGATTTATTCTCCCTTCCCTTCTATTCAAGAGATTCTATTCCGACCCAGACTCTCCCAGAGAAAATCATCATCATTATCTGTATTTCACTTTCATGATTTGTATTATAAAAAATAAAATAATACACAGCTTCTGTTATTTAATCCTCAAAACATTCTTATGTATTTACTATTCTTTGCCCCATTTTACAAATAAGGAAAGTGAGGCTCAGAGAGATTAAATAATGTGCCCAAGTTTATACTCATTAGAGAGACTTTGGAAAGTAGAGAAAATACAATGAACTTATTAACATTACTGTGAATTTCTTCTGGTTGTTTCAATTATGTAAACTTTTTTAAATTTTGTTTAATATTTATTTTTGAAAGAGAGAGAGAGAGACAGAGTGTAAGTGGGGGAGAGAAAGAGAGAGAGGGAGACACAGAACCTGAAGCAGGCTCCAGGCTCTGAGCTGTCAGCACAGAGCCCAACGCGGGGCTCGAACTCACAAACTGTGACACCATGACCTGAGCCGACGTCAGTCACTTAACCGACTGAGCCACCCAGATGTCTCTCAATTATGTAAAGATTCTTTATAAATTTGAATGAAATGTATACATAATTTTGTATTCAGCTTTCAGCTTTTTTTCCCTTAACACTTCATTTAAAAGTTAGGGAGAGAGCAAAACCATAAGAGACTCTTTTTTTTTTTAATATGAAATTTATTGTCAGATTGGTTTCCGTACAACACCAAGTGCTCATCCCAACAGGTGCCCTCCTCAATGCCCATCACCCACTTTCCCCTCGCCACCCCCCATCAACTCTCAGTTGGTTCACAGTATTTAAGAGTCTCTTATGTTTTGCCTCCTTCCCTCTCTGTAACTTTTTTCCCCCCTTCTCCTCCCCCCGGTCTCCTGTTGAGTTTCTCAGGATCCACATATGAGTGAAAACATATGGTATCTTTCTCTGCCTGACTTATTTCACTTAGCATAACACTCTCCAGATCCATCCAAGTTGCTACAAATGGCCATATTTCATTGTTTCTCATTGCCAAGTAGTATTTCATTGTATATATAAACCACATCTTCTTTATCCATTCATCAGTTGATGGACATTTAGGCTCTTTCCATAATTTGGCTATTGTTGAAAGTGCTGCTATAAACATTGGGGTACAAGTGCCCCTGTGCATCAGCACTCCTGTATCCCTTGGGTAAATTCCTAGAAGTGCTACTGCTGGTCATAGAGTAGGTCTATTTTTAATTTTTTGAGGAACCTCCACACTGTTTTCCAGAGCAGCTGCACCAATTTGCATTCCCACCAACAGTGCAAGAGGGTTCCTGTTTCTCCACATCCTCGCCAGCATCTATAGTCTCCTGATTTGTTCATTTTAGCCACTCTGACTGGCGTGAGGTGGTATCTGAGTGTGGTTTTGATTTGTATTTCCCTGATGAGGAGCAACATTGAGCATCTCTTCATGTGCCTGTTGGCCCTCTGGATGTCTTCTTTAGAGAAGTGTCTATTCATGTTTTCTGCCCATTTCTTCACTGGATTATTTGTTTTTCGGTTGTGGACTTTGGTAAGCTCTTTATAGATTTTGGATACTAGCCATTTATGAAAATCCCACAGCTAATATCATCCTCAATGGGGAAAAACTGAGAGCTTTCCCCCTGAGATCAGGAACACAACAGGGATGTCCACTCTCACCGCTGTTGTTTAACATAGTGTTGGAAGTGCTAGCATCAGCAATCAGACAATAAAAGGAAATCAAAGGCATCAAAATTGGCAAAGATGAAGTCAAGCTTTCACTTTTTGCAGATGACATGATATTATACATAGAAAACCCTAAAGACTCCACCAGAAGTCTGCTAGAACTGATACATGAATTCAGCAAAGTTGCAGGATACAAAATCAATGTACAGAAATCAGTTGCATTCTTATACACTAATAATGAAGCAACAGAAAGACAAATAAAGAAACTGATCCCATTCACAATTGCACCAAGAAGCATAAAATACCTAGGAATAAACCTAACCAAGGATGGAAAAGATCTGTATGCTGAAAACTATAGAAAGCTTATGAAGGAAATTGAAGAAGACATAAAGAAATGGAAAGACATTCCCTGCTCATGGATTGGAAGAATAAATATTGTGAAAATGTCAATACTACCCAAAGCTATCTATACAATCAATGCAATCCCAATCAAAATTGCACAAGCATTCTTCTTGAAGCTAGAACAAGCAATCCTAAAATTTGTATGGAACCACAAAAGACCCCGAATAACCAAAGTAATTTTGAAGAAGAAGACCAAAGCAGGAAGCATCACAATCCCAGAACTTTAGCCTCTACTACAAAGCTGTAATCATCAAGACAGCATGGTACTGGCACAAAAACAGACACATAGACCAATGGAATAGAATAGAAACCCCAGAATTAGACCCACAAAAGAATGGGTCTTTGACAAAGCAGGAAAGAATATCCAATGGAACAAATGGTGCTGGGAGAACTGGACAGCAACATGCAGAAGGATGAAACTAGACCACTTTCTTATACCATTCACAAAAATAAACTCAAAATGGATAAAGGACCTGAATGTGAGACAGGAAATCATCAAAACCCTAGAGGAGAAAGCAGGAAAAAACCTCTCTGACCTCAGCTGCAGCATTTCTTACTTGACACATCCCCAAAGGCAAGGGAATTAAAAGCAAAAATGAACTATTGGGACCTCATGAAGATAAAAAGCTTCTGCACTGCAAAGGAAACAATCAACAAAACTAAAAGGCAACCAACGGAATGGGAAAGAGACATTTGCAAATGACATAAGAGACTCTTAAAAACTGAGAATAAACTATGGGTTGATGGGGGGTGGTAGGGAGGGGAGGGTGGGTGATGGGCATTAAGGAGGGCACCTGTTGGGATGAGCACTGGGTGTTGTACGGAAACCAATTTAACAATAAATTTCATATTTAAAAAAAGCATCTCCCCAGGATGATATTCTTCAGAAGATGTTTTTTAGGGTCACCTGGGTGGCTCAGTCGGTTAAGTGTCCAACTTCGGCTATGGTCATGATCTCATGGTTTGCGAGTTCAAGCCCCAAATCAGGCTCTGTGCTGACAGCTCAGAGCCTGGACCCTGCTTTGGATTCTGTGTCTCCCTTTCTCTATGCCCTTCCCTAGCTCACACACACTCTCTCTCTCTCTCAAAAATAAACAAACAAACAAAAAGATGTTTTTTAATGGTGCATTATAAAAAACCACCATAATTTATTTAACCATTTCTCTATTTATAAGCTTTTGTGTTAATTCCCTATTTGTACTATATTAAATGACCTTTTTCTGTAAATCTCTAGACAATTTTCCTTAAAATTTAGGGTCCAGATAGAATCTCATGCAACATGAAGACAATGTCACTTGCTCCTTTAGAAATTAGAAAACACACTCATAAAACTGTCATTAACTCCCGACCCCAACTACTCTTCTCCAACCTGAACATCTTCAAACACCTCAGCCCCTCCTCCAAGGACTCCTTTCTGTCCTCGTTTCCTCCTCTCTCCTACTGAATCCTTTATGCCATCCTTACACCATCAACACACACTTGGACCTCATAGTAGGTGAGGACGTGAATGAGGCCGACAGAGAGTGAAAGGGGCTCCCCTCTCCTGCATCATGTCGCCATCACCACTGAGGAGCTGCTGTGGGCCAGGCTCAGTCCATGAGCTTCATACATTCTCCTAGTTCATGCTCAGCACAACCCTTTAAGATAACTATTAATATGTTCATTTTAGAGCTGAGAAAAAGGAAGCTCAAAAAATTAAGTGTTTAAGTTGCAAGACCAGCAACAAGCACCCACAGGAATCACAACGCAGTCTGGGAGACATCTCAGATCTTCTTGCCAGAGAGCTCTCCCTCCTGCAGTGCTCTCCTCCAGCCCCCTCCCCCTGCAATGCTTGTGTGCTACACCCTCCTTCCTTCCCTAGCCTCCTACTACTGAAAAACTTCAGAGATTCACATTGGACTTAACTTTGCCCAAAGGAGGTAGCATGACACCATAAAAAAAGCACTGGTCTAGAAGCCAAAAGACAGATCTCAGCTTCAGTCCCAGCTCTGTCTCACCAAACAACACCCTCCCTCTGCTTGGTGCTCAATTTCCCCATCTGGACCTAAAACAGCTGAATTAAGTGCTGTGATTCTATACTGGAAAAGTGGAAATACACCAAAAAAAATTCATTTCAAGATAATAATAGTAAGTATTTGAGGAGTTAAAAAAAAAAAACTAGAAAGCGAGTAAGTAGCTTTCCATCATTAATAATTCCTCTCCTGTCTCGCCTGGGGACTGGTGGGGGATAGAGGTCCGCGTCACACGTCTGCCATGCCTTGCCCTGAATATGATCCCACATGCATTTCCAGACACGTGTCTTGAAAGAGAAAGGAAATTTGCAATGCAATCAAGAAACATTTCTATTTTAAAATATTAAAATGTAAATTAGTCTTTTAAGAGTCCTTCAAGCTTCAGGTATCAGAGGATTCATTTACAGGGAAGAACACCTTGTCAGGTGGGCCTGGGCTTTGGGAAAAGGGTGCCAAGACTGCACCTCAGTGAAATACACTCTGGAATTGCTCTAATTTCCAAAAAGTGAAGTGGCTTTGGGGACCACATACCGGGAGAGCCCGTTTGAAAGACTGGGGAAGCCAGCCAGCTCTGTGAATTCTGACCCCTCCACCTCCTATGCTGCGAGAAGTAACCCCCACCATGGTCTGGTAGAGAGCAAGCCTCTACAGAATAAGATTTGTGTGGAGGCATTCTCTGAGCTTGAACTGCCCACAAGCAGAGGGAATAGTAACCATAGTGGTATAACATGTGCTTGCATTTATCAGACAGGGTTGTATATATCAAACAGAGCACTTTATAATTTTAATGTTTATTTTTGACAGGGGGGGAGAGGCAGACAGAGAGACACAGAATCCCAAGTAGGCTCCAGGCTCTGAGCTGCAGCACTCACGAGCCGTGAGATCATGACCTGAGCCGAAGTTGGATGCTTAACTGACTGAGCCACCCAGGCGCCCCCAGAGCACTTTAAAGGTATCACTCACATCACAACCCAGCATCGTTCTGAGAAACTACCATGATTGTCCCTATTTTTTCAAATGAGGAAAATGGGGATTAGAGTGAATGAGTGACTTGGCCATGTTCCCACACTAGTAAGGGAGAGCCAGCAATGCAACCCAAGGTGCCTGGCTTCAAAGGTACCTTCTTAGTCACTATACAACACTCCTGACTAAGGAAATGGGGGCATCTGATCACCCAAAGAAGACAGCCCTCAGCAGCTCAGCTAAAGGGTAAACAAGAAAATGGCTAAAGGAGAAGGAATCTAAGGATGCCACGAGAATCTGAAATAGATAGATAGATAGATAGATAGATAGATAGATAGATCAACTCATACTTGGTGCATTTGAAGGCAGAGTCTGAGAAATACTCAGATACTGTGCAGCAGGACTGTCGTCTGGACATTGAGGACAAAACAGTGAGAGCAAAGCCAGTGAGGATATCTGTTTTCTGTAAGGATCCTTGATCAGTTCAGGTTTATTGCAGCCATTGAGTCACCTAATGACCAAGACTCCATGATAACTGACCTTAGTGAGCTCCACTCTCCTCGGTGGAACAGTAGATGCCAAGAAGTCTGGCTAGAGTAAGTGAAAGGCTGCAGTAACCTTTTAAGCACAGAAGGTTAAGGGAAGCTCATAGGGAATCACCCCAGCCAAAGCCATTGGCTTTGCTTTAGCACCTCTCCTTTGGAAGCCATAGCACATTCATGGTTAGCAAGAGAACCCTGAGGCTTGCTAATGAGACCCCAGGGGCACTGCATCCCAATTAGAGGAGTGGGCCATAGAGACAGCCATCCCCTTTGTCACATTAACTCAGTGGTTCAGACAAACTTTAGAAGCGAAGGGAGCCACTGTTTTCATCCTGACTTTGGATTTTTATGGTGAATGATCTTGAATTCATTCATTCAACAGTAGTTATTAAGTAGTTACCATATAGAGGACATGGTTTATGCCATCTATTCAGAGAAGTATTGAATATAATATATATTACATATCAATATATAAATAGCCGGTATTAAATATGAACTGATCTATGTTTTCTATTGTTTTTTAAATAACAGGGACAAGTTTGACCTAAATTAGCCCTTTGACTCTTGCCTTATGTTAACATAGCATTTTGAAAAGTTTTTCTACCCTGTGAGGAGGGTAACACAGACAAGGGGCAGTGTAATAGGGGTGCTCAAAAGCATGAACCAAGGAGTCAAGTTGCCTTGTTTAAAGACTGCCTTTGCCACCTGGAGGATATATAACCATTAACAAGTGGCTTAACATCGCTGGTATGCCATTTTCTCATCTGCAATGTTTTCTTTCTCAGACTTAAAGAAGTAAGTATACAATTCCACAATAATTGGAGATGTAATACCACTGCCACCACCCCCCAGCAAGTGGGAGTAGGATTCAATTTTAAAAATCAGTAAAAACAGGGGCGCCTGGGTGGCTCAGTCAGTTGAGTGTCCAACTCTTGATTTGGGCTCAAGTCATGATCCCAGTGTTGTGGGATCAAGCCCCGTGTTGAGCATGAGATTTTCTCTCTCTCTCTCTCTCTTCCTCTTTCTCTCTCTTCCCCACTTGTGATCTCTCTATCATTCTGTCTCTCTCTAAAACACATACACACACACACACGCACACACACACACACAAAAGTAAGCACTGGGTGTCATATGTAACAGATCAATCACGGGGTTCTACTCCTGAAGCCAAGGCTATACTGGAAGTTAATTAACTTGAGAATAAAATAAATAATAATTAAAAATTAAATAAATAAAAATCAGTAAAAACATAGATCTGAACAACATATGAACCACCTTAATCTTACTGATATTTGTAGAGCATGACACCCTAAAACCGAATACATACTCTTTGAAGCATACATGGCACATTTACCAACGTAGACCTTATGTCGGGCCATGAAACAAGCTTCAATAAATGTAAAAAGAACGATATCATTCACAATGGAATTAAATTAGAAATAAGTAACAACAAGATATCAAGGAAAAAATAACTATTTGGAAAATAAACTATGAACTTTAAATAATCCACTAGTCAAAGATGAAATCACTTTTAAAAATTAGAATACATTTTAACTGAATAATAATGAAAATACATGAGAAATTTTATGGGACACATTGCTTAAAGAAACTTAACAGTTTTAAATTCTTAATACTAAAAATGAAAAAAGCCACCAGGGTGGCTCAGTCAGTTAAGCGTCCAACTTCGGCTCAGGTCATGATCTCACGGCTTGTGAGTTCAAGCTCCACATCGGACTCTGTGCTAACAGCTCAGAGCCTGGAGCCTCCTTCAGATTCTGTGTCTCCCTCTCTGTCCCTCCCCACTCACACTCTGTCTCTCTGTCGCTCTCTCAAAAATAAATAAACATTAAAAAAACTTTTCTAATGAAGAAAGGTATAAAATCTGTGAATAAGTCTATACCTTGAGAGAGAAAAGAAATGAGCAAATTTAGATACAAAGTGGAAGGAAAGAAGAAATATAACAGATATTAACCACATAGAAAACAAAAACAGAAGAATTTTTGATAAGAGCCAGACAATGATTCTTTGAACATATCAAGAAAATTAACGAATCCCTAAATAGGCTGCAGAATTTAAAAAAAAAAAAGACAAAAAACAAAAAAACAAACAAAAAACAGAGAAAGTAAAAAATTTTAATTTGGGGAAGAAAATGGTTAGCACACAGATTTTGCTGAAAATAAACAGTAATAGAATATTATGAATAACCTTAAATTTTAAAGCAATGTCATTTGTTGATCTAAAGTCATCAAATTCTATGACTTAGGTTAAATGTATAAATTCCTAATATATATATATAAAATTCATATAACTGACCCAAAATCAACAGAAAATCTGAATAGCCCTATATCTGTTAAATAAATTGAATTCACACTTTACATACATTACACATACCAAAAAAGTTCCAAGCCAAGATGAATTCATTAGTTTCATCAAACACTTTTAAAAAAGTGTTTTAAGTCACTTAAAATGACTTAAAATTTACACAATGTTTTCACAAATTTACACAATGTTTTACACAAATGTTTACAAATTTACACAAATTTTTTCACAAATTTGTGAAATTTACACAAATCTACAGAAATGTTTTCAAAATTAGAAAACTTCCCAAGTTATTTATGAGACCAGCATAACTCTACCACCAAAACCAGGCCAAAAAAAAAATTAAAAAAAGAAAATCACAAACATCACTCGTGAACATAGAGGCAAAAAATCCTCAGTAAAGCATATTTAAATCAAATGCAGGAATGTATGCAAGGATAACAGATCATGACCAAGTGGGGTTTGTTTATCTTAGGAAAACAAGGTTGTTTTAATATTTAAAAATCAGAGAGGCAGTTCAAGACAGCAGCACAGGAAGATCCCGAACTCACCTCTGAAGAATTCTGGACTCTGAAATATAGTTGACAACTCACGTAGACAAAACATCAAGGGCTTTGGTCTTCCAAAGCCCTCTTTGACCTCCAGTTTCTTCTACTGCAAGGTGAACATTGTGTCACCTATGGGGCAGCATTCTCCTGAGATTTAATTTTAGGAAACTTAATTGTGAGTTCTCAATTCCTATAGGTTTTTTGATTCCTATTTCTCATTCTCCAATCTGTATGGTGTTCTCAAGAATGATGCCATTTTTAGCATTATGTCACTAGAAAAAAAAAATCTCTCTTTGGCCAACATATTGAGTTTGGACCCTACGCATTAGGTAACTCTTGCAGCTCAATGCCTAAGTTTGGCCTGATGAGAGAGAAGAGGAGCGTTAACTGACTGAAGCATCATATCTTCCTGCTTCCAGATCTGGCATCTCAGGCACTGGTTTTCTGTGGACCCAGAAATACCTGTGAACACTCACAAGGCAATTCATGCTGCATAGTTTTTAAAAACACTTTTTATTTACTCTGAAGGGATTCCAGGGGGAAATACTTGACAATAAGGAGGTTTTAAGCCCTCAGATTTGGAATTCAGAGACTTGGAATGTAGTTTTGTTCTGGTGGTCTTTAAAGAGAGGCAGAGGAATGCACACAGAGAGCAAAGGCTCAGAAATTAGGCAGACCAGGGTTTGAACTCAGGCTGTGTGGCCTTGATCAAAATATTGATCTCCCCAAGATTCAGTCTCTCCATCTGTAATACAGGAGAGTCATACACACCTCACCAGAGTGTTTTAAGATTAAATGAGATAAAATATATGACATCTCTTGGTTAATAGTCAAATATACACATACGTACGTGTTCCTTGTTTATTTATAAATATTATTCTCAGAAATGATATCAAGAGTCATTATTTGTCTTCGGTGATATAACATTGCTATCTCACTTCAATAATTGGAAAGAGAAATATAACAACCATTTTTACACCTGAAGCACTAATGACTTACAGAAATTTAATTGACCAAATGTTTGTTGAGTTTTGCTACATGTCACTTACAAAAGATCCAAAGGTAAGTACAATTCAGGCCATAGTCTCAAGAGAGTGACAGTCGGGTGAGGGGGATTAAGCACTGAAATACAAGTAGTAAAGGCTTTAAGGGACTCTGTCTAGCTGAGTGCTGTGGGGACTCAAAAAAAAAAAAAAAAAGGCAAAGGCCATATCTGAATAGGATCATCATGGAAGCTTCCTAAAGGAAGCAGCATTTTAGATGGGTATTGGAAGGTAGGTGGGATGTTAACAGGTAGAGAAATGAAAACTATTTTAGGTAGAAGGCACAAGGCAATGAGTGTTCAGGAATCAGTGAACTCTACCAAAGTGTCACTGAAAATAAGTAAAGAACATTAAGAGAGGGCCATGCCTTGAAGGTGCTGCGTGTCAAGAAGGAGTTCATGGTTGACTCAGAAGACAATGAGGAGTCACTGAAAATTTTTGAGGGAAAATAAGATAAAATAAGAGAATTACTTCCAAGTGGATAATCTGAAAGCACTCAGGTGGGGGAGAATCATCTACTGTGAATGAGGGTCACTGTTGGGGTTACAGTTTGTAGGCATATGGTTTGACTCAAAAACAAGAGGATTAAAATATCATAGGACAAACAGTGAAGACTCAAGGGCATTTAAACCATTAATCCACAGGCAGCCCCAGAATGGAGCCTGGGAAGGAGTGGGGGCTCATGGGTGGAGAATGACAAGGTAATATGGCGGTACAGGAGAGCAGGTTATCAGGGTGCTTGGTGGGTATGGCCAAGAAGTGCAAGAAGTCAAGAGGCTGAAGACAGAGAAAATGAACAGCCCATACAGCCAAGGTATAAGGGGGAAAACAAGAAAAAAAAGGACGGACAGGTATAAACAGAAGAGAATGTTAGACACTAAAATGTTACTGATATGTGAAAAAGAAAGCTTGTGCCTACAATTAGGTATCACTGTCTAGGGCTTTCAAGTCACTTCAAATCTCCTGTGGTTCCACTTGATTCTTTGAAAACATGAGTCTAATGCTAATGTGAGTTCATATGAGTCTGCTGGCAAGAGTGAAAATGCCTTCTGCTCCGTGGACTAGACCCTTCTAGGTCAGCTGGCCTGACCTGAGCCCACTGGGCAAATTTTAGTTTATTGAGTTAACAGAATTTCTAAGCACTTGCGTGACTTCTATTTCTCTGCCTACCTTCCCCCTCCCCAAATCCAAAGGTTCAGACTCCTCCAACACAAAAGCTACATGGCCACTAATCCCCAAGGAAGCCTTCCTCCTCTTCCATCAACACCCTCATTATTCCCAGAAACACCCCGGTTTTCTGGAAGGGTTCATTCTCTCAAAACCAGCCAAGCTGCCTCAAGGTCACTGTGAAATGTGGAAGTGCAGCATTAGAAGACCCCTGCTAGACCTCATTCTAGAGCCTCCTTCAATCCTGTCCGATCCCATAAAGATGAGGAAATTGAAATTTAAAGAAAAAGGTGATAGGCCCAAGGTTAGCCCATCAATTAAAGGTAGAGGCAAAGTGAGATCTGCCCCGACTTCCCATCCCTTGCTCCTCTTTATTTTCCCTAAGTCATCTATTTCTCTTCCCAGATCACTTTCCTCCCTATCAATCTCCTCATGGCGTTTTTCACTTCAGCATTCCTGAAGGAGTAAATGATGGGGTTTAAGAGAGGTGTGACCACTGTGTAAAACACAGCGACTATCTTGTCTGCAGGGAGGGTGACACAGGGCCTCATGTAGACAAAGGAACAGGGTATGAAGAACAGGCCCACAACTGCAACATGAGAGGCACAGGTGGACAGAGCTTTGCGCCGACCTTCTGAGGTCTGGGTGCTCAGGGCGTGCAGGATGACCACGTAGGAAGCAAGCAGTACCGTGAAGCTGATCACTGAAATGGAGCCACCATTGGCGATGATTAGCACACCAATGAGGAAGGTGTCTGAGCAGGCCAGCTTCAGCACAGGGTGGACATCACAGAAGTAGTGGTCAAGGACCTTGGGGCCACAGAAGGGCAGCTGGGAAATAAGGAATGTTTGCCCGACAGAATGCAGCAAGCCCCCACCCCATGCTGCCCCCACCAGGAGGCCACAAGCACGCCAGTTCATGATGACAGTGTAGTGCAGGGGCTTGCAGATGGCCACATAGCGGTCATAGGCCATCACTGTCAGGAGAAAGATCTCAGTGCCACCAAAGAAATGGAGGAAAAAGATCTGTGTGATGCAGCCTTTGAGGGAAATGATTTTCCTTTCAATAAGAGAGTCAAGGATGAGCTTGGGGGCTGTGACAGAGCAGTAACAGATCTCCACAAAGGACAAGTAGCCGAGGAAGAAATACATGGGGGAGGTGAGCCCTTTGTTGCCCATGATTGTCACCACAATGAGGCCGTTACCCAGCACAATGGCCATGTACATGAGGAGAAACATCACAGAAATGGTCTTCTGCACATCCTGATTGGGGGAAAACCCCAAGAGAATGAGTTCAGTCACATTGTTCGGAGTTGCCATGTTTTAAAGCCTAGCAGACTGGAGTCAAGAAATCAAAGAACTCTCCTTCAACGATTAGAAACATCCTCCTCAGGCCTTGAGGACAATTGTCATTCTCCTCTTTGGGCTTCTCCAAAACATGTTCTCCTTAAGACAAGTGGACAAAACATCATCAAATGTTTGCTACCGGCCCCCAAATAGGACTTTGTAATAACACTGCCTGGAAGTGTTTTTCTCTAAAGCAGGCACATACGTTAGTTAGTGAATCCTCACAACAAAAATGAGAAGATATTTTATATCTAAGAAAATTGAACCTCAGAGATTCAGTCACTACTTGAAGGCCTCACAGCTCGTATCTGACCTGAGATCTGATTCCTTCAAGACTAAGCTTCCACTACATCTTATGCTCCTGAAGTGGGCTTTATACTGGTTGTAGGATTTACATTTCAGATTTGTCTCGAGTCTTAACACCCTCATGTGGAACCAATTTTTTGCAGGGAGCAGTAGACCTTCTCAACCTCCATGATACCACAACCTGTGGAACTAACCAGGCTCCCCAAGAGGCATTTTTAAGAAGTCGAAAGGGGGAAGGACAGTCACCAACTTCAACCACCATCCATAAAGGGAGAGATAAAGACGGGAGGTGTCTGCAAGGTGTCACGTGCAGACTGCCTCAATAGTCCTGGGGCCACTGGCTAAGAAACAATTCAAAAGTCTCTTAAATCCCGCTTCCTAACAGCCTATCATCCCAGCTTGCTAACTCAGGGTCTCAGAGCACAGCGAGTCCACACAGGGAAAGATGCTGAGGTGGGTACCAGGACTGTCTCTCCAAGCGAAGGCATGTTAGAAAGAGCCCGACACACTGCAGAGAGCTCTGAAGACTGACAGAGGGGGATCAGACACAGACGATCCATGGTCATGGCCTCTGAAGCGGTCATTCCCGCAGGGAGAAACAAGCCCTCCAGGCCAGCCCTCCACGTGTGGGACAGCAGTTGTGGCATTGTGACCAGGTGACAGGAACACAGAGCTTGGAGTCAGAGGAGTACAATCCTAACACAGCTGCTTACTAGCTGACATTAAACACATACAAAAAGCCCTCTGAGCCTGTAATGCTCGTCTGAAAACCAGAAATAATACTATCTTTCCACGGTGCTGTTTTGAGGGTTGAATGAGCTCTCAAGTTCAAAAGCAAATGAGGATAGCGTAAGAGTGTCAGAATATAACTGAGTATGCCTGTCACCTTGTCAGTGCAGTGGGCAATGGGGACACAGGAAGGGGCCCCGCTTCACAAGGCAGGCCCTGACACCCACCTTTGCTTGTGCAGACTTGCAGCAGGCCGGGTTCTGATTTACGCATCTTACAACGAGCCTACAAAACAGTGGCCTACGTAATGAAACAGGACTGAATGTGCTAAGTGGCATACGAAACCTGACACAAAAAAGGCATAACGCTTCTTCTTTTTCTTTTCCCACAAAAAAAGAGAAATGCTGTGTGAGCCCACTTATACGAGGTCCCTAGGGTAGTAAGTTCATAGACACAGAAGGTAGAAGGGTGGTCGCCAGGGGGAGGGGGAGGGGATGTGGAGTTAATGGGTACAGAGCTTCAGGTTGGACCAATGGAGGCACAACAATGTGAATGTGCTTTAAGACCATGGAACTGTATTCTTAAAAAGTGGCTTAGGTGGTAAATTTTTATTTTACCACTACTAATTAATTAATTAAACAAACTCAGGTGACTCTCACATTTCCCCTTCTCCATACCCACCTC
Source organism: Acinonyx jubatus (assembly GCF_027475565.1). Taxonomy (NCBI): domain Eukaryota; kingdom Metazoa; phylum Chordata; class Mammalia; order Carnivora; family Felidae; genus Acinonyx; species Acinonyx jubatus. The sequence goes on from NC_069390.1 coordinate 15,040,934, forward strand.
CAAGGGCAATGGTTGAAGCTCGGCAACTTTGTTCCCCGCCCCTGTAACTTAGCTTCTGAGTTATGCCCACTAGGGAGCCCGGTTAGTTTCACAAGATATGCAATAACTGAGAAACTCTGACACTTACTGTAGAAAATCCATTCCGTGTTATAGGGTAAGGCAAGATAGATATGACAACCTTGGTAGGCAATCAACATAAGTCACTTCGGGAGTAAGAGAGTGGAAGCAGCTACATTTTGCAAAGTACGGACCTCAGTTCAAATATGAGCTGTGTGGCCTTGGACAAGCGACTCAACCTCTCTGAGCCTGCTTCCTTATCAATAAAATAGGCATAGACTATCCTCTCACTGTTGTACCCTTCCCTCTCTTCCCCATAGGCTCCTCTGTATCCACCTGATCCACCTGCCATGTGCCAATACTCACACTCAGATGTTTACACAGAGAGCAAGAACCATAGATGGGCGTGCTTCACCCCAATGGTAAAAATGGCTCTATTACGAGCCAAATAATCTCTGAATTAGATCTGAAGGTAATTGTTCTCTGATTCTACAACCGTTCCCAAGTTCGCGTATCAGAGAGTTCCTCTCAGAGGATTGGCAGAGACCACGTTAGATTTCAGATTTTCAAAAAAGTAGTTGTGTTTTTCTTTCCAAAGTTGTTGAAGGCAACAGAGCAAGATAACCATCAAATTATTCTCTAAAAAGTTAAAAAATGCTAAGTCTTTACCATGGAAGAGAGAGAAGGAAATTAACATTTTCAAAACTCTGAGCAGAAATGGAAAACAGCTGAGAGACAATTTCACAAAGAGGTCATCAGACCAGTAAACCGTTGACAGTGCAGTGACGTGTCACCTGTGGGGTGACTTTAATTCTGACTCTTTAACTGGCAGGGCCAAGGAAGAGACTCCAAAAGGTAAATGTGTTCTTCTCAAACAGCAAGTAACTGCACATTTCCAGGTTTTGTGGTTCAGAAATCCTAAATAGTGACGCACTTAGAAGCCTGAACACAGTGGCCCCAATAAGCAACTTCAGTGAACAGTTTTCAAATCTTCACAATAAACCACAATAAATCTGTCTTACTTCATGAGTTCTCATTATACCTTTCTGCCATGGAATTCCTCCTTCTGTGGATTCTGACAAATAATATTGCTCTGACCAGCCTTTTCCAGCATCCTTTTCTCCCACTTTTCCTCCAACAATAGCCCTCACCAGAGGCGTCAAGTCGGGCCTCTCCTGCTAGCTCCCTCACTGAGCCACCATCAGCTGTTTGATTTGGAAGGAAGCTCATGGAATCCTCCTTCCACAGAAGAGGAATCTGGACCCAGAATCACACGGCCCTTTGGGCGGAGCTTGGACTAGACCAGGCTCCAGGGCTTCCTCCCAACACCTGCATCACTCTCTTCTCACCCACCAGCTCCTCCCCTGCTGCCCACCCATGGCCGGCTTCCAGAATGGGAGTGGGGGTCACGCAGAGAGAGGAGATTCCTGTTCATAACACAAGCAGAGCAAGCCTGAGGAGCAAGATCTAAAACGATACACCGGCGAGAAAATGAACAATAACGTGGTCCGACTCAGTTCTCCATCTTCCTGGGATGTAGTTTCTGCGCAGACAGCCTGAGCAGAACTCAGAAGCCCAGGCGGGGACAGGATGTTTCCAGAGTCGGCCAAACTGGGCTGCCGGGGAAAGAAGCTCATGCCAGACATGCCTTGGTGACTTGAGATCTTGGCTCCGACACTTTGTCACCAAGGATTAGATTACCCATAGGTTTATGACCTATATTGCACCTTGTCCAGGGCTTGGAACTCAGATGTTAATATCAGTTTTTATTTGATCCCTGAATCCTCGATCTGCTACTACATCTATTTCAAAACCAAGGGATCACTGTGGGTGTCCTATAATAGCACAGAGGCTACAGGATATGTAGCAATATCTAGTATAAAAAATAAGGTCTCTTTTTGAAAATAATTCCAAAGCCTGCCTCACAGAGATTAAGTGAATGAACCCACCTTGAATACTGTTTGTTGTCTTGATTCTTAATTTTATCTTCTCAATCTTTTGTAGTCAGAAGATATTCATATCCATAAGACACCCAAGGAAAACAGATTTGCTTCACTAACAACCTCTATAGATAAACTGATCAGAGAAACAAAAGGTGTATATTAGCACTCGTTGATCTAAAACTTGGAAATCTTGGCTCAAGATGGTCCTCAGGAAAAGGTAGGCTTCTGTATAGCCTAATCTCCATCCAGGCTCAAATGGGCTAATGCCTTCATTTCTACAAGAGAAGACCAGATGTGAGAATGTCTTAGCCAGGCCCCTCGAATTTTTCAAAAAAATTTCTCAAAAATGCATGAGTCAGTAGTGAATTAAAAACTAGCTTGGCAAACCATTCCACGTTGGCCATGTTACCAGCAGCTCTGGTGAGAATCACTATAACACCTGCTCTCAGCCATGCTAGAGAGTTATGTTCTCACCCTGTCATTTAAGCAGGCAGGAAAGACTTTAACAGGGTGATGTCCAAGGTCTGCCCACCAGCTGAGTGAGCAAATCTAAGAAAGCCTCCCCATACGTGAAAGTGTGTGGACGCCAGAGTAACACCAGCATGGTGCCGATGTGTGTGTGAAAGACTCTGCCTGAGGGTCTGCCCATCTGTGGTAAGGGTTCAGTGAATGAGCTGATTCTGAATCTGTTCCACACATAGAGGCACCACTAAATTCTGATCTTCCCCTATGGACTCACCAGGTGCCATCAACGCCACCACCTCCAGCACTTGATAACTTTCTCACTAAAACAGCTACAGGGGGATGGAACAGGGCCAGTCCACCCTAAAATCCACTAGAATGAGGTTTGGGGAAAATGTGTGCTGGGAGCATTTAAGGTGTAGGAGATGTAGATTTCCATCAGAGAATTGAATTCCCTGAACTTTGTAGCATCTCCTGTCTGGGGAGTTTCTGAGAAGAGCAAAAGTCAACGTCCCAATTGCTTCCTTCAGAGGTTAGGGAACATAGCTCTAATTAATCCAATTATAAGGTTGGTACGTCTACTTGCCCCACATGATTAACCCCCTCTTGTCCTGCCCCCTAGAGGTTTCCCTCTAGCAAGTGGCAAGTGCATCCTCAAGCAAGTGGCAGAGAAGAACTCAATATCAACAATAGCCCTCTGACCCCACCACAGACTTTCTCAAGAGGCTCTTGGGTGGCCTGTTCTGACCTCACCCCTCATGGGACCAACGATGCCAGGGAGACTTTAACCCAGTGGACCTGGACCACCTCCCACACATACTCCAACATGTCACCTGATCAGAGAATGCTAGACATGGAAGAGCCTGGCAGATCACCTTGTCCACATTATTCCTTTAAAGGTGGGAAGACAGCCAAAGAGGAAAAATTATTGTGCAGTTGCCCCATGCACTGGTAGCCTGGCTAACCCAGCTCCTTCCTGGCTCCTAGCACAAGAGTCTTCCAACTGCTCAATCTTAAAGCCCTAAGTGTTTTACCACAAATTGTCAGCATATGATTTTCATGTTCAAGGGCTTCAGGAAGACTAGAGCTCCCTAACCGCTAAGCCTAGTCTCCTAGGAACAACACATCACACTTGTGTTGGGCAGTATCATGTCTTTCAACCTTTCTTTCTTTCTAACACCTCAGATAGTCAAAGAAACACTCTACTATAGTAGCTACTATTGCCATTCAACAGATTAGGTAACTGAGGCTCAGAAAGACCAGGAGAATGGTTCAAAATTACACAACTAATAAACTGTCCATCTGGGTCAAATGTCTACACGTAACATTTCTTGCCCAAACAGAATATGTCACCAGCCACTGGTGCCCCATTAAGAAACGAACAGGTAGTGGGAAACCAAAGTAGGAAATGTGCCCCATCTGTTTCTGCTCTGGGTAGTAAGGCTGCTCCAACAAATTCTGTCTTGGGACAAATTATGAATCAGTGGTACACATACGGTTTCTTTCTCCTAACCATAATCCACCTGAAACACCACAAAAACTCAAACTCCTTTTTTTAAAGCTTCAGGAATTATCACTGTTTTAAGAAACCTATGTTAAAGGGGCATCTGGGTGGCTCAGTCGGTTGAGCGACCGACTTGGGCTTAGGTCATGATCTCACGGTTTGTGAGTTCGAGCCCCGCGTCGGGCTCTGTGCTGACAGCTCAGAGCCTGGAGCCTGCTTCGGATTGTGTGTCTCCCTCTCTCTCTGCCCCTCCCCCACTCATGCTCTGTCTCCAAAATAAATAAACATTTTAAAAAAATTTTTTTAAAAGAAACCTATGTTAAATCCTTTTGCATATACATCAGTAACTTCCTAATTTATTATTTGCATACTACATGGCATTGGCTACTGTCATGGGCTCAGCCTTTCTCAACCTCTCACTAAAAAACAAAACAAAACAAAACAAAACGAAACGAAAAACCAAAAAACCTCTGGAGAAGAAAATAATGTTGAAAACTCTCAATATCATTCACATCTGGCTTACAGTCAGAACCTGTGAAGAACTTCTGGGAGTCCCAGACGCTGGTGGAACAGAATGGAGAAACACAAATAGTGGCCTGTGCGTGCATTTCTGCTGGCCTAAAGGGTGTACAGAGAGAGCACTTCTTTCCTACCTTACATCACACCTCCTTGCCTCACAACCACACAGGTATGCACATGCACACACACACGCACACATCATTTGCTTAGAATAGTAATACAGATAACTAATATTTGGTTTAATTTTTCCAGCTTTATTGAAGTAGGGTTGACAAGTAAAAATTGTGTGCATTCAAGGTGTACAACATGCTGTTCTGATATATAATACGCATTGTGAAATGATTAGCACAGGCAAGCTAACCAAGTGAAGAGTTCAAAATGCAAGAGAACACTGGCATCAGAATCGATTGATCAGAAGAAAGAAATCTATGAGTAAAAGGACTTCTGAATTTATCCAAAGGAGAACACAGAAAAAATAAATAAATAAAAGGGTGTAGAAAGCCTGTATGAGCAGAGGGATATCATTAAAAGAAACAGTCTAGAATGATTGCAGTCCAAGAAGGAGACAAGAGGGCACAAATCTTATTTAAAGAAATAATGGCTGCATACTTCCCAAATCCGGGGAGATGTTTGGACATCCAACTTCATGAAACTAACAGATCACCCCAAAATTTCAATGCAAAATTGATCTTCTCCAAGACCATTATAATGCAACTGTTTAAAAGCAAAGATAGAATTTTAAAAGTAGCAAGAGAAAAAAAATTCTCTCACACAAGAGACCTCCAAGACCATCACTGACTCTCTCAGCAGAAGCCTTCCAGGTCCGGGAAGAGTGGAATGGTATATTCAAAATGCTAAGGGAAGGGTGTCCGGATGGCTCAGCTGGTTAAGCGGTTAAGTGGTTAAGCATTCAACTTTTGATTTCAGCTCAGGTCAGAATCATGTTTCCATGAGATCAAGCCCCAAGGGAGCTCTGTGCTGACAGTGTGGAGCGTGCTTGAGATTCTCTCTCTCCCTCTCTCTCTGCCCTTCCCCTGTGCACTCTCTCTTTTTCTCTCTCTCTCAAAATAAATAATAAACTTATGAAAAAAATCATTTAAAAAGCCCCTACACACACACACACACACACACACACACACACACACACGTAGACACACATAATAAGCTATCTAATTTGCAAAGCATTTTAATTTTATATTTTAAAATAATTTGATTTACAAAAAAGTTGCAATAATACAAAGAACTCTTGTATACCCTTAATCCAAATTCCCCAAATATTAACATTTTGCCACATTTTCTTTACCATTCATTCTCTCACTAGATTGACAGGTAGGCAAACAAATTTTTCTGAAATGTTTCAAAGTTGATGACATAATGCCCACTTACCTTTAGATACCTTACTAAATGATTCCCCAATCCAAGGACATTCTCTGACATAAACACACAATTATCAGAATCAGGAAATAACTCTGATACAATTCTATCGTCCCCTCAACACAGCTTGTGCTCACTAATGACCTTCATCCAGTACAGAATCCAATCAAGGATCACAGGTTGCATCTAATTACCTATGTCTGTATCTGGAAAAATTCCGTAATCTCTTATTCATGTTTTGAAGAATGCAGGCTGTTAATTTTGCAGAATATTTTTCAGTTGGGGTTTGCCTGATATTTTGTCACGGTTAGACTCAGATTGTGTATTTGTGGCAAGAATACCACAGCAATGTTATCCTGTGCCTCTCCAGTCTCAATACTGATGATGTTTACTTGAGTAAATGTTTAAGGGAATGTCTTCCAGTTTTCTCAACTGTAGAGCCATGTTTGTCTTTTGCGATTAATAAGTATCTTATGGGGAGATACTTTGAGACTATGTAAAATCTTGTTTGCCATCAAGAAAATGTTTAATGACAGTGTTTAATTTGTCAGGAGTACTTTCACAAGAAAGGTTATTACAACCCTTTTAAAGTTTATTTATTTTGAGTGAGAAAGAGCACACACAAGCAGGATAGGGGGAGAGAGAGAGAGAGAGAGAGGGAATCCCAAGCAGACTCTGCACTGACTGCATAGAGCCCCAGGCAGGGCTGGGACTCACGAACTGTGAGAACATGATCTGAGCTTAAATCAAGAGTTGGACACTCAGCCAACTGAGCCACCCAGATGCCCCTACAATCTTTCTAAGAATCGATTTAACACTATACATCAAGGTCATTATCCCTTTTAACACAGTAGATTCATTATAGCAAGTGAGTCAAACAGAATTTCAGAAGTATAAAGATTTCCATTCAAGAATACTTAACACAGTGTTATTTATAGCAATAAAAAAATTAGAAACAATCTGAACATCTAACAGAAAATGGGCAATCAAGTTATAGATATATCCATAAGAGGAACTATCTCACAGGTCATTTGAATACAGTGTTTGCAGATGAGACCATTAGAATTACTCCAGAAATAACAAGTGCTGTGACCTTTCCTTCACCCCATTCTGCCCCTTCAGTTTGGACTCAGCATCATTCTAAACCCAAGGATCAATACCAAGAGTCAGCCTCTATTTCTCATCTAGCTTCATTGCCCTGATCCACAGTTTCTTCATGGCCTTCTTCACTTGAGCACTTCTCAGGGAGTAGATGACAGGGTTGAGGAGCGGCGTGATGACGGTGTAGAGCACGGCCACCATCTTGTCTACAGACAAGGTGGTGGAAGGCCTCATATAGATGAAGATGCAGGGCCCAAAGAATAAGGTAACCACGGTGATATGGGACCCACAGGTGGAGAGGGCCTTACTCCGCCCCTCAGAGCTTCGAGTCCTCAGATGGAGTAAAATGACCACATAGGAGGCTAAGATGATCCCAAAGCTGATCACAGACAAGGTCCCCCCGTTGGCAACAATCAGCAGACCGACGAGGAAGGTGTCAGAGCAGGCAAGTTTGAGCAGGGGAAGCAGGTCACAGAAATAGTGGTCAATCACATTGGGGCCACAGAAGGGCAAGTGGAAGAGCAGGAGGATTTGGGCAAAGGAATGCACAAAGCCCCCCACCCATGCTACTCCCACCAGGACAGCACACACTTGCCGGTTCATGATAGTCCTGTAGTTGAGGGGCCTACAGATGGCCACATAGCGGTCATAGGCCATCACAGTGAGCAGGAAGATCTCAGCACCACCGAAGAAGTGCATAAAGAAAAGCTGTGTCATGCAGCCCCACAGTGATATTGCTTTCCTTTCAGCCAGCAAATCTGAGATGAGTTTGGGGGCTGTAGTAGAGGAGTAGCAGAGCTCCACAAAGGACAGGCAGCTGAGGAAGAAGTACATGGGAGAACCAAGACTTCTGCTGGTCATGACAGTGAGCACAATGAGGGAATTCCCCAGCACAACTGCTGTGTACAAAAGCAGAAATAGCACAAAACAAACTTTCTGCACCTCCCGGCTGGGAGAAAATCCTAGGAAAATGAATTCAGTCACATTGTGTATGCGAGCCATGAAGTTGCCACAGGAGGCAGTAATTTGTGTGGGGTGATCTGAAATGATACAAAAGACTCATTAAGTGCATGAATTACGTATTAATCCCGTGCCAATCTGTGAGCTGGATATTGAAAGATGAGTAGACTTTAGTTAGTTATGTACAGAAGGAAAGAACAGTCCAAAAAAGAAGAGTGTACAAAGTCATGAAAATCCACCCATGTGTGGCTGGAGTAAAGGGCAGAATATAAAAAATAAAACTGGAGACAGAGTCTAGCACTAGTTCCTGAAGGAGTGTTGTGCACTTAGGGGTTTATCCTGCAGACAACAGGAAATCTTCAGGAATGTTCATCAGCTGGAGAGTAAAATCCCTTTGTATATGGAGGTTGGACTAATGGGAGGAGACCAGAGGAGGGGGCACCTATTAGGAGATGAATGTCCCCTCAGATGATGGTGGCAGTAAGGACAGTGTTGCTGTCTCTATTTTAAAGGTCTCTCTATGGCCTTTGAATGATTTCAGTTGTCTTTTGCCTGCAGTTTTTCTTTGTACCACTTCCTCTTGTCCCCTTTCCATCCTTGGTTTGCAGAACATGATTCTCACCTCTCCACTTACCTTTCAGACTCCAGAAAATATACCTCTTGACACTCAGCGTTCTTATTTCTGCTTCTCCTCCTTTCCCTCCTTCTACACTTGGTCACTTGGTGACCTCATCCCTTTCCAAAGGTCCAGCTCAACCCATACACAACTCCTCTCTTCACTGGTACCTCCTATCATATGCCCCCCCCAGGGGCAAGAGAAGTATAAACACCCTCTGCCCACAGCGTCTACTCATGCTCTGACACAACCTTCTCTAATTCCAGCCTTCCAACACCCCAGGGCTTCAGCAAGATTGCGCACTGACTGATTTGTACACTGCCCTCATCCATGCTGGACTTTGTTCAAAGTGGCTGAGATCTGTGTGTATCAATACGGCCCCTCATACAGTGAGGTTCTGGGGTTCTGAGATTAGGAGTCACATGACACCCACTCATGCCACAAAGCTTCCTTCCTCTAGCAAGTGGGGTAGGCTCAGCTGGTGAAGGACCACCATGAGCCAGAAGGAAATCACTGATAGAGTTTATGCCTTCAGAGACAAAGAGAGAAGAGGCCAGCACCAAACTCTCAGCCTAGCTGGGGTATTTTACCAAGAAGCCATTTATGAAAGGAAGCACTGCTATCTGTCCAGTCTCGTAAGTTTACATCAGGTTTCTTCAGGTGGTATCTATGTGATGTCTAAAGGGTTATTAAAAATAAGTGGGTGGATGGGTGGATGGATGGATGGATAGATAAACAGATGATAGATAGATAGATAGATAGATAGATAAAGAGTTAGATGAGAGATAGATAGATAGATAGATAGATGAGAGATAGAGTTCTTTAACCCCTCAGAGACCCAATGTCTAAACTGTAGCATGAAGATACTACCTGACTTAGAGATAGATCCCACCCCCAGCCCATCCCAAGAGAACTTAAGTTCCCATCCTCTGTGTTGCCTTGAATTCTTCTGAGATAGGAAATCCATCTTCCAAATTCACAATCAGTGGTCCTCTTCTCGCAGGACATTTTCAAATTACAGCACTTTCCACACTAAAATGTAATTGTTTTATGTGACCATCTGCCCCCAGTAAATTGTGAACTTCCTGGAGGCACAGATTGTATCTTACTCACCACTCCATCTCCAGTGCCAACTGAAGCACATGCCATGAGATAGCATTCAGTGAATATACAGGGGAGCGGAGGGGGGGGCATCTGGCTGGCTTAGTCAGTAAAGCGTGTGACTCTTGATCTTGGGGTCATGAGTTTTAGTCCCACACTGGGGGTAGGGAGTACTTTTTAAAAACTGGAATTAGGAGTATTGATGCATAGGGGCACTTGTACCCCAATGTTTATAGCAGCACTCTCAACAATAGTCAAATTATGGAAAGAGCCTAAATGTCCATCAACTGATGAATGGATAAAGAAATTGTGGTTTATATACACAATGGAGTACTACATGGCAATGAGAAAGAATGAAATATGGCCCTTTGTAGCAACATGGATGGAACTGGAGAGTGTGATTCTAAGTGAAATAAGCCATACAGAGAAAGACAGATACCATATGGTTTCACTCTTATGTGGATCCTGAGAAACTTAACAGGAACCCATGGGGGAGGGGAAGGAGAAAAAAAAAAAAAAAAAGAGGTTAGAGTGGAAGAGAGCCAAAGCATAAGAGACTCTTAAAAACTGAGAACAAACTGAGGGTTGATGGGGGGTGGGAGGAAGGGGAGGGTGGGTGATGGGTATTGAGGAGGGCACCTTTTGGGATGAGTACTGGGTGTTGTATGGAAACCAATTTGACAATAAACTTCATATATTGAAAAAAAAAAGAAAAATAAAGATAGAAATGAAATATCCCTTTAAAAATAAAATAAAAAAATAAAATAAAAACTGGAATTAACAGTGGGTAGAGATATTCCATAGCCTCTCTCCTTTTTAGCACAGTATTTGGTACTCTGTAGGTATTCAGAAAATATCTAAAGAATAAAGATCTCCAAGGGCCAAGACCACAGCCTCTCTATCTCTGAATCCCAATACCTAGCACTGTGATTGCCTCAGGAAAAGACCAGACCTATATGAAAGCACTTCGTAAAATGCCATGCACCTCATGGTAACATTCCCTTTGCTTCCAAAGTGGAATTATAATCATGACATGCAAAGAAGCACATGCTCACAAAACAAAACTCACCCCAATGCTTCTGTGGCTCTGCTATTCTCACCAAAGGTTCCTCCTTTTGTACTGAACACAGAGATTTAAATAATGTCCAGAGAAGAGTCAGTTCCTGCAGGTTCCTCAGTTAGCCATTCAGAAAGAATTAAGACCCAGCTACCAACCAGAGCTCATATCTTACAGGAGACTCCAGACAGAGGATCTGCTCACCCTTTGGTCTCAGACTTGGAAATGCTGAGACTAAGCCACAGAGTCTCAATTGCACCCGATTTAAAACAGGAGTAAAGTAAACTTGCCTCCCAGGTATTCTTGAATTCTGGCATCTCAGCCTTGAGTTCACCCTGTGTGAGAGATACCAGAGGGGAAGTCATCATGATCAAGTGAGAGAAGGCTGCTCCCAAAGAGCTATACCTTTCCCCTTCCCAATCAGGCAGACAACCCCATGGGAAGCAGGACTTGGATAATAAAACCTCAAACTTCCTTGTTGGTAGCATAACTTTGGAATCAATAGGAAATGTAAAAAAAAATAAATTTACCTAATGTTCACTGGGTATTTACTCTGTATGGGGCTCTAATAGGAAACAATTACATGAAGCTCCAAATATTGAAGTAAAACATGTATTTATTCTCTCACGGGTCATCATGAAGTTGACTTTCTGTGAAAGTCTATCAGAAAAAATATATTCATGTTGAAATATTCAGTTTAAAAAATCTAAGGGAGATAATTTTTTAATGTGATCTATGAATATTTGTTATAAGAAACACATTTGTTAAAAATGTTTGTGGTATAAAACTGTTTGTTCACCCAAATTGCATTTGTTGTAAGGGGTTGATTTCATTTCATAACCTGATAAAGATTCACCCATTGTCTATGGGTTAATCCCTCACCTCTCCAGTTCTCATCAAACCCGACCATTATAAATGATGTACAGATTTATTCAGAATTAGGAATATATATATAGTCCTTCTTCCAAAAAGGTATTTTACAAGAAAAATAAATACACGGCTCTATTGGTTTATGCTTTTATAAAAATGGGAATGTCAAAGAATGTTTATAGCAGCTTTTATTCATAATGACCAAAAACAGAAATCAAATCAAATATCTACCAACAGGGGAATACATTTTGTTCTGTTGTAGTATATGTATACAGTGGAATACTATTCACCAAACAAAAAGAACAAACTACTGTAACCCACAACACAATGAATATTTAAAAACATTATGTTGAGTGAAAAGAAACCAGACACAGCAGAGTACGTGCTTTATGATTCTGCTTTCTGAGTTTAAGAAAGGGCTAAACTTCCATGATGATAGAAATTAGATCAGCAGTTGCTTATGGGAAGTGGAGATTGCTTGGAAGGGGTCATGAAAGAAGCTTCTGGGGTAATGGAAATACTCTACATCTTGGTTAGACTTAGGTTACACAGTTATATAAATTTATCAAAATTCATTGGGTTGTACACTTAAGGTCTGAGCATTCCACTGAATATAAGTTATATCTCAATTAAAAAGAAAAAAACTAGCTGGGATGGGTAACTACAATGGAAGGAACATCTGATCCCAGTGTCAGTGTACTTGAGTTTGTGCTCAAGTTTTGTGCCTGATTTATTCACAAGCAGAGATTGCTGGTGTCCCACAACATTTGTTTTCTCTTTCTTCTTTCTATAGTTTTACAAACTCTGAATTTTTATCTGGGCACATACCCAGGTGGCATAAAAAATTACATTACCCAGCCTCCCTTGCAACTTTATTTTTTTTAATGTTTATTTATTTTTGAGAGAGAGAGACAGATGGAGTATGAGCTGGGGAGGGGCAGAGAGAAGAGGGAGACACAGAATCTGAAGCAGGCTCCAGGATCCAAGCTGTCAGCACAGAGCCGGGTGCAGGGCTCGAATCTATGAACCGTGAAAACCATGACCTCAGCCGAAGTCAGCTGCTTAACCAACTGAGCCACCCAGGCGCCCCTGCAACTTTAACAAAGGGGACATGATGCACTTATGTTGTCCCTTTCTCTTTCCTGATGCCAGGAATGCTGTCATTATGGCTGCATCTACAGCGCCGTCTTGGGTCGCGAGATGACTCAAGGATGGAGAAACAAGAGAGACCATTTCCATCCTGAATTGTCTACCTCTTGACTTCTACCTTCTTTCAGATTCTGTTCCTAGCAGATAAATCCTAATCCAAATGATGTTTCAAACTCCAAAAATGTACACTGGGAATGATTCAGATTTCATTGACCTCACAGGATTACTATGAGACTCTGATGAAATAATTGATATGTAAGGGCTGTGAATTATACACAAGATGTTATGCAGATATAAAATATATCAATTGCTCTACTAATAATCCTAAATATGGCTCTAGGGTATTTTCATGCATTTGAAAAGTTGTTATATTTTCATTGCAAGGTAATAGATTAACATCCCTTCTATACTGCAACTAAAAGTAATTCACAAGACAGAGCTTCTCTGGCTCCAAATCATCTCACATCTAGCTCAAGCCTTTCCAAAACAATAAAGATAGATAATGTTGATACAACTTTGACATCTTTTATCCACTCAGTAGTTATTGAGTGCCTATCCTCTGTCATTCATCACGCTAGGTACTAAAGCAGAGTAATTCTAAAATCTTTCAGCATCTAGAAGTTTGCCACTAACTGAATTACCAACAGCTAATTCAGATAATTAACCAACTCAAAGATTTAGGTATTAGGCAAATGACCAATTCACTGAACTACTAATTTATCAAACACATGCTTCACCTCTGATCTACTCTACTGCATTTACTATCAATAAAGCCTTGGAAAATCTGGGAGCGCCTGGGTGGCTCAGTCAGTTAAGCTCCTGACTCCTGATTTCAGTTCAGGTCATGATTTTATGGTCCCAAGTCAGGCTCCGTACTGTCAGTAGTGCCTGCCTAGGATTCTGTCTCCCTCTCTCTCTCTGTCCCTCCCCAGCTCATGCCTCTTTCTCTCTCTCCCAAAATAAATAAATAAACTTAAAAAAAAAGCAGCAGCCTTGGAAAATCTGAATTGTAAAACACACAGAAAATCAACATTCAATGAATCTAGATCAACAAATCTATAAAACAGAAGTTGAGAAATCGAGTTATGCCAAACTGGCAAAAATTTGCAGACACTATTTCCAAATAGTTCAAATCAAGAGTAAAACCTCCAAGGCAGCAGGGAAGGACGTGTCCATGCCCATTCTCAAGAAAATAAAGAATGTGCCATAAGCATGACTTTTGTGCTCTTCTTTGATATGTGTATTTGCCATTCAACTCTAGTGAGTTTCTGCTGAAACCGAATAAACACAAACCCTCAGTAGGTGTGCAACAGTGAGGATTCATTCCCACATCAGTGCAGTGTGTCTGCAGGCTGGCTGGGCAGCTCTGTGTCAGGCTGCAATTCGGGGGGGGGGGGGGGGGGTAGGTGAAGTTCTGCTCCACGTGTGTCATTCTACAGCCCAGGTGATGGGGACATCACCTCATGATGGTGAAAGGGACACAAGAGGCAAGAGACACATGAGATCCCTTAAGTTTTAGGCTCTAATCAGCAAGCTGTCATGTCCATTCATATTCCATCAGCCAGAGCAAGTCATACGGTTGAGGCCAAAGTCAAGGGATAGAAAAGTATATTCCACATGTAGTGGAAAGAACTTCAAGATTACATGGAAAAGGGCATAGACACAAAAAGGAGTAAAACACTAGGGTGAATAACTCAACCTGAAACAGGAAGGCTTGGCTAACACATGTGAAAACATCCCCTCATCTGCTCCCTGTACCTGTGTCCCTTTCTCAAGAAGGTAAACCGAAAATGAAGACATGTAGCAAAGGCAGCTGACCAGACTGAAAACTCAGTTAGTTGGAAGAGAGAAACAAACATACATAAAATTCTTGATATTTATTATTTCCAAAAAAGCTGAAATTCAACACACACAAAAATTTCCCCCAAATATATTGCTCATCACAGGCTGCAGCAAAACATAAGTGCCATGAATTTTATAAAGGCTTAATCGATATATATGTCCGATTAATCAGAAATTCAGTGTTAGCAAATTTCTGCTTGGGGAATTAGCAAATTGCCAATTAGTGAAGTAGCGAATTTTTAGCAAATTGCTGCTTGGTGACTTTGTTTGCAGTGAATTGGCCCAGAACTCTGGATGTAGAGCTATATATGCAAACGAGACTCATCCTTGCCATCAAGACCTGCAGGTGGTTTGGTTTTTCTTTCTTTTTCTTTCTTTCTTTCTGTTTATAATCACATAATGTCTTTTGTGGAAAATAATTATGACAAAATTAATTAATGCAAATGGAAATAATTAATGCAAAATGGCATTGTTTGAGTTTTTGCAAATACCCTTAATATTTGGCTTAAGAGATACAGCTGAATTCTCACATTGGCTTGTGTATTCAATCTGCTGGGTATGTTGTCTTTGTTGAAACATATGGAGAAAATTCAGCCTTGCAGAGATATGTAATTGGAAGAAAAAAGATAATGCAAGATGTTAGATTTAAAAATATTTTTAGTACCTCTCACTATGTATCCCAAACACTCAAATCTCCATATGCTATCAAATGTTTCTTCCATGCATAAAAGTATGATTTATTTACTAGGAATACTCATCTCAGGATATACAGACCTTAAATGATAGAATTTATTTTGACCTATAGTAGGATCGTTTGGCTTCTATTCACAACCCTCAGGCACTCAGCCCAGGGCTTCATTCCTTCATTCCCTAGAGGGAAATTAAAGCAGATGCATTCACAGGAAAACTGTTACATTATGGAAAAGGTTTCTTGCACTTGACCCACGCGTGCATGCCAAGGACCCTGGATCAAGAGTTTCGGTCACGTGCCTGAGGCTGAGCCACCAAGTGATTGAGCTGGATTTTGGTCAGTCACTCTGGCACCAATTCAAATCCATCCACTATGTCCAGGGGCAACACCCTCCCAGATATCACATCTACCAACACTCCCCATGGCAGACATCTCTTCCTAATGACAACCCTGACCTTGTTCAAGCACCGATATGCCCAGCCCAGGAGAAACACAGTGTCTAATCTAAACTGGTAACATAATCCCATTCCTCTTTACCACCATTCACTCTCCCAGCCTCCCTCGCATCTAGGCATGGACATGCGGTTAGAAAGAAGAAAATTTTCCGTTCTGGCCAATAAAAAAATATATAAGAATTATTCTGAGGGGTCTCTGGAAATATTTCCCAAATAAAATGAGAGCCCCTCCTTCCCCTCACATTAGCATATAATAGCTAGATGTGCTGCAGCCCTCCTGCTGCCATGGGGCAGGGGGGCAGCCAAGAGAATTCAAGACACACAAACCAGGTGCTCTGGCATCACAGAATTAACAAAACAACCCTAGAATTGCCGGCCCCCAAACTTCTTGTCAAGTAAGCAATACATGTTATATGATTTAAGTCAGGGGTTGCCGCCAAACTTTTCCTGAAAAGGGTGACATATTTTAGGCCTTGCAGACCATACAGTCTCCATGACAACCACTCAACCATGCTACTATATCACAAAGGCTACCACAGAGAAAAAGCAAAGTAATTGGCATGACCATAGTCCAATAACCTATTTATGGACACTAAAATGTTATACTCCTATAATATTCATGTATCAACAGATATTTTTTGACTTTGATTTTTTTTTTAAGTATAGAAACCATGTTGGTTTTTAGGCCATAAAAAAAACAGGCAATGAGCTGTATCTGGCTTAAGCAACACCCCAGTGCCCAGACAGCAACTGTCTAGAAATAAAAAGGTCTTCTAAAATTGTCCAAATTAATGGTTAACAACACCTTCACTGTATTTCACATCCAAGAGACATTTCCGTTCTAACAATATCTTATTCCTGTGAAATAAGGCTCATAATGAGGAATTTCAGGCATTAGAATCAGGTAAATAAAGCAGGGGTACCAAATGAAGTATAAAAGCCTCCGTGGGACTCCCACAAGATGTCACAACACTATCAGAAAAGGACAAAGCAAAACATAAACTTCTGTCTCCAAGTGCCACGGACTTTCCATACCCCACAGCGTGCTAACACCAAGAGGCAAAGCGGATGAACCCAAGGTTGCACAGGTAGAAAACAACAGGGTGGGAATTCACAGTCTAGGTAATCCCTCCCTGAAGGCTGTGGGGCTTCCAACTATGGGCACCAGAAGAAGAGAAGAGATGCAGCTCTTCTCCAAAACATCCTCCAAACTGCAGACAGCAATGAATTGGTGCAGCTGTGATTAGTGCAGTGGGATATAAGGGGCTCATCTAAATACAAAATATAAATATATAAATCTATATATGTATATATAGACAAACAGGTTAACTTTTCCTCAATCCCTCAGACTTGACTGAAATCAGAATGCATATTTGGTCACCCCTTAGACATGATAATTTTTTCATGCTTTCATTTTTAGTCTCTCCCTGAATTCATTCTCTTCCCCCACAGCTTCCTCATGGCATTTTTCACCTCTGCATTCCTGAGTGTGTAGATGATGGGGTTCAGCATGGGGGTGACAACTGTGTAGAACACGGCCACCAGTTTGTCCTCAGTGAAAGTAGAGGGAGGCCGCATGTAGAGGAAGATGGCAGGTCCAAAGAACAAGAGGACCACTGTGATGTGAGAGGCACAGGTGGAGAGGGCTTTGCGCCTCCCCTCTGCAGAATGGTTCCTCAGGTTGTACAGGATGACAATATAGGAGGACACCAGGAGGAGGAAGGAGAAGATAGAAAATAATCCACTGTTGGCCAACACAATAACCCCCTCCACAGAAGTGTCAGTGCAGGAAAGCTTGAATAAGGGATGGAGGTCACAGAAGTAGTGGTCAATCACATTGGGACCACAGAAAGACAACTGGAGAGTGATAATAATCTGGACCATGGAATGAAAAAAGCCCCCGAGCCAGGATCCAGCCACCAGAAGGCGACACACAGACCGGCTCATGATAGTTGTGTAGTGAAGGGGTTTGCAAATGGCCACGTAGCGGTCATAGGCCATTACCGTCAGCAGGAAGATCTCAGTAACTCCAAAGAAGTGGAAGAAGAATATCTGAGCCACACAGCCCTCCAGGGAGATGGTTTTAATCTTGGCAAGTAAGTCTGTCATGAATTTAGGGACAACAGTGGAGGAGTAAGTAATCTCCACCAGGGACAAGTAGCTAAGGAAGAAGTACATGGGGGAACGCAGACTCTTACTGACATTGACTGTCAGAACAATGAGACCATTGCCCACCACTGTGGCCAGGTACACCAGAAGAAACACCACAAAGCACCCTCTCTGCACCTCTGGATCCTGGAAAAGACCGACGATAATTAACTCGGTCACGTTATTTGTACTCGCCATGGAATCTAATCAGGTGTTCTGGGCACAGGTAATGAGAGACCTGCAATAAAACAAACACAGATGGTAACCAATTCTCCTCATTTATAGCACGTTAGACAGTGTAAACCACTTTACAATACACTAATCACCAATCCATTCATTTAGCCCACATATACTCACTCAGCATTAAATATTAGCAACCTAACAACAATTGCATAATAGAAAATTAAGGCTCAGGGAGATGGTTATTTAACCAGAATCACACAGAAAGTGGTGAATTCTGGCTTTCAGACTTCAGCCAGGGCTCTTTCGAGTTCACCACCAGTTGATGTGAATTTGAGGGGCCATTCAGGTTCATAGCATGCACTTTTACTATCTTCACTGAAGCTCTCTACTATTGAGTGATCCCCATGACATGCTTGTGCTCCCAAATTCTTTGTTTCCTGCATCTCTGCCCTGGGAAACATCTTCCCACTGGTAATTCTTCTCTTCCCAAAAGGTCAAGTACAGTTTTCTTCATTCAGTTATACCAGTCTTCAACCTATCATGACAAGAGTCATCCCCTGGAACAGGGGACCTTTTCCACACCTACATCTATCTATTGACTATGCAGAAGTACAGATCACAGAAAACACTCATGCTAACAATGTCATATGATGCAAAACAATATTCTTCAGATTAAGGTGCCATATTCAGAATATTTTCACCACATACAAGCCATGAGAAATAAGGAATAAATAGTATGAACATCTTGCTTCTCTGCTCTAAAATTTATCCTCCTTGCATGTCCCCTTATCCCTGAAATTTTCAAGAAATACTCTTTTGAAAAAGTAAAAGTGTACCTAAACAGCAAGGACCTAAATCAACAGAAAGAAACAACAGTCAGTGATGTAGACAGATGGGAACAGAGCCGTGTATGTCGAAAATCATCAGGTAAGGACATGGTGATGTGTGAAATATCCTAAGAGAACAGATACAGGACTTCTCATTTTTAAAAAAAGTGTATGAGGAGATGAATATGTTAATCAGCTTAACTGCAGTGATCATTTCATTATGTATATCAGAACATCAAGTTGTAAATATTAAATAGATATCACTTTCATCAAAGAAAGAAAATGTTTAAGATTAAATAAAGTCATCGAACCTGAAAACATTGAGAAACTAGTTTTCAAGAACAAGAAAATAGTAGAAAAATAGACCGTGGCATTTCAGAGATGCAGAGTATCCTTGATCCTTGACATCGGGCTCTGATTGAGTCCCTTATTCCTCAAATAAATTCCCTTCTTTGCTTAAACTAGTTTGATGGGTTTTTGTTTCTCGGAAGCAAAACCTGCTAAGATAGGAACCTAGGAAAATAAATAAATAAATACATAAATAAACAAACAAACAAATCTGAAAAGCATAGTTGGGACACCTGGGTGGCTCAGTTGGTTAACCGTCCAACTCTTGATTTTGGCTCAAGTAATGATCGCATGATTCATGAGTTCAAGCCCCATGGAGGCACAGAGCCTGTCTTGGATTCTCTCTCCCTCTCTCCCTGCCTCTCCCCTCCTCCACTTGCACACATTCTCTCTCTCTCTCTCTCTCTCTCTCTCTCTCTCTCAAAGTAAATAAATAAACATTTAAAAAGAAAAAGGAAAAAACTGAAAACCATAGCAATATTAAGAAAGTACAAAATATAGTTATGAGTTAGAAAGAACAACTGGAAAATATTCCCTTTACAAAGAAGTTATGCAGAGAAAACCATAAAAATACTAAGGTAACATCAAAAAATCCATGTCTAAAAGACAAAATATATCCACCCAAAGTGATTTTTATAAACTCAGGTTTAAATAATAAAATTCAACATTAACATTTCAACTCTCCCTAAATTTATCTACACATTTAAGCAATCTTAATCATTTCCAATGGAATTTTTCTTTGTAATTTATATAATTACACTAAAGTCCATCTATAGGAGGAAAAAAGCCAGGAAAAGGTGATCAGCCATCCACCAAAGCAAAATAGATGATAGATAGATAGATAGATAGATAGATAGATAGATAGATGATAGATAGATAGATAAAATAAAACCTGCCCATCCAAGAGCTAAAGTTTCTAGGAATATAGGTACAGCAGAGAAATTACATTGATACCTATGCTAAGCATAGGCAGTATTGCTAAATTCATCAGCGCAGGGCCCTTGACGACAGGTGCAGTGCTGGGAAAACCAAGCACCTAGAAGCATTAGGAATATCTAAAACCATCTCAGCACCCTGGAAAATCAAGTGAATGGATGGTTAGAAGACAAGAGTGTGAGACTCCCCAAGAGTGTGAGACAAGAGTGTGAGACTCACCTTTTACCACAGCCTCACTCACGAGCCCAAGAAAAGGATTTGGACAGAGATTAGGGTTGCAGTTGATAAGACTAACTATGGAGAAACAGGAGACCTACAGGCAAGTGTGACCTGGAAGATACTCTGATCACACCCTCACCCTCCATGCTGCTCAGGCTGTAGCTGAGATCACATTTGACCCATGCCTTCCCTCATGCCCATACCAGTCATCATCACAGCCCATTCATTTCTCATTAAACCATCCCCGTGTGCCCTTTCTCTCCATTCTTCCCGCCACCCCTTCTCACACACTGTCATCAGATGCCCAAATTACCAACACCTCTTCATCTTCAGATGCTCCTGCCTATCCATCCTGCACACTGCAGCCAGAAAATTGTGTCCTAGATCCTTCTTTCCTCGGATCCTCCCCAGGCATGGCAATAGCTGGGGGGAAACCTGAACTCCTCTGACTTAAAGACTTTCACAGACTAAGCCACCTCAGCAATCAGCTTTTTACCCACCAAACTTTGACTCATCTCTGTTCACATCCTCTCCCCGTCCCACAGCCCACCCTGCTATTCCCACCACGGAGCCCCCCTTCACCCTCTCCTCGTTCTTCCAACACTATCCACCTTCCAACCCAGTTCCGCTGTGTTCAGCAATACTCCAACCCATCTGTACCTTCTCTTCCCTGAGCATTGGAAAATACTTTGGTGATTACCCTTCAGTGTAAATCTGGTCATGATACATAAAAATCTGTCAGTATCTCCCTATTGCCCACAGCCTAAATTAAAATATTCTTAGCATGGAGTCCAGGTCCTGTTTGAAATGGCCATTGTCTGCTTTGCACCCTTATTGTCATTCCCAAATGACTATTACACAGCTATTTCCAAACCAAAGAGGTCCTTTCTTCCTTCTCTGTGTTTAGTATTCCTTCTTTCTAATTGCAAGATGAATCTCACTACAATAAGAATAATGTATCCATTCCTCTGTGCTCTTACAGTAACTTATCATATTTCTTTTTTAGCAATTAATAGATTCTTTATATTGGTAGCTCTGTAACTATATCCCAAAAGTGTAAAGGACATTAAACTGTCAAATTTTACATTTTAGATAATTTCACCACAATAAAAATAAATACGTAAATGGAATTCATTATCCCCCTTCCCCAAAAAATCTTCAAAGCAAACTACCTCATTTATAAATGAACACCTGTGGCTTAAAGAGCCTGACTTACCCAATATCCTATGGTTGCTTAAAGACTTTGCACCTTATTTCCAGCCATATCACCCACCTTGAAGTCACAAAATCTGGTGTGGCTTCATTCTACCTTGGAACGAGGAATTGGGTCAGATGGATCTCAAGTGTACTCAAGTGCCTCTAGCTCAGCATGAAGGTAGTCACTCTGTTGGAATAGATAGTTTTCAAGGTGACGATCTGGTTGGAGATGTAGGATAGTGTGCAGCATTATTTTCCTCTCTAGGAATCCTGGTCCCTGGAAAAGTAAGGTGCTTTGGCTAATATTCCCCACCTAGCTGATTTCTCACTGAAGGGTCCAGTGAGCAAAGTTCAGGTCACACTCAACTAAGCCCTTGAGAGTGGTGCTGAAAATATTTAGACCTTTTACTCAAACCTCCTCTATTTACAAATGAGGCAACAGAGGCTGACAGAGGTTAATTGCTTCCCAAAGCCACACACTAGATACTTACCAGGTTAATAACTTGGAAATCACTAAGCTACCTTCTGATGGCTCTAGATGGTTGTTGCTATGGCAATTCGAGAATCAGGTCTTGTCCCCAGTAACAAAACACCATGTTCCTGGGGGCTTTCAGAAAACAAATGATGGCATCTGTGATGAATCACAGAAGAGGAAAGTTCAGAGGATCTGGATCTGCATTGATATTTGGATAATATCTAAGAAACAAATAAAAGCCACGGGAATCAGCAAACTCAGAGAATTTAAGATGCTGTGTTTTATGTAGAAAACATACCCACCCACTGAGTCGAAGGGTTCTGATTAAATGCTTAGATCCTTGAACTATTTAAAATAAACTAAGCCACACACTATAATCAAGGGAACAACTTCCCCATGGAATTTCTTTTCTCTCGGGTGAAACTGTCAATTAAACTTGACTTCAGAAACGTTCAAAATCTGCTTCCATTAGTGACATTTCTATAAAGTTTTGACACCCAACAATGAGGCAGTAAGAGAAGAAAGTTGAAGGAAGGACATAAAGGGAACTTTTTTCCAGACTGAATGACTAAGAATGGAAAGGAGAATAAAGATAGAGGAAAGTGAGGACTGGACAGGGGTCAGGACACTTGGGCACTAGATCTGGTCATAACTGATTAACTACTAATCTGAGTATGCCACTCACCTCTCCACTTCTTGCTCTCCCCTGGTTCTCCTTCTATATAAGATGACAGAGTTAAGCTGGATCACCCCCATCGTACCTTCCAATTCTAACATTCATGGATTCATGTATAAGTCACTTAGGGTCCCCAGTGCCTCACCCTCTCCTTCAATAATGATGGTGGTGATAATAATGTAATTGACAGGGGGCAGGTCTGACTGTGAGCCAACACAGCAGGCCTCTCCCCCAGAGGACCAGCATAGGCCGCACCCATGCACCAAATCTACTGATCATGGAGTGCTCCAAAGTGTAAGCTTCACTTCTGGTGAAGATAGGACCAGGCTTTTTTTTTTTTCCTTTGAAATAAGCATTAGAGTTTTTTGTTTGTCTGTTACCTTTTCTCATTTTTTTTGGATCAGGCTTCTTTTTTCTTCTTTCTTCATTTTTCTTTGGAATCAGGCTTATTGTTTTTTGTCTGTTTGCTTGGGTTTTTATTCCTTTTCCTTTTCTCTTTTTTGGATCAGGCTTTTTTTTTTTAATGTTTACTTATTTTTGAGAGACAGAATACACAACCAGGGGAGGGGCACAGAGGGGAACAGAGGATCTGAAGCAGGCTCTGTGCTGACAGCAGAAAACCCCTCCATGGTCTGAACTCATGAACGATGAGATATGATCTGAGCCAAAGTCAGATGCTTAGCTGCTGAACCACCGAGGCATCCCCAGCCCTTTTTTTTTTCAATCAGGCTTATTTTAACAAACAAATCAAAGCACACCTAGTTAAAGGTCCAAACACTCCCCACTGTAGGCAAGGAGGAACTCTGCAGGGGACTGACCTGTGGGAAAGCGCAGCCACAACACAACAGCAGAGTGCACACAGCATACACCAAAAACACTTCTTGAAGCTCGAGGCCCTGGACAGTGTATGACCCCTTCTTAATATAGCATTACTCTCAGGAGCAGGAAACAAGACTTCAACATGCAAAAGACAGGAACCTAGACAAAATGATGAGATGGAGGACTTCTCCCCAGAAGAAAGACAAGAAGAAATCACAGCCACAGTCACGGATTTACTAAAAACAGATATAAGCAATATTATCTGAATAATCATTTAGAAAAACAGTCATAAGAATACTACATGGGCTTGAAAGAAGCATAGATGACACCAGAGAAACCTTTCAGAGATAAAATACCTTAAACTAGTCAGGCTGAAATAAAAAATGTTATAACTGGGATGTAAAACAGACTGGATGTGATCACAATGAGGATGGAAGAAGCAGAGGAACAAATAGGTGATATACAAGATAAAATTATAGAAAATAATGAAGGTGAAAAGGAAAGGAAAAGAAAACTATTAGATCACAAATATAGACTTAGGAAACTCAGTCATTCCATAAAGCTCAATAATATCCATATCATAGGAATCCCAGAAGAAGAAGAGTAGGAAAAACAGGCAGAAAGATTATTTGAACAAATTATAACTGAGAACTTCCCTAATATGGGGAAGGAAAGATTCAATCAAGTCCAAGAGGCACAGAGAACTCCCTTCAAAATCAACAAAAACAGGTTAACATCAAGACATACCAGCAAAACTTGCAAAATACAAAAACAGGGAATTCTGCAAGCAGCTAGGGACAAAAGGTCCTTAATCTACAAGGGTAGACATGTAAGGTTAGCAGCAGACCTGTCCACAGAATCTTGACAGGCCAGAAAAGAGTGGCAGGATATATTTAACATGCTAAGTGGGGAAAATATGCAGCCAAGAATATTTTATCCAGCAAGGCTGTCATTCAGAACAGAAGGAGAGATAAAGAGTTTCCTAGAAAA
The DNA here is from genome assembly GCF_027475565.1 of Acinonyx jubatus. Classification (NCBI taxonomy): domain Eukaryota; kingdom Metazoa; phylum Chordata; class Mammalia; order Carnivora; family Felidae; genus Acinonyx; species Acinonyx jubatus. Next base: position 15,065,453 of record NC_069390.1, read on the forward strand.
GCAAAAACTAAAGGAGTTTGTGAATACTAAATCAGCTCTGCAAGAAATATTAAAGGGGACTCTTTGAGAAAGAAAGAGAGACCAAAAGCAACAAAGACTAGAAAGGAACAGAGACAATCTACAGGAACAGCAACATTGCAGATAATACAATGGCACTATATTCATATCTATCAATAATCACTCTGAATGTAAATGGACTAACTGCTCCAATAAAAAGATATAGGGTATTAGAATGGATGAAAAAACAAGACCCACCCATATGCTGCCCATCACAGACTCCTTTTAGACCCAAAGACACCTGCAGATTGAAAGTGAGGGGATGGAGGACCATGTATCATGCTAATAGACACCAAAAAAATAAAAATAAATAAGCCAGAGTAGTTATACGTATATCATACAAACTACACTTTAAACCAAAGACTGCAACAAGAGATGAAGAAGGGCACTATATCATAATAAAAGGGTCTATCTAACAAGATGATGTAACAATTGTAACTATTTATGCCCCAACTAGAAACAGCCAAATATACAAATCAATTAATAACAAAATAAATTAATTGATAATGATACAATAATAGTAGGGGACATTAACATCCCACTGACATCAATGGACAGATCATCTAAGCAGAAGATCAACAAGGAAACAATGGCTTTGAATGACACACTGGACCAGATAGACTTAACAGACATATTCAGAACATTTCATCCTAAAGCAGTAGAACACATATTTTTTTTCAAGTGTACATGGAACATTCTCCAGAAAATTTGAATAGAACCATAACCAGCAAAGAAATTGAATCTGTGTTCAAAAATCTCCCAATGAACAAGTGTCCAGGGCTAAGTGGCTTCCCAGGGGAATTATACCAGACATTTAAATCAGAGTTAATACCTATTCTCCAGAAAGTGTTCAAAAAAAAGAGAGAAATGGAAGGAAAATTTCCAAACCCATTCTATGAGGCCAGAATTATCTTGATTCCAAAACCAGACCAAGATCACACTAAAAAGGAAAATTACAGACCAATATCCCTGGGGAATATGGATGCAAAAATTCTCAATAAGACATTAACATATAGAATCCAATAGTACATTAAGAGAATTATTCACCACGATCAAGTGGGATTTATTCCTAGGCTGCAAGCATGATTCAATATCCACAAATCAATCAACAAGATACACCACATTAATATAAGAAAGGATAAGAACCATATGATCCTCTCAATAGATGCAGAAAAAGCATTTGACAAAATATAGAATCCTTTTTTGGTAAAAACCCTCAAGAAAGTAGGGATAGAAGGAACATACCTCAACATCATAAAGGCCATACATGAAACACCCACAGCTAAGATCATCCTCAATGGGGAAAAATAGAGAGCTTTCCCCCTGAGATCAGAAACACAACAAGGAGGTCCACTCTCACCACTATTGTTCAACATAGTACTGGAAGTCCTAGCCTCAGCAATCAGAAAACAAAAAGAAAGAAAAGGCTTCCAAATCTGAAAGGAAGAAGTCAAACTTTCACTCTCCACAAACATGATACTCTACATAGAAAATCCAAAAGACTCCACCAAAACATTGCTAGAACTTATACATGAATTCAGCAATGCAATAGGGTATAAAATCAATATACAGAAATCTGTTGAATTTATATACACTAATAATGAAGCAGCAGAGAGAGATATCAAGGAATCAATCCCATTTACAATTGCACCAAAAACCACAAGATATCTAGGAATAAAACTAACCAAAGACATAAGAAAAATCTGGACTTTGAAAACTACTGAACACTAGTGAAAGAAACTGAAGAGGACACAAAGAAGTAGAAAAGACCTCGAATAGCCAAAGTAATGTTGAAAAAGAAAAGCAAAGCAGGAGACATCATAATTCAGGACTTCAAGCTGTATTACAAAGCTGTAATCATCAAGACAGTATGGTACTGGCACAAAAACAGAGGCGTAGATCAGTGGAACAGAATAGAGAGCCCAGAAATGGACCCACAACTATATGGTCAACTCATCTTTGACAAAGCAGGAAAGAATATTCAATGGAAAAAACGACAGTCTTTTCAACCAATGCTGTTGGAAAAACAGGATAGCGACATGCAGAAGAATGAAACTGGACCACTTTCTTTTCTTACATCACACACAAAAACAAATTCAAAATGGATGAAAGACCTAAATGTGAGAGAGGAAACCATCAAACTCCTAGATGAGAACACAGGCAGCAACTCTTTGACCTTGGCCGTAGCAACTTCTTACTAGACATGTCCCCAGAGGCAAGGAAAACAAAAGCAAAAATGAACTATTAGGACTTCACTCAGATAAAAAGTTTCTGCACAGGGAAGGAAACAATCAATAAATCTAAAAGGCAACCTACAGGGGGCACCTGGGTGGCTCAGTTGGTTATGTGTCTGACTCTTGATTTAGGCTCAGTTCATGATCTCATGGTTCATGGGGTTGAGCTCTGTACCAACAGCACAGAGCCTTCTTAGGATTCTCTCTCTCTCTCTCTCTCTCTCTCTCTCTCTCTCTCCCTCTCTCTCTCTGCCACCCCATTCACATGCATTCTATCTCTCTCTCAAAATAAGTAAATAAACATTAGAAACAATAAATCAATTAATTAATTGATTAATTAAAGGCAACCTATGGAATGGGAGAAGATATTTGCAAATGATATATCAGATAAGGGGTTAGTATCCAAACCTATAAAGAACTTATCAAACTCAATACCCAAAAAATAAATAATCCAGTTAAGAAATGGGCAAAAAACATAAACAGAAATTTCTCCAAAGAAGACATACAAATGGCTAAAAGACACGTGAAAAAACCCTCAACATCATTCATCATCAGGGTAGTATAAATCAAAACCATGATGAAATACCACCTTACACCTGTTAGAATAGCTAAAATTAACAACTCAAGAAACAACAGATGCTAGCCAGGATGCAGAGAAAGGGGAACCTCTCATACTATTGATGGGAATGCAAACTGGTGCAGCCACTCTGGAAAACAGTATGGAGGTTCCTCAAAAAGTTAAAAATACAACTACCCTATGACTCATCAATTGCACCACTAGATATTTATCCAAAGGATACAAAAGTACTGATTTGAAGGGGTACATGTACCCCAGTGTTTATAGCCGCATTAGCAACAATAGCCAAATTATGGAAAAAGCCCAAATGTCCATCAACTGACAAATAAATAAAGATTATGTGGGGGAGACACACACACACACACACACACACACACACACACACACACACACACATGTATACACAGAATATTACTCAGCCATCAAAAAGAATGAAATCTTGCCATTTGCAATGACATGGATGGAACTAGAGTGTATTATGTTAAGCAAAATAACTCACTCAGAGACAAATACCATATGACTTCACACATGTGTGGAATCTGAGAAACAAAACAGATGAACAAAGGGGAAGGGAAGGAAAAATAAAATAAGATAAAAACAGACAGTGAGGCAAACCATAAGATACTTTAGCTCAACAGAGAAAAGGAGCAAATTCATAGTCCTGCCCAACTACTGAGTATAACCTCCAGTCCCATCCCTCTGGGAAGCATGAGCATAGACATCTGGCAGCCATGAGCACATCCTATGGCCTGCCCAGGCGGGGAGCCAAGCCAGAAGCCCTGTCCAGTTGTTGAGTGTAGTTTCTGGCCCTGCACAACCAGGGCACCTGAACAGTAACCCTGAGCAGCCTCAGAGCCCAGCCTACAGCATTGCCCAACCATAGAGCCGCAGCCTACAACCCCACCTAGCAGAAGAGTCCAGCATAAAGGCCTACCTGACTGCTAAACACAGCCTGTGTCCTTGACCAGGCAGGGATCCAGCCCAATCACAGATCATAGCCTGCAGCCCCAGCCAACCAGCAAACTCACGTGACCATGGAGCACAGTCTCTAGCCCCACCCAGTTGCAGGAGGCAGCCTGAGGCCCAAACCAAACACAAGCACTGTCAGTGCCACCCTCCAACTGGAGAGCACAGCCTGAAGACACATCTGACCAGGAGCTATTAGATGATATGTTCCAAATGTTCAAAGAACAAAACTGTCAACCAAGAATACTAACCCCAGCAAATGTGCCCTTCACAAACAAAGCAGAGAAAGACTTTCCCAAATGAGAAGAATTGAGGGAGTTCATCACTACTAGAGATGCCTCACAAGAAATGCTAAAGAGAATTCTACAAGCTAAAATGTAAAGATGCTAATTAACATAATAAAAACATATGACTGCATAAAGTCCAAGTCAGATTCTCTAATATATTATAATTGTGGTACATAAATCAATTACAAGTCCAGTTTAAAAGTTAAAAAATAAATGTATGAAAACAACTGTAACTGCAATACAGTCAAAAGAGCTGGCTCCCGAGAGTTAAGAACTAAAATTAGTCATCCACAGATCTGTCAGGGTCCTGGGGCCCAGGAGCAATCTTGCCCCTGATCTGGAGAAATAGCCACAAGTTTGCAGCAGAAGTGTGTGGACCCGTTATATCCAATGTGGTAGCCACCAGCAACATGGAGCTATTTAAATTTAAGCCAGTTAAAATTAAATAGAATTAGAAATTCAATTCTTCAGCATGCTATGCATACTCAAATACTAATTACGCACATGGCTAGGGACTACCATAGATCAGCAGAGATATAGAATACTTCCATCATCACAGAAAATTCTATTGGCAATGCTGATCCAGACCACAGCAGTTTCAGAAAACAGAATGTTTTTATAATGTTTGTTTATTTATTTTGAGAGGGGGGAGGGGCAGAGAGAAAGGGGGAGAGAGAATCCCAAGCAAGTTCCACACTGTCAACACAGAGCCCAATGCAGGGCTCGATCCCACAAACCGTGGGATCATGACCTGAGCAGAAATCAAGAGTAAGACACTTAACCAACTGAGCCACCCAGGCACCCCTAGAAAACAGAATGTTCACCTCCATGTAGGCAGAAATATCTCCATCTGATATATCGCTGTATATCCCTCACACTTAGAACAATGCACAGCACATAGTACATGCTCATTAAATCTTACTGAATAAGTTATTAAATCTTACTAATAGGCCTGAAATATGTGAATGATTAAGTAAACTATGCTACAATCAGACTGTTGATATTATCAAGCCATTATAAACAACTTTTGTGGGGGCGCCTGGGTGGCTCAGTCAGTTGGGCATCTGACTTCGGCTCAGGTCATGATCTCACGGTCCGTGAGTTCAAGCCCCGCATCGGGCTCTGTGCTGACAGCTCAGAGCCTGGAGCCTGTTTCGGATTCTGTGTCTCCCTATCTCTCTGACCCTCCCCCATTCATGCTCTGTCTCTCTCTGTCTCAAAAATAAATAAAACGTTAAAAAAAATTAAAAAAAAAACAACTTTTGTGAAAACTTTTAATTGCTCAGGAAATTGGTATGTAATATACTGCCTGAGAATATATGCTATTACATCCATTCTCCCCTTTCTCTTTAAGTCTTTAATTTCTGGTTAGTTAACATACAGTGTAGTATTACGTACAATGTAGTGATTCAACACTTCCATACAATAGCTGGTTCTCATCATGAGTGCACTCTTTAATCCCCATCACCGATTTAACCCATCCCCCACCCCCCTCCATTCTGGTAACCATCATATTGTTCTTAATAGTAGAGTCTGTTCCTTGGTTTGCTTCTCTCTTTTTTTTCCCCCTTCGCTCATTTGTTTTGTTTCTTAAATTCTGCATATGAGTGAAATGATATGGTATCTGTCTTCCTCTGATTGACTTATTTTGCTTAGTGTAATACTCTCTAGCTCCATCCATGTTGTTGCAAATGGCAAGATTTCATTCTTTCCTATGGGTGAGTAATATTCCATTGTATGTACAGAACACATCTTCCTTATCTATTCACTAGTTAATGGGCCCATGGGCTGTTTCCAAACTCATCTCCTTAGAAACAGAACAGAACCCTGATCTGAGCTAAACATAATTCCACCTAGAATAAAAGATGACAGTTTCTGGTCTCCCTTGCAATCAAGGATAACCATGTGATTAATTTCAATCAAATAAGATGAGAGCAAAATCGCCGTGTGGCACTTTTGGATAATCTTCTAAATTAGAAAGTGATAAACTTATCTTTCCTTTTTCCCGTTTTCTGCCTCCTGGGATATAGAGGAAATGCTAAGAGTGGCATTGTCCAATAGGGCATCCATTAGCCACATGTAGTTTTTTAAATTGAAACGTATTAAAACTTAAAAATTTTTAAATTTTAGTCCCTTGGTCTCACTAGCCCATTTCACTGCTCAACAGCCACTCCCAATTTATTCAGCACAGACACAGAACATCTCCGGTGTGGCATAAAGTCTGCCTGGACAGCAGTGGTATAGAGCTCTAGCAGCCCTTTGAGGTCTTGAGGTTGACGCTGGGTGCTGAAGACAGCACAGTCCGGAATTCTGATAGTGTGTCAGGCTTCCACAGCCATACTGGACTTTCACCCTCTGTACTTTTGCACTTCCGTTTCATTGACATTTTTTTCTGCTACATACAAACCTATACCTAAAAAGATTAAATAATAAATGAGGAAAGACTTCAAAATTCTATATACAGAGAAGCTCGTGACACTAATTTTTCTTTTGACTTCCAGTGGCATGATAAATAGTTCTCCATCCCCTCACTTCACATCTGTAAGTGTCCTCAGGTCAAAATGAGTCTCTTGTAGACAGCAAATAGATGGGTCTTGTTTTTTTATCCATTCTGATACCCTATGTCTTTTGGTTGGCGCATTTAGTCCATTTACATTCAGTTTATTATAGAAAGATATGGGTTTAGAGTCATTGTGATGTCTGTAGGTTTCATGCTTATAGCGATGTCTCTGGTACTTTGTCTCACAGGATCCCCCTTAGGATCTCTTGTAGGGCTGGTTTAGTGGTGACGAATTCCTTCAGTTTTTGTTTGTTTGGGAAGACCTTTATCTCTCCTTCTATTCTAAATGACAGACTTGCTGGATAAAGGATTCTCGGCTGTATATTTTTTCTGTTCATCACATTGAAGATCTCCTGCCATGCCTTTCTGGCCTGCCAAGTTTCAGTAGAGAGATCGGTCACGAGTCTTATAGGTCTCCCTTTATATGTTAGAGCATGTTTATCCCTAGCTGCTTTCAGAATTTAATCTTTATCCTTGTATTTTGCCAGTTTCACTATGATATGTCGTGCAGAAGATCGATTCAAGTTACCTCTGAAGGGAGTTCTCTGTGCCTCTTGGATTTCAGTGCCTTTTTCCTTCCCCAGATCAGGGAAATTCTCAGCTATTATTTCTTCAAGTACACCTTCAGCACCTTTCCCTCTCTCTTCCTCCTCTGGAATACCAATTATGCATAGATTACTTCTCTTTAGTGCATCACTTAGTTCTCTAATTTTCCCCTCATACTCCTGGATTTTTTTATCTTTTTTCTCAGCTTCTTCTTTTTCCATAACTTTATCTTCTAGTTCACCTATTCTCTCCTCTGCCTCTTCAATCCGAGTTGTCGTCGTTTCCATTTTGTTTTGCATTTCGTTTAAAGTGCTTTTCAGCTCCTCATGACTGTTCCTTAGTCCCTTGATCTCTGTAGCAAGAGATTCTCTGCTGTCCTCTATACTGTTTTCAAGCCCAGCGATTAATTTTATGACTATTATTCTAAATTCACTTTCTGTTATATTATTTAAATCCTTTTTGATCAGCTCATTAGCTGTTGTTATTTCCTGGAGATTCTTCTGAGGGGAATTCTTCCGCTTGGTCATTTTGGATAGTCCCTGGCATGGTGAGGACCTGCAGGGCACTTCCCCTGTGCTGTGGTGTATAACTGGAGTTGGTGGGCGGGGCCGCAGTCCGACCTGATGTCTGCCCCCAGCCCACCGCTGGGGCCACAGTCAGACTGGTGTGTGCCGTCTCTTTCCCTCTCCTAGGGGCGGGATTCACTGTGGGGTGGCATGGCCTGTCTGGGCTACTTGCACATTGCCAGTCTTGTGGTGCTGGGGATCTGGCATATTAGCTGGGGTGGATCGGCAAGGTGCACAGGGGTGGGAGGGGCAGGCTCAGCTCGCTTTTCCTTTGGAGATCTGCTTCGGGAAGGGCCCCTCTTCCGTGGACCTCTCGTCTACGCTTGCCTCCGGAGAATCTTCTGCTAGTCTTCTGGCGATTTTCTGGGTTATTTAGGCAGGTGTGGGTGGAATCTAAGTGATCCGCAGGATGCGGTGAGCTCAGCGTCCTCCTAAGCCGCCATCTTCCCAGAAGCCCCCCTGGGGTTTTTTTCTAATTTTTCTTTAATGAGATGATGTTATATTTATTCTCTGAAAAATACATGTTTCAATGCTCAGAATCAACAATTGAGAACTAACTACATGGTCTCCAGTGCTAAGTGGCATAATTAGACTTACACTTCTGTGAACTGAGAAGTTGTTTTTAACATTTCACAACATTCTCTGGCTCTTAAACAATGGGGAAAAAATGTATTCCTTTGATTCCTATGTTTTTTCCAGTGAGACCAGAACAAAGCGAGTAATTAACTCTCAATAGACCCACTAAGTCTCACTAGGGAAAGGGAATCCCTGAGAATTTTGACAATTCAGTTACTGTAGATGTTTTCTGCCCCTGCAGTATTCAATGACTCAGAGTTTGTTGATGATGTTCTTTTTCAAAGCTCTCAGTGAAGAACCCAAACATGCACACTGAGTAAGTGGCTCCTATCACAGCCTGCATTCTAACACCCCAGCCTCTGCAATACAAGTTCAGTTCTGGACCATATGCTTTAAAATATACATTAACAAAGTACAAGCACATTCAGCATAAAAGACAATGGGGAGGCTACATTATGGTCTATTCCTTTTTTTTTTTTAATTGAAATATAGTTGACCTACAATACAGTCAACATCTATTTAACAAACATTTATTGAGCACCTACAATGTGCCAGGTACTGTGCTAGGCTTTCAAAGCAATTAAGTGACAGAGAATGTTTAGCCCAAAGAAGTCTCAAAACCAAAGAAGTGAACTGCCTTTAAACTTTTTGGTATGCAATCGAGGCCTATTCTGAGTAGCTCAAAAGGATGAAAAGAAGACCTACATGTGGACAGACATGTAATTACCAACAGCAACAATAACAACGATGATGGCTAATATTTATTGGGTCCATGGTACAACTCCATACCCTGTTATTTTCTAAAAGCTTTATGTATGTTATTGTATTTAATATTCAGAATAATCTTAAGTGCATGCTATTATTAATCTTATTTTAATTATGCAGAAACTCATGTTTAGAGAAATGAAGTAGTTAGATCTTGGGTTGTGGCTGAGAGGCAACTGACACATCCTACTGAATTTCAGAGCCTGAGCTCTTAAAATTTTAACAGGCAGAGATGTGCTCTTCACCATGAAAGTGTTCAGAAAGAATCAGTGAGAATTGATATACAAAGGACAGTACATGGGCATCAAGGGTTAATTCAACAAGCACCAGCTACATGCATTCACCCAGCCACAAAGAAGAGTGAACAGTCTTGCCCTTGAAAGAAACATGTATAAAATAATTACAATCAGAATAAGGGCAATGATAAATACAACCTTGGACAGGAGACATAAATCCAACTCAAGGAGGAGAGAAGTCAGAGAAGGCCTCATAAGTGAGATGACTTTAACCCACAGCTTAAAAGGATGTATACGATTTTGCCATATAGAAAAGGCTGGTAAAGTTATTCTGGGCAGAAGTATTTTCTCAGGGTTTAGTGATGGTCATCTATGACCATGATTACTGGAGAAGTGGGGAAGATTTCCTGCTGCCTTGAAAACCACTATTCACCTACATGTTCAGTCAGCACCTAAGAAGAAAGAGAGAAGCCTCTAAGGCCCAGAGCACACCTGCAATGCTTCATCCCTCTGCAAGGAAATTGCCTGAATTACTTCATCTGATCCTCAAGGAGAGGTGGAAGGACAGAGAGCAAATGCAAAGCCAGTCTTTGTAATTCCAAAGCCAAAGGGGCAAATTTTATTATAACCTCTAAATTGTCCACAATGATATGAGTCAGTTGGGTGAGGTGGAGTTTGGAGAGGTGAAAGAATCTATGAGGTCACCAAAATGAGGAAGGAGTACATGACAATGAAGCTACTGTTGGCCAACACAATAACCCTCTCCACAAAAGTGTCAGTGCAGGCAAGCCTGGATAATAGCTGGAGACCACAGGAGTCATGGCCAGTCACAGCAGGATCACAGTAACAGAGACATAGACTGTCTCATCCTACTTCACCAGGAAACACTAATAGGCATGATAAGAAACGGACTTGGCATGGTCACCTAGAATAAAGGACAGAAGTCTGGAGTAGAAACATGCATGGGTAGTATTTCCCTTCCTTTCATTCTTCAAGTTAGGCCTAATAAGAATTTTCTACATTCTGGGGGTGCCTGGGTGGCTCAGTCAGTTAACCATTCAACTCTTGATTTTGGCTTAGGTCATGATCTCACAGTCTTGAGGGCATGAAGCCTGCTTGGGATTCTCTCTCCCCCTCTCCCTCTGCCCCCACCCTGCTCACATTTCCTCTCTAAAAAAATACATATATATTAAATTAAAAATAAATTTAAAAAAAATAAAAAATAAAAAATTTCCTACATTCTGTATTTACATTTGGATAAGGCTAAAAGTGATCTTTTCGTTAAAATGTTTGACTTGATCTTTCCCTATTGATAGCTAGAACCTATGCCCTTTTGATATATTTTTTTTAACTTATGGATACTGGACATTGTGAAAAGGCCTGTGGAGACTGAAGACCTACCTTTTGTACCAACATGTCACAAGAATCGAAATGGCCCCAGGGACTTTTTCGGTACTTGTAATCAGACAGTCCATGGTACAAGACACCAAGAACCAATCAGAAAACAGAAAAATTCATGGACACAATTTTCTTTTTTTTTTTTATGTTTATTTTTGAGAGACAGAGTGTGAGCAGGGGAGGGACAGAGAGAGAGGGAGACACAGAACCCAAAGCAGGCTCCAGGCTCGGAGCTGTCAGCACAGAGCCCCACATGGGGCTCCAACCCACAAAATTCAAGACCATGATCTGGGCCGAAGTCAGGCACTTAACCGACTGAGCCACCCAGGTGCCCCCAGACACAATTTTCAAAGATACATTTCTCCACAGTGGAAGAGAAGATCATATTGGCACTCTCCTCAAATATCCCATGATAATTCCTCTGTTTGATTCCCCTTCTTAATGAAATATAAGCTGTTGTCATTAGGAGGCTGAACACAGAAGGGAGAAGGAAGGAAGGGAGGGAGGAAGGGAGGGAGGGAAGGAGAGAGGAAGTATGTCATAGAAGAAGTACTTTAACTTACAAAACATCTGTCAAAATATTCTCCTTTGCATTTGCCATTTAGTTTGAGTCTCAATGTTACCCAATCTCATGATATTCTTGGATATCATAGAGGCAATCGGATCTCTTTCCTTGGAACATTATACCAAGATACAAGCAAGTGTTGGGTTATTAAGAAGAATCACAGCAACAGTAACATTAAGTCCTTACATTTGTTTTTGCCATTCCTGAATGTCCCACTGAAATCAAAATTCATTTCAAAAACAAAGAATAATTAGATGTTTTTCTTTATCACTTTCCCATTTTTATTCCATCCCTAAGTTCTTTTTGCCCCACAACCTCCTCATGGCAATTTTCACCTCTGCATTTCTGAGTGTGTAGATGATGGGGTTCAGCATGGGGGTGACAACTGTGTAGAACACGGCCACCAGTTTGTCCTCAGTGAAGATGGAGGAGGGTCGCATGTAGAGGAAGATGGCAGGTCCAAAGAACAAGAGGACCCCTGTGATGTGAGAGGCACAGGTAGAGAGGGCTTTGCGCCTCCCCTCTGCAGAATGGTTCCTCAAGTTGACAAGGATAATAATATAGGAGGACACCAAAATGAGGAAGGAGCACAGAGCAATTAAGCCACTGTTGGCCAACACAATAACCCCCTCCACAAAGGTGTCAGTGCAGGCAAGCTTGAATAATGGCTGAAGATCACAGAAGTAGTGGTCAATCACATTGGGACCACAGAAGGGCAACTGGACGGTGATGAGAATCTGTATAATGGAGTGGAAAAGGCCCCCAAGCCAGGAGCCAGACACCAGTACATGACATAGTTGGCGGCTCATAATGTTCATATACTGAAGAGGCTTGCAGATGGCCACATAGCGGTCATAGGCCATCACCACAAGCAAAAGGATCTCGGTGACCCCAAAGAAGTGGAAGAAGAATATCTGAGCCACACAGCCCTCCAGAGAGATGGTTTTAATCTTGGCAAGTAAGTCTGTGATGAATTTAGGGACAACAGTAGAGGAGTAAGTGATCTCCACCAGGGATAAGTAGCTAAGGAAGAAGTACATGGGGGAACGCAGACTCTTACTGACATTGACTGTCAGAACAATGAGACCATTGCCCACCACTGTGGCCAGGTACACAGGAAGAAACACCACAAAGCATGCTCTCTGAACCTCTGGATCCTGAAACAGGCCAGTGAAAATTAACTCAGTCACATTATTCGTAATGGCCATGGACTCCATTTGGAGAAAATGTATCTCAGAGAAGACCCCTGTGACAAAACAAACACATCATAACAACAATCCTTCATGTTTATTTAGCACTTGCCTGTTAATAGAGCCCTTTTGCACATATTATCTTATTGGTTTATTTTACTTATTTATTTGTTAATATCACAAACGTTTATCCATTCACTGCCCAACAGTCCACTCTATACAAGACACTATGCAATCTATCTTGCAAAAAAACTCCATGATCTCCTTATCACAAGGGAGAAAACCAAAGCTCAAAGGGGTTGGGAATTAGTGAAGCCCCCCAGTAAGAAGTGGATCCAGAACAAGAACCAGATCATTTTATTCCAACTGGTATGTTATTTCAAGTATACCACACTGGAAATAATAATCAACATTTTCAGCATTAATAAGTATCCATATTACCAACAATTCTCCCATTCTCAACATTTTTCATCATGTCTTTGCATGAGAAATTCTCAAGTAAACGTCTCATGAATCCCTGGTTTCCTCCATTTCCTTCCCAGAAATGCCAATTTCATTAATAGTTCTCCCTTTCTAAAGAATATCTTCAATATTTTCCTTACATGAATTATCTAAGTTTCTGGGTTCTTTCAGGTCCTATGGTTTTGCTCAATCCCACATCTTCATGAATTTTTACAAACATTTCGAGAAAATTTTGACACCTGGGGTCCAAGTGGACATCTGGAAGTTGTTGAGAATATAGGTCAGTATCAAACAACAGTTCGAATGTAATATATGGGGATTCACCAGTCTGCTTGTTTCTGTCTTTCAGTTTTCCCACCATTGGTACTTTTTGTCAGCAGGAGGTGAGGATTTATTTTAATTCAGTTCTTTAACCAAATGTTTTATTAAGTACCTACCATGTGCCCAGGCAATTTGGGACATACAAGAGAAGACTGAAAGATGGCTCTCACTTTCAGGAAGCTTGTAACTACATGCGATTCAGCAGCACGTTCATGACACGAGGCAGCGGAATCTCTCAAAGATTTTCTCTGCTTTTGAAATTAGGTTGAAGGTGTCAAATCACTATGTTGTACACCTGAAACTGATGTAACATTGTGTGTCAGCTATACCTCAGTTTAAAAAAGAAAAACAAATAAGACTACCCTGAAGTATTCCTTATTCCTTTTATTTTTTTCTTCTTTCACTTGGGCTTCCACACTGAAATAAATTAAATACCTCCCTCATCACTAATCTTTCTCATAGTAAAAATTAGAAGATATACAGAAGGTGAAAATACGCTGAGAGAATCCTCGGCGAGTCACCTGGCTAACACTGGAGAAGAACTAGGGGATTGCATGGCATGAAAGAAGGGCACTGAAGAAGAGCAACTGAACAGGAGAGGTGAAGCAAGGGGAGGTTCCCTTTCTGTTCCAGAGGAAGGGAGACAGGGAAACACCAAAAACAACCCACAGACTCAGGGAGCCTGGGTGGCTCAGTCAGTTAAGCGACAGACTCTGGATATCAGCTCAAGTCATGATCTCGCTGTCATGAGATCGAGCCCCTTGTGGGGCTCCATCCTGGGTGGGGCCTGCTTGGGATTCTCTGTCTCCCTCCCTCTCTGCTCCTCCCCACTGTGTGTGCTCTTTCTCTCTCAAAATAAATAAACTTTAAAAATCTTAAACAAAAACAACCCAGCCTCTGGTGGCCAGAGGAAACCTCAAGCATGTGGTGACCTGATTTCACCATCGTCACTGTCATTGTCACCCCGACAGCCACAGCAGCAGATACTGTTGTCCTTTAGTCAGTAGCTACTGCGTGCTGGACTGTGATAACTGTTGTCCCCTCAATTAATTCTTCCTGTACCACTTTGAGGTCGCTAATTGATAGGTGAGTCAATTGTGACTCAGAGAGGTTAAGTAGCCTGCCCAAATACAGCCTGTTAATGATTGAGCCAAGGCTGAAACCCAGGCCTTTCTAGAAAGGGAGAGAGGGCCACCACTCCTCAGCCAGATGAGAAAGCGGTTGGCCACTCCAGCACCTCACAGAAATGACATCAAAACCCATGGCTGATATAAAACTTGTCCAAATCCATTTATTATGCCTTCCCTGTGAATAGCAGGAACATGGCAGGCAACTGCAAGTTATCGGGAACATTTCAATGCCACCATCTCTGGAATAAGAGAGACGAAGAAGCTGTGTGGGACACTGAGCACAGTGTGAGACTTGGGAATGTCCCCTCCTCCTCTGCCCCTCATGGCACGGCTTTAGCCAGGGGTTAGAGCTGCAACTGGTGACTCTGACCTGTGGAGTGGGTATCTCCCAGCAGGCGTGCTCTGACAGACCCCTCTTCTCAGGGGGTCTTACAGCAGCACCGTCATTCTGCTCAGCCCTCAGACGTGAATCTTTGCAGTCACCTCTGACTCCTGCCTCTCCTGCTTTTCCCACATGTACACTCTCTCCACAACCCACTGATTTCACCAACTTCCTCCTCCATCTTCCTGAAGTCTCGGTCTTCAGGCAGGATAGAAGCCCATGTGAGGATCACCGCAGCTCCTCCATGCACCGACCATCTCCAGGTGTCGCAGGTCTCCCCCCCCCACCCCCCGACCTCCCACCAGCCTGCATGCTGAAGTCAGCATTCTCCCTGAGTCCCTGTGCTCAGTTCGCTCAGAAGCCACCCTGGTGCCTGGATACAGGCCTCAACTCCTCCACTGAATTTTAGAAGCTCTAAAGTATTTCCCCATGCCCTTTTAAGCCAACTTCACTCACCTCTAAATACATATTCTTGCTCTACTTAGAAGTCCCCTCACCTTCACAAAACAGATGAACATAAGGGAAGGGAAACAAAAATAATATAAAAACAGGGAGGGGGGCAAAACAGAAGGGACTCATAAATATGCAGAACAAACTGAGGGTTTCTGGAGGCGTTGTGGAAGAAGGATGGGCTAAATGGGTCAGGGGCACTAAGGAATCTACTCCTGAAATCATTGTTGCACTACATGCTAACTAATTTGGATGTAAATTAAAAAAAATAAGAAATAAAACAAGTTTAAAAAATTAATTAATTAATTTTTTTAAAAAGTCCCCTCACCTTCTCATGAAGGCAAGCTGATAACCACCACAGGAGCATCTTACTTTTCACATTACACGCCATGCCTGCCCCTCCACCTCCCGATCCAAGTCCCACCCACTCTACAGTGTCCGCTGCCTAGGAAGCCACCCCAGTCACTTCCACACTTGTGCGTTCGTCTCAGCTCTCGACTCTGGAAATGAGTTTAAGCAATCTGTCTGTTCAGTGCAATAAGGCATGTGGCACCTAGTTCACAGCAAGCCCTCAATAAATATAAGCTATCTTTATTATTGTTGTTACACTTCTAAATGCAAATCTGAACACATCATGCAGTGACCTGAAATCTATCAATGGTCCCCCTGCCTACAAGGCTAAGTCCAGTAGTATTTGCATGGCATGTACGAACTGGAGCCCGTTCTCTAGTTTCCCTGCTGCCACTGCTCCCAGAGCCCGCCTTCCAGCCAGTCAGAAATAGACATCTTTCTCCCAAACTTGCTCTTTGCACGTATGCTCTTTACATTTTGTGTGGCATGCACACCTCAGCTTTCTAACTGTTTACTCTCATTTTATTTTTTTTTTTAAGATTTCATTTTTAAGTAATCTCTACAATCTCTACTTGGCATTGAGTTGGGGCTTGAACCCAACCATGCTCCAATGACTGAGCCAACCAGGCGCCCCAAGGTTATTCTTGCTTTAATGCTCAGATCAAAACCATTCATCATTCCCCTCTAGCTAACACTTCTGTGTTTGTTTGTTTCTGCTGGAATATTTACCAATTTTTATCATAATTTACCAATTTTTATCATAATTACTGTTTCAGTATCTGTCTCCCTTAATAAGCAGAGCTTGTTCATGTCTGAATCTTCAGAACCAAGTACACAGTAAGTACTCAGTAAATGTTCACGGAGTTGAATTTAAAAATGAAGAGATTCTCAAGGCACCTGGGTGGTTCAGTCAGTTAAGCATCCAACTCAATCTCAGCTCAGGTCTTGATCTCAGGGTGGTGAGATCAAGCTCCACACTGGGTTCTGCGCTGGGCATGAAGCACACTTTAAAAAAAAAAAAAAGGAAGAAGGAAAAGAAGAAGAAATTCTCTACCACCTACAGTTAGAACCATGCAATTTATTACATTTGATTTTTATAGAGACTTTTATTGCTTATTGTGGTTTCATGTTGCCTATTTGTCTTCAATTTATTACTCCTCAAACCCACACGGCACCTAAGTGTCAACCTTACAGATGGTGCTCACTAGATATGTAGAGTTTTGATTGGTAAGTTGATTAACCAGTAGAATTGATAAGAAAGAGTAGGTTATTTAATGCTGTCTACATTTTCCTTTCAGTCTATCTTGACCTCATACAACACAGGTGTGACTCTTTTTCATCAAACATATAAAGTTGTGAATAATGTAGATCATTTCTATTTTGGAAACAGACATTTACATTTAACTGCACAAGATCAAAGACACACATATCACAACTTGGCTATTAAAATATTACTGGGGCACCTAGGTGCCTCAGTCGGTTAAGCATCTGTCTTCAGCTCAGGTCATGATCTCACAGTTCATGAGTTCGAGCCCCACATCAGGCTCTGTGTGGACATCCCAGAGCCTGGAGCTTGCTTCAGATACTGTGTCTCCCCCTCTCTCTGCCCCTTCCCTGCTCACACTCTGTCTCTGTCTCTCAACAATAAATAAATGTTAAAAATTTTTTTTAAAGTTATTACTTCTACCTCATAGGTTATTTTCCATGAATTACGTTCCATAGAAGGCATTAGTTGCTCTTTGTTTTATGCAGTGCTGCTTGGACATGAATTGCCCAATTCTCACTTAAGAGACCAAATCTCTGACACACTCCTGTACATATAACATCTGAGTCTATACGTTGAGAAGATTACCATTTAGGACCACATGATATATATTTTAAAATACAAACAAAAAATTCATTAGGGAAATGTAAGACAATTGTATCAGATGAGCTCATGGCATCATTGTGAGGCATGGAAGTGATGAATCACAGGTCAGAAGTGACCCGCCTTTTTAGTGGAGGGAACATTTCCAGGTTCAGGGACCTCTAAGGGACTGGAGAAAACAAAACGAGAACACCTGCTGAACCGCCCTTCTCTCTCCTCAGGGGCTGGTCTTAGGTAGGGATTGTGGGAACAAGCACTGCAGGTGGCTGCCGATGCTGAGCTCGATCACATCATGTGTCTCTAGGAACAGATTTTCTTATTTTCTTGGAATAGGGTAACAATTCATATCTGACATGGTTGTTGCAAGAGGGCTGCCTGGCAAACAGGAAGCTCTCAATAAGTAGTAGCTATTATCAGCTCGCCCTTCCTGGTATTTACTTACATTTCTCTCTGCTTTCTCATTCCCCTTGCCCGAGAAAAAGACAGTTAGTCGGCAACAAATTACCTCCTCCAGCACTTCCCCAGATAAAACCCTCACCCTAGGATCACGGATTAGAAGGTAACCCATGGATTACCTGTAAACCTAGGTAGGTAAATGATGTTCTAGACCCTAACTAGGTACAACTTTATCCTCCCAAATACAGTCTGAATGACGAGGACAAAATAACAAGTGATAGAGAGCCTGGAAGACCTACTGCAATGAACTCAAAGTCACATCACAAGGGCCTCCTTCCCACAACTCACTCTAGAGCCCAAGTGGTACTTGATGGAATCCCAGAATGTGAACGTCAAGGAGAACTTTAGGGCACATTCTGTTCAGCCCCCTCCTTTATACAGGGGCAGAAACTGAGGCTCAGGGAGGAAAAGTGACTCATTCTACATCACACTGTGATCTGGAGCCTATCAAAGTCTCCACATTCAGTCAACCTGAGACATCCTCCTGGGTATGGCATTACCTACCTTGTTTGAGTAATGTTCAGTTTTACAGCAAAGACTTGAACATAAAGGTTCTCCTCCTTAGAATCAGGAGCAATTTCTCCATCTGTTGCAAGAGCCCATCACTCAAAGGGATGTCACTCAAAGGGCTGAGGAGACTGACGCGGTGTGCCCCGGAACACAGGAAGCTCTCTTCACAACAAAACTGTTCCACAGGTTCCTTCCTCCACATCGAAGGCCCCCAGTGGGCTGAGCCACTTCATCACAGCTGAGACATTAGGCGAAACTGAGGAAACTTTAGAGCTGAAAGGCAATTTAAAGACCATGAATCCCATCTCCTTAGTTGACAGATGAGGCAGCGAAGAGTCAGAGAGTTTAACTGACTTCTGAGTCACTCAGCTAGTGACTGGTCAAGTTGCTGAGGCACTGTTTCCATGACAATGAATTCCCTTCTAGTGACTTTGATTTTGTGATTGCGATTGCCAATTAACAGTGCCAATCTTGCTCCCACACAACAAAATTCCACGGGTTCTATGATCTTTTAGAAAATGAACAGCCTGTGGTGATGCAGGTAAATCACAAAGGGAAGGATTCAGGGAATCATCCCCATAGTCGGTCTTTAGATCATCTATTTAGAAACTATAAACTAGAAAAAAAAACAGGTACAGAAAAGAGCTAGCCAATGAGTGTTAGGTGCTATTTTTTAGTTTAGAAAACCCACTCACACTCACTAGAAGACCAAAGATTGTTTTTCAATATTGAGATGCTTAAACTATTTAAAATAAATTGAGCCTCACAGTGTGATCAAGAGCCACATTCCCCATGGAATTTATTGTCTCTAGTGTAAAACTTTACCAAAAATTTGTGAGCTAGGAAAAGGTTCAAGATATTTTTCAATTAATTCAGCTGGAGAACTTTGAGAAGTTATAAACACCGAGCAATTATGCTCTGAGAGAGGAAAGCTAAAGACATAACAAACATTTAAGTATATGAAAATAAAATGCTGAATTAGAAATATAAAATCTAAGAACAAAAAAAAAAGTTTTTAAAATGAGGAAGGGGTGAAATGAGAGCTAATTAAACTCAAGAAAAAAGAAAAGCCAAAAAACTTGTGTCAGCAATGAAAATTAAAGTACCAAAGGGAGAATATTCAAATTAAAATATAATAAACAGCATGAAAGTAAATCAGATAATCAAAGGAAATAAAATGACATTTAAAAGGGCGAAAAGAAAGAGGTGGAAATAGAAGTTAGACCAAGGAGACCTAATATAATTGATGTCCTTAAAAAAAAAATCAAAACAATAGAATAGAGCCAATATTTAAAACTATAATCCAAAATATATTTCATCAATTTAAAAATACCTAAATCTTGAGGCACCTGGGTGGCTCAGTTGGTTAAGCATCTGACTCTTGACTGCAGCTCAGCTCATGATCTCACAGTTTGTGGGTTTGAGTCCCACAGCAGGCTCTGTGCTGACAGTGCTTGGGATTCTCTCCCTCTTTCTCTGCCACTCCCCTGCTCACATGCTCTCTCTCCTCTCTTTCAAAATAAACAAATAAACTTAAAAAAAAAAATCCTGAATCCACACATTTAAAGGATCCACTGGGTACCAGGAAAGATTAACACAGAACAATCAACCCTGATATGTATTCTAATAAAACTATTAAACATTAAAGATAAAGAAAGGGGGCACCTGGGTGGCTCAGTCAATTGAGTGTCCGACTTTGGCTCAGGTCATGATCTCGCAGTCCGTGAGTTCGAGCCCTACGTCAGGCTTTGTGCCTGGAGCCTGTTTCAGATTCTGTGTCTCCCTCTCTCTATGACCCTCCCCTATTCATGCTCTGCCTCTCTCTGTCTCAAAAAATAAATAAACGTGAAAAAAAATTTTTTTTTAAGAAAGAAATCCTCAGGAACTCTAGGCAAAATTATAAAATAACTTACAAAAACAGAAGAATTCTTGTGGCATACAAATTCCCAAAAACACTATAAAGCAAGGCAACTGTGTAGCAGCATTTTCAAGAATGTTAAGAAAGTATAAACTAGAATATTATACCTAGCCAAGCTGTCCTTTAATAAACTAAAGTTTTGATCATATAGTAACTCAGTAAATACTGTATGTACATAAGCACCCTTTCTGAAAAATCTACTACATAAGGAGTTTCATCCAACCAAAAGATGACTGAGAAAACTTCAATAGAAGGACAGTCAGGGGGTGTCTGGGTGGCTCAGTGGGTTAAAGCATCGACTTCAGTTCAGGTCATAATCTCAAAGTTCGTGGGTTCGAGCCTCGCATCAGTCTCTGTGCTGACAGCTCAGAGCCTGGAGCCTACTTCAGATTCTGTGTTTCCCTCTCTCTCTGACCCTCCCCCACTTGTGCTGTGTCTCTGTCTCTCAAAAATAAGTAAATGTTTAAAAAAAAAAAAAAGGACAGTTCTGTTAGGTGTTTCTTTTTCATGTAGTTTCAAGACTTTGTTGTTAGATGCAAATACTATTAGGATTATTATGTCTTTTTGGCAAATTGATCCATCTGTCACCTCTTTATCTCTGGTAATATTCCTTGTACTAAAGTCTACTTTGTCTGATATCAATAGAGTTGCTCTAGCTTTCATTGCTTAGGGAATTTATTATATATCTTGTTGCATTTTACTCCTAATCTATGTATGTCTTCATATTTAAATAAGGCCTTACAGGTAGGATAAATTTGGGCTTGGTATTTTATATAATTTGAATATTTTTAAATTAGTGTTTAGACAATTTACATTTTTTTTTAATTTTTTTTTTTAACGTTTATTTATTTTTGTGACAGAGAGAGACAGAGCATGAACAGGGGAGAAGCAGAGAGAGAGGGAGACACAGAATCTGAAACAGGCTCCAGGCTCTGAGCTGTCAGCACAGAGCCCGACGCGGGGCTCGAACTCACGGACCGTGAGATCATGACCTGAGCCGAAGTCGGATGCTTAACCGACCAAGCCACCCAGGCGCCCCTAGATAATTTACATTTAATGTAAGTATTGACTGGTTTGACTTACTTCTTTTTTTTAATTTTTTAAGTTTATTTATTTATTTTGAGAGACAGAGGGAGCACAGCTGGGGAGGGGCAGAGAGAAGGAGAGACAGACTCTTAAGCAGCCTCCACACCATCAGCATAGAGCCCGATGTGGGGCTCAAACTCACAAACTGTGAGATCATGACCCAAGCTGAGATTCAGACGGACGCTTAACCGACTGCACCACCCAGGCGCCTGCCCCTTGGTTTGATTCAGTCCAAACACCTTTCCAATTCTTTATGTTCCATTGTTTTTGTTCCCTTTTTCCTCATTCTCTGCCTAATTTTGAATTAGTTTATTTTTTGTTATTCCATTTTACCTCACTATAGATTTGTACTTCTTTTTAAAATATTTTAGTATATACATATATACATATTTTAGTATATACATATATACATATATGTATATATAATAGACTATATTATATAACATATTATATCTTCCATTCATCATCTACCTTGAAATACTTTTATGCAACTTCATAGAGTCTAAGAACCAAAAACAGTATACTTCCAATTCCTGCCTCCCACTTCTTATGATGTTTTCATATAATTTACTTCTACATATACTACAAACCCAGAATGTATTGCTACTACTTTTGCTTTAAAAATCACTTATTAGGGCATCTGGATGACTCAGTCAGTTAAGTGATCAACTTTGATTCAGGTCATGATCTGATGGTTTTGTGAGTTCGAGCCCTGTGTCGGGCTCTGTACACTGTGTGAAGCCCGGGATTCTCATTCTCACTCTCTCTCTCTCTCTCTCTCTCTCTCTGTCTCTGCCCCTCCCCTGCTCACACTCTCTCTGTCTCTCTCAAAATAAATTTTTTTTTTTAATTTTTAAATAACTTATTTTGGTATGCTGGGTGGCTCAAGCGTCTGACTCTAGATTTCGGTTCAGGTTATGATCTCATGGTTCATGGGATTGAGCCCCACACTGTCAGTGCAGAGCCTACTTGGGATTCTCTCTCTCCCTCTCTCTCTCTGCCCCTCCCCTGCTTGTGCCTGCATGCATTCTCTCTCTCTCTCAAAATAAATAAACTTGAAAAAATAAAAAAATAAAAATCACTGATTTTAAGAGCAAATAAAATAAGAAAAACATACTCCTTTATATTTACCCTTTAACCATTCTGAAGTTCTTCACTTCTGTGTATATATCCAACTTTCAATCAAATATAATATTCTTATCTGCCTAAAAAACTAATATTCTTGTAGTTCAGGTCTTCTAGTATGAATTCAGTTTTGGATTGGCAATAAAAACCTTTTTTTTTTACTTCCATTTTGAAAAATATTTTCATTTGTATAAAATTATGAGTTGACAGAGGTTTTTTTCCAAATACTTAAAGACACCACTCTATTAAAGATGTTACTCTATTGTCTCCTATCATATATAGTTCCTGATGAGAAGTCTGCTGTAATTCATATCTTCTTTTTTATATTTCTTCTTTCCACTGTATGCCTTCAAGATTTTCTCATTGTCTTTTATTTTCAGCAGATGGAATATGATGTGTCAGCATAGGGTTTTTTCATTTCTTTTGTTGTTGTTGTTTTTCCTGCTCAACTTTTCCAAGACTTTTAGATATATAGTTTGATATATTTCATTATTTTTGGAAATTCTCAGTCACTGTTTCTTCAAATATTTCTTTTGCCCCATTTTCTCTTTAGGATTCCAGTTATGCCAATGTTAATTTTTTTATATTGTCCTAGAGATCCTGCATACTCTGTACTTGGTGGGGACGGGTTCCTGCTCTTTTTTTCTGCTTATGTTTCAGTTTGGTAATTTATAGTAACCTATTTTTTTTTTATTTTTTTAATGTTTATTTATTTTTGAGAGAGAGAAGGAGAGAGCATAAGTAGGGGAGGTGCAGAGAGAGAGGGAGACACAGAATCTGAAGCAGGCTCCAGGCTCTGAGCTTGTCAGCACAGAGCCCAAAGTAGGGTTTGAACTCACAAACCATGAGATCATGGCCTGAGCCAAAGTCAGGCACTCAACTGACTGAGCCAGCCAGGCTCCCCTATTTTAACCTATCTTTAAGGTCACTATTCTTTTCTTTGCTGTGTCAAGTCTACTGATCAGCTCACCTAAAGCATTTATCATTTGTTACCATGTTTGTTATGGCAGCAGAATTTCGACTTACATCTTTGGTGGGTCTAGTTTGGCAGACTTATTGCCCTACCCGCAGGCAGAACAGACGTTAAATCATATTGGTGTAGGATCTGGGTCCAGGCCTCTCTCCTGTTCCTCCTCAAGGATAGAATATTCTTTTCTTTTATGCTTCACCCTGCCCTAGTGGATCTTCACATGAACCCCAGGGGCAAGAAGGTTCTTTCCCCAAGACCTAAGGCTTTTATTCTGTAAGAGAGAAAGGTCTGAGTGAGGCTTTATGCTTTTCCCACAGTGGCAGCTGCTATCCTCAAACAAGCATGTATCACCAATATAGATTTCCTCAATCTACTGCCTTGTCCTCAGTGTTTCTCATGAGCATTCAGTGAAGGCCCCTATAGAGAATATCATACCAGTGTGCTTCATTGAACTCCATTGTGTCTGTGGCATTCTGTAGTCTCATGCTAGCCTACATTTCTTACCCACTTATATGGCTCTTGACATTTCTTCCTTCAATGCTCCCCAGTGAAACAGTGCTGTGTTTCATCTCTGCTTGGAGGGGTTTATATTTCAGGATATTTAGTTGTTCTAAAACCTCAACTCTTTAATACATTCCCCCAAAAGTTATGAATTCGTAATTTATCTAGATTTTTCCTGTTCACAGGCTATAAACAACACCCTTTCCAGTTTTCCACATCCGAGGCAAAAGTAGAAAATCTAAATAAATCTTCAAAATGTTTGTAAGACCCTAACACTGAAAATTAGAAAACATTTAGAAAGCATTTAGAAAAATTAACAAAGACCTAGATAAATTAAAGCATATACCACTTAACATTCAAGATCATTAAAGTGCCAAATACACCCAACTCTATAAATAGATTCATTGCAATTTCAAATAAAATCCCAGAAGATATTTTTGTGCTAATTTACAAGCATATTTTTAATGTACATGAAAATGCAAAAGGCCAAAGATATCTAACCTACCTTCAAATAATCAAAGTTGGTGGCCTTCCACTACTGATGGCCAAGAATTATTACAAGATTACAGTTATAAAGACAGATATTGATGCAAATATAGACAAACAGACCAATAAGGCAGTGGCGGACAACCAGAGGCAGACATGCATATGTGGACATCTGGTTTATTACAAAGGTGCACAGAAGAGCCATGGATAAAAGACAAGCTTTATAATAAATGGTGTTAGTTCAGTTCAGTTAGATTTTCACATTAAAAATCTGTCTTGGCCCCTCTCTCACAGAATAGCCCAAAATTAATTCCAGATGGATTTTAGATCTAAATATGAAAAGTAAAACAATAAAGCATCTAGAAATTAATGGGAAATAATTTCATGAACTTGCAATAGGGAGGATTTCTTAAAAGAAGACCCAAAAAGTATTATCTTACTTCATTTGGGCTGCTATAACAAAATACCACAAAATGGGTAGGTTATAAACAACAGAAACTTATTTCTCACAGTTCTGGAGGCTACGAAATCCAAAACCAAATCTCAGATTCAGTACCTAGTAAGAACTCACTTCCTGGTTCAGAGAAAGCATTTTTTTGTTGTCTTCGCGTGGCGGAAGGGATGAGTGGCTTTCTGGGGTCTCTTCCATGAGGGTACTGCCCACATGACCTCATCATCTCCTAATGCCATCACCTTACGAATTAGGATTTCAACATATGAATTTTGGAAGACACAAACATTCAGTCCACAGCAACTATCATAATAGAAAATACCAATAAATTAGATTACATTAAATTAAGAACTTCTATTCATCAAAAAATATCATTTAAAGAGAAAAAGGAAGTTACAAAATTGGGAGGGGAGATGACAGAGATATAGAGATAGAGAAAGAAAGAGATGACAAAGGGCTTTAACCCAGATTACAAAAAAAAATCCAGATTATATAAAATGAACCTCTACAAATAAATTAAAGATAATCCAAAAATGGACCAAAAAACAGGCATTTAATATAAAAAACTATCCAACTATCACTAAAGTCATGAAAAAATGTTCAACCTTCTCAAAATTCAAATTTAAAACACACTAACATACACATAATTTACATATATTTAACTTTTTGGCATTCAGGAATAGGCAATGGGACACACTAGAGAAGGGCATGCACAGGTAGATTCAATTTATCCATAATGTTTAATACTTGGATTATATATTGGCTTACAGATATTTTATTCATTAAATTAATTAACAGTGAAGTATGAAGTCATATATTAAAAAATGGAGATAGTGAACCTCAAACAACAGTCATGATTATTTCATTTCAACTCAACTGAGGCTCTAAATATAAAATAAAAAATTTCTAAAAACTGTGGAATGTGTATAAAGTGCTTATCATAATGGAAGACACATACTAAGTGCTTAATCAATGGAATCCACTGTTGTTGGATTAAAGGATGAGTATCAGACAGGAAATCTAGGATGATCCACCTCCAGTGGCCATAAAAACAGGGGAATTCATTCTAAAAAGTCCTCTCCCAAGTGGGCCCCACACCTGGACGATGAAGTGGGTAAAGTTATTTGTATCTTTGGTAAGAACTTTCAACAGGGGAAGCCAATTAAAGGCTCATGGGAGCTCATAGCTTAAAATAGTGATGCAGAACACAGTATCCTCTGAGTATCATGGGGCTTTTCTTTCTCCTTCCCAAGCCATAGAATTCAGATATGAAAAAGCCTTTACCTGAATTTACACCAAGCTGGAAGACAACTCTGGATGTCAGGAAGAGAGTAAGTTAACCTTCAGGATGGTCCCCAAAGTCACACGTTTCTATCATACTTCCTCCGTCCTTGTTGTTTACTCAACACCTGCCAAGAACTTAACGTAAACTTAGGTTTGCTTCAGGCTCCAAGACAAATAACTTTGCTTTATGACCCAGACAGAAATTTTAAGCAATAAATGGGAGACAGACTACTTTTTTCATATATGTTATGAAATACATATATGTTATTCATATATGTTATGCACTGACCACAGAAATAGGAGACTACTGGAATAGGAATGGTGTTTGGAGGGGTAACAGCTAGGTAGAGGATTCATAGGACTCAGAAGTAGGAAATGATGGGAAGGAAGAGATTCATACTCTCCAGGTAAGTGAAATCATTTTTATCACCTTTCTTCTTTGCTTCATATTTCCCATATTAACAATGTACAGGATAAAAATGACAATAACTAAAATTTCATAAGTACTTCTAATGGACCAGACACTATGCTAAGCTTTACATGCATTAGCTATTTTAATTCTCACACCAACTCTATGAGGCAGGAACTATTTATCCCTACTTTAGAGATGAGGACAATAAGTAAATAGCTAACCTTACATGGTTAAAGCAACACAGTTGGTATTGGCATGCCCAGGGGTTGAAAATCCAGCTCCATCTGATAAGAGTTTGTGTTGTTAAGCAGTATTCTATGCTGGACAATAGCTAGACCATCTAGAAAGATTCATAAACTAGTAACTCTCATCTTCTTTCTCCTTCTCCCTCTCTTCCTCCTACAAAGTTTACTGAATACCTAACATATGTCCCTGGCCTAGGGTCAAGTTCTGAAAACCTATACAAATAGGAATGAACTCTGCATTTAAGTGACGCACAGTCCATTGGGGGAGACACACAAGTAGTCTAAAAGACAGTGATTTTATTTTTTATTTTTTTAATGTTTATTTTTTTATTTTTGAAAGACAGCACAAGCAAGGGAGGGGCAGAGAGAGAAGGAGACATGGAATTTGAAGCAAGCTCCAGGCTCTGAGCTGTCAGCACAGAGCCCGACATGGGGCTCGAACTCAATGAACCATGAGATCATGACCTGAGCCAAAGTCAGACGCTTAACCAACTGAGCCACCCAGGTACCCCAAAGACAGTGATTTTAAATATTATGATAGAAAGAAACAGAGGACATCTGAAGGGGTCAGCAAATGCCTTTACTGCAGACTTTTAGAAAGCTACTACCTCTTTCAAGAAATGTCTGTGGACAAATGTTTTCAGTGAGTCAGCATTTAGTCAAGGCACTATAATTTAGCATTTGGTGAAGCCTAACCCTCATCCATTTGCTTCTGTCCTTATCCTACTACAGGTTAAAAGATAGTGATGCATTCTAGGGGCACCTGGGTGGCTCAGTCAGTTAAGTAGCCAACTTCAGCTCAGGTCATGATCTCACAGTTCATGAGTTCGAGCCCTGAGTCAGGCTCTGTGCTGACGGCTCAGAGCCTGGAGCCTGCTTCAGATTCTGTGTCTCCCTCTCTCGCTGTTCCTCCCCTGCTCACACTCTGTCTCTCTCTCAAAAATAAATTAATATAAAGAAAAATTTTTTAAAGGTAGTGATGCATTCCAGACTGTGGAATAATCTATGTCTAGGCCCAGCACCACATGGCAGATGACAGTGGCAGGGGAGGGAAGGTGAGACAGAGGATCCTACTGAGTCCTAGACTCTGGCAGGAGAAATGGCAGTTTGAATATGCTTTTCCACAATCTGCACCATTTTCTGAGACTGTGCCTATGCTGTAGCAGAAACTACTGTTTGGCGGTAAGGCCTATGGGTCTTCCAAGAACATAGACATCAGGACTCCACTAATTTATCAGAGTACTGGTGTCTATCTTGGTTAAGTTTTGTTTGGAGTTAATTAAAGTAGCAATTCATATCCCAGAAATATTAAAATAATAAAGAAGATCCCAAAAGAATTATCAGTATTTTTAAAATAAATGCCAATGGAAATTGTACATTTATGACACAATGTGGCACAGACTAAGAGAATTTATCAAGGTTGAATCTGTGTTCCACCAGTGACTAGCTACACGACTATAAATAAGTTAGTTTACTTTTCTGGGTTTCATTCCTTTTGTGAATAATAGGAATAATTCTACGTACTTCATATAATTACAAGAAACAAATTAGATAGTACGATTAAGCACCTAGACCAGAGCCTAACCCCTAGTACAGCACTGTGTGATAGAAACAATACAAGCCACATTGTCATTTTACATGTTTCGGTAGCCACATAAAAAAGCAAAACAAATAGGTGGAATTAATTTTAATAATATTTTGTTTAACGCATCCTATCCAAAATTTTATTACATGAAAATGCTTTACATTGCTTTATGTTTTTTTTAATTTAAATTTAAATAAAATTGGAACATCGGTTTCTTAGTCACACTATCCACATCGCAGGTGCACAGCAGCCACAGTGAACTACCCTGGCCTATGGAGCACGCATGGTGAGCACTCAACTAAGCACTATAAAGGAGAGATGAGAACAAAACATGGCTCCAGCAGACCATGAATGGGTTGATATCAGGCAACTACTGGTTATTTTGTTAGATGTGATCATGGCGTTTGTGCTCACATAAGAAAGCTCCTGAGATACGGATAATGAACCATGTAGAGGTTGAAATGGCATGACGACTGGGAATTGCATTAAAATACCTGGCAAACAAGTGAAAAAGAGGGATGGGTGATCCAAATGTAGTAAAACATGAATCATTTTTTTAATCTGAGTGGTCAATGTATGAGAGCTTATAATGCAACTATCTCCATTTTGTGTACGTTTGAAATTTTTCATTATGAAATGTCTTAAGTACTGGCAACCTGGCGGGAAAATCAAAGGGCATAATTCCGTGAGTGCTTACTATATGCAGGGCTAGCTTTGGTATTGAAAATAATTCTCTGAAGCGGATAGTAGCATTTCTATTTGAAGGATGAAGAAAGCGAGGCTTAAATGGTCAAACTAAGGAAAGGAACATTTGCATGCAGGCTGCACAAAAATAAAGACACACCTTGTCCCCACCTTCACACATCTTTTGGTTCAAAGGAAAACATAGATAATGAAACAAAGAAACTACAGTCAGTGACAGTGATTCATTGTATTAAAAGGATCATCCCAGCGGCATCTGGGTGGCTCAACTGGTTAAGCCGCTGACTTTGGCTCCGGTCATGATCTCTCAGTCCATGAGTTCCAGCCTTGTATCAGGCTCCGTGCTGACACCTCAGAGCCTGGAGTCTGCTTTAAATTCTGTGTCTTTCTCTCTCTCTGTCCCTCTCCTGCTCATGTGTTCTCTCTCTCTCCCTCCCAAAAATAAACATTTTTTAATGTAAAAATAAGTAAGTAAATACAATACAACACAACACAACACAATGAAAGGATGACCCCAAACTCCATGACATAAGGCTAAAGCAGAGGAGACCCTGGTGTTTATGTAGAGGTTACACCAATGACCAGAGAAACTGGGTCTCTATCATTGTTAAGTAACTTGCCCCAGAACTCACAGTTGGTTATTATTAAGATCTAAAAGATCTAAACCTACTCAAGAGTTATTTCCTCTCCATACTTTATAACAACTAATGTCAACTGGGATCTGAAGTCTTGAGGATCTTGCAGGTGGCAGTCCCTTTCTGTGAAGCCTCTATGCATTTTTTCTGACTTTCAGACATATAAGAAATGACAAAGAGTGAAGTCCTAGAATAATCTAAAATACAACAAAGCTAATCAGGCTATCAGGAATTTGGGAAGCCAAGGGGTCTCATAAAAAGGCTAGTTAGGGGGCTCCTTGGTGGCTGAGCCAGTTGAGCATCTGACTTTGGCTCAGGTCATGATCTCACCATTTGTAAGTTCAAGCCCCACATCAGGCTCGCTGCTGTCAGCATGGGGCCTGCTTCTGGATCATCTGTCCCCTTCTCTCTCTGCCCCTCCCCTGCTCGTGCTCTCTCTCTCTCTCTCAAAAATAAACATAAAAAAAAAATCTAGTTACATCCTAGATTTGACTCAAAGTGTACATTTTAAGATTTACTTATGATCGCAAATGTGTGTGTGTGTGTGTGTGTGTGTGTGTGTGTGTGTGTATTTTTGTAAATTCCATACATCAACCAAAACAAGGATGAAAAGCATCCTGGAGTAAAGAGACTGAGGGTTACCACTCAGAGGCTTAATTTAACAGAGAGATTTAATTTAAATTCCGGAGCAACAATAATTTGGACTACTGACACAGGAGGAGAGCCTAGACTGTATTCCTAAATCTGTTTAAAGCCTGTCAGACTTTTCTTTTTTCCTTTCTCTTTCTCTCTTTCTCCTCCCACACAGTCCATCTCTGATAATTTCAAGAAACATACTTTACCCAAACCAATACCTTAAGTGACAAATTTTGAGAATAATTTTTTTTAAATTTTTTTAATGTTGATTTATTTTTGACAAAGAGACAGAGCATGAGTGGGGGAAGGGCAGAGAGAGAGGGAGACACAGAATCTGAAGCAGGCTCCAGGCTCCGAGCTGTCAGCACAGAGCCTGCCACGGGGCTCGAACTCACAGACCGCGAGATCGTGACCTGACCTGAAGTCAGACACTCAACCAACTGAGCCATCCAGGCGCCCCAGAGAATAATTAAAAAAAAAAAAAATAACAATGTTATGGTACCATGTGCCCAAATCTAATTGTCTTTCATACTTTTTTCCTATAGGTAAAGTCACACTGTATTTCCCTCTTGTGAGCTTCCTAGTTTCCATGGAAAATAATGTTACAGAATTTATCTTCATGGGTCTTTCCCAAAATGAGAAAGTGCAGCAACTATGCTTCTTTCTGTTCTTACTCTTTTACATGACACTCATGACTGGAAATTTTCTCATTATAATGACTATTCAAAGGAGTCCCAATCTCAACTCTCCAATGTACTTCTTCCTCAGCTTCCTATCCTTTGTCGACATCTGCTACTCCTCTGTTACAGCCCCCAAGCTGATTATTGATTCCCAAGCCAAAGTCAAGAGCATCTCCTTTGTTGGTTGTATGGTCCAGCTCTTTTTCTCCCATCTGTTTGGCTGCACAGAGATCTTTATTCTCACAGTGATGGCCTATGACAGGTACGTGGCTATCTGTAAGCCTCTGCGCTATATGACCATCATGGACCAGAAGGTCTGCTCTATACTGGTGGTAACCTGTTGGTTAGGAGGGTTTGTGCATTCCTTCATCCAGACCATCCTCACTGTACAACTGCCGTTCTGTGGCCCCAACGTGATTGACCACTACTTCTGTGATGTCCACCCTTTACTGAAGCTGGCTTGCACAGAGACATACATGGTGGGGCTCATTGTGATAGCTAACAGTGGCATGATTTCACTGAGCTGCTTTGTCATTCTTATGGGCTCTTACATTGTCATCTTGCTTTCCTTTAAGACCCGCTCGTCAGAGGGGAGGCGCAAGGCCCTGTCTACATGTGCTTCCCACATCATAGTGGTGATCTTGTTCTTTGTCCCCTGCCTCTTCATCTACCTAAGGCCTTCCACCACTTTTACTGAGGACAAGATGGTGGCTGTGTTTTATACCATCATCACACCCATGTTAAACCCTCTGATCTACACCCTGAGAAACACAGAGGTGAAAAATGCCATGAAAAGACTGTGGGTCGGGAGGTTGTTGGACAGAAATAAGAGGGACTCTGGTGTGAAGCTTAGTGGGGCTGGTATAGCCTGCATTGTACCAGTTTCCAAAAGGGTTGCTGGAAACAAGTCAGTCATCACCTCTTAAACTTCATCCCATGAGAAACAGTGCAATATAGCACAGCCTTGGATTTGAAATCTAAAGACCTACTTCGAAGGACCCATTCTACCAGTCACTAGTAGTTGACTTTAGGCAAAGAGACAGTCTCATGGCCCTGAGTGCACTCAATGTTTATGCAGAGAAATCTGACACCTAAACACAGTCCATTTCATAACATATAGTACGGTTGCCTCTAATAGCCTCCAAGCGATATGGAATGTCAGGCATGCATATTCTAATAAAGGAATATGAAGAAATATTACCAAAATATTAGAATAATATTAAAACATACAGGATTGATACCAAAAACAAATGCTGACATTGATCTTGCTAACCTTTGGTCTTTTATCTCATTTTAAAATGGAGGTAAACTACATTTCCTACCACTTCCCAGGGTTGTATAGAGAACTGAATGGCGTGGAAGTGAAGGTGAAAGCATTCTGCCAATGGTATAGAGCTCTGAAAGCCAACATGGCTTGCATCCATGAGACCCATAAAACTATAGCAAAGAAACAGTTCTTAACGGGCTCAAGAGGACACACTGTGGGTGGTCCCCCAAGGCTCAGCCAGAGGAAGCAGGCAGAAATGTCTCTCTCCAAGTCTTCTTCTCAAAGAGGCTCATTTACATACTTTAAAAGCCAACGCCTAAGATTCAGGCTTCTAATTTAGCACACATCTAGGGGCTGACTGCAATCCTCCCTAAAGACCAAGAAGGCCAGTGGACTCTATCTCCACCTTCTCTCCCTGGCCCATTCCAGGTCATCAGTGTCCCCCTGGCAGGAGCTTATCTGGTGACCCAGGTTTTGTGGCTGCTCCCAGAGTATGCCCCCTCATTCACCTGACTCTTGTGGGCAGTGGGGCTTGCATTCACTGGTCCCACAGGACTGCAGCAAACAAAGAAACACTCCTCAACCAGGTCCTAGAACAAAGGAAACAGACAAAATGCCCATTCCCCAGTCTTTCCTGAAAGAGGCTTATTTATATACTTTAAAAGCTACTGCCTAAGGGTCTGGCTTTCATTCAGCCTGTTTCTTGATGAGATCCTCCCCTTTGGGACACTTACAGGTCGTGGCTCACCCTAATCTACTGAAAGCCACTAAACACAAAGAAAGCATGTTGCACATAGGTTTGAGAGAAAACCAAAAGCTCAGGCCAGGCTGAATAATTAGGTTCATTTCTTACAAGACACCGCTCCATCAAGACTAGGAGAGATGGCTCTTTTATCTAACGCACAGAAACCAACAGAGAGTCAAGGAAAACAGACAAACAGAGGAATATGTGCCAAACAAAAGAGCAAGATAAAATTCCAGAAATAGGCCTTAATGAAATAAAGTGATTTATCTGATAAAGAATTCAAAATAGCGGTCATAAAT
Organism: Acinonyx jubatus; assembly: GCF_027475565.1. Classification (NCBI taxonomy): domain Eukaryota; kingdom Metazoa; phylum Chordata; class Mammalia; order Carnivora; family Felidae; genus Acinonyx; species Acinonyx jubatus. Next base: position 15,098,932 of record NC_069390.1, read on the forward strand.
ATGCTGACCAAGGTTAGGAGAATGATGCATGAACAAAGTGAGAATTTCAACAAAAAGAAAATATAAGAAAGTACCAGAGAAATCACAGAGCTAAAGAATACAAAAACTGAACTGAAAAATTCAATAGAGGTTCAATACCAGACTACATCAAGCAAAAGAGAGGATCAATAAACTCAAAGACACGTCAGTGGAATTCATCCAAAAAGAAAAAAGTATGAAAAAGAGAAGATAACATGAGGGGGCTATAGGATATCATCAAGCAGACCAATATTCACATTACAGGGGTCCCAGAAGAAGAGAGAAAGAAAGGGGCAGAAAGCTTTTTCAAAGAAATCATGAAAATTACCCTAACCTAAAGAAGGAAAATAGATGATCCAGACCCAGGAAACTCAGACAGTTCCAAATAAGATGAATCGAAAGAGACCCACACTGAGACACTTTGTAACTAAATTGTCAAAAGTTAAAGACAAACTTTAAAGCACCTAGAGAAAAACGACATGTTACATATAAAAGAACCCCCATAAGATGATCCACACATTTTTCACAGAAACTATGCAGGCCAGAAGGGGGTGGCATGGTATATTCGAAGTGCTGAAAGAAAAAAACCTACCAACCAAGAATACTCGACCTGGTAAAGCTATCTTTCAGAATTGAAGGAGAGATGAAGAGTTTTTTGGACAAGCAAAAGGAATCACCACCACGAGACCAGCCTTAGAAGAAATATTAAAGGGAGTTCTTCAAGCTAAACTGGAAGGATGCTAATTAGTAACATGAAAACATATGAAGGTATAAATCTCACTGAAAGGTAAAATACAATTAAATTCAGAATATTCCAGTGCTGTAATGGCAGTAGGTAATAAATCACTTACAACTCTGGTATAAAGGTAAAAGACAGAAGTACTAAACATAACCATAACCCCAATAATTTGTTAATGGATACACAGGTAATTGTGACATCAAAAACATAAAATGAGGGGAGGAGTAAAAATGTAGCTTTAGTATATAATTGAACTTAAGTTGTTATGAGCTTAAAATAGACTATTATAAACACAAGATATTTTATGTAAACTTCATGGTGACCAGAAAGCAAAAACCTGCAGTGAATCCACAAAAGAGAAAGGAACATCACTACAGAAAATCATCACAAGGGAGCAAGACAAGAAGAAAGGAAGAAAAGAATTACAAAGAGCCAAAAAACAATTAATGGCAGTAGTTAGTCCATACCTATCAATAATTACTCTAAATGTAAATGGACTAAGTTATCCAATCAAAGATACAGAGTGGCGGAATGGATTAAAAAACAAGACCCAACTATAAGCTGCTTACAAAATTCTCCCTTCAGCTTAATGATACACACACTGAAAGTGAAGGAATGGAAAAAAATATTCCATGCAAATGGAAACCAAAAGAAAACAAGAGTAGCTATACTTATATTAAGTAAAACAGACTTTAAGCCCCAGACTATAATAAAAGACAAAGAAGGTCATTATATAATGATAAAGGAGTCATTGCAACAAAAAGATATAACATTTGTAAATATCTATGCATCCAACATAGGAAGACCTAAATACATAAAGCAAATATTAAAAGACCTGAAAGGAGAAAGAGATGGCAATAAAATAATAGTAGAGGACTTCAAAACCCCACTTTCATCAATAGATAGATCATCCGGACAGAAAATCAATTAGGAAACACTGGAGTTAAACTACATGTTAGACCAAATGGATGTAACATTTACAGAACATTCCATCCCAAAGCAAAAGAATACACATGCTTCTCATGGACACATGAAACTTTCCCTAGGAGAGATCACATGTGAGACCACAAAACAAGTCGTAATAAATTTAAGAATACTGAAATCATATCAAGCATCTTTTCAACCACAATGGTATGAAACTAAAAATCAATTACAAGGGGCACCTGGGTGGCTCAATCAGTTAAGTGTCCGACTCTTGATTTTGGCTCATAATCAATCATGAGATCTAGCCCTGCATCAGGCTCCATGATGTCAACACAGAGCTTGCTTGGGATTCTCTCTCCTTCTCTCTCTGCCCTTCAGAGAATAATTAACTTATTATTATAAGTTTATAATAAATAAACTTAAAATTATATAAAAGAAAAAATAAAAATCAATTACAAAAGAGAACTGAAAAATTCATAAATATACAGAGATCAAACAATATGCTACTGAATAACCCATGGGTCAAAGAAGAAATTAAAAGAGAAATTTTAAAAATATCTTGAGTCGATAAAACAGAAACACAACATACCAAAACTTATGGTATGCAGCAAAAACAGTTCTGAGAGATGTTTATAGCAATAAATATCTACTTAAGAAAACAGAACAATCTCAACCTAACTTTATACCTCAAAAAACTAGAAAAGAAAGAAGAAACAACACCCCAAATTAGTAGAAGGAAGGAAGCAACAAAGATCAGAGCAGAAACAAATGAAATAGATACCTAAAAAACAATTGGAAAAGATCAATGAAATTAAGAAGTAGTTTTCTGAAAAAAAACAAGTAAGTCGTAAGTCTTTAGCAAGACTTACGAAATAAAATAAAAGATGGGACTCAAATAAAAAATTAGAAATTGCAAATGATATCACACAAATACAAAAGATTATGAGAGTACTATGAACAATTACATGCCAACAAATTGGACAATCTAAAAGTAATGGATAAATTCCTAGAAACATACAACCTTCCAACCTTCCAATACATAAAGAAATACAAAATCTGAACAAACCAATTACTAATAAGGAGATTGAATCAGTAATCAAAAACCTCCCAACAGGGGCACCTGGGTAGCTCAGTCAGTTGAGTGTCTGGCTCTGGATTTTGGCTCAGGTCATAATCCCAGGGTCATGGGATCGAGCCCCTGGTCAGACTCCATGCCTGGCATGTAGCCTGCTTGGGATTCTCTCTCACACTCTCTCTGCCCCTCTCCCCTGCTCACTCGCTCTTTCTAATAAAAGAATAATAAATAATAAAAAAAAGGGGTGTCTGGGTGGCTCAGTTGGTTAAACATCTGACCTCAGCCCAGGTCATGATCTCACAATCCAAGAGTTCAAGTCCTGCATCGGGTGAGCTCAAGCCCCACTTCAGGTGAGCACAAGCCCCACTTTGGGTGAGCCCCAGTTTTCTCCCTCCCTCTCTCTCTCTCTGCCTCTCATGGGATTCTCTCTCCCTCTGTCTCTGCCCTTGCTCACTTGTACCCTCTCTCTCAAAAAAAAAAAAAAAAAAAAAACCTCTCCCAACAAAGAAATAACCTAAGCATCCATCAACAGTTGAATGGATAAAGAAGATGGGGTACACAAATATACAATGGAATATTAAGTCATAAAAAGGAACGGAATCCTGCCATTTGCAACAACATGGGTGGGCCTTGAGGTATAATGCCAAATGAAATGAGTCAGACAAATACTGCATAGTATCACTTTTATGGAGAGGTTGATAAAAGGAAACAAACTTTCACCTATAAGAAGGTAAGAAGAATAAGGTCTGGGGTTCTCAGGTAAATCATGGTGACTGAATTTGGTAACACTGTTTAGTGTAAGTGAAATTTGCTGAGAGTAAAACTTGAATGCTCTCACACACACACACCCAAAAAAGATAACTGTGTGAGATGATGGATTTATCAATTAACTACATGGGGGAATCCTTTCAAAATATACATGTATATGTATATCAAATCACCATAATGTACACTTTAAATATCCTACAATTTTATTTGTCAATTATACCTCAATAAAGCTGAAATTTAAAAATAATTTAAAGAAATTAAAAAAAAAGAAAGTGAATGGTGCTATGGACAGAACTGTCTCCCAGAAATTCATCTGTTGAAGCCCTAATCTTCATCGTGACCATGATGGTATTTGGAGATGGGGCCCTTGGAAGGTAATTAGGGTTAGATGAGATCATGAGGGCAGGATCCTCTTGACAGGATTAGCAGCTTCTAAGAAGAGGAAGAGAGAGAAGGCACTGGGTCCCCCTCCATCCCCACCCCCGCCCCCCCAGGGCCTTGTGAAGACACAGCTAGAAAGCAATTCTGCAAGCCAGGAAGAGAACCCTCACCTCGGAACCAACCCCACCAGCACCCTGATCTTGTACTTCTGGTCTGCAGACCTATGAAAAATAAATTCATGTTGTTTAAACCACTCAGTATGGTATTTGTTATGGCAGCCCAAGGTGACTAATAGATACAGGCTATGTATACTGCTATTAAAAGAGCTTCAAAATATATCAAACATTAAAGAAAAAAAAAGCACATTAAAAACCATTGTGCAAACATGATACTATAGATGTAAAAAAAATAATACTAGCTTGTTGTTCAAATCCATGTATTCTCAATTGTTTCCATTAACTCTCCACAACTCAGATATCCGGCCTCTTCTTATTTAGCAGAAAAAGTTCTCTGCTGCTACAATCATCATCAAGGGAAGGAAAAGAGCCAATTAGTTCCCTGTTCTGTGAGATCTATGATCTATCTTCTGTGGCCCGCACCCAGCTTTGTGGCATGATGACAGTCTTTGGCAACTAATTATACTCCAAGGAGCTGAGGCAAAGAGTTAGGAAAAGTTTGCAAAGAAGCAAATTAATGTCATCCCTTGGGGGGATTTCAGAGCTGGGAATTCTCTGACCTCCTTGAGATCCCCAGGAGCTACAGGTAAGTAATTAAAGGCGTGACTGGAGGCCGCGAGGACACGGATGAACCAGACTCCTCCTATAACCACACTGTACACCCAAACCAGGACTCAGCACCCCCCAGTCCCCCTGTTAGAGCCACAAAACAAGACATTTAGAAGCAGTTGGGTCACCATGCCCAAGCAGAAGCACAGAGGCCATTTCTTTCCCATCTACTCCTTCCCCACACAGGTGTCTCTGGAAAGAGGGAAGATGCCACCATTTACGGAATCCCTGCTAGGTGCCAGGCACTAGGCTAAGCACTGTATCTATTGGCTTGCCCAATATGGCACAGAACACCAGCACTCACCAACACCCTCAGTTCTCTGCCTCCTGGGTACCCAGCTAAACGCTGTTTCCCTGTCAAAGGAATGTGGCTGAAAACGATATATGTCATTTCCGAACTTGACCCATAGAAACCTCCCAGGGGCGCCTGGGTGGCTTAGTTGGTTGAACCTCCAACTTCAGCTCAGGTCATGATCTCACGGTTTGTGAGTTCAAGCCCCATGTCAGGCTTCTGCTGACTGCTTGAAGCCTGGAGCCGGCTTCAGATTCTGTGTCTCCGTCTCTCTCTGACCCACCCCTACTTGCACTCTGTCTCCTCTCTCAAAAATAAATAAACATTAGGAAAAAAATATTAAAAAAAAAAAAACCTCCCACACACTGTTTTCCACGTTCTCTTCCTCACCTGCCAGCTAGAAAGTTAACACTCTGAATGACCTTCATAGGTTTGGGTGAGATGGAATGGAACCTGTACCAGCCTGGGTCCTTGAATGGTGCCAGCTACTTTAAATTGTGACATGGCTATTAAGCCATTGAGATTCTGGGACTTGTTGGTTATAACAGCAGTTAGTTTACCCAAGTCATACACTCTAGCTCACCATCTGGAAAATACAAATGAAATCACATTTTTTATCTACACAACTAATAGCTCAAGGCCACACTTGCCTTATTAACAGAAGTCCACTATCTCCCCCACATAATGCTGGACCCCTTCTCCATCCCAAATTGTCCAAGAACTGAGGAATTCTCAATCCAAAGGACTGCTGCTGCCAAAGGCGATGTAGGAAGAGAGGAATTAAAAATCTGACCAGGCACTGTCTTTGGTCATTGCCATGTAATTGGTCCTGGGTCATCTGATGGATGTGGGTCTACCGCCCAGGTCTAGACCTCACCATGGCAGGGTGGGACTCCATACTTGAGTCCCAAAGTCATGGAGTCCAGTATGGCTGGTACAGCCAGCACATACTGTACAAATCAAGCCCCCACACAAACCCTGTTTCTGAACCTACATCACCAACACTGGCCCCTCTTTCCCTCATGGAGGGCTCCCTCTTGCAGCTTTTAATATTCATTCATGTTGATGGGTCATGGTCAATGTTACCAGGAACCACCAAAACAGGTTTCCTTAATTGCAAATCTCAGAGACCAAAAGTTAGGGGCTTCAGTCCTTCCTTCCCAGAAAGCCCCTTGCTCTGTGTGCAAAATTGTGCATACCAACGGGAGAGGTACTTTGTGCTCTGCCTCAGGAAAGACATCGTAACAAAAGGTTCCTACACTTACTATATCTGCATAACTAAGCAGGGCGCTCCATTAACTTCTCAGAACAAAGACATCTACTCCAAGAAAACTTCCTGCCTCTGCCTATACAGAAAAGCAGCTAGCAGTTAAACTTGAATTTTGAACAAATTATCTCATTTAAAGCTATGAGTAAACGCTATTATGTTCCACGCATTATCAGTAAATGCTATTATTCTCACAAAGACCTAGAGGTTCCAAGAAGTGAAGTGACTTGTCTATAGAATCGTAGGCAAATCGGGTCCGTCTGACTCCAAAGCAGTTTCTGAGGATCAGGAATCTTGGAGTGGCTTAGCTGGCAGGTCTGGCTCAAGGTCTCCCAGGAGGCTACAGACAGCCTGTAAGCCGGGGCTGCAATCATCTGAAGGCCTGACTGGAGTTGGAGACTCTACTTCCAAGACCACCTGGCTGCCGGCAAGAGGTTCAGTTCCTCGCCACGTGGGCCGCTCCCAGGGCTGCTAGCGAGAGTGAGCTGCAGAGATGTTTACAACCTAAACATCTGAGATGTTTACGACCTAATCTCAGAAGCAACACACCATCACTTCTGCTACATTCTGCTGGTCACACAGACCAACCCTGGTACAAGGCCCAAGGGGACCACCTGGCTATGAGGACCAGAGAGTAAGTATCATTGGAGGCCATCTTGTTGCTTGGAGACCACACGGGATTTTCCCCCTTCTTTTTATCTAAATTTTTTGTATACTAAATTATAAGGGGGAAAGCTACAGAGTGCTGGCAAGGGCACTTTCTCAACCCTGTTGATTTTTAGGCATCCCCTCTCTGCCTTCTAGTTACTTTAAGGATCCTATTTTTCCGTCGCCCTCCCACAGTTGAACCAAGAATGGCTTCCTCCGCCCAGTCCTCTGGCGCCATCTAGTGGCCACATCCGAAATGGCTGCCCCAGCCAACGCTTCTCCGTTTTGGGGTCCAAGGATTTACCTTGCCTTCAGGAAAGTGACTAGGATGATTTTCCTCAGAAGTCCCAGAGATCGACATCCAGCTCCAGAAAGGAGCTGTGGAACCCCAGAAGGGATGGATGAGCTGTCAGAATTTTTGAGACCATGGACTAAACTTGCCTCCTCCTTCTGCTCCGCAGATGTCAACCAGCCCTGCTCCCTGGCAGGGCAACACTCAGCCAGAAGCACGAAGGTGCTCCCTTGTTTCCTCCAGCTTTACTGCTCAGAACCTAACATCCAAAAACAACATTTTTTAACAAACTGCTAGCAGCAAGAGGGACTCAAAACCGGCCTCAGGTTCACGCTCATTTTAAAGAACTTTGTAAAACTTGACAAATATATTTAAAACTCTGTTGTAGCTACTTTTTTTTCATCAAGGAGAAAAAAAATTAGGTTTTAACTAATTGGGTAGTCATTGAGAGAAAGTAAAAAATTTAGGCTGATACCTCCAGGTTCTGTTTATAAATGCCTGGTTAAGAAATGGACCATTTTAAGGTGATGGGTATTAAGAAGGGCACTTGTGATGAGCACAGGGTGATGCATGTAACTGTTGAATTACTATATTGTACACCTGAAACTAATATAACACTGCATACTAACTAACTGAAATTAAAACTGAAACTTAAAAAAAAAAAAAAAAAGACTATTTTAAATGAAATCTTCTACTCTTGAAAGAGGTGACTAAGAACCAAGCCTCGGAGTTGATTCAAATCCCAGCTCCACCAAATACTAGCTGTGAGGCTGTTTTAGTTATTGCCACAAAAATGCAACATAATAAGAGATCCCAAAGTCATAGATTCTCCTGGAGTAAATCATTCTCATGGAATCGTAGGTCAGCCAGGGACCAGCTAACTAGGCAGGGCTGGACCCAGGTGGCTCTGTTCCGAGGCACAGCCCAGCTGGGCTTGGGTGGGGCAACTCTGCTACTCAAGTGTTCATTCCAGGGCTCAGGTTCACAGGGCAGCAGCTGCCCAGCGGGGGTATTTTTCATAGCAATGGTTGAAGCACAAGAGGGTGAACAAAATCAACTGAAGTGTCTTATGATCTAGGCTCGGGACCAGTACGGTCACTTCTGCTCACATCGACGGACCAAAACAAATCGCCTGACCTCATGCTGATTCAGAGACAAGGGAGGGGGAATGTACTGGCTCATCGTCATCCTCCACGAAGTCGGACCCGATCACTCACCTACCTCTCTGGCTTCATATTGTGCTCTTAGGTCCCCTCTCAGCTAAGCTCCAGAGACTGCAGTCTCCTGGATCCCTCTTCAAAGTGCCAAATTCATTCCTGCCTCAGGGCCTTGGCACACTCTGCCACTCCCTTCCAATCCTTTCTCAGTCTAGCTGCAATGTGTCAGCGGGTAGGTTTAATCCCTTTTAAACTTCCTGACTCTTCAGTAGGCTCTAAAATTCTACAGGGGCAGCGATCATGCCTGCTTTGTTCTCAACTGTACATACCCAGGGCCCACTGCCAGCCCATAGATGATCAATAAAATTTAAGTTGATAAATGAATAGCTACCATCTACTGGACGTTTCATGCATCCCAGGCAATATGCTGAGTGTTACAGCATCAAAATTTTAACCACATTCGTATTTGCAAAAATCTGAACCGTCATCTCTATTCTTTCTGAACTTACCTTCAAGCCTCCTCTTTGCTGAGAGGCGGAGTCTGAGACATGAGGGTAAGTAAGCCCAGAAACTTCCCAGTTGAAGGTGTGATGGCCAGATGACATCGGGGCTCAAAACACCCTTGGGAAGATGCCCTCGTAGGGGCTGGGGTCTTTAAACTTCCCCAGCTTCAACAAGACATCAACCCACACCCACCTCTGCTTAGGCACGAGGGTTGTGTATTCAACAAGGCCCACAGACTCCACTCCTGACACTCGGGGAGAACTTCAGCTTTCGGCCACCGAACTCTTATCAAAAGCAGGAAAGTTTGTGATTTCCACTCAGTCCATTCGGGCAGGGGAAGAACAAAAGCTCAGGCCTCCAAACTCGGACCTGTCTACCACCATACATCCATCAGGAAGCATCGCTTGTAAAGCAAAATACTTTCTATCCTCAACCAGGAATAATTAAACGGTAATATGCTCCAGATCTGTGCTTTCTTGCCTAAGGAGAAAAGCCATTACAGTCGTGGCCTCAGGCAGACCTGGACATACCAGCAGTAGCCTTCCTGGAAAACTGACCTTCCTTCAACACAGCATTTCACAGTCAACAGCTCAGGCATGTGCTGGAACTGTTACTAGTTATTTTGCACTTGGCAAGCAGGCCAGCATTTAGCTGCAGTCTCCAGATGGTTGGGAGAGGCAAGGAGGATGGGGGGTGGGGGGGGGCGGTTAGGAGGGAGAGACAGCAGGAGCCGGCTATGAGCAAGGTCCTGGAGGAACCTGGAGGAACCCCCAACCACTGCTGAGGACCTAGTGGGGCCTGGCGGCGGGGAACCCTGTCTCCCCACTGAAAGGGCTGTATGGGCCCTGTTCTGTGTGGTAAATTCTACCCCTGGCTCCCATTAACAGGGCTCCATTCCCCTCCACCAGCCCAGCGTCTGGTAGGTGCCCTTCCTTCCAGCCCGTGTGACACCACGTGACCACCATGCAGCTTCCATCCAGAGAAAATAGTGAAGGTAAAGTGTATGTGTGTGTGTGTGTGTGTGTGTGTGTGTGCACGCGGTTACTTACGTATCATGTACACGCACACCTGGAGAAGAGTGTCAGGCGTGAGACTGCTTCAGGCGACCACACACAGTCCCGGAGCTTCTTCCCTTCCAGGCTCGTCCGCCTCCCGCGCGCCCACCCTCCGGTGCTCCCACTCCGGCCTCCCCGACACACGCAGGGTCCCCGCGGGCGCAAGGCCTGGGCTTTCACGCCCCCAACCGCCCCCCCTTCTCCTCCTGCGAACAGTCCGCTTAAGACTCGGCTCAAAAACCACCACCCGTAATTCCGGAATCCGGTTACCTGTGCCTTTAAACCTCCCCTGGTACCTCGTGCGTTCCTTTTGGGTTTGAGGCACCTGGGGCGGCTTCTTACGCGAGGACCTCTGCTGTATTCATCTTCGTTCCCTGGCCGGCCTGCGGCGTGTGCACCGCGGCTCTGGGAACGGCCTCTAGTCTCCCCGCAAGCAGGCATGCGCGCCGAGCACGCGCCGAGCACGCGCCGGAAAGCTTTCTCTCGTTGGCATGGGGGTGTGCACCGCCTGCCGTGTGACAGCCACGAGTTCATGCCTCCGAGGGTGAAATGCTGGTTTTCCTTACACCTGCATGACCCAACATACTAAAGCTTTTATTTACATAAAATAATTCACATAAAAGAGGGGGATCTGTTTCCCCCTCTGTTTGTGCTCCATGAGGGCAAAGGTTTTTGTCCTTTTTGTTTGTGGTTGAACCCGGTATTTTGCTTTACCAGCCACAGAGGCAGAGTGGCTGGTGCATCACAGGCACTAAGGGATAGTGGCTGGTGCATAGTTGGCACTCAAAAACTGTCCAGATTGCTACAGTGTCCCAGAAATTCTAGGATTCCCCAAATCCATCACTGGGGAAAAAAAAAACACCTCTGAAAATCCTGGGGACTTGCCTGAGGTATGTGTGCTGAGACCAAATGGCACAAATGGAGTGTCTGTCCATCTGTAGACCCATGTGTCTGACCCTGTGAAAGCACACGCAGCCACATCTCAGATGCACACTCACTTCTTCTTCCAAGTCTCCTCTTCACGTATCCCTGGATGTGTGTTTTGGGCTGGATTATGTCTCCCCAAATTCATAGCTTAAAGTCCTAACCCCAGTACCTCAGAATGTATTTGCAGGTACTGTCTTTAAAGAGGTGATGATGGTAAAATTTAAGTCGTTAGGGTGGGCCTTAATCCTTTATGACTGGTTTCCTGATAAAAAGGGGAGATCAGGTCACAGACAGACACAGAGGGAAGACCAAGTGAAGACACAGGGAAGATGGCAGCCATCTGCATCAAAGAGAGAAGCTTCCGAGGAAACCAACCTGCCAGCGCCTTGATCTTGGACTTCTGGCCTCCGGAACTGAGAGAGATTAAATTCCTGTTGTTTAAGCTTCCTGGCCTGTGGCACTTTGTTGTGGCCCCAGCAAACTAACACAGTGTACAAAATCCAAAAGGGACACATGTTTTTGTTAAGAACGCCCCAATTAAACACAGGCCCATACACTGCTCAGGAAACGAAATGGCGGGGACCTAAAGTAAAAAGTGGGACAAAAAAGAAACAAAAGGCAACGTGTGTTGACACTTTTTATATTTGGTATTTGTGAGTCTTTTAAAAAAATTTTTTTTCAGGCCATTTTTTCCTTAAAAAAAAAGAAAAAAGCAACCAACAGCAATACTCTGTACAAGTATAACAAACATTAGAAATATGCATCATTCCAAAATAGTTACAAGAAAATTACAGTTTTAGAGTCCATATCAACACATCCTGTTCATACGTGCCCCCCGAGGGAAAAATGCTACAGTATGTCAAACACTTGGCTGCTATACAGTCTGAAAACGCAGAACTTGGACTTTTGAGGCAAACCAACATAGTCACCAAGCCTTGTTTAGCACAGTAAGTGCAACCCAGCACTGCAAAAGAAAACCAGCCTTTTTCATCTCTGATGAAAAGCAAACATGAATCAGATGCAAAGGTGGCCCCCACCCCCAACGAGCCTCAGCTCGACGAAGCCCAACTCCAGTGCAGTCAAATCTGCCAAAGTCCACCAGAGGTCACTAGGTGCCCACAGGGAACAGACTCCCAAATGTCATTTCCCACCGGTGCCAAACGTCACTAGGTTTACCTTTGGAGGCAAACGTCCTCACTCTTGGGAGAAGGTACCGATGCCCCAAATCCCCCAGACCAACTGACCACCAACCTTCAGGCCTTTCACTGATAACTAATCCCACCCTGGCCATTTTTCTGTGTGCAACCGGCAAATAGGAAAGCAGGGGTGATCACACCATCTCCGCGATTCCACTGGACTCCTCAGATTTTAGTTCATCGTTCCTGGGAGGCTTTGGGGCAGGAGCTTGAAAGCACCTTCTCTTTTCTATGGCCAATCCCCAGCCCGTGTGTCCTTTATATTTACACAATTATCTTCCCTTTTCAATCACTGTGCTATAAATACCCTCACCACCCCCACCGGTCCCCAAACCCAGCCCTCTTCAGGATGCAGAGAAGCATCGTGACCTTCACATGACCTGCCATGTGGAATCCAGACCTCTCTACCACGAGCCTTCCTCCCAGGACTGGGAATGACATCTGAGAGTGGCTTAGCTGGGGCTCCTGCCCATTTCCCAAACCCATACCAGGTGGAAGGAAGGAGAGTTTCTGGGGTTTTGTGTGATTCTACACAGTATGTTTATAATTATTGTTGCTTTAGCCTTCTAAAGGAATTTTTGGAGCCAAGTCCTTCCCTCCGATTTCTCTGTGGCAGGGAATGTAGGCAGGGCCGGGCAGAGCATCTTTGTCAGAAGTGACTTCTACACCCCCATTCCAGTGGCTTCCTGACAAGTAAAGTGGAGAGGGGCATGACCCACAGAACTGTGGCCCCGGGCAGGGACCTCCGAATGCCATCATGGAACTCTGAGAGCTGCACGCATGGAGGGGCAGACCAGTGTGAAGGTTTGGAAGCAATCTGCCCAAAGCCAGCTTCACTCAACAGCCCGGGACGGCATGGCTTCCCTGATGCAGGCCTAAAGAGCCGAAGGCCCCTCTGAAGGGGCGTCAAGATGGCCCAACCAGGCCCGTACAACCCATTCCTCGCAGGGCCTGATGCTGAATGAACTGCTTGCCACAAGAGAGAGCAAAGGATTCGGCGAAAAGTGCAATTTCTGTGTGGGAAGTAAGTCCTCCCCAGACACTGACACGACCACCTCCTCTCCTTTTAATCCTTTTAGTACCTCAAAGGGAAAAGGGGGACAAAAGACGTACAAGCGCTAAGCCTCTGAACCGAATCAAGGGCTTTCAGTACGTTGTGGTTCACCCTCCATAACCCACTAGCACGTCCAGTCAGTTCTCAAGGTGCTAGCAAGTTGAGGAACACGGCAGCGTCGGGAGACGGGCTCCCCCAGGTCAAGAGTGACCGGGGCACCCGGAGAAGACCCCACTCCCATTTTCACTAGGACACAGTTGTCCTGAATTTACAGCAGGATTTATTACTGTGGAAAACGGCCACAGGAATCCAGGGACTTGGTAATTCCTTCATAAGACCTTCTCTACTTCATTGCCTGTAGGAGGATAAATTCAAAACCTCTTCAAAATATAACCTGAGCCACAATATAAAATAAAAAGAAACAAACCCTTTCATGTTAATGCCTTGAGAAGTTTACAGATTATGTACCAATAAAATAAATCCTCATAAATTCTGAAATTCTTGGTGGATACACACCTGAAGCAAAAAAAAAAAAATTAATCTACATTAAAAAAATCAAAAGTAATTACAGCAGCAGTATAGTGAAAAGAGGTTTTAAAAATAATTACATCTTTGATACAAATTCAAACTCTGTACACCTCAATTCAAAGGAATGACTGTTTTAAGAGTTTAGTATATATATATACAGTAGATACCGATATGTGTCACTGCAGATAGACTAAAGCCAGTGGACTTTGAGGGAGGAGGGATTAATCAGACACTGTTTTCACACTGAAGTGTTCACAGATTGCCACGCTTTTAAACACACACACACATACACACAGACACGGACACACAGACGCACATAAAATGCCAACCTGAGTAAAACGTTACTAAAAACCTAGAGCATCATGAATCACTAAGTCACATATTGCACCTTTAAATAATCCTTCTTACCAAATACAGAAATGAGAAAAAAGGATGAAACAGGGACAAGAGAAGGAGATTATATCACTGTAGGGTTCCTCTGCTTTCCCCCACCCCCAGAAATTCTCAAGGTGATACTTGGTTTCCACTCTCACTCAACCAATGGGCTGAAAATGTGGCCAACAGAAATGTCTTTGGGGAAAACCGGGAGAGAAAGGGGAAAAAAAGAATAGAGCACGAAACATGGGGGACGGGGAGGCCTCCTCTAGTCAAATGAGAACAGGAATGTTACCGAGAAGGCTGAACCTCAGATACTAAACTACTGTTTAAATATTCCTTATATTCCAATTATGAGATTCAATACAAAAATAGAGATATCTACTGAGTTTTGCCTGTGGAAGCATAATTCAGAAAAGGCACATGTTCAAATAGAAAACCCAGGCAGAAGACGTACCACGTACCCCTCCCGACATGATAATCATCCACAATCACGTATTTTCCATCAGCTAGATTCCAAGATACAGTAGGTAAAAATAGATCTCTGATACTTAAAATATATTCAACCCAACACAATCCTGGCTTTAGCATGTGAATCATATAAAATAGTCTTTTTTAAAAAGAATCTGTTTTGAAAAAGAAAAAAAAAGTCATAGCTCACTTTTCCTGGTGTTCCATAATTCTCAAGGAAAAAAAAAAAAAGTGAACTCATCCCATTGGTATTCAGGAATGTAGTTGATTAACTCAACACCCATCCACAGCCCCTGACAGCCCCAACTTCTCATTTGTCATGTTCTACATGTGCAGCTTCACACCCTCAAATTAGTTCTAACAAAACAGAACAAAGAATAAGATATTAGACATATAAAAACATGTCGACATCGGGGCATTTTCCTTCACTGTGGGTGTGACGGTCCGGTTCACTCCAGAAAGGTTTTACTTTGGAACTAGGCGATGTAACCATTTGTCTTTCCAAACGCAGTCACTGGTGCAAGGTTTTCATAGATTGTCATTGCAGTTGTGTTCTGGTAGATAAGATCTACTTTTGAGTCCTTCTGGGATCTGATGATATCCAAAACACACTGGTTGAGGAAAACATACTGGTCCTGTTAGAAAAGTAAAAAGAGAAAGCAAATGAGCAGAGGTCCCAGAGATTAGCACCCAAGGTTACTTTCAGATTACCACCACTCCCCCAAACCCATCGGCCCCACAATGAACAAAGCCAACAAGATTTTCTTGGTTAGTGAGCATGGGCGGTGTAAGGAGTCAATTGTGATTCTCAACAGAGGGGACAGGTTAAGGGGGATAATCTGGGTAGAGTTGGGTAGGGACCACCCTCAGGCAAGCTCGTCAGAATATGCAGGTAGCCATTAAAAAAGGAAGAGGAAAAAGGTATATGCTGAAAGATATCCAGGGTGCTATAAGAGAAAAAAAAAAAAAATCACAGGGCAGAATTAGATATAACATAAAATCCAATGGAAAAAAATATTCCATGTGTCAATATCCAAGATATATAAAAAAAAACCTACACAACTCGACAGCCAAAAAACAATCTGATTAGAAAACGGGCAGAGGAGGGGCGCCTGGGTGGCGCAGTCGGTTAAGCATCCGACTTCAGCCAGGTCATGATCTCGCGGTCCGTGAGTTCGAGCCCCGCGTCAGGCTCTGGGCTGATGGCTCAGAGCCTGGAGCCTGTTTCCGATTCTGTGTCTCCCTCTCTCTCTGCCCCTCCCCCGTTCATGCTCTGTCTCTCTCTGTCCCAAAAATAAATAAACATTGAAAAAAAAAAATTAAAAAAAAAAAAAAAAGAAAACGGGCAGACGAACTTAATAGATACTTCTCCAAAGAAGACATATAGATGGTCCACAGACACACGAAAAGATGCTCAACATCACTTATCATCAGGGAAATGCAAATCAAAACCACCGTGAGATATTACCTCACACCTGTCAGAAGGGCTAGTATCAAAAAGACAAAAAACAACAAGGACTGGAGAGGATGTGGAGAAAAGGGGACCCTTGTGCACTATTGGTGGGAATGTAAATTGGTACAGCCACTAAGGAAAACAATATGAAAGTTCCTCAAAAAATTAAAAACAGAAATACAATTGTGATCCAGTAAGTCCACTACTGGGTATTTACCCAAAGAAAACAAAACACTAATTGAAAAAGATATGTGAACCCCTATGTTTGTTGCAGTATTTTTTACAGTAGCCAAGATAGGAAAGCAACCCAAGCAGCCATCAATAGATGATAAATAAAGACGTGGTATAAATATGCAATGGAATATTACTCAGCCATAATAAAGAATGAGATCTTGCCATTTGTGACAACATGGATGGACCTAAAGGGTATTATGCTAAGTGAAATAAGTCAGACAGAGAAAGACAAATACCATACGCTTTCACTTATGCATAGACTCTAAAACTCAACACAAACACACAAAAAAGCAGAAACAGACCCATAAATACAGAGAATTGGTGGTTACCAGAGGGGAGGGGAGGGGGGAGATGGGCAAAATGGGAAAAGGGGAGTAGGAGGAACCGGCTTCCGGTTATGGAATTAATTAAGTCACGGGGATGAAAGGCACAGCGTATGGAATACGGTCAATGGTACTGTAATAACCTTGTGTGGTGACAGATGGTAGTTACACTTATGATGAGCAGAACATAACATATAGACTTGTTGAATCACTCTGTTGTACACCTGAAACGAATGTAACATTGTGTGTGTGTCATCTGTACTCAGTTTTTTTAAAGAGCACCAGCCATAACAACAAAAAAAAAGTACTGTGTGTGTGCGTGTGTACATGTGTTTTTCTACAGATGTACATAAAGAAACCTATAGTGATATACACAAACTGTAAGCATTGGCTACCTCTAGGGAAGAAAAAGTAAAAGAGAAAAATACATTCTGTATAATCCTGTTTTGTTAGATGTCTTAATATGAACAAGTTTACATTATCTTCAAACTACAAAAAAAAAGGACCAAGAAAAGAATTTGTGGGCAGGTATAAGATTTCTGTGTTTCTTCAAAGGAGATAAAAGACTGAGTTCTACTCTACATAATTATAGCAGGAAAAAAAAAATTCTCTTCTGACCAACACAGGAGGTGAATTCTACACTTTCTTCCACAACCATGCTGCTCGCCCAAAAGCACACGATGTACCCAGGCCTCCAGAACATTCCCTGCTAGACTCAAAAACACAGCACATATTCATGGAGTTCTAAATTGGTACAGGGCGACAGCCTGATACAAAATTAATATTCTGCTCTCATCCCAGTCAAGACACATTCCTTCCTACAGCGTTGAAGAAGGCGATTTCCCAATATATTTTCTGAGAACATGACTTGAAAACAATGTTTGTCAGGAACATTTCAGGGAAAGCCGAATCCAATGGGTCTTACCCAACTGACATTGTAGATACTAAGCATGAAGTTTCTCAGCTGGCCAGCCATCCCCCGGGGACTATGATAATTGATGTTCTTTTACATTCACAGGGCTAGGTGAGGATACACTGCTATATGAACATTACACCTATTTCATTCACATTGCTAACATTTGAGAAGTCCGTTTCATCAGCTTGTTTTAAGGATGGTCAGACCTTCTCAGAAACAAAGCATGAAGATACCAGTTTTAAGAGTTTACAACCCGGAAGCCAAAGTTCAGAGAATGGCTAAGATTATTTGATGAGTTAGTGGCTGCAAGGTAAGGAATCCAGGTATGATCTTGGTGTGTACTGTTCCATTGCTGGTATCACTACCACCGTATCACCATATCGGATAATTCAATCGCAGTTAAGGATCTAAAAGAAGTCCAGTGTTACCTCACAGCCCAGAACCAGAAAGACCTAGAAGGGTGAAGTGTTTCAACACAAGTATGTGACATGATGCAACCTTTTGAAAACAGGATTGAAAAAGCGGACTGCCAGACACAGAGCTCGGCCTCACCTCTGTTTGCACCATTAAAGGCCTGTGCATTCGAAGGTCATACACAATCCCATACACATCCACAGTGTTCTCATTCTCTATCTGGTAGATAAGACGATCGATGGCAATGAACGTGCCTGTCCTTCCAACCCCAGCACTGAAGAAAAAAAGACATGAACACATCACCATGGGTTACCTCTAACCTAAAATGCTCAAATGTGCATTTGTGCATGTATCTTGCTCCCCTCCACTATCAATGCCCAGGATCATGAAACATTTGCTCAACTAAAACCTCAGCAAATTGGATTACACTAGCTTGGGACTGGGACCCAAACCCTAAAGTTCATTTTGCGTCAAATATCACAAATAAAACCTCTTGCTAGAGTGGCTTGAATCTCAGTCCCATTCAAGTTATTAACCATAACCCAGGATGGCAAGTTTCATCAATTTGTTCCCCATAGGGCAACAAAGCCCCTCTTCATCTTTCCTAAATTAATTGCTTTAGCCTAAAAGCTAGCTAGTTGTCTTATTGGGCTAGAGCAGGAAGTGGGGACAAACTTTTTCTGTAAAGGACCAGATAGTAAATATCTTTGGCTTTGCACACTAAATGATCTCTTTCTGCCATTTTAGCATGAAAGTAACTAGAGGCAATATGTAAGCAAACAGGCATGGCTCTGTTCCAATACAACTTTATTCGTAAAGGGATTGTGGTAATAGTTTCACAGGTGTATACTTGCCTCCAAACTCATGCAGTTGTATACATTAATTTATGTACAGTTTTGTATGCCAAAAAAAAAAGTTTTAAATAAACCAATAAAATGAACTAAAACTATGCATTTCAACTTCACTAAATAACAAACCAAAATGCTGAATGAAGAAAGCAGGTTGCAGAATGATGTCTACATCATAAAATTTGGCAAAAGCTTAAAGCTATATAAAACCACAGATATACATACATATGTAATAAAATATAAAAGCATACAAGGGAATGATTCAGGTCAACTTTAGAACCATGTTTAACTGTGTAAGGACACTGATAAGTAGCAACTTTATATCTGGAACATATTATTAACAAAAAGAAACATGGTCTCATGCCATAGTTTATTAGATTATTACTCTATATTTTTGTAAGGTTGAAATATCTTTTTTTTAATTTTTTTTAATGTTTATTTATTTTTGAGACAGAGGGAGACAGAGCGCAAGGGGGGGGGGGGGGGCAGAGAGAGAGGGAGACACAGAATCTGAAACAGGCTCCAGGCTCTGAGCTGTCAGCACAGAGCCCAATGAGGGGCTTGAACCCACGAACCGTGAGATCATGATCTGAGCCGAAGTCAGATGCTCAACCGACTGAGCCACCCAGACCCCCCTAGGTTGAAATATTTTATAAGAAAATGTCATAGGGGCACTTGGGTGGCTCCGTTGGTTCAGCATCTGACTCTTGATCTCGGCTCAGGTCATGATCTCACGGTATGTGAGTTCGAGCCCCGTGTCAGGCTCTAAGCTGACAGTGCAGAACCTGCTTGGAATTCTGTCTCTCCCTCTCTCTGCCCCTCCCCAACTTGTTCTCTCTCTCTCTCTCTCTCTCTCTCTCAAAATAAATAAATAAACTTAATAAAATGTTGTAAGTAAGATATAAATTAGAATATATTATAGTCTTAAAAAAAACACAGGCAACCTACCAGATCTGGCCCATGGTTATAGTTTGCCAACCCCTGTTCTAAAAGCCTCAGGGCTTAGGGAATAAGTCCATGGTCCCTTATCCAAACCTTTCTTAAATTTCCAAATGCCTGTTGCATTCCCTCTCACGCCTTGCTTTTCTAAAGTGTCCGCATTTATAATGGCGTTTGAAATCGGTCCTACATGGAGCGCCATCTGCATACCTGCAATGCACCAGAATGGGAGACTCAGGAGGACTCTGCTTCATGTAGTCACGGACAAGGTACCGAAAATTGATGAGCAGGTCGGTGGTGTCGGGAACGCCGTGGTCCGGCCAGGAGGTGAAATGAAACTGTCGCAGAGGGTGACTCTCACTTGTCTGGAGCTAAGAACCCAGGAAAGAGAAAAGGGCACGTGAAATGGAGCAGCACCCGAAGGCTGAGCCGCATGGGATAGCTGACAGGTAGCTACAGAGGAATGGTTACAACTAACAACTGCAATGTTACATTGGTACAGCAACTGAGAAAGTGCTTGCTCACCAAATCCCCACAATGTGCCCAAGAGGGAGGGTTTATCATCCCCTTTAAAGATTCTGAAAAGTGAATCAACTCCCCCCACTCAGCCTAGGTGTGGTACAAGTGCATCATCCTCTGATCCTGAGTTCAGATCTTCCTTTCCCACTACAGGTGCCTGCCAGTAATGCACTCACAGTCTCACAGTCCTATAACTACACCTTCCTAGAGCTTCATGAAGCCCGTCCCTGAGCCCACATGGGAAGGTCATCAACCAAAACACCAAAAATGAACTATACTGATGCAACTCTGATAATCAGAACCTTTGGGGTGAGAGCTGCCTCACAATCCGTGAGCCTTCCGGAGAGTCTCACGAAGCGACAGGCAACTGGCGAGCACCAAGGAAGTATTTAGAATTGCAAGAGTTTGAGAAAAGACCATCCCCCCTCAAAGAAAAAAAAAAAAGAAAGAAAGAAAAAGAAAAAGAAAAAAGCATCTATTTCAACATCAGACAACAGGAAGTGGATCTCGTTATAACAGTTAGTTATGACACAGACTAGTTTCCTACCGCAGATTGAAGCATGTACCTTTTGTCATCAGAACTCCACCCAGGCTGGGCCATTCCTGCCCTGGATTCAAGTGTTCTCACTACGTCCATCCCCGGCACTGACCTCACCCACATACCTACATCTGGACTGCAGGCATTTCCATGTGCTTTATGACAGCTACCTTTTGAAGCTTTTTTTTTTTTTTTTTTGTATATATGTTATAAAAGCAGTGTATTCACATTGTTCAAAACATGGAAAAGAGTAGAGAAAGGGGCAGAGTGAGGGACAGGGTACTGGGAAGTCTCATACACACAAAGGTGACGTTCACAAATTTAACCGAAAGTATTGATCCAAAGAAGGAAAGCAGTTATGTGGGATAAGGAGAGGAAGGGGTGGAGGGAGTTCAGACCTTTCAGTATTTATCTCTGTAGAGGGGCAAGGGGGCTCAGGTTAGGGGTGGCAGTCAAAGGAAACTTTTAGTTCTATCTGTTGCCTTCCCGCTTTTATTTTTTTAAATTTTTTTTTCAACGTTTATTTATTTTGGGGACAGAGAGAGACAGAGCATGAACGGGGGAGGGGCAGAGAGAGAGGGAGACACAGAATCGAAAACAGGCTCCAGGCTCTGAGCCATCAGCCCAGAGCCGGACGCGGGGCTCGAACTCACGGACCACGAGATCGTGACCTGGCTGAAGTCGGACGCTTAACCGACTGCGCCACCCAGGCGCCCCGTCTTCCCGCTTTTAAAAAAGAAAATAGATCTGGGGCGCCTGGGTGGCTCAGTTGGCTAAGCGTCCAACTTCGGCTCAGGTAATGATCCCACAGTTCGTGGGTTTGGGCCCCACGTCAGGCTCTTATGCTGACAGCTCGGAGTCTGGAGTCTGCTTTGGATTCTGTGTCTCCCTCTCTCTGCTCCTCCCTTGCCTGAACTCTGTCTCTCTCTCTCTCAAAAATAAACATTTTTTTTAAAAAAGGAATGGATTCATGCATTTTGTGTAATCAAAAATTACTATTTTACTAAATGCTATGTGGTATCCTGGATTCGATCCACAGGATCGGGCTTTAGCGGAAACAGGAACAGGAAAGGGCTTTAGCAGAAAAATGTGAAACCCAAATGAAGTCTGGAGTTTAGTTAACAAAAATGGTAACAGGGGCGCCTGGGTGGCGCAGTCGGTTAAGCGTCCGACTTCAGCCAGGTCACGATCTCGCGGTCCGGGTGTTCGAGCCCCGCGTCAGGCTCTGGGCTGAAGGCTCAGAGCCTGGAGCCTGTTTCCGATTCCGTGTCTCCCTCTCTCTCTGCCCCTCCCCCGTTCATGCTCTGTCTCTCTCTGTCCCAAAAAAAAAAATAAATAAACGTTGAAAAAAAAATTTTTTTTTAATAAATAAAAAAGAAAAAAATGGTAACAGTCACGGTAATTTTCTTTAAATAATGTGGACAATTCCACCCGTGATTCCCCTCCACAAGGGTGAACCCCTAGCACTGAAAGCAACAAAGGATAATCCAATCTGTTTTAAATGGATGAAATCTATAGAAATAAGTATATTTTAAGGGTTTCTCAACTACTATTATCGGCGTGTGATAACAGCTTGGACAGCACTTCCAGAGGAGGAATTGAAATGTTAACTGAAACCAGGACATCTGAGGCACAGCCAATCAGTAAAGAATTAATACTTCTGTATCCATGACTTATGGAATCTTCAACCTAACCTACCAGCACCCCCATAAAAGTCAACACCACTGAATCTACTCCCAGGCTTTTCTTTTGTGCACTATTCACAATATGCATAAAATTTTGTGTGCTGGTATGTTTCACTTAATTGCATTCTCACATCTCCTCATGGTAATTATGCAGTCTACACAGCCATCATTTCTAATAGCTAAATATATAGCTATAGTTTAGTTATCCATAGTTTAGTTATCCATCCTCCAAAAGCTAGAAATTTGCACGGGTTCTAAATTTTCCTCCATTATAAATAGTGCTGAGACTCCTCTTTGTGAATAATAAGCCTTGTCCTATATTTCGGATTATTTCTTTAAGACAGTCTCAAACTTGGAACCACCAGATCAAAGGAGAGTGGTCATTTTTATGCTTCCGATATAAACTGCAGAAGGGTTATACCAATTTACACGCCCACCAAAAGATATCAATGTTGCTTCATTGTCCCTAACCACCCTTAAGAAAAAAGGCAGGGGCACCTGGGTGACTCAGTGGGTTAAGCGTCTGATTCTTGATTTCCCCTCAGGTCATGATCTCACGGTTCATGAATTCGAGCCTCGCATCGGGCTCTGTGCTAACAGCGTAGATGGAGCCTGCTGGGGATTCTCTCTCTCCCTCTCTCTCTCTGCCCCTCCCCCACTGATGGGGAAGGAAGGAAGGAAGGAGAGGGAAGAAGGAAGGAGAGGGAGGAAGGAAGGAAGGGAGGGAGGGAGGGAGGGAGGGAGGGAGGAAGGAAGGAAGGAAGGAAGGAAGGAAGGAAGGAAGGAAGGAAGGAAGGGAGGGAGAGGGAGGAAGGAAGGAAGGAAGGAGGGAAGGAAGGAAGGAAGGAAGGAGAGGGAGGAAGGAAGGAAGGAAGGAAGGAAGGTAGGAGAGTGAGGAAGGAAGGAGAGGGAGGAAGGAAGGAAGGAAGGAAGGAGGGAAGGAAGGAAGGAAGGAAGGAGAGGGAGGAAGGAAGGAAGGAAGGAGGGAGGAAGGGGGAAGGGAAGGGAGGAAAGGAAGGAAGGAAGGAAGGAGGGAAGGAAGGAAGGAAGGAAGGAAGGAAGGAGAGGGAAGGTAGGAAGGAGAGGGAGGAAGGAAGGAGAGGAAGGAAGGAAGGAAGGAAGGAAGGAAGGAGAGGGAGGAAGGAAGGAAGGAAGGAGGGAAGGAAGGAAGGAAGGAAGGGGAGGGAGGAAGGAAGGAGAGGGAGGAAGGAAGGAAGGAGAGGGAGGAAGGAAGGAAGGAAGGAAGGAAGGAAGGAAGGAAGGAAGGAAGGGAGGGAGGAAGGAAGGAAGGAAGGGAGGAAGGAAGGAAGGAGAGGGGGGAAGGAAGGAAGGGAGGAAGGAAGGAAGGAGGAAGGGGGAAGGGAGGAAAGGAAGGAGAAAGGGGGAAGGGAAAAGGGAAGGGAGAAGGAAGGGAGGAAGGAAGGAAGGAAGGAAGGGAGGGAGGAGAAAAAGAAACAGACTGACAAATAGAACAAACTGGTGGTTGCCATACGGAAAGTAGGTCAGGGGATGGGTGAAATAGGTGGAGGGGACTAAAAGGTACAAACTTCCAGTTATAAAATAAATAAGTCACAGGGATGAAAAGTACAGTGTAGGGAATATAAATGCTATATGGTGACAGATGGTGACTACACTTATTACAGTGAGCGCTGTGTAACATGTATAATTGTTGGGTCACTGTGCTGTACCCCTGAAACTAATATAATATTATACGTCATCTATACTTCAATGAGAAGAAAAAAATAACTTATGAAATTTCTCTTAATACAGTAAAGCTAAAGAGTTGCCTTACAGTGTATGTAGATAGTTTTATTCCATAAAAAGAGAGCAAAAGTATTTTTCTGATGCATAAAAAAAACATATTGGTTAACATCAACCTAAAAAGTATCACCCCAAAACTAATATATAGTCATCTTTTCTGAGACCTATCCATCTCGGCCTCTTACTTACATTTTTCACTGTGAAGTCTCTGATGGTCCATTGTGGAAGAACAATTTCTGAGGTCATTGCCACAGTTATGTCCCCATAGTCCTGAGCTTGCTTGGAGGGCCAGTATTCCTCACATTTGGTCTAGAATAAAATTGCATTAGAAAAAAAAAATTGGGTCACATCGTCTGTCATCACTAAAGCCTCAAAAGGGAGGCCAGATATTGAAAACTGGCATCAGAGGCTGGGAGTTCTGTTTGACTCCCAAAACTGTTTTTTCATTTACAATTATTGCCAACTCTTTTAAAATTGGGAGGTTTCTCATAAAAATGCAGACTTCTTGCTTCTCTTGAGAAATCAGAAGATCCGGCCAACACTGAGCCCCAATTTCTGCATGAAAATGGACTTAGAGCAGAACAGACATTGTCCCTTCTCTGGGGACATAGTGTCAGCCAGTTCCACTTGGCCCCTAGAGCAGCCAGTCCATAACTATTCACTGGACTAAATTCAGACTGACCCATAACCCCTTGCAGCTAGAAGAAACGAGGACTTCGCCCAATACTTTTAGATCCACGCTAATTAGAATACAAATACAGACACCAATAAAGAGAATCAAATCAAATCACTCTGGGCCTTTGATTTTCATAAGTTGGTGGGCAGATGTGAACAGAAATAAAAACCAGGAGGGGCGCCTGGGTGGCTCAGTCGGTTAACCGGCCGACTTCAGCTCAGGGCGTGATCTCGTGGTCCGTGAGTTCAAGCCCCACATCTGGCTCTGTGCTGACAGCTCAGAGCCTGGAGCCTGTTTCAGATTCTGTGTCTCCCTCTCTCTGACCCTCCCCCGTTCATGCTCTGTCTCTCTCTGTCTCAAAAATAAATAAACGTTAAAAAAAAAAAAGAAATAAAAATCAGGAAACATCAGTTCCCCACAAATATCCAAATCCCCAGATTTGGTAAATGATTTCACACACACACACACACACACACACACACACACACACACACACACACACACACAGTCTCCCACTCTCTCTCCCTCTCACCCCCTCTGAGAGGCATACTCTACTGCAGGTGGCTTCCAATTATCTAACATCTGCAGGTGGCTTCTATTATCTAACTCACCTGGGAGGTCTGTTTTGCTTTAAAAACAGATGCCCAGGCCCCACCTCCAGAGCTGCAGACTCTGGTTGGGGACCTGTATTTTCAAGAAGATCCCAGTTTCTAGATCACTGCTCCCAGAAAGAACACACGTCTTGGACACTCAATGACATAGACCTGATGCTCAGCTCAGCCTCTTCCCAGCTGGGTTTCTGCTGCCACCCTGTAGGCAAGTTCTTAAACTCTCTGAGCCTCAGTTTCCCCATCGATACAGTAACTATACAGGAGGGTTGTTATAGGAAAGAAATAACATAAATGGAGTATCTACTGCAGAAAGCTCACTACCTCCCTTCCCTTTTCATCCAGAGTCAGTAAATCTACTTCCCTCCTGACTTTCAATACACAAAGGCGCACCTAGGTTCATTCTCTTCATGTTCTCCATTAATTTAACTATGTCATGTTCATTTGTCTAACAGATATTTAACAGAATGTTCCATGTACCAGGCCTGAGCTCCACAACACCATAAAGTTTATCTGCATTCACAAACAAAGTTCTTTTGTTTGCACAACAGCCTATTCTCCGGATGCAAGGAGGTGGTGGAACCCAAGCTTCTATATCGCAAGCCCCGTGAAGGTGGGAACCAGTTCTTACTGTGTTTTGTGATCTTTCCCTCCCCCAGCCCCAGCCCCTAGCAGAGCACCTTACACATACTTGGGGCAGGATAAACATTCAAGTTAAATAAAGAACATTAAAAGAGGTATCGCGGCACCTGGGTGGCTTAGTCGGTGAAGCATCCAACTCTTGATTTTGGCTCAGGTCACGATCTCACACTTCATGAGACTGAGCCCCATGTTGGGCTCTGCGCTGACAGTGTGGAGCCTGCTTGGGATTCTCTCTCTCTGCCCTTCCCCTCTCTCTCAAAGTAAATAAACTTTAAAAAAAATTTTTTAAAGGGGCTTCAATGGGTTCCCACAACCACCCAGGGCAGAGCCGCTCCAAGTGCGCACTCCAGAGCAGCAGAAGCAGCCGCACCGAGAACTCTCCAAAATGTAGTTCTGGGGATCCCAGCCCAGACTGCCCGAACCAGAGGCTCTGGAGGCAGAACCACCCTCCAGGGGATTCTGATGGACTTTCAGAAGCACTGGCCTAGGAAGTGAATTCCTATTCCTCAGGTAGCAAACCCACAGGAAAACATTCCCAGAGCAACGTTAGGTCCTATTCCTTGGGTACAGAATTTCTGAAGTCAGCCTGTGTCTTTCAGGTCTCCTTAGATGCATTTATGGAGACATGGGTTTATTACAAGAAGAAACCTTATCTTTGGTGGAAGCAGCCGGGGGGTTTCAGGCCATCACAGGGGAGAGGGGACTGCTGAGGTTTATCTGGGGAGAAGTCTGAGATTTGGGGTAAAGTAAGGGTTCCAAGGCTAAAAATTGGGTTTGATCACTGAGTTGGTCGAATCTATCATCTCACAGATGAACAAGCTGGATGCTTAGAGACACAGAGCTGAGACAGCCGGAGCCGTTTCTGCTCCGGACTGGGAGCTTTGCGCTGAGCGACCCCAACTCCTGTTCCTTGTAACTCTAGCTGCAGCAGCCTCATGAACAGAGAACACTGATATTCATCCACAAAAGAAGGCAACACTAAAACTCTTCTTTGTTTAAACTGATTTTTAAGCGTTTCTCTTAGAAAAGAAAAATACAGAAAATGAGTTTCTAAGACTAGAGGTGATGTTTGGGGGAGTGTTTTCTTTAAAAAACAAAAATGCTTCTTAAGATATACTTTCACTGGGGCACCTGGGTGGCTCAGTCGGTTGAGCATCCAACTTCAGCTCAGGTTCATGATCTCATGGTTTGTGAGTTCGAGCCCCGTGTTAGGCTCTGTGCTGACAACTTAGAGCCCGGACCCTGCGTCAGATTCTGTGTCTCCCTCTCTCTCTGCCCCTGCCCCGCTCATGCTCTCTCTCTGTCTCAAAAAATAAATAAACATTAAAAAAAATTTTTTTAAAGATATCCTTTAACCACAGCCAAAATGAATTAATTAATTTAATTTAATAATTTAAATCAAAGATACTTACCCTTCCCTGTTCGACACATTTGGTCAACATAACAATGGCATATACATTTTTCTCCCAAACCATACGCCAAAAATCTTTCAGAGTGTTGGGTAAAGGCCCTTGGGTGGCAATAAATTCTTTCTTGGAATGGTAGCCCTAAAACACGGAAAGTGACAGAAATTCAGCGTCAGAGAAACAAAGAGGAGCCCTGAAGATTTCATCCTTACAAGCCGTGCCATGGGAACGTCCCCCCACTTACAGGCATGTAGTTGGCATTGATGTAGTCGTCAGTTGAATGGGCCTGGACAGAAAGCTTGACACGGGAAATATCATCTATGACATTAAGAGAAAAAAGGTCCCCATTAGAAGCAAATGTTTGAGGAGAATTACATATAAGAGAGAAAAGTACAAAATGGCAACACATTGTGAGGGTGTGCTGAGTGGCATTTTACAGAAAATGAGATGACCTTAATTTGACCCTCACAGTCAGCCTATGTGACCGGCACAGAGAAGTTAGGCAATTACCCAGCAAAGCTAGTAACTGGCAGAACCAGGGTTCGAACTCAGGCAGCCTGACGCTGGGGTGCAAGCTCCTAACCACACCAGACCACCTTCTGAAACAACACAAACCTACTACTATTAACATCCTTGGGTGTGTGCCGTGAGCCAGGGAGTGCACTGAGCAATCTTATTTATTCCTCAAAACCACCCTACCGGCCTGTGTGCCCATTTTACAAACGAGGAAACTGAGGGTCAGGAAGATTAAGTGACTTCTCCCAGCACTGATGTCTGGTCAAGGGCAGTCAGAATTCAACTCTAGTGCCCTTTCCACCATGGCAGGGTAAACACCCAAATCTGCATACTTTATTTCCATAGAAATGTTATTACGACAAGACAGTACCAAATTCCAGAATAAACTGAATGTGTAAGACTATTATAGGCAGAAAGATCTAAAACACAAAAATTCTCATGTTTTCTAAATACTATCATCTCAAAACCACACAAACGTGTCCAACTCAAGAAATGAAATAATAACTTGAGAATTTCAAATGTCAGGCGGAATAATCAGCAGCACCACGTGTTTCCCTGTCTTTGACTATATACCATCTCGTCCTCCTCTTGGACAAAACAATATGACAGTTCTAAGCTCGGTTACCAACATGACTCGTAGTCTAGAACTTTCCCAATAAAAACAGTACCCGAGGGGCACCTGGGTAGCTCAGTCGATTACACATCCGACTTCAGCTCAAGTCATGACCTCGCAGTTCGTGAGTTCCAGCCCCGTGTCGGGCTGTGCTGACAGCTCAGAGCCTAGAGCTGCTTCAGATTCTGTGTCTCCCCCTCTCTCTCTGCCGCTCCCCCACTCTCACACTGTCTCTCTTTCTCAAAAAATAAATAATAAATGTTAAAAAAAATTAAAAAAAAAAAAAAAAAAAACAGTACCCGAACTCTGGATCTGAAAACCTCTGCAGCAACTGTAAGATCAGGCCAGTGATCCTGGGTTAACCCTAGAAGGGCAGGATGGGGGCGTATCCCACTAGCCTGATTTTCAAAACATTTTTCCTGGAACAAGGTTCAATGCCTGCTGTCAATACAAAGGGGATGGGGGGGGGGGGGAGGGGACACAGGGAGGAGATGAAGAGAAAGCACACAAGCTAAAAAATCCTGAATCTAAACAGAAGTTAATGTTTTAGGCCAGGAAAGAAAAACACAGCCTCAAATATAAAACGACAATGTCTCTAAATGTCCTGGTGTAAAAAGTATCAGCAGAACCTAGAAATTACACCTGAATCAGAACACAGCTGCAATCGACTGATACGTCTTTGTACCCTAATTCTCATCCGAAGGAAAGACCACAAAGAACTTTTCTGTGGAGGAAGGTTCACATTTCATCTGAATGGATGATGTAACAAATAATTCTTATTTTAAACCCAGTTTGTCGTTAGCCCCATGCATTCGGCAGATATTGTTAATTCTCAAAATGTGAATCCAGATACAATTCATAATTAGCAGTGGGATGCATTCAGCCAACCAGAGATGTGTCCAGACGAGCAGAAAGCATTACTCCCTGCCTGTCCTCCTCTTACCCACTTCCTTTCTAGAACTATGTTAGCTGAAATAAAGGGGCTTTGAGATAGAGGGGATAAGAGCACAGACTCTAACCCTTACCCTGAAAGAAATGACAGACCTAATCCAGAGCCCGGCCTGCCTGCCATGGGCCTCTGTGTGACTTGGGACGAATCACCTAGCTACCCTGTGCCTCGTTTCCTCATCTGCAAAATGAATATGCTACCACCTACTGCATAAGGTTCTCATGAGGCCTGGATTCAAAGGAATATGCCTAAATACAAGGCTAAATTAGCACACCGCAGGTGACTCCTGAATAATTGTGGAGGTGGTTAGTAACTATCTTGAAACCACTTCCCTCCACTGTGAGAGGGGT
Source organism: Acinonyx jubatus (assembly GCF_027475565.1). Taxonomy (NCBI): domain Eukaryota; kingdom Metazoa; phylum Chordata; class Mammalia; order Carnivora; family Felidae; genus Acinonyx; species Acinonyx jubatus. The sequence continues at coordinate 15,128,778 of NC_069390.1, forward strand.
GATGGCCAGGGACAGACAAAAGGGAAGATCTTGTGGAAAAAACAACTCACACGGCAGAACGTTATTATAGCGATTCTTTCCTCTGTTCTCAGCCAGTTCCGCTGTATATTTAGGTAGACTAATTCCAACAAGCTTCAGATCCTGAAAACAAAACAAATGAGTCGTTCATTTAGTTAGCGTCCAGATATTATTTATACTGAGCATCGCGTAGGACAAAGTGTAAAGGCAGAGGTGTTTTGAGTTAAAGGTATGTTGGAGTTCCAACCCTCAGGACCGGGGAATGCAGCCGTATTTGTCATCAAAGTAAGATGAGGTCATAGTGGATTAGGGACGGGGAGCCTTGATCCAACAGGTCTGACGTCTTTACAGAAGAGGCGCTGAGATAGACACTCAAGGGGAGGCGGCCATGCTGAGGTGAAGGCAGGCACAGGACTTAGGTTGTTACAAGCTGGCTGAAGCCAGGCGGGAGCTTCTTTTAGAGGCTTCGGAGGCACCACAGCCCTAGCAACAGCTTGATTTAGGTCCACTGGCCTCCAGAACTGTGAGAGAAGGATTTGCTGTTGTTCTAGTGCTTTGTGACCACAGCCCTTGGAAACTAATGCAGAGGTTAAAATAAAACAAAAAGGATAATCCTTGCCTTCCAGGTGCTTACACCCCGGGAGAGAGGCACAGGCAGAAATAACTAATGTCAGGGTGCCTGGGGGTCTCAGTCAGTTAAGCATCTGACTTCGGCCAGGCCATGATCTCATGGTTCGTGAGTTCCAGCTCCCCATCAGGCTCAGTGCTGACAGCTCAGGGCCTGGAGCCTGCTTCTGATTCTGGATCTGCCTCTCTCTCTGCCCCTCCCCCACTCATGCTGTCTCTCTCTCTCTCTCTCTCTCTCTCTCTCTCTCTCTCTCTCTCCCTCTCAAAAGTACATAAACATTGGGGCGCCTGGGTGGCTCAGTCGGTTGAGCGTCCGACTTCGGCTCAGGTCACGATCTCACGGTTCGTGAGTTCGAGCCCCGCGTCAGGCTCTGGGCTGATGGCTCAGAGCCTGGAGGTTGCTTCCGATTCTGTGTCTCCCTCTCTCTCTGCCCCTCCCCTGTTCATGCTCTGTCTCTCTCTGTCCCAAAAATAAATAAACGTTAAAAAAATTAAAAAAAAAAAGTAAATAAACATTAAAAAATTTTTTTTAATTTAGAAATAACTGATGTTACAACGAGGCAGAATTAAATAAACACCACATGTCACAGATGAAACAGGTAGAAAGAGAATTTAAGTCCTCCTGGGCTGTGCTTTGAGTTGCACAGTAGGTTCAATGGCAGGCCCAAAAAAGCCAGGCCCCCTTCCTAACTCCTACAACCTGTGGATGTGACCTTATTTTGTAAAAGAGTCTTTGCAGATGTATTTAGGTTGACAACCTTGAGGTGAGATCATCTTGGATTACGTGGGTGGGTCTTAAATCCAATAAGTGTCCTTATACAAAAGACACCCAGAGGGGAACCATGGGGAAGGGGAGGAGGAGACCACAGAGAGTGGAGTGACTGGGCCCTAAGCCACGGAACGCGTGGAGCCACCCGAATCAGAAAAGGCAAGCAAGAGGTTCTCCCCCAGAGATTTGGAGGAACCACTGCCTTGCTGACACCTTGACTTTGGACTTACTATAGCCTCCAGAACTGCAAGAGAATAAATTTCTGTTGTTTCAAGCCACCAGTTTGTGGTGATTTGTTATTGCAGCCGCAGGAAACCAATGCAAAGAGGGAGTAGATTCAATAAAGGCAGAGACCACAGCAGGGCAGCCCAGGGAGGGCGAGTGTGCTCGGCCAAGCTGCTGTGGGGGGTAGAGCACATGGGGACTGACAGGCAAGAACTCTTTCCGCAGGACTTCACAGAATGCTCGGGAATCAATGTCGGCCACACAGCCGTCAAGCCCCAGCCCGGAAATGCCAGCCAGAACAGCTTCCTAATTACCCCAGTTAACAGCCCTCAGACTTGAACTTGAACGCCTAGTTTCTCTACCTTTCGCTCTCTCTCCGTCTCCGCATAATCTTCATTTATCAACAAGATTGAACACACAAACCACTAGAAGCGAGGGTACACCTAAGTGCTTGCAGCCCACAGGGCCACTAGGACCCCTGAGGTCTACCTGACAGAGTTCCTCTCCCCTCTAAGAGGGCCGCCTCTTATCCACCACTCCCCCACGCAATAAAAACAGGCGGTTTTCCAACTTGCAGGAGAAACATAAAGCAATTAAGAATACATTATTTACAACCACGTACTTCATATTCTTCTGCAAACCCACAGTTGGAGTCCGCTTGTTGTTTCTTAAAGTAGGCTTCAAAATTCTCCACTTTGATTAACTTGGATCTAAGAAAATAAAAACAGCTTATGAGGACTTTTTTTACATCCAGTGAAGTTCATGCTCAAAACAGAAAAAGACAAGTTATTTAAAAATTAAAGAGGCTACTCACTTTTTAGGTCTTCATCATAGAAAGGGAAAGAAAAGAATAAGAATTAGAAACACCGACTGGATCATGACTCTAGAAATGATAGTAAACATCTTCCCAAAGGAACAAAAACCAGAGTATAATGGGGGGAGGGCGTGTCAATAGAATGTTATTTACAAAACAATGATATGTGTGAATCAGGAAATCTCCCTTCTAGAGCCTGTCATGTAACTGATGGGCTTTGTGACTTTACACAACCTATTGATAACCCATTTGTTCTCAAAAATCACAAAATATGAGGGGCACCTGGGTGGCTCAGTCGGTTAAGGGTCTGACTCTTGATTTCGGCTCAGGTCATGATCTCAAGGTTGTGAGATATAGTCCTGGCCTCAGGCTTCGCTCTAGGCAGGAGCCTGCTTAAGACATTCCCTCCCTCCCTCTCTCTCCCCCCCACTCTCTTCCGCCCTCCCTTCCTCTCTCTCTGCCCCTCCCCCCACCCTCACTCATGCTCTCAAAAAAACAAAAAATCAGAAAGTACATATTTATTGGTAGAATATGGAAGTAAGGTTCTACTTGCCATAGTAGGCAGCAGGCAGCTTCAGGAGACTAATAAACAGAGAGTCCTTGCAGAAAAACAAAGTTAGCAAGAACTCCTGCATGATCAAGGCCAAATGTGTCAATCAGGAAAAATGACAGCAAGTTCCATCAAAAATTCACTAGAGGGGCACCGGGGTGGCTCAGTCGGTTAAGCATCCCACTCCTGGTTTCAAATCAGGTCATGATCTCACAGTTCGTGAGTTCAAGCCCCCCAACATTGGGCTCCTCTCTGACAGCACTGAACCTGCCTGAGATTCTCTATCACTCTTTCTCTGCCCCTCCCCCACTCGCCTGCTCTCTCAAAATAAATAAACTTCAAAAAAATTTTTAAACAATAAAAAATAAAGTAAAATAAAAATTCTCAATAACTATCTAACTCCAGAGACTTACTTAATTTGAGAAAAGGATACTTCATTATTCTTTGCTTCTTTCCTGTTTTGAAAGAAACAAAGACCCATTAGACCAAGAAAGGGTAATTCTGTGTTTTTTCCCCTTCAACGTATCTACAAAAGGACTTTTCCCCGGGCATTAGTTCACATATGGCACTAAATCCCATTCACTAATACTAAGCTTCATGGTCTAAGCAGCAAACACTGATTACAAATCTGTGAAGTAACTCTCTTTCATACCATCCAAAAGTATGGAAGAATCTTGCTCGGGCAACTTTTAGGAATATCTTTGGGTAAAAATACATTAGCAGCTGACCCTTTGGTAAAGCCAGACCCATTTTTTCATGCTGTTTCTTGAGAAAGGCCTTTCTGATGAGTTAATGAAATAAATCAGAAAATATAGCCACTGTAGATATGGAGGCGGGGCATCTGGCATTCTCCTGCATTGCTGGCCAAACCCCATACTGGTGTTAAAAAATAATAATAATAAAATAAAAAAATAAAAATAACCCTCTGGAGGGCACCCTGGCAGTACGTATCAAAACTGAAAACATGCATCACACCCACTGTCCCAGCAACTGCCCACCTTGGAATTTGGCCTAAGGAAATAATCAGGAATGTGCTCAAAGATTACTGTGGCAAAAACAAAAAACCAAAGAACAAACCTGAAAACATCAGGAAAATTGGTTGAATAATTTCTGTACAATTAAATACTCCACAGCCACTTAAAATGAAGATTTAAAGCTGTCCACAATGTCTTAAATAATAACGCCGACTAGAAAATAATACACATAATAGGATTCCACTTGTGTGTGAGTTTCACTATCCTATCAACATTCAGAGTCGTTTTGGGCTGTGATTATGAATCATCCAGTGTCTTTGCTCTTCTGTATTTGTTTTTTTGGGGGACCACAAGCATGTATAACTTTTATTTTAACAAGAAACAATAAAGCTGCTTTGACCCCTCCCTCAGAAAACTTTTTTTTACTCTGCCTGTCAGCCCTACAGGGCAAGATGGCGGCAGAGGGACCGGGCAGAGTTACATCAAGGAACTCTGAGCCACAATGAAATTCTCCAACTGGCAGCAGTTGACAACCAGGAATGAATCCCAGCTGATACGCAGGCTTCAACGGCCACACGGTCAGCCAGGAGACTGAGCAATGAAGTGCAAACACCAAGTTCAAGTTCATTTCCACGCTTCCCACACTCAGCTTGTGCCTCCTTGCAAGGTGGCTTTCAAGACCTTCCTCCTAGAGCCCCGGTGAGGATGAGATTTGACAGAAGACACAAATCCAGGTGCAGAGTGAGCTAGCAAAACAGAGCTGTGATTTTTTTTTTACTATTTAACTACCTTGAAGGGTGAAGTTGTATAGACAACAATAGTAGCATACAGGGTCCAAGGCACTGTTGAAGCCTTGTATTTATTTTACGCTCCCCCGTGTCACAAGTTAGGTCCCGTTCTTATCCCTACATCACAGACTATGTGGACATTACAGCAAAGCTCCCTAACCGCTAGTCAGTCAGAGCATGTGTTCAAACTTAGCTAACTCTCGAATGAAATCTCTTGGGGCTCCCGGGCAACTCGGTCGGTTAGGCGTCCGACTCTTGGGTTCGGCTCAGGTTATGATCTCACGGTTCGTGAGTTCAAGCCCCGCATCGGGCTCCGCACTGACAGCATGGAGCCTGCCTGGGATTCTTTCTCTGCCCTTCCTCCACTCTCTCTGGCTCTCAAAATAAATAAACTTAAAAAAATTTTTTCTAATGAAATCTCTTAACACCTCAACACTGACTTGTGGACCAGAGGGCACTCTTCGAAAGGAGCACTGCACTCTGCAGCGTTTGCCCCGACCTGATGCCATAGGGGCTGAGACGAAGTGCAACTGGCCAGATAGTGAAGAGCCTGGGTGACGGGGACATGAGAACTCATGACACGAGTCCTTCCAACTGTGAGAATGTCTGAAATTTTCCAGAGTAAAAATCTCCTTTAAAAACTAGGGTATTATCGGGGCGCCTGGGTGGCTCAGTCAGTTAAGCATCCGACTTTGGCTCAGGTCATGATCTCGCAGTCTGTGGGTTCGAGCCCCACATCAGGCTCTGTGCTGATAGCTTAGAGCCTGGAGCCTGCTTCAGATTCTGGGTCTCCCTCTCTCTTCATGCTCTGTCTCTCTCTCTCTCTTCCTCTCAAAAATAAAAATAAAACATAGAAAAAAAGTTTTTAATTTAAAAAATAAAAAGTAGGGTATTATCGGGGTGCCTAGGTGGCTCAAAGTCTGTTAAGCATCCAACTTCAGCTCAGTTCATGATCTCACGGTCATGAGTTCCAGCCCCACTTCGGGCTCTGTGCTGACAGCTCAGAGCCTGGAGCCTGCTTTAGATTCTGTGTCTCCCTCTCTCTGCCCCTCCCCCGTTCGTGCTCGGTCTCTCTCTCTCTCCTCTCTCAAAAATAAAAAAACATTAAAAAAAAAAAAAAGTAGGGTATTATCATTAACATGAGCAACAGTCACCTTTTCTTCCTCCAGAAGATGAAGCCTCCCACAGCCACAATTACCAGCGCACCAAAGATACACCCAAAAACTGCTCCACAGATGACACCTGAGAAAAGTCCAAATGGAAAGCACTTCAGAAGATGTTCACGAACAAACAACCAACCCAGGGTCCTCAAACCAGAGTGTGAGTGTGTGTGTGTGTGTGTGTGTGTGTGTGTGTGTGTGTGTTAAACGCCTTTGGACATAGAGTTAGCCTGGGCATTTGGGATCCGGGTTCCCTATCCCCAGTCCACCATAACAGGCTGGTCTTGAGAAAGTCAGTGCTCCTCTCTTCTGAGTATCCTCAACTGCAAACTTAAAGAACTGGGCCATCTGCGATTTTCAAGTTGTTCTTACCGCTGATGCCTTTCTTCACATGAAATTGCATGCAGCAGCCCAATATATAAAATAGAAAACCAGGGGTGTCTGGGTGGCTCAGTCGGTTGAGCGGCCGACTTCGGCTCAGGTTATGATCTCACGGTCCGTGAGTTCGAGCCCCGCGTCGGCTCTGTGCTGACAGCTCAGAGCCTGGAGCCTGTTTCAGATTCTGTGTCTCCCTCTCTCTGACCCTCCCCCGTTCATGCTCTGTCTCTCTCTGTCTCAAAAATTAATAAACGTTAAAAAAAATTTTATAAAAATAAAATAAAATAAAATAAAATAAAATAAAATAAAATAAAAAAGAAAACCAGGGGGTGCCTGGGTGGCTCAGTCGGTTGAACATCTGACTTCGGCTCAGCTCAGGATCTCGCGGTTCATGAACCCCGCATCGGACCCTTTGCTGTCAGCACAGAGCCTGCTTAAGATCCTCTGTCCCCGCTCCTGACCCTTCCCCCGTTTGTGCTCTCTCTCTCTCAAAAATAAACATTTGGGGCGCCTGGGTGGCTCGGTCAGTTAAGCGTCCGCTTCGGCTCAGGTCATGATCTTGCGGTTCAAGCCCCATGTCGGCTTCTGTGCTAACCGCTCAGAGCCTGGATTTCGCTTTGAATTCTGTGCCTCCCTCTCTCTCTGTTCTTCCCCCACTCACACTCTGCCTCACTGTCTCTCTCTCTCAAAAATAAATAAAGAATAAAATAAATTTTTTTAACAATAAATAAATAAACCATTTAAAAAATAAATAAAATAGAAAGCCAGGCAGAAACGCTCTCGTGGAGGTCGGGTGGCAGCAGACAGGATCTCCGGACTGGCTCGTTTGGTGGAGTGACCAGTGTTTAAAGACTACGAGCCAAGGGGCACCTGCGTGGCTCAGTTGGTTAAGCGTCTGACTTTGACTCAGGTCACGATCTCGCGGTCCGTGAGTTCGAGCCCCGCATTGGGCTCTGGGCTGATGGCTCGGAGCCTGGAGACCACTTCCGATTCTGTGTCTCCCTCGCTCTCTGCCCCTCCCCCATTCATGCTCTGTCTCTCTGTCTCAAAAATAAATAAACGGTAAAAAAAAAATTTTAAATAAATAAATAAAATAAAATAAAATAAAGACTACAAGCCAAAATGTTCCACATGGTTCCCGCCACCTCTGACGTTGTGAGACTAACACCCACGTGTGAGCGGAAATACCGACAGCTCTGTACTCATGGGACATAACACCCTTTTGTTTATTGGGGAAGGCTGCAGGGACTCCCTGCACTTTGCTTCTGGGGCTTCTTTCCCAAAGCCAACAACTATCGAGTACAAAAGCCAGACCAACTAACAAACCAGTTAGTCACGTTGTCTCTGGCCTGAAGGCAGAGTATGTACCCCGCTTGGGTCCTTGAAGCTCCTAAATGATTCTGTATGACAAAACACGGCTCTGCTTGACAAGGAGTCTGAGGCAAGACTGTCAGGCCTTCCTCTGAGCCACTGTGTAACTTTGGGCAAGTCACTGCCCCTCTCTGGGCCTTAACAGCCTCATTTCTAAAAGAGGAACGGGACAAGACGATTTCTGTGGCTCCTCCCAACCCTCACATTCGAAGGCTCTATGTACCGAAAGTGAAATTGTATGCCTGGCACATGGTCACACAAATAACCACACTGACAACAAAGGCCTACGCAGTGTTTGCAGAGTGGAAGTGTAGCTGGCACTCGGAGAAGGGAGAGTGTGGGGTGGGGGCTCATGGGGACCTCAGTAGAGGGAACAGACATGGGTCCTGGTGACATCTCAACTTCTAGGAGGAGAGCCCAGCCCTCTCAGGCGGCCAAGACCTGCTTCCTGGAGCCACGTGACTGAGAATTGATGGAAGACACAAATCCAGGCTTCCTGTGGACACCAGAAGCAAAAACCCACTGAAATGTTAACAGCACCGCTGTTCTTTCTCTACCTGGATCCTGGGGCAAGAAAACAGCATCTGAATAGTGACTGAAGGACACATAGCTCTCGGGCCCATCTATGAGTCCGTCATTGTGAGGGTTAAAGGTGATGTTGGTGAAGCCGGCCACACAAGCCCTGTAGGATGACAAGAAGGAAAGAGGCTGCTGAGACACGGCCACCACCCCAGGCACGCAGGGCTTTGCGCTCGGGAGGCTCAGCCCCAAAGGGCAAGAACCGCCAGGCATTACCGATAGGAGCCCAGGGGTTCCAGCTTGCCGTTGTAATAGCCGTGCGTGGTCGACTCGTTCCCAACGTCAACTTCGTATTTCAAGACTTCAGACAAGTCCTGAGAACGTCTCTTTTCTTCTGTTGTTATGAGGTATGTCACGTAAGTATTTGAGGCCCCCTTTTTGAAATCTTCATATGTATATCTCAAAACATCTGCAGATGGGCGAACAGCTAAGAAAGACACACAGAAGGAAAGTCCTGAGAAAGGGATTCCAGACAAAGGTTTACATCTCGCCCACGTCTACATAATGAGATTGACACTGGGTGATACCGATGACAATGATGACAGAGCACAAGGGTGCTCTCGGTCCAGGCTTTACCTCTGTTGAGTTCTAACTGTTTGACTTACATAATCTCTCTGCACTAAATGATAGCAACTAACAAGAGTCTCATCACATACGTTGACTAGTCCCATCTTACACATGGGAAAATGAAGGCCGGGAAAGCTAGCAGGACCTGGGCCCAAGGCCACACCGCCCACACAGTGGGGTTGATTTCTAACCCAGACCATCAACTTGGAGCGTGTGGTCCCATCCACCACAGGCTGGCACTGGTCATTGTGGTCACTAGGAAATACTGCCTCCTTCATTCAGCGAAGGTATAAGCTTGGATGTTGCTGAAAACCTTTCCAACACAATGACTTGAAACAGACCCCAAACAAAAAGCCAGAGAGACAGAGATCTCAGCATTAGTTGTTGAAACTCTGCCGTGCGTTTATGACACCAGCAAAGTCCTTGTCTTTCAGGATCCCCACTCCCCTTGATCTCTACGTCCTTGAGGAGGTGAGGACAGTTATCATGGGCTGAGAGAACGGACAGAGGTGGCCCTGCGTGATTCATATTTAAAGAATCAACAAAAACAACAGAACTGGGTCCTGAAAGCCCAGCCTTGTGCAAAGCACCCACACACAGCTAACAAAGACACCCTCTAGTCGTGCCCTCCTTCCCACCAAAGAACGTAAAGGAGCCCTGTCAGGAAAGGGGGCTTGGGGGCCTCCTCCACTCTCAGCTGTGAGGACGGCTCTTTGCAAGTTCCCACCACAAATGCAAATCACTTTCTGTTTTCCTTCAAGAGATAGCCACCCTTTGAGTATGGTGGGGGGGGGGGGTATGTGAGTGTGTGGGTGAGCGAGGGAAAGAGAGAGAGTTGCTTAAGACTAATATTCTGCCACCTCGAGGACCCTGTGTTGTAAAAGAGAAGAAAAACCTAGATCAGAGGTCAGCAAGGTAGGATCCACAGGCCAAACCCAGCCAGCCACCCCTTCCGGAAGACAACATTTTATGGGAACAGCCGCACTCATTCTTCACACATCTTCCGCGGCGGCTCTTGTGCCACAACAGCAGAGTCAGGTGGCTCCAACAGAGACTGCATGGCCTGCAAAGCTTAAACTCTTTGCAATCCAGCTTTTTACAGAAGGTCTGTCAGTCCTGACCTAGACCGTCGGGCAAATAGCTCACCCACCCGCTTCTCAGTGCCAAAGCGTGGGCTACAGTGTAAAAACAGACACGTATTTGTAGCTCTAATGTACCTCAGTGGGCACAGGAATGGCACCCAGTCATGACACAGCTCACTGGCTGTTTAACCCGTAACTGACCCCTCCTTACCGTCCCCAGTGGTGAGAATGAGCGCATAAGCTTTGATGGGTCCGTGGCTGGCTTCAAACCCACTGAACTCAACCTTTACCGAATTGTGACTGATGGATGTAATATTCGGGGATCCGTCTGGAGAAGGGGGATCTGAAACAGAACGAAACAAAGCATGATCACCCACCATTTAAAATCAAAGAAGAGGGGTGCCTGGGTGGGTCAGTTGGTTAAGCATCTGACTTCGGCTCAGGTCATGAACTCGTGGTTCATGGGTTCGAGCCCCGCATCGGGCTCTGTGCTGACAGCCTGGAGCCTGCTTCGGATTCTGTGTCTCCCTCTCTCTCTGCCCCTCCCCTGTTCGTGCTCATTCTCGATCTCTCTCTATCTCTCTCTCTCTCTCTCTCAAAATAAGAAATATATAAAAAAAAAAAGAAAAAGAACAAAATGATTAAGGAGGCATTTGCTACCATGCCCTCAAGTCCTGCCCTTGCTGTGGGAGTGGTGTGCTGGGCTCATCCAGAGCAAGGGGCAGGGAAGGGCAGTGGAAGGCAGAGCTGGCAGATCCCCCAGCTCACAATGGCACCTCCAGCGTGCCCCGCCACATGCCTGGAGAAAGCTCCCAGCAAACTTGCTAGTTGAAAACAACCTCTCTCTCCTATGTTTCCCCAGCCCCTTCTGACCCAGAGGAGGCAGGTGCCGTACCTGAAAAGCAGGGCAGGAGGAGAGCGACAGATAAAAGGCCTGTGTGGCTGGAACTCAAGGAGGGAGCTGTCCGCAGCACCTGCCCACTGCGTGGACACAGCGCCAGATGGCTTGGTCGCTGAGGACCATGATGGAACAGAACAGATACCCAGAGGGAAGCAAAGCTGCAATGGAGAGAAGGCACTTTCTCCTGAGACCTGGCTGTGTTCCTGTTCCACATCCTTCACACTGAAGTCCTCATTTTTGCCTGAGTTGGTTTAAAATGCCAACCAGAGAAACCCGACCGACCCTCTTCCTAGAAACCAGAAAAGCACACACAGGAACGTCCCACGTGTGACCCTCATGATGATGTGCCTCCCCTTTCTGAACTGAGCTTGTGAGGTCACCCTCCAGATGAACACAAAAGAAGAAAATGCTGAATTAAAGATGATCCTTCTACACACACACACACACACACACACACACACACACACACCATACACACATGCACTCTACCTAAATTTGTCTCCCACGTACAGTTTGAGTGTTTTCATTAGTGTGTCAAGATTCCAGGAGGCTGAGAAAGCTGAACAAAAACACCACCGCGAGACTCCCACACGTGCACTGGCCAGCACGGCAGCCGCCAGCCACCCGGAACAGTTGAGTTCCGAAAATATGACCAGCCCAAACTCGGATGAGCCACACACATGAAACACGGACTGGACATCAAAGACTTAGCACGAAAAAAGAATGCAAAGTATCTCATCAGTAATCGACTTCACACAGATCACACAAATTACTTCACCCAGTGAAACGATAATGTTTTCAACATAGTTCAATAAAATGTGATTGAAATCAATGCCAGCTGTTCCTTCTTACCTTTTTTAACGCAGCTCCTAAAAAAGGTTAAATTCTGCAGGAGACTCACATTTTCTACCGGGCCGTGCAGCTCCGAACCAGGCCTCGGCAACCACTCAAGTAACTGACAGCAGTGACCGCTTGGAGGCGCCGTTCCCAGGTCTAATCGTCAACCGCCTGGCCAGACTTCCTAACACAAGCTCCCAGGATTCCCCCCAGCGCTCTGCCTTTGAGCTGCCCAGAGAGGACTAGACTGTGGGTGGCAGGCTAACTCATCTACCTGCAAGACTGGAAACACTTTCCCTCTCTCTGCTTATCTGAATCCTATGCTCCAGGGGCCCCGTCTGCCTTACTCACCGGTGTCCCTTAACCCCAGGCACACACGGTGCAACTAACAAATATTGCTTAAAAGACCATCACTTCAATTCCCCCAGATTTACCCATCCCACCAACGCTTCCTACCTCTCCTGGGGAAATTGCAGCTCCGCTCTTCCAGTAAATAAAAGACGTGTTAAATTTGTATATGAAAATTCATCTGAGGAAAGGGAGAGCTACAGAATAAAAAGTAAGAGAATCCCTGGACTAAGTAAGTGGTCATTATCCAACCCTACCATACTGTTCAGGTTCAGAAACTACTTCTGACAAGTTCCTTCTCTTCACCAGGCACTGAGCGTAGCCCTAGAGATACCAAATCAGATGTGGCTGATGTTCCTCAGCAGCTCAAGAGATGATGTGATAAAAGAGAACTACAAAAAGGTTCATTATTTCCATTATGTTCTAGAGTGCTGCAGAAACCCAAAGGAGTGTGACCCAGGGCCACCCTCTACAGTGTGGACTACACAACTCCAAGGAGCCCCGTGCACACTGTAGTCCATATGAATGGTATCCCGTGGAATTGTGTGCTGCACAACCTGAGCAGCCACACATGGCCGCTGTCAAGTGGCCTTCCATACAAATTACCTCATCTAATTTGTTTAACAGTCTTGAAAGCTAGTCTTACTTCCCCTTTTTATAACGAAGAAAAACAAGGCTCATAGGGGTTACGCAGCTTCTCTGAGATCGCACAGCTAGTACAAGGCAGAACTTAGAATCAAACCCAGGTTGGCCTGTCTAAATCCAACACTCTGTCCACAGAACCCCTCCACCACTTTTCAAGTCAGTGTCCCTGTAATAAGAGGCCTTTTTCTCTTACTATGTCAACCACGAATTCTTTGGAAATTGTCCAGAAACATTCTGATACCCTAAAGGAAACACATCCAGGGGTTGAAAAGCACAAAGCAAAACCAACCCGCCAGGCTGATCTAAGACATAACATTGGCAAAGACATGGTGAGCAAGACAGATAAAAACGAAGCAAAGATATAAGAAGCAACTTTCTTCCAAAGAAGAACGATGAGCCTGAAAAGTCTGACTAGGGGGAATCCCCTGTGCAGTGAGTGACCCCCCCACTCTCCAAAACAGCCAGAGAGCTTATCAATATGGATTCCAGGGAAATAAGAATCTTGACCGAATATATGATAATAGTGAATAAAAGTACTGTTCAATTTTTCAGTGCGATGGTAATGGCAATATGGTTATGTCTGAAAGAAAGGGGAAAGGAGCCCCTATCTTGGAGAAATACTTCTTAAAGTATTTATAAATAAAATTATAGAATGATGAGGACTGGTTTCAAAGTAATCCAATCAGGGAGGAGGGGGGTATAAATGAAAGAAGACTGGTCAAACTCCGACAAATATTTAACTGGGCGATGATGGCTATGTGGGTTTCTTTATGCTTGCCTCTACTTCTGTGTACATTTGAATATTTCTATGAAAATGCTTTTCTCATGTAATATAATAAAGGAACTCACTACCTAAAAGAAAATGTGGCAGCGAATTATTCTGTAAAGCAAAGGAAACTTTCGGGATTAAAAATGAGTCTCTCTTACCCTGCTCTTCAAGACTTGATTTCTACAGATTTGGGTTAACGGTCTATGCCAGCAGAAACAAATATTTTAGGGGCGCCTGGGTGGCTCAGTCAGTGAAGTGCCCGACTCTTGGTTTCAACTCAGGTCACGATCTCATGGTTTCGTGGGTTCGAGCCCTATGTCTGGCTCTGTACTGGTGGGGCGGAGCCTACTTAGGATTCTCTCTCTCCCCCTCTCTGCTTGCCCCTCCCCCTCTCATTCTGTCTCTGTCTCTCAAAATAAATAAATAAAGTTAAAAATATATATATTTTAGCAGAAATTTCAAAAGAAATACGGATTTCTAGGCCACACGTGTAGACCCGCTGGGTCAGCGTTCTCCAGGGGTGGACCACAAAGCCCACCTGTGATGCCAGTGAGGCAGGTGTTTTGGGTGGGAGGTGCCGTCTTGTTACAGGACAAGGCAGTGATGCTGATGTTGTAGGAGGTAGAAAAATTCAAATATGTGACATTCGTCCAGTACTCTGTGCCGTTCTCCGAGGAGCAGCTCTCCAGGTCTGTCACATTTTTCCAAGCCCCTCTGCTGATCTCCAGCCCGAAGCCTGTGTTGGTGCCGGGAGGGCAGACCCACTTGAGAATCAAGGTTGGCTCTTTGGGGACCACCTCGCAGCGGAAGGAGGCTACTGGTGCAGGATCTGCAAGGGAAGCACAGCACATCATCAGAGTCCGGGACGGGTGCCTTTGCAAACGCCGGCACTTAGAGGGCAGTCGAATCCCGGCTCATCTGTGATGAGGAGACAGCCGTGCAGAATGGTAGAGGACGCAGAGGCTGACGTTGAACCAGGCATTACTGAACTGTGTGACCCTGGGCCGGTTACCCAACCGAGCCTCAGCAGCAGGACTGTATGAGGATTCTGTGAAAGTGGCTGTCAATCACCACCCTGGAAGAGAACGGGGCTCTGCGAGAGCTAGCGATATCATAACAGCATGGAGGCAGCAACTCCTTCATTCTGGGGCCCTCCTGACAATCCTTCTGGAAGAGGTAGGGTTAATACTGCCCCACTCTGCTGATGAATCAACTGAGGCTTTGAGAGGTTGCGTAAGTTGCTGAAGATGACCTGGTTGCTAGGCAACAAAGCCAAAACTGGACCCTGGGTTTCCTGAATCCAAGTCCAGGGCATTTTGTATACACACAACATGTGGAATAATCAATAGTAAATGGGATCAGTTTCTTCATCTTTCAAATGGTGTGTTGTCTGTCTCTACCTGTCTGAGGACCAGTAGAGTTTTGTTGACGGCCGACCCTAAACTGCTGTAAATAGAGAGCTCTGTACTAAGGTGCTGGGGGCAGAATACTATCACTGCTTCAGTGCTACAGTATTTTAAGGCAGGAAAAGCATTAATGAACCACCCATTAACAGCTCCCACATGCTCCGCCAGAGGCCTGGGAAAGTAACCCGCCCAACGCACCGCTACCCCCACAGCCCCTGTTCCAGCCACCCCCAAGCATAAATGCTCGTATGTATTTTTCTCTTGCTCTAGACTGCAATAATTACAGCGAGGGTAAGTCTCGGCAGCAGAAGCCACCCAAATCCCAAAGATCAGCTTCTAGACCAGGTGGACGGGGCCCGAGGAGCAGGGGTGACTCGGAGCTACAGGGATTTCTTTAGCAGCTCCACCTGAAAGGTCAGAGGTCATCAAAGTGCCAGCTCCTACGCTACCAGGGAGGCTGATCCGATGACAGCCCTCGGCTTCCAAATCGGCCTGAACACACCTGAGCAGCTTGGTCTAAGCAAGGAAAGAGGTAGGTACAAAGAGGGGGAAGAATAAGGTGGTGCACGGGCGCCGGGGTGACAAAGGTGCCCCCATCAGACCCGTGAGCCCAAGTACTCACAGCCATCTGTAGAACACTCCCTGGGTTGCTCTCTGAAAGCTCCTTAGGTTAAACACAGGGCTACCTTTCTCTTTATAGCACTTTTTACACTGAGTGATAAGGACTGAGAAAGGCAAAAAGGCTGAGCATCCATTTTAACAATATCCTTTTCAATCTTCTTCAGTGGGAAAGCCAAATCATGAACCACAAGCCTGAATGGCATCCCTCTCCTAGCCCGTCACCTCCCGGGGCCGCACCACCTACCCATCACCCTCTTGCTCCCATTGGTCCACTCCTGCCATCCTGGCCTCCTGCTCTTCCTTCAACACAGCAGGCATACTCCAGCCTCAGGGCCTTTGCACTGGCCTTTCCTCTGCCTATGATGCTCTACACCCTGACAGCCATCTGGCCGGCTCCTTCACTTCCTTCAGGTCTCTGCTCAACAGTCACTTTTTCACTGAGGCCTTCCCAGGGCATCCTACATAAACATCTCCTCTCCCCCTTCTCTGTTCTTTTCCCTCTCCCTAGCAGTAATCATCATCTAATGACTTATTATCTGTCTGTCTTCTCCACCAGAATCGAAGTTCCAGGAAGGCAGAGACGGGGGTGTCACTTAACAGCGCCTGGCGTATAGTAAGTGTTGCATAAATATCTGCTGGATGAATAAATGAGGAGGACAAGACAGCCCTACTAAGCTAATGGGGTTTCTGGGAGAGTCCAGGGTCTGTTACCACACACGACCCGAAACCTAATAAACTAAAGCCTGCAGAGGACCTACCTGCAAGGTCAGCACCACACAGGAAAGAGTGCAGGAGGCACCTGAGGCTACTCACCTGTACAGAATGACTGCCTGCCAGATGCCAGTGGCGTGGTGACATTTCCCACTTGGGTGAAGATCTCCACTGTGTATGACGAGCCAGGTATTAACTCAGTGACGGTAGCATAGGTGACGCCAATGTCTGTGACTAGTCGTGTTGCTTGGCTGAAATTTCCATCCTTCCCAATATAAAGGTAGTAGGTATACCTGGGAGAAGCTTCATCAAAGTTCTGCCAATTTAAGGTTGCTTCCGTGGTACTGGTATTTACTTCAATGTTGGCTACATTGCTGGGCCCTTAGTTTAAAAAAAAAAAAAAAAAAGGCACAGATAAGCCTTGAATTCCAGGACTATTTTATTTACTGCATCTAAAAATAGCCTGGCTCCTGGGTGCCTGGGTGGCTCAGTCGGTTAAGTGTTCGACTTTGGCTCAGGTCAGGATATCACGGTTCGTGGGTTCGAGCCCCATGTCGGGCTCTGTGCTGACAACTTGGAGCCTGGACCCTGCTTCAGATTCTGTGTCTCCCTCTCTCTCTGCCCCTCCCCCACTTGTGCTTGCTCTCTCTCTCTCTCTCTCTCTCTCTCTCTCAAATAAACAATAAAAAAAATTTTTTTTAACAATTAAAAATAGCCTGGCTCCTTTGAGGAAAGAATAAATAAAGCTAACATTTGCTGACTCAAAATACACAAGGCTTCCCAAAAAGACATTCAGAAAATAATTATACAGATTAAATCTCAAAAGAATTCATTTTCCAGGCTTCTTTTTTAAGTTTATCTGAAATATATTTTCCAGATATAATTTCCTATCTGTTTTGGAAATCTGATTAATGAAAGAGAAAATATATGCGAAAAAGATAACACAAACTACCATCTATCTGTACCATATAGTTAGATCAAACATTAGCAAGACGCCTTCCTTACTACTCTGCAAGCAAAGCTCCCCATTTGAGCAGTATCTTCTAATGTCACCAAGACAAGGTGACTCTCCTCTAGTCCGTATTCCCAAGGAATGAATGGAATAATTATGTTGTCCATGTTTATCGGATCTTTCTGCTTCTAAGGACAATTCCTTAGAAGCTCAGCACCAATGCCCCAAGAGAACACCAGAACCTTTGCGGAGGCCAATGTTTTCAGCTTAAGCAGCTTCAGATTCTACCTGGAGACCCGAGACACAATGGCCACTTACCTCACCGTGTAACCAATGCTTGCTTCCCACCCCCCAGGAGAATCAGAAAGAACACCACTTACCCGGGTGTCCTTAAGAGACTTACATGTGTACTGTGCCGTGGAGCTGGGCTCCCCCTGGATGTGGTTCACCTCTGGAAAGATCGTGATGTTATATAAGGTGCCTGGAACCAAACCCCTGAGAGTGATCTCTTTGCGAGAAGTGTTTATCTTGTCAGAGCCGCGCTCGGACTGTATAACTAGGTGGTAGGTGTATTCGGAAGCATTGTCCGTACTCTGCCACTCCAACTCCATCGTGGTTGGGGTGACGTTGAACACGCGGATGTCAAAGACGGCACTGGGATCTGGTGGGAGGAAAGGAGGTACAAAGGAAGTGCCAAGGACCATCTTAACACCCAGCTTTATTGCAAAGTGTCCAGAGAACTTGCTCTTTTGCCAGCAAAGTCTCAGACGAGTTCACAGAGGGCAAACTCCAAAGCAAGCGAGAAACACGCACACTCCTGTCTTTCGAGAATTTTGGCTCTTCCGTGACACAGATGAGCAAGCTTACCAATCTGTCCTGTGGGTTCTCTGGTCTTTCGCTTTTGTCATAAAAACGCCCCCTTTGGGGGTCTTCTGGGGTAGAGGTCTTATTCAGATTCCTGATCTGAGTGCCGATGACCAGATGGGTTCAGTTGGTGAAAATGCATCAGACTATGCACTTACGACGTGTGTGTTTTCAATATGTATATTACAGCTCAAGAAATAGTTGGTGTGTGTGGGGGTGTGTATGTGTGTGTGGGTGGGTGGGCGTGTGTGTGGATGTGTGTGTGTTTAATCTAACTCCCTGAAAAGAAAACGTTTTCCTGTAACACAGGCATATACCAAAAAGAAAAACTGAAATGGACAGCTGACGTTTGCTAGGTTGAAAGTATTCGAGGCCAGGGTGGAGAAGGGAAAACACACGTACACACAGACCCCAACCACCCTCCCAGCTGGGGTCAGAAGAGAACTCTCCCACAGGGGTACTCGGGGTACCCTGCTCCCCCGCATCTCACCTCTACACACCGAACCAGCTGTAATGTGCATGCACAGATCAAGGCCCAGAAATAACCATATAAGCTACTACTTTTCTGCCCTTGCTTTCAAAACATTTCTCTTTACCTGGGAACCCAAGTCACCTCTCGTGAGAGGAACTGAGTGAGGGGACAAAGGAGGGAAATATTTTCACTGTAAAACCCTGTGTGTGTGTGTGTGTGTGTGTGTGTGTGTGCACGCGCGTGTGTGTTTTACATGCATGTACCACACGCATGTACTCTCTTCCAAAAAAAAAATTTTTTTTAAGTGGCTCCTCTGTAAAGGTAGGGAGCTTTGAGAGTCTTCTTTCCCTACCACCAGATTCCTGATGTCACAGGGATTCCACAGACAAAAGACCATAAAAGGACGCCATTATCTGGGTGGCTCAGTCAGTTGAGCATCCAAATCTTGATTTTAGTTCAGGTCGTGACCTCAGGGTCCAAGGGTTCAAGCCCCGCGTCAGGCTCCATGCTCGCCACATGGAGCCTGCTTGAGATTCTCTACCCCTCCCACATGCATTCTCTCTCTCTCTCTTTCTCTCTCTCCCTCTCAAAATAAACTTCAAAAAAAGAAAAAAGTACATCATTATCTATAAACATAAAAAAAAAATAGAAATAACCTAAATATTCCATAAAAAGAGAAGGGCTCTATAAACTGTGATCTGGCTACATAATGAAACATCCTGCAGCCACTAAAAACATAAAGACCATACATACTATGGGAGGGAGGCTACAATATACACTGAGTTAAAAAAAAAATAGTTGAAATACAAAATACAATTATTTGTATAATAATTACAACGATGTAAACAAAACCTATGACTGTGGACACAGATGTGAAAGGAATTCAGCGGGGTTAGAAGGCAGAGTTCTTCTTGTTTCCCTTCCTTTCTATGGTGGTAAAATATCCATATCTATAATTTTACCCATTTGTAAATGTACAACTCAGAGGCATTAAACACATCCACAATTTTGTGACACTATCATCACTATCTATACCCAAAATATTTCATCACCCCCAACACAGATTCTGTTCCACTTAAGCAGCAACTCCCCACACTTCCCTCCCTGATAGCCTCTGTTCTCCTTTGGTCGCTATGAACTTGCCTATTCCAAGAACCTCAGGTAAGTAGAATCATACAATATTTGTCCTTCTGTGTCTAGCTTCTTTCACGTAGCATAATGCTTTGAGGTTCATCCATGCAGTGGGTATCAGAATTTCATTCATTTTTATGGCTGAATAATATTCTATTGTGTGGATATGCCACGTCTTGTCTATCCACTGCTCTCTGGACACTTGACTGCTTCTACTCTTGGCTGATGTAAATCGTGCTACCATGAACACTGGTATACAGATAACTGATCGAGTCTCTGCTTTCAATCCTTTGGGAAATATAAATATCATACAAATACATATACATACATATACACATATAAACATATGTATACAAACATACACACACACACACACATAGAATTGGAACTGCTGAATCATATAGCATTTGTTTCCCTTCCTCAAAATTGCCTTTAATGCTGTTATACTGACTTTAATAATAATGGAAGTTGTTCAACCATAGAATGATAATCCCCGAAGAGATTAGTGCCTTATCACAACTCTTCATGATTCCCATTCAATGGGACTCAATTAGAGGTTACAGTACAAGAGATGTAACTTCTCCTCAACGAATAGGCCTAAATTGCTTTGCAGCTGACCATCAGTCCATACTCTGCTTGAGACCTCATTCTTCAAAGCCAGAGGTCAGTTCACTCCTTTGTCACTCTGGGCCCAGTTATAAAGCTCACAGAACTCCCATTTCCTGCTCTGGAAAACAGAGATGCTAACAGTGCCTACCTCGTGAAGTTATGACAAAAATTTTTAAATAAAAGATGAGAGCCCAGCACTTTGTAGACCCCCAATATATTAAGCTATTATCACATTAAGTTCTGGGCATTGGCAAGTCACACAATATCAAGTGTCCCCCACCACGGTAATCCTCATGGTAGCAACATTCTCAAAAGAAAAACAGAAATATACGTTGACGTTAAGACGCCATCGCAACAGTCTAATCTAAAATTCAGACTTGAGGGGCGCCTGGGTGGCTCAGTCAGCAAAGCATCTGACTTCGGCTCAAGTCATGACCTCAGAGTTCATGGGTTCAAGCCCCGCGTCAAGCTCTGTGCTGACAGCTCAGAGCCTGGAGCCTGCTTCAGATTCTGTGTCTCCCTCTCTTTCTGCCCTTCCACCACTCATGCTCTGTCTCTCTCAAAGATAAATAAACATTAAAAACATTTTTTAATAAAAAAATAAAATTCAGACTTGAAATGGAATTACTGCATTTCATCTAAGGAATGTACTTTAGCAGTCCGTTATTTTGGAAACAAACCTTGCAAGGAACTATCAATGCCTTCACCCAACCAACCGAGTTGAAGAAACCTACACAAGGAGAATCTCAAAAGCCCAAATGATTTCATGTGTGCCTAAAGGAATTAGGCCTCATTTTTTTATTCTTCCCTTCTATATAAAAGATTAATTCTCTTGCAATCAAAGCTCAAGGAATAGTGTATGTTTTCCAAGCTTTCCCAAAAAACGTGTTTCAAATTTTAAAAACAACAGTAATGAACATTAAATTGTTTTGATGAAATAATTTTATCAAGATCACTTAGCCTCAAAGAATAATGCTGTTTATGAAAGACTGTATATAATCTACAATCTACTTTTCCAACAATAGGGGAGTACTTGAATAATTTACAATACATCCATATCATTGGTTCTTAAACTTTTGAATCTCAGGACCCCTTTACCTCCTTAAGAGAGAATTTTTATTTATGTAGGCTATATTTATATTTACTGTATTAGAAATAAAAAACGAAGGGGCGTCTGGGTGGCTCAGTTGGTTAAGCTTCCGACTTGGGCTCAGGTCATGATCTCATGGTTCATGAGTTGGAGCCCCACATCTAGCTCAGAGCCTAGAGCCTACTTCGGATTCTGTGTCTCCAACCATCTCTGCCCCTCCCCTGCTCATGCTTGCTCGCTCGCTCGCTCTCTCTCTCTCTCTCTCTCTCAAAAGTAAATAAACACCAAAAAAATTTTTTAAAGAAATAAAAAATGAAGAGTTTTTAAAACATAAGAATACACAAGCATACATTCCATTAGCCATCAGAGTGACGATGTCATCCCTTGTCATATAGCATCTGGAAAGCTCCATTATACACTCATCATGAGAGAATAAGATTAAAAAAGCCAAATAACACTTTAGAAGCAGTATGATAATAATAATAACAACTCATCAACTCCTTGAAAGAATCTAGGGGACTCTCAGAGATCCCTGGATCACACTTTGGGTAACAATGATCTAGCCCACAAGTCAACTAAGTTTTCCTTTAAGGGACACAGAATAAATATTTTACATATTGTGGGCCATATATTTTCTATTGCAACTGCTCATTTCTAGCACAAAAGCAGTTATAGATAGTATATAAACACATAAGCATGGTTGTGTTCTAATAAAACTTTATTTATGAAAACAGGCAATGGCCAGATGTGGCCCATAGGCCATTATTATCTGTTGACCAGATTTAGACAATGGAATGCCAGGAAGATATTAAAATTATCCTGTAGAAATATTTATACTGGCAGGGAAGAACGCTCATAATAAGCTGATATGTGGTAAGAAGCAGATTATAAAACCACATGAATAGGATGACTTCAATGTTTGTAAAAGAAAAAATATATAGGGGTGCCTGAGTGGCTCAGTCAGTTAAGCATCTGACTCTTGATTTCGGCTCAGGTCATTATCTCATGATTCATGTGATGGAACCCCACAACTTCTCTCTCCCTCTGCCCCTTCCCCACTCTAAATAAATAAATAAATAAATAAATAAATAAATAAATAAATAAAATATAGGCACATATTTAAAATTAGAAAAGTTATCATTGATTATCTCATACATCAAAAATATGCCAAAAGTTACCAGTGATTATTTCTGGTTGATAGTTTACTATGTGATTTTCTTTTGCTTGTCTATGGATTTTACATAATGAATATGCATTACTGTCATTATAAATGTTTTTAAGATTTTCATTAGATAATTAAAAGCAGTATTTGGAAAACCTGGCATTATAAATTATACTGATTTCCTTTAAGAAACACCACTGTTTTACAGAAAACACAGCCTATTTGCTTACCAGTTCTATTGTAAACTGTCTGGGACTCCCCTTCAGTCCCATTTGGTCCTTGTGGAAATATTTCAAAACGATACTTGGTTCCAGGGTATAAGCCACCAATGACAATACTTTGGTTTTGGGTGGCTGTTTCCAGCGGAGATTTTCCAGCTCCTTCCTCTGTGGTAAATATCTTGAAGAAATCTGCGTCATTGCTGCTCCAAGCTAAGCCAATTTCCCTTGTGCTGACACTCGTCACTCGAAAGTCGGAAACTGGACGGGGGGCTGTGGGAAGAGAGTAAACAACTAGATTTAGAGCCTGGTTCTACAGAAGATAGGGTGACTGAACCTCACAAAATATTTACACTGAGATTATATGCACACTTGGGACATCCGACCTTTCTCTCTTCTTTGTATTATCACCTACAATGCCCTTAGCAACTGGTATTTTTGGCTACTGAGAAAACAGTTGGCTACAAGAGCATAGAAACTGCATGCTTAGGTTGTACAAAGTCATTCACTGGAAATGAGAGGAGGGGTGAACCCACGTGGGCACGAGCTAACACTCTGGGGTAGGACCTTGGCTGCTGCTGGCTACTTTATCTCAAATATATTATTAGGCCTCCCAGAACCTCTGTTTAGAAACATGCAGTAGAGGCTGCTGTTGACCCCTAAAACCCATTCCTTACCTGGCTTTTCCCTTAGTCATACAACCCCAGATTTTTAGCTGTGTACCTGGCTGTCGGAAGTAAAGACTATATTTCCCAGCCTCCTTTGCTGCTAGATTAGCCATGTGGCTGAGCTCTGGTCAATAGGATGTGAGCAGAAGTACCGTATGACTTTTAGGAAGTATCATGAACGCATGGAGCACTACCTTCTGCCCTTCCTCCTCCTTGTAGCTGGAATGTAGATGCAATACCCAGAGCTCAGGCCGCCTAGCTCCAGAACGAGTACGGTGGCTGTGGTGGCACCTATGGCTTCCTGATCCCCGGATTACAGCTCAGAACATATATTTCTGGAGCCAACACCTACAGTGGGGGTTGCAGACTGTGACAAAACTGCACCCCTTAGTGTGGGAGCCATTCCTGGGTCCCAGCCTAAAGCCTGCTCCCCCAGCTGTTAAGAGTTGAATCGTGTCCCCTCAAAATTCATATGTTGGAGCTCTAACACCCAGTACCTCAGAAGGTGGTATATTTGGAGACAGGGCCTTTAAAGAGGTGATTACGGTAAAACAAGGTCATTAGAGTAGGTCCTAATCCAGTATATGACTGGTGTCCTGGTAAGAAGAGGAGATTAGGACACAGTCATGCACAGACCAAAGGACAACCACGCGAAGACACGGGGAGAAGACAGCCACCTTCCAGCCAAGGAGAGAGGCCTCAGAGGAACCCAACCGTTCATCACCTTGATCTCAAACTTCTTGCCTCCAGAACTGTGAGAAAATAAATTTCTGTTGTTTAAGCTCTGCAGTCTGTGGTACTTATAACAGCCGCCCTGGCAAAATAACACACCAGCCCTCCCAATAACTCTGCAAACCCTCGGCTCCCAGGATCGAGTTCCTTTGGGCTGAAAAAAGCTCGTAAAAAGCTTCTGTTTCCTGCCACGGAGCCCTGGCTAACACTCCTCCATCCCGTCCTGCCTAGCACTGGTGCTGCTTCTACAAGGACAAAGAAACAAACTCCTGTTTTGTTTACGCCGTGCATACTTGGGAAGTTTTTTTGTTACTCACAGCCAAACCTAATTTGAACTAATAAAGGGACTGAAGAGTAAAAGTGTAGAAGGTGAGGAAGGGAAACCAGATTCCACTTACCCCAAAGAGCCAGTCCAGAAGACATTTGTAAAGGTGCCTAAGGTGCGCTTCCTAGCAAACAACAGACACCCAAGTGAAGCATTCTGTGAAACGAGCCCTGGGTCCAGAGCCAGGCATCCCTGGGACCCACGTCTCTGCTCTGCCACTTTGCGCCCTTGGGCAAATCATTCGGCTGGGTGGGGCTGCAGCCTCCTTATTTGTCAAACAGGGATCCTAATACCTACCATGGAGGCCATCGCAATACCCATAAAGCGCCTGGTAAGGTACGATACTGATACTGTTATACTATGTACTACTGGTATACCATTATTGCTTTACTTTAATTCTCGGACCTTCTTTGGAACAGAAAGCATCTTTTTTTAATGTTTATTTTTGAGAGACAGAGAGAGAGAGAGAGAGAGAGAGAGAGAGTGAGCGCGCGCAAGTGGGGGAGGGGCAGAGAGACAGGAAGGCAGAGAATCCAAAGCAGGCTCCAGGCTCGGCACAAACCCCAGTGCAGGGCTCGAACCCACGAACTGTGAGATCATGACCTGAGCCGAAGTCAGACACTTAACTGACCGAGCCACCCGGGTACCCTGGAACAGGAAGCTTTTTATTTGCTGCCTGTCATCTTCTCTTTAAAGCACAGGTAAGCAAAGAAAGGGTGAGATACATCTGTGCCCTGCTTCATTATAATGTCAGTATCCAAAAGACAGAGGGACGTGAATAACCAGGTTCTTTCTGTCTCTGTGCATCATTTTGCCTCTACCATGCTAGAATGAATGGTCATTACAAGCACAGGCTGGAGTCAGCCCAGCTGTTGAATCCTACCTCTGCTACGTGTGTAACACCTCCCTACAGCACCTCTCTCAGCCACGGCTCCCTGATTCATAAAATAAGGCTAATTCCAACCATGTCACAGGTCTGTGAACACTACATAAGACAGTGCAAGGAGGGGCTCCTGGGCGGCTCAGAAGGTTCAGGGACCAACTCTTGATTTAGGCTCAGGTCATGATCTCATGGTTCATGGGATCAAGCCCTACATTGGGCTCTGCGCTGACAGCGTGGAGCCTGTTTGGGATTCTTTCTCCCCCCTCTTTCTGTTCTTCCTGCGCTCACATGCTCGCTTTCTCTCTCTCTCTCTCTCTCTCTCTCTCTCTCTCTCACACACACACACACACACACAAAATAAAATTTAGAAGTGTAAAAAAGTAAAATAAAAAGAAGACAGTGCCAGAAAAGCATGTACACCATGTTCAGCACGTGGGGTGGGTCAGTCAACGATCATCGTTACAACGGCGCACATCCGGAAGGAGGTTAGAGTCCCTGTGGGCTCACACACTGAGCTGTGTTTTCCTCGAGGCTAGGGACAAAGCTTTGTCTCGTACCTGGGCCTGGCACAGAGCAGGCAGGTGAGAGAGGTCAGCAAAACAATGAGTGAACTCACGGGTGTACACTTGGAGAAAACCCGGCACGCCCTCGGAACTGTTGCCAAGGAAAGGATGCACCGTGATGTTGTACAAGGTACTCGAGTTGAGCGAAGTAATGACGACCTGAGTCTCATTGACATGGAGGATGAAGGAATCCGTCTCCCCAGTGACTTGTATCTTGTAGGTATAGACAGAGGACGACTCGTTATCATTGATTTTCCAGGTCAGGGTCATGTTTGTTGCGTTGATGTCCACAACTTCAACGTCAAACACTTGACTGGCGACTGTGAAGACAGAAGAGGCGTTAACAGTAACCAGAATGGCCAAGCCAGAGAGAGAGACAGAGACAAATCATCATCAGGGCCTGTCATCCATTATAAGAAAGATTCTCAGCAATCATGCCTTCCTCTCCTACACATTTTCACCACAACATACATCAATGTATGGGGGTCCCAGCAAGTGTCAGACATCATCTTCAGTGAAGAGACAACCTGGCCAATTGCAACTGCATAGCTACCGCTTTGTTCTTCTTGTGAGTTTACTCTTAGAGATATGACAGGCTCTTCAAACAACAACATGGACTCTACTCATGCCCTGCCCAGGTCCTGGGGTGATCCAGAAACACTCTCAAGCATATATGCTTCCAGAATGAACTATACAGGACCCATTAAAGATCACACACTTTAGCGCAAGGCAGGTCCGGGTTCCAAGGTTAGTTCTGCATTAATGGCCAGGTAGTTCTGAGGAAAATCATGTGAGCTCAGTCTCCTCATCTGCAAAATGGGGGTAATATTCCTAACCTCGAGAAAAGATAACACAGAGCTCTAATAATCTGCCACTGGCCCATCCTACCCTCTCAATCCATGCTGTCCGTCCCCTGCTGCTCTGTGCCCTGGAAGGCTGACCCCTACATGCTGCATCACTGTGGCTGGCAGGAAGGAGGGGCCCTACCAGAGGCCCTGGGACTGGGTTCCACCTGCAAGCAATGTGAGCAGGCGACCTGGAAGCAGAGGAGTAAGCAGTGAAGTGTTTCTCCCACAGGCCTCTGCTCGGGCTACCTGTTCTGACAAGGCTGCCTCTTCCACTGCCCCAGCCCCCACCAAGTTCCAGAAGCACCCCTTCTTCCCCTTGCTCATCAGCCTTAGAGGTGACTTCCTACCATGACTAATCTCAGGTGTCTCAACGTGCTCTGATGATTTCCTTAACGCCATCCCACCTAACGAGATGCTTGAAAAATGCTTTGTGTGAGACATGTATTGTGTGCATGTATATACATCTAGATATGCACATATACACACACACATGCCACACAGAGAGGGTTAAAGTTACTATGATTATTACTTATCAAGTGCTGGGACAGTTCACACAAACCAGGCCATGTGTATCCATATATCTGAGAGCCTAAGATGCAATCACTATTTTTTTTAATGTTTATTTATTTTTGAGAGAGAGAGAGAGAGAGAGAGAGAGAGACAGCGTGAGCAGGGGAGGGGTAGAGAGAGAGGGAGACACAGAAACTGAAGCAAGCTCCAGGCTCCAAGCTGTCAGCACAGAACCCGATGCAGGACTCGAACTCAGGAACCACAAGATCATGACCTGAGCCAAAGTCAGATGCTTAACCGACTGAGCCACCCAGGTGCCCCTGCAATCACTATTTAATTCTGTTCAGACAGCTTTAAAAGCAGGGAACCCGAGGCCCACACTAACCCAGAAGACCCCTTTTAGCAAGTCAGGCAAAGGGCTCATCCTCTGGATGGAGCCAGCCCTGGGGTACATTGCTCAGCGAGGGGCCCATTCACCCTCTTGCACAAGCATCTTGTGTGTAGGACGGCCCCACCGCTGTCAAAGGCACCCCTGGAGGGCCCCTTCTTCCTCCTCCTCCTGCCCCACCCTCTAGACACCGAGCCCTCCCACCTGCCAACCTGCTGGGTCACTGAGGGTCCCCAGAAGCCAAGCGGCCTTTCCTATAGCTACATCCTCCCCTCCTCACCCACACACTGGCATCACCGGTAGAACGGGAAAGAAGAAAGGAGGGCACAAGTGGACCCTCCTTCAAGGTGGACACAGGGAAAAGCAGTAATTCTTTACAGACACAACCTGTCATAGGCGTCCTGCCCAGACTGTCCAGCCCCTGCAAGTGACATGGCCAGGCTAGTAACTGCCTCTGACAGAGACACCCAACTCACGAGCATACGATCACAACTCTCTAGGAACGAAGTCGACCCCTCCAGAATTACCAGGGTCCTCGAGCTGTCACCCACTCCTCGCACCTCTCTACCTTCGTACCTCGGGGTCCACCACCTGCACTGTCACTCATAATGTTTCCTCAGTGGACATGTCTTCCTCCCTCTCTCCCTTTATCCAAATCCTAGTCTCTCTTCAAAGCAAGTTCAAATCCTGCCTATAGAAGAGGCCTTCCCTCGGGATTTGATGCTAAGATCGTGCTCCAGCCTTCCACTGTCTAGAGCACTCAGGGGGCAGCTGCAGTGGACGGTGGCCACGTGTCACCTGTGCGGCACCCAACAGCACCAAATCCCCCCTGGGGGGAGGAAGTGCTCATCATCCACGTAGAAGCCGGAGGACCACACTCCCTTCCCCAACGCAGCCATCCAGAAATCACGAACGTGACAGCATCTCCATCTTGGGACTCGGACTCCTGAGGGTGTTACCAGGTACCAGCTAGTAACCAGGTGTTACTAGCCTCCCAGAGTTTCCTAGATCCTAGTCTTATTTTCTGCCCTGTATCCCCCAGCCCGCACCCCTTCTCCCTCCATTCTATGGGTCTCCGACAGCCTTTGAGAACAGATATATTTTTGGGTCAGGTAACCAGAGTGGGAGTTCGTGTTGCCTCAACCAAGTCCCTGAGGGTGACACTGGTGCAGCATTTATTCCTGAGCCCACGGGGCCTGACCATGGACTTGTCAATGCGTGGATGTCTCTCTCGACTGCCCATCTATCCTGAACTCCCCCTAGGAAGGAACCATGCATTTCTTTGCCCCCTCGTCAGCACCAATCCGACACACCTCCAAATATTGGTCAGTTTACAGAGCGGAAATACCATTAAATTATAGGTAGGAAGAGCAATGCACATATCAACAAGCTTCCACAGAAAGATCAGCATGCACTGGAGGGGAGGTCAAAACAAAACAAAACAAAACAACCCCAAAACAAGCAACAACAACAACAACAAAAAACACCTCATTTTCTTACCTGAAGGGGAAAATACTTAACCAACAAATGACAAGAAGAATAGCTAATTATAAGAGAAAAATATTACACCAGCTTGTCCCACTGGCCTGGGTGCAGAGACACGAAAGGAAGACACGAGGTAGCACCTCGCGTCTGCACGTAGCAGCTGCCCGATACGCGTTAGTGAGCTTTTGAAAGAAAGAAGCGTCTTGGCCACGGAGTTAAGAAGAAACTCACTGGATTTGCTCTGTCCGAAATCTCTTCCAGAAAACTCCCTCTGACAACACGAGTACTTGTGAAGCAAGAGATAACGGAGAGACGAGAATCACAGAAGACCAAAGTGGGTGCTGGAAAACGCGGGCTGAAGACATTCTACAAAATTCAACATACCCGTCCTGAACGTTATGCGCTGGGGCCCTCCTTCTGTGCCATCTGCTGCTTGAGAATAGACAGCGGCACAGTACTCCGTGTTGGGCACCAACCCCGTAATCAGGACTTCCGTGTCTCTGGTCAGAAGATGGTCCGAAGACAGGTCCACACGTTTGAGCTGGTATCCAGACACGGGGGCCGTGTGGTTCCGGGGTTGCTGGGAGAAGCTCTCCGTGGCGTTGGCATCTACTTCCATCACAAAAGTCAGATACATTAACTGCAACGGAAGCACATGCCTGTCCGCCCACAGCACCTTCCCCATAAGAGGACACGTCAGGCAGCACCCACAGTTACTACACCACAAATTCTTCCCTTCCTCCCCCACAGAGAGACACATCCTCCTAGAAGGACCCTGATTTTCAGCAGCTCTTTCGCTCTCTACTTGTATCCCACGTACCACCCCCCTTCTCTTTCCAACTCGGCTGTTTTCAGCTCTTCCCCTTCTTTCAAGAAAATCGTCTCCCGCCCAGCTCCAAAGGTGGTCATCTAGGGACGGCCATTGGACTCAAACCTGGCTAATCTGATCTCCTCCAGGAATTTCTCCCCTGGGCCAGACCCCTTCTGATAGGAGGTGAACTGGGGGACCTGCTGGTGGCCATTTCTCCCTGAGCTTTGGGGCAGGAGCCACTCTGAAGTCAAGGCCGATATGGAAGGAGGCAGGCGGAGGAGACGGGAGTCCCCTCATCTCTTGCTTCAGGGCCTTACTGCCCACAGCAGGAAAACAGACATGAGCCAACAAGTTGCTTTTCTAGCTCAGGCTATTTAAAGTCTGGTTTCTGTCAGTTGTGGTCAACAATCCTAACACCCCCATCGTAGTACTATTTCCTGATGTGTAAAATGGGGATTAAGCACTTGTTCTTCTCAATTCACAGGGCTGCCTCTGAAAATGCTTCAAATCTGTAAATGGCTACTCCACTGCCAATGCAGAAGACATCTGCTAGCCTCGCTTGCTAAGTTTCGCTTTTTGCAACAGATGTGACAAGTTCATCCAATGGCCCTACTTGGGTTAATGCATCTAGTATTTGTTGAACTGAAAGTTTAAAGAGCTAAAGGGGCCAGCTCCTTTCCGGGATGCCAGACTCAGAAAGCTTCAGCCCCTGTTACCATTCTGAACCCCAATGATCTGACCTGTAAAATAAGAACATTTCCCTCCTTCCTCATACAGATGTGGGTAAAACTAACAGTCTGGAGCAAAGCCCTCTAGAAATTCTAAAACTCTATACAACTACAAGAGCAATATTTCTTAAAACTATTAAGTTACCGAAAGTCAAAACCAGTATGGCAGATGAGAAGCACACTTTTGTAACTCACCTAAGCCACTATCTATAACCGAGGACTCTCTCCCTTCCTCATTTGATTCTGAAAGACACAGGGTGACCTTGTGTCGAACCCCTGGTGTCAGGTGTGATATGTTGACCACCAAGACTTGAGGCAACTCCTTACAACTTTCGACGCCTTCAAAGAGCATCCAGCAGGTGGCAGTGTCATTGCCATTCTTCCAGGTAATAGCAACTTGCGTCACACCCACGAAGGAAACACGAAGATCAGAAACTTGACTCGGCTCTATTTTAAAAAACACACAATGGGCATTGATGGAACAAGGTATTTGCAGTCACCTTTCATTGGGAATGACTGGGGTCACTGATGTTCCAATGTGACTCACTAAAAATACTTTTTTTATATCAGGGTCCTGTGCAAGTCCATCATTTCACAGCAGGAAATGATACAGAAAAGAATAAACCTGTAACCAAAGATTTTTAGGATCTCTGCTCTGCTCCACAACAGTTAGCTTCAACAGTGATTTGAGAGTCTTCGAAACTGTCTTCAAAATTGTCAAACTGCAGGGGTGCCTAGATGGCTGAGTCGGTTCAGTGTCTCACTTTGGCTCAAGTCATGATCTCACAGTTCACGGGTTCAAGCCCCAGGTCTGGCTCTGTGCTGACAGCTCAGAGCCTGGAGCCTGCTTTAGGGTTATCTCCCTCTCTCTCTCTCTGCCCCTCCCCTGCTCACACTCTGTCCGTGTCTCTCAAAATTGAATAAAAACATTTTTAAAAAGGTTTTTTTTTTTATTTTAAAAAAACAACAACTAAGCACTTAGTCCACAACCAATAAATAGTAGCTGATGAGGAAGGCCTTGTCCCGGGGGGCTTTCAGGTGGAGTGAGGGGCTCAGCAACCAGGCTGGGTATTTCCCGCCACCTTCCCACCTCCTCTGGCCTGTGTCATCTCATCCCCATCACCATTGCTAAATTCTATCTTCTTTTTCCTCCTTCATTCTCTTCCATCTTCTCCCTGCCCTCTCCACCTGTCCCCCTCTCTTTCATGATAGAGAAAACCTCTATCGTAGGGGTTTTTTTTTTTGCCTCTGAACTTGTGCTCTACGGAGCGACAAGAGTTTTTTGAGGGTACTGATGACACCCCACTCCTATGGGTCCTCTCTCCTCTCTCTCCAGTTCTTTTTCCTTATGGGGCTTCCAGGCAAGATTTTATTTAAAGAAACAGTTTCCTGGCTTGAAAAAAAAAAAAAAAAAGCCTGCTGAAAACCGACAGTTTCATTTGCCTGTTCCATGTACAGAAGGTGCCCTGGGCTCCAAGACATCAGGCTTCCAGGGCCTCACCAGCCAAAGAGATCACATCCCCAGATCAGAAAACCAAAAGAAGAGCTCATTTTTAAATGTTTGGTTCTTCCCAGTTTAAAAGAGCTTCTTGTCTCTTTTTTGCACTTTTGATTCTTTTCTGCTTAAAAAAAAAAGGGAGAGAGCTAAATCTGCAGCTATAACACGTGCCTCAGGGTACTGACATCTAAGCTAAATAAAAATCTAAACCTAAGCGAGTGTCACTGGGCTATCATTTCATTTGAAACACACGCTCTTCTATAAAGCACACCAAACTTCCAGGCCCGGCAAATACTCCTGAGAATATAAACAGCATTAACTTCCCTGCCGGGCTTAAGAAAAGCCTACTAATTACAGACACCATCAAGACACATGTCTAATGGGGTCACTGCTCCCAAGTCTTAGCAGAAAAGCAAATACTAGCCAATAATAGCAAAAGATTTTTAAAAGTGGACCTACTTAAAACCTCCCAAAGCACCCAAGACCTGAATACCAAATGATCTGCATTGATCAGGTAATGATTCAGGTATCACCTGAACTCCTGGGCTTGAACCAATATGGCATCTTTTCTCCTCCCCTTCCACCATTAACGAAAACCAATCTCTCCCCCACAGGCAACGTGAATGGACAAGGCTCTAGGATACAGGGTGAAAAGGAACGTCTCACGATCATTCCTGGGAGCTCATCTTACCTGTCACATCATTTGCGACCGTGGAATCTGCCCAAGTCTTACTGACTGTTTCTGAAGTGGTGAAGGATGTGTATGAAGCTGTTGGGCTAAAGCCTGTGGTGTTATCCCCAGCTTGACCTTCACCTTCTGTGTGCGTGTACGTAGAAGCAGCTGAGTCCGTGTTTGTCCATGCTGGGGCCACACTGGTTGGACTGATGGACACAGCTTCAATGTCAGACACAAACAAGGATTCTATTTTAATATGGTTTCCCAAAAGAGGAAAGAAAAAATTATATTTAAAAAAGAAATATAAGAGTCAGGACTGCTCTGCATCTCTACTTTTCAGAAGTGAATTGTGCAATCACAGAATTTCATTTCCCTCTATTTCTCCTCCTGGACTTTCTTCCCACAAACTAACTGTAGATACATTTATGTATGTGTGTGTATATATATATACACACACACACACACACACACATGCGTGTGTGTTAGTGAAACAGAAGGCTGCAAAACAGAGACCAAAATGACAGAGATTGGCAATGTTGGCTGTCACCTGAATACAGATTAAATCTATACAGGAGCTGATACAAAAAAAGACGTTAAGATGCTAAATGAGTCTCTCGCCAGTCTTAGAAAACACTGTGTGTGGAGAGGTTTTACATGGTGCAGAAGATAACTTTCTTGCCAAACCCTGATACTAGGAGGAAGCTCCGCCATTTTGGGGCACAAAGATGACATGAGACAGAATAACATAAGGAGAAAAGAGCTGGTCTTCGAATTCAGAACTAGACATACGGGCCCACTCTGTCCCTTACCTCTGTGACCTAGAATCAGTCCCTTAAAGCCTCCCATTCTGGAGCTCCTCTATTGGCAGCTCTAATAAACTATTTTTAACATAAAGGATTATTTTTATAATATGGTAACCAAAGTCACTGGATTTGGACATTGCGAAAAATCTGAGTTCAGAATCCCATCCTGTTGGTCATTAGCATGTGATTTTACTCAAAGCCCTGGGAGGACATTCTAATCATTTTAGAGCAATGGTTCACAGACTTTTTAGTTTGCATTTCATTTTTCTTTCCAATGTTCTAGGCTTCAGCTGTGATCTGGTGTCAGTCACATCTACAGCCACTGAAATCCATCTCAGTAAGACACCAGGAAACTTTTCAGTGATAAACTGTGACTGATTTGAGCAGTCAGATACGGCGGTCACCCAAACTAATAAAATGGCACCTCCCACTATATACTTGCTGTACAACAGGTTTTCATTATGATTTTTAAAACGAATCACAGTTCTCTCATCTCCCCTTTGC
Source organism: Acinonyx jubatus (assembly GCF_027475565.1). Taxonomy (NCBI): domain Eukaryota; kingdom Metazoa; phylum Chordata; class Mammalia; order Carnivora; family Felidae; genus Acinonyx; species Acinonyx jubatus. The sequence goes on from NC_069390.1 coordinate 15,162,838, forward strand.
CCCCTTTTCTCCATGCACATAAGTTTTCTTCTTTGGCACCGATGATTCAAGGCTACACAAGGTACCTACCAGTTTATTTACCAAACTGATTCACCAGCAAGAAAAAGCAACTGCGGAGCTCTTCTCATTGTTTGTACAGACCTTGCAGAATCACTGTTATTAACTGAGATTGCCTTTATTACAAGGTTTCAGCAAGATCTGCCCCCTTGGCGTGGCACTGGAAGAACACTCTAATTATTTTATCTCTATGGTTCACAAACTTTGGGATCTTACCAATCAGGAAAAAAAAAAGTCCCCAAATTTTGAGGACAGACAAGAGCTACCAATTTTTATTTATGCTAAAAGGTACATTTTTTTAACTACCAAATACGGTTACATTTATTTCTTATAGAAACAAATAATGACCAAAAAAAATAGTAAGGACATAATCCCAGAATATATGGTGCTTTCAACTAAATATGTTTAGCATCACTTAAATCTTACTATCATAGTCTTAGTTTTCTCATTCTACTCTAGACTAGGGAGAACTTCAATGGGCCAACACTAGTTAGCAACTGGAACTCAGCCCTCCACATGGAAGCAAAATATATAGGAGGCTACGTCTGGTTTTCCAAAGGTTACATACACCCTGTATATCACTTTTAAAAATCATGGAGCAATGTATCAGCCCCAAAAAATATGTATAGGAAAACAGCACATAAAATAAATACAAATCATACTGCATTGTGACAACAAAGTCTTTTAAAAATCACCCACAGATGTAGGCTGGGGAAAGTAAAAATCACAGAAAATAGAAAATTCTTGTCAAAGTTGCGCAAATGATTGAATTCTTTCTTTCCCGTGCTGTTTCCACACTCACCCCACTTCTAAAATAAAACTGGAAACTAAGAGTTTGAACAAATTTGCATTTTCTGTGATTTTCACGTTGCTGTTAATGATGCTGTGTCCAGCAGGGGGCGATAACGAACAACACAAGAGAAGACAGGGAAGTGCTACTTACCGTCACCTGCGCACACCATCTGTAACAGAAAAAAAAAAACGGAAGTCAGTGCATTCATTCAGCCACGGAAAATGCAAATCAGGAATAAAGCAGTTGAGAATTTAATGATAGGGATGGGGTGTTAACGACTACATTAAAAAAGGCCTACTGGCAGGGACTAGGGTGTGGGGACACTGAATAAGGGAACTCAGTGAAACCAGAGGTCAGTTACAAACAATGGATTAACTCAGTTATATGGAGGCTGAGCCATCCAGTGCTCTTCCCCACACATACATCCAATACTGGGGCAGCTCCCAGGTCATCCCTCTCCCCTGCCACTGCATCATGAATTGATGCACAGGGACACAGACACACAATCAAGATTCTCTAGGGAAGCAAAAGGGAAAGCAGGACCATAACACCCCTTCCCCACAGCCATTTTCAGGTCGCACGTACAGAATGTAAAGCCAGGTGCACAACCGAAGAAATCTACTGGGTTTGGGATTTTCCTTGTGCAAAAATCCACCTTCTTCCTTCTGTCGGTAGGTGGCGTAATTTTTTTATTTTTTTTTTTTTTTTTTTTTTTTTTAATTACATGGCATGCAGCTTTGGGAAGCATGAATGTTTGAAACAGAGGAACCTTCAAGATTATTCAGTTGAGTGTCTCAATCTGCCACCTTTAGATCCCCGGAGGATCCTCAAAGATACGCATCATGATCCATAAATTATTTCCCCATACTTTAAAAACCTAAAATAATTTGAAGTTGTACATCTATTGTTTAGTAAGCACACTTTTTTGGTTAACAGGATTTTTAAAAGTATGGCCCTCGTAAAGAGGAAAATAATCAAAAGGGATTCTAGTGGAAAAAATGTCCTCCAATTTCCCATCACACTTAAATAAAACCCCAAGTCTTAACCACAGTCTACATATCCCCCCATGATCTCATCACGCCCTTCTCATTGTTCCTGAGGCTGGTTCTCTCTTACAGCCTTTACACATTGATTCCTTTCTCCAAAAATACTCTGCCCCAGACCTTCCTGTGTCATGGCCTAAAATGCCACCTCATCAGGCAGTCCTTCTCCAACCAACCAGCGGAAATTAGCACCTCTCACTCTCCATCACATCACTAGTATGTTTCCTCCTTGGCAATTTACCTCAATTATCTTCAGCCTCCTCCAACGAAAATGTATGCTCCATGAGAACAGAAACCTCATCTGTGCCCTTGCCTAGAATGGTGCATACAGTAGGCACAAAGTAAATGACACTAAAGGAAAGAATGAGCCTCTTGTTTTTGGAAAGGAAGTAATCCCCTAAGGCCTACAGGTAGAAAAACACTTGCCCAAGGTCCTACAGCAAGGCCAAGGCGGGACACGGCCAGGAGCCTAAGCACTCAACCCAACCCAAAGGAAATATCCTTCGGGCTTACCAAATGGAGAAGGCAAAGACAACATTCACTTTCATCTCACAGGTTAGGCAGATGGAAAAAAAGATCTGCTCACCACCCTATCTTCCAGGGGCCCAGGCACCAGTCCCCAAAGGAAGCAGAGTCTTCCTCCTCATTCTTCACACCCCACGAAATTCAGGGCCCACACCTGTTGCTTCTCCTTTCCTACCCACCCACCCACCGCCCCCCCATGCTTTCCATTTCCACCCCCACCCTACCCCCTCAAGCCCCTCTTCGTCTCAGGCCTACACTCTTTCAGCTCATCTTCCTGCCTCCAGCCCCTGCCGACCATCCATGCCAGGCATCAATCCACTAGTCCCTGGATGGACTGCAGGATACAGAAAGACGAGGAGCAGGTTGCTAAGCAAGTCAGCACAGGCAGCAAGCTTTTTCTTTTCTTTTTTTTTCTTTTTTTCCACCCAGCAGTTGGAAAACATAAACTACCTGACCTCAAGACCCTAAAATGGCCTGTCCCAGCCCTCTGCAGTGTTATTATCTCTTCATATCTTCATATATGCCTCTACGTGTTGTATCCTGAACTGGGATTCATGCAGTCAACCATCCACCCAAACAGCGCCTACAAACATTGACGATCGGGGCCTGGTCTCTAACTGCTTTTAGGAAAGCAAGGGGAATAAGACATGTCTGTAAATAAGTCCTTCAAGGTAGAGTAGAAAGTACTGACAGGTCATTGACTAAGCAATTCTCAAGTGCCTGCAGGTGCCAAGTGCAGTGTAAAGCCCCAGAGCTAAGACAGACAGACAGACAGACAGACAGCCTCTGTGCCCTGCAGGGCTCACGGCTGAGAGAGACCGTTGAATCAAATGACAGGACAGACGGAAGGTGCCCCTAAGGTAGGTACCATTCGCAGAAGGAAGTCAGAGGAGGGCGTACACAGAAGGCAAAGAGTGTCTGTGCCTTTCGATCTGTGTCCTATACAGCCCTAGACTCAGTAAACGTTGACTGGCTGATGATCATTACATGGGACAAACAGCTCTGAGTTCTAGAGGTGAAAGGGCAAGGGTCACCATCAATATGCACAGAGCCTGACTTGTCAGGCACTGTTCAAGTGCTTTCACACATTAACTCACTCAATCCTCCCAATAACCCTAAATGTAGGAGCAGGTCCCTCGTGGGCCAGTGAGCTGCAGCGTCTGGATTTGAACCCAGGCAGTCTGACTCACGGGCCATGTCCTTAACCACCGGCCACCCTGCCTCCCGATGTAAAGCAACTGGTGAGAAATATACCAGGACTTAGGGAAGGTTTAAATATCAATTTCAAAAGCTATCAATGTCAAAACCTTTCTTCCTTCTACCCTCCAAAAACTCCAGCAAGCGAAGTGAAGAGTGTTCCTGACAAATCGGGGTACAGTTTCTCCCGGCAGCCCCCCTCAATGTGCCACACAAACACACCAGCCGTGTCTCTTCGCGGCTCAGCATGAAACAATCACACGGCTTCCATCTTCCCTGGCCTCACTCCCCCTTCTTTTCCTTCATCTTGACCTCACTGGGCCTGACTTCCTAAATAAAGCGTCAACACTTCAATCCTTTCCTCAGGACCCGGGGGACCTAAAAAGCCCAGACTAAAACATGAGACAAAGGGACACAAGAGAAGTCCATTAGGGGGCTTCCGAGGGAAAAGCTTGCTCACTAAGAAGAAGGAATCACATGGAAGAAAACGCCATCCTAGTTTGCCGCACTTCATCGGATCTGCCCGTGATGCCTGGAGCTGCTACAGTCTCGGTGTGACAAGGAGGGGAGAAATCGCCTACCTGCTGAGGATGGCTGATGAGGAGAAAGGGGCAAACACCGGGATCCTCGTGCTACTAAATCAACCCATCGTACACTTGTCCTACCGCAAGCCTTCTTGCCTAGGGAGATGCAACCCCCCTTTCATTTGGGGTTGTCTAATATTTAAAACCAAAAGAACACTGGTTGGCACAATAACAACAAAGGTAGCTAGTCTTCGCGTGAACCCTCATTTTTACAGATGAAGAAATTGAAAGGCCAATGATCTGTCGTCCAGCGTCACAAAGCTGGTCAGGGAGAAGTAAAACCAGGATGTAAGCCCCGGTCTGCCGGACCCCTAAACTTTTGCACTGATCACAGGAGAAAAAGACCCTTGCAAACAACACCCCCACAAGACACCTGGCATGGGAGAAACTTTGTGATTAGTTTTTAAAAGAATACAATCCAGGCACCTGGGTGGCTCAGTCAGTTAAGCGTCTGACTCTTGACCTTGGCTCAGGTCGTGATCTCACCATTGTGAGATTGGGCTCCACACTGAACATGGAGCCTGTTTAAGATTCTCTCTCTCCCTCTACCCCTCTCCCTTGCTCATATGTTCGCTCGCTCTCTCTCAAATAAAATAAAATAAAATAAAATAAAATAAAATAAAATAAAATAAAACAATACAATCAACAGAACTCATCCTTCTAAAATTAGCTCCAAGCCTACTTGTACCAGGAGGTGAAACAAGTTCACACACCAACCATGAAAGTTAACTGCAGAAAAGAGGAAGCTGGGGACAACTTCCCAGCAGTACCAGCTAAACACAATGAGAGTAACCTCTGCTCCTTCCCTTTCTAAGAGGATCCAGAAGAACTCTAGTGATTACTAATCAAGAAGGCATCCACAGAAATCATCCTGTATTCAAATGCCCTTCCACAACTGCTCCCTAACCCAGCGACCCTAAATCCTGATAGAAAAAGACGGAAGCTTTCCATTTTACTGAATCCCCAAAACAACCCTATAAAATAGAAATTATACTCCCCACTTTACAGATGGGGACACAAGGGCTCAGAGTACCACAACCCGAGGTCACACAACTAAGTTTCCCGGCTGGTGTCACTTGCCCCAGGCACAGGAAGGAGAGATGAAAACAGGTGCTTGAGGCTGGAGATAAAACTCTCTTCTCCTCCCTACCTCCCCCAGGGGCAGAAACTGAGCTAGATTTAGCGTGCACGGCCAAGCCTGGTGCCAGCGGCACATCAGACTCCAATGTTTGTCCCCTTCTCATCCGAGGCTCCCAGGCGTCTCCCTCCCAGCTTCAGCAGACCCATCCATAAGAAGGTTATGAGTGAGCCTGCCCTGTGGCTAGGACTCAGGGGATGCCAGAAGTCACAGCCCCTGAACCCAAGCTGAATGAGAGAGTAGAGCTTCCATAAAAAGGAGTGGGTGTCACAGCAGCACTATTCACAATAGCCAAGGTGGAGGACAACCTAATGTCCATTGACAGATGAATGGATAAGCTACATGCTGTACAGCCATACAAGGGAATACCAGTCAGCCATAAAAAGGAGTGAAATTCTGGTACATGCTACAACGTGGATAAACCTCAGAAACATTATGCTACATGAAATGAAGCCAGACATAGAGGCCCATATGTTGATTTCACTTACAGGAAATGTCCAGAAAAGGGAAATCCATAGAAACAGGCTGTGAGAAGACCAGTAGTCGCCAGGGGCTAGCAAGAGGGAAAAGGAAGCATGACTGCTAACGGGTACAGGGTCACCTTTCGGGTAATAAAAATGTTTGGAACTACATAAAGGTGGTGGTTGCACAACACGCTGAATGTACTAAGTGCCCCTGAACTATACTCTTCTAAATGATTAATTTTATGTTACGTGAATTTCACCTCAATTTTTTTTTTAAGATAGTAGGAAGGTAACTTTGTATGATCAAGTTCAGCCACTAGAAGGAAGAAGGGAAAGAAAGCTTCCTGAAGGAAGAGGCGGGAGGTGGGAGAGAAGAGGACGGTAATAAATAGGGAGGTTTTGGAAAAAAGATTTGGAAAATTAGAAAAGGGAGAAAAGGGGGCACCTGGGTGGCTCAGTCAGTTGAGCATCTGATTCTTGATTTCTGCTCAGGTCATGATCTCAGGGTTGTAGGACTGAGCCCTGAGTCGGGGTTCCCACTAAGCGTGGAGCCTGCTTAAGATTCTTTCTCTCTCCCTCTCTCTCTCAAAAAAAAGAAATGAAATGAAAAGAAAAATGAGAAGAAAAATGAGAAGAAAAAGAAAAGAAAAGAAAAGAAAAGAAAAGAAAAGAAAAAAGAAAAGAAAAAAGAAAAGAAGAAAAGGGAGAAAGCACCATGAACTGGAAATTAGAAAGCTGAGCTGGGCAAAACTGCCTGACCGAAGGCGCTCTGGGCAACCTCCACTTTCGCATTCTGAGGATAAAAAGGAAGGAACTCGAGTTTCCTGGACACCTACTGTGTGCCAGGCACTGAGGTGTGCTTTCTACATCCCTTGTCTGAGCAGAGTCATGGAATCACAGTTAAAAGCTTAGGATCTGGAATCAGATTGCCCGGGGGGAAATCATTCAGTTTCACCATTTACTGGTTCTGTGACTTTGGGCAGAGACCTTAACCTCTCTGTCCCTCTGGGGCTACATCTGTAAACAGGGATGATAATCATGCCTGCCTTGTAGTAAGGATGAAAGTAAGTGATGTCTTTAACAACATTGCTATCACCATCATCTTTAAATCTTCAGAGCAACTCTGCAAGGTACTTTCATCCCCATTTTACAGATGACAACACCAAGGCTCAGATCCTACTGACAAAACCAACGGGCAATCTGAAACTCATATCTGCAAAGCATTTAAATGAATGAGCAACAGCTCAGTTACAGAGGTAGGCACTGAGGCCCAGAGGTAGAAAGCGGCTTACTCAAGGACACATAGCCAGTGAGGAAGCACCAAAACCCGAACGCAGGTCTTGATTTCTACCTCAACCTCAACCACTTTCACTAAGCTTCCCCAACCCCTTCTCTCCTGGGATGTAGACACAGGTGGAGTACTCATAGCTCACCCTCCTTTCTCACTACTCCTCTGCAAAATCCGCCATACATATGACCCAAGACTTCTGCAGGCCCCCATGGCTGGGCAAATGAAGCAATCACTGAGATGAGAGATTAGGCTCGCTGATTTAAGAGGAAGACATACGGACATACAAAAAAAAAAAAAAAAAAAGAGTATGACACTATCTACAATTCTGCCACAGACTTCAAAGTCTGCTGACCTCGACTCCCCAGGCTCAGTAGAAACCTACTGGTCAACCAGATGGCTGGTATTAACTGACCATCCTACACTGAATAGCAGAGTCACCTCCAGACTCTTTTCCGAGAAGCAGACCCCGGCTGTTGAGCCTTCCAGCCTTATTCATCACTCCCCTCCCCGAATGTGTTCCTGTTTCACTTTGGTTATGCCGATGTGATGAGCCAAACAAAGTTCTCGTTCTCTTTGGAAACTACCACCGGTCCTGAAACTATAGTTCCAGGCATAAGGATCCTCTTCCAGGACCCCCGGAAGACCAAACTATTAACATTGCCCTCAATGCCAACACAACGCAGCCAAAGCTGCAGCCATTACATCAGTGGTCCACTCTGAACAGTGGATTCTTTCTACTCAACACCTAAATCACAGGATGTCATTAGCTGCATTTACCTAAAACTTTGAAATTCTCCCCAGCTCCTCTACATATAAATTTTACTCCTACATTCACAGCAAAGCATACACATATGGATTCTCTTTTCTCCAAGTCTCCCTGTAAATGCCCCATTAAACCTGTCTCTCAGGCTATAACCAGAATAACCTGACCCCTCCCTCCCTTCGCTCTCCACCGGTACACTCAGTAGCCAGGTCCTAAAGATGCTTCCTCGCCCAAAGCACCTTGACTTCCCCCCTTCCATACTGTGGCCACCATAAACCAAATCCTCTTAACCCCAAGCCCTAAGTAACAGAAGCAGCCTCCTCCTAGGGCTCAGAAAAACTCAGGCCATATTCATTTTTTGAAGTGCTCGGTATACACTTTCAAAAATTTTAAAAGTGCCAGAAGAGGGTAATATCTGTTGCAGTATATTTTCCCTTCAATCCTGTCAGAGCGTCACTGTGACTCTACCCATAATCCCTCATTTGGAGGATAAAAGGCCAACACCTAAATCAAGGCCCTTTGTGATGAACACCAGAGGTGACAGCCAGGCCCTATTTCTTCATCCACACCTCTGGCTGCCCCTCCTCTAGCCTCTCCCTACAACGCACACAAGGTGAAAAATAAATAGAGCCACTACATTATTCTTTCTAAAACATGCTAATATTCACCGGGATCCTGAAAGGGACAAATGGGCACACTCAACCGGGGTGGGGGGGGGGGGGGAGGGGGGGGACTGAAGACAGTTTAAGAGTCTCTTTACAAGAGTGGGGGTGGGGGTAAGTGGAGCCAATAAGGGATGGGCAAAAATCCTAAGGCAGCAGCAATGGGGAAAGAAAGGAAAAGGGTTGAGGGACTGCCCCTCCCCCATCTCTATCTGGGAGAAGTCAAGGGCATCCACTGACGTAGCCCATGGAGGTCAGCCTCCTCCCAGTGGCAGGGAAGGTGGAGATGAGCAGGCAAGGGTCTGCAGGGGTGCACAAAGGATCCACACCACAGGGCTCATGTCCCCTCACCTCTGAGAGCCTGTGACTATGGTAAGCACAGCCCAGCATGGTGACCAAGAGGTTTAGGTGCAACTGCCCCCAACAGTCATGAGTGGGGAGTGGGGGGGGTCTAACGGTCTCACCAAACCATCCAGTTCATCACTTTTAAATAGTGGAAGGATATACATAACACAGATCCCACATCTGAGATCTCCCTGAGGCTCAAACAAAACAAGGATTCTGGATTCCCAGCCTAAGAGCTGTCTTCCACCTCACCTAACCCCTGAAGCTGCCACCTGTCAGCTCCCTTGATGACCTTCTCCCTCGATGACCTTCAGGAAAGCTCCAGCCCCCAGCTGCCTCCAGATTCTGAGCCCCTTTCAGTCCTTGCTGCCCAGGCCTTCCCCCCACCCCCAACCCACCCTGCCCCAGACCCTGCACCACAACAAGATACCGAGGGCACTTAAGGCGTTCCGACTCTCCAAACAAAAGAGGCAGGAAAGCACGTGACAGTGCAATGTGGAGCCACCCCAATAACCAGGCAGGGGGTGCCCAAGGACACTGTGAACTTGGGTCTGAAGGGGCTTGAGGGCGATGTGTCAGGGAAGAGTGGTAGAAACACCACCTAAAGAGGGACTCCCTGCAGGTACTTAATGCTGGTTGACTCTACTTACGATACTGATTGAGCTCTCAACTAGCCTTACAGCAATCCCAGGAGGCAGTAACGGTGTTCATCCCCATTTTCCAGATGGAGAAACTAAGCCCCGGAAAACTGAAGGTCCTGATCCAGCATCTTAACAGCTAGTAAACCTAAGATTCTAGCCCAGGTCTATCTGACTTGGAAGTTCTGGACCTTAACCCCTCCCAGGAGCACTCAGTTGGCTTGTCCCTGAGCAAGTCTCCACTGAGACTACGGAACCCAAGTGACTCCAGGGCTGCCGGCCATGAACCCCTGCCTGCCAAGGGTGTTGGGGACAGGTTCTAGCAACGCATTTAAACGGACTCCATTAAGAAGGCTCCTGCACTGCTCTCGAAAAGAGCAGAGTCTGAGGGTAAATTCACAGAGCAGCCTGGATTTTAGCAAGTGACAAATCTTCAGGTTTTCCATTATACACGTTTGGTTTTTAGGGATGGATAATAAGTGGCTGAATAACACAATGGGTAACAATAGACTCTTTATCCTTCTAAAACCAAGCCCACGCACCATATGACAATAGTTATTTTTACCCACTGACGTAATTAACTAAAATGTGAACTGCTTCAAGCAATTTTTTAAATCAAACAGCATTTTATGGGATTTGGTGCATGCAGGGATCTCAATTCTGAAAGGCCATCATTCTTCCTAACTCTCATTTATCTCCCTGGTGAAAATCACCCCCAACAGCGCACTATAAAACTGGTCCCTGAAAGGTACATCACTGATCATGAAAATGGTCAATGGGATGGGCTCTCCCTCTGAACCCAGAAGCCAGGCAGTAAACATCTTTATGGGAAACTCCCCAGAAGACAAGTGTGGCATTGGGAGGTGGCATGCATGCTGGGCATCCGTTTCCACCCTAGAGTCCAAAAGGCAAGGGACAGGCAGAGTGGCAAAGGCGAGAAGGAGCTGGCTTACTCTGCCTCCTTTGCAAATAGGTGACTCTCTGAACTTGATGCTGTCATCGAAAGGGATTGCAGAGAAGGGTCAGCAAAATCCAGAACCCTGTGTCCCAGAAAAGCCAGGTGCGGTTCCGATGGAAGGGATGGGCACCAACCAGCTTGCATAGACCAGCTGGCTCATCTCTTCCCTCCTGGGACAGCTGGAGGCATGATGAACTCTTCCAATTGCACAGAACACAAAGTAACCAGAGGGGCTATTTTGGTGAGGCTATGTGAACTTTGAGATGCAGAGCTGAGGAAATCCCAGGCCAGAAGTTTCCATGGGTATTTTTAGCAGCAGAACTATTATTTCGAGAGGAATCTTCTGAAGAACTACATGTATAAAGTCTCACATTTCACACATATCTAAATATATACATGTATATGTACATATATGTATACTTGGATGGAAGCAATGTTTTGTTATGTATTTATTTTAAAGTTCAAGGTATCTTATTTTAATGAAACACGTACGGAACCCCCTGATGGAACTCAAGGAACACGGTTTGAAAACACTAGTTTTCAAACTTTGACTTTATGAAGGGAGAAAGTAAGTCCCAGAACGGTTCAGCAACTGGACTCAGATCACCCAGCACAGAGGCTAAAGCACAAATCTGTAGACTCCTTGCAAGGGTTCATCTCCTCATCTCAAGGGAAGGTGAGAGTGCAAGCTCCAAACCCCCGTCTGAACCCCTTCTCCACGTTGTAGGATACATCTGAAGGGCCTAAATGGGAGCGTCATTGTCCAAACCCAGCCCGCTGACGTGTTTTACTCAATCCGCAGTGTTCTGTTTTGTTTTGTTTATGTCCCTTAGAACACGGCTCTATTTTTCCCCATTGGGCTTTCCAACTTTATTGATAGATAACCGACAAATAAAAATTGTATATATAGAAGGTACAAAGTGTGAAAATTAGGAGTCCTAGCATTTTTTAAATCCTAATTTTTAGCTTCTAAAAAAAAATAATAATAATAATAAGATCTGGCTTTCTTACCCGGTCACATTGAAGCAATTAACTGGATCTGAGTGTCAGCTTCCCCTTTTGGTGGGTTAAGTCCTACGAGTTCACCACACTCCCAACCAGCATCACCTCAATGCTGAGGGCAAATACTAGTTGCCAAGCAACACGGTACCCAATCTGTGGCTTTTTTCTATCAAACGTGAGCATATGAAAGATCAAGAAGCAGTGCGATTTTTCATTATTCGGCCCATTCCATTTATCTACCTTCCCAACTGCCCCTGAAAACATGTGAGTTTCTAACTATTGATCGAAGGGCATCTTGCAAAATTCATGGGTTGCAATTATTAAAGACCTGTTACTTTGTAAGTTTCTCTCTCAGGAAGAGATCTCTGGCCAATGCCAGATGTGAATTATGTACATGTTGTGAATGTAAAATGCACCAGTTTGCCTGCCCCTAAATTCTCTGCTCACCCCGGCTCAACCTACCTCCCAATGCCACCACCACCTCCAAAAAGATGCAAAAACCAGGGTGGAGAGTTCTGATCCTTCATTAAAGACTTTAATTTCCTACTTTTACATCTGAATAATAAAACCACTCCAAAACTCCCACCAATTCCTCCCTGCGCTGCCCATCCACCTTAGGGTGTAGACAAAAATAGCTAATAGCCACCACTCACCAAGAGCTTGCAATGGTCAGGCTAGTTCCTCATGGAATCCTTCCTTCCTCACCCCACCCAGCTGGGTGTATCTATAATCTACGCCTTCCTGACTCCCCAGCCTCCCACATCCCTCCCACTTCCTCCTAGAAGAGGACCAAACATCAGGACACCAGGTTCCAGCTTCCACCTTCACAAGCCTTGCCTTCAGCTGACCACGAAAAGCTAAGGGGTCTTTCATGACCTATTCACTCTGGCCAAAAAGCCACAAGGGCCAGTGGTGATTTCCACAGACCCAGATGCTTTTCACGCCCTCTCAGAACCATACTGAAGTAACTCTGTGTTCTTCCAAGGCTTTGCAAACAGAGGTTTCCACGAGCCAAACCACCACCCCACTGATCCCCCCACCGCATGGTGGCATTGAGGGGGAGAGAGAACTGGGTGTGGTCAAAAATCAACAGGACATTGCATCAGGTTCGGATGTGAAGCCTGGCAACCACCACATCTTAGCCAAGGAGCCTTAAGGCCACACTCCTTGAATTCTTTCACCTGTAAGTTACCAGCTACTCTGTAGGTTTGATGTGGAGAATGAAGGGCACTTAGTAGGTCCTCTATACTCAGCAACAAACGTCAGTCCTTGAGAGGTGGGACAGCACAGTGACGTGCTTCTGGAGTCCAACCCTACTGACTGCGTGAACCTGAGGGAGACGTGAGGGAGACACTCGTCCCCTTTGGCGACAATAATAACCACACCCACCAGAAGCAAGGGTGGGGTGAACTACTGATAAGTAGTGAACCTGAGCCATGGGTATATGGGAGTTCATTTGTGTATGTCTGATAAGTTTCACAAATAAAAAAGTAAATGGTGGGGCACCTGGGCAGCTCAGGTTGAGTCGGTTGAACCTCTGACTCCTGATTTCAGGGTCATGATCCCAGGGTCGTGGGATAGAACCCCACGTCAGGCTTGACACTAAGTGTGGAGCCTGGTTGGGATTCTCTCTCTCTCCCTTCCTCTCCTAAAAAAAAAAAAAACAAACAAACAAAAAAAACTCTCTCCTTCTACTCCTCTCCCTGGCTCACATTCTTTCTCTCTCTCTCTCTCTCTCTCTAACAAAAAAATTAATTGAATTAATTAATTACAAAATGAAAAATGAAAAAGTAAATGGTACAAACAGTATTTGCTGTTTACCGTGGCCAATTTGAAGTGACATAATCCACAGCAAATACTTCACCTACAGTGAGGGCACAGGCGATGTGAGCTATCATTCCAATTACTACCACTCCCAGGAGCTGGGATCAGAGGGCCCGAGAGGTGACACACAGGGAGGGGTAAGCTGGCTTGCACAGAAAAAGCAGAACCAGAAGGTATTTCTGCTAACACCGAAGCAAGAACAGCAGAGACACGCTAGCCGGCATCTTGGATTCTGTCCTGTGATGAGAGGAACTTGAGCTACAATTCTCGGACTGGCTGCCTTCTTGGTCCCTCCTGCCCACCCCAGCCAAAGCTGCACTGAGGCCACAGGTTTGCTCTCTGCAAACCCACAATCAGCCCCACTCCCCTACACTGTGGGTGGAGTCGGCCCAGTTTAGTGGATGGTACAGGACTCAGGCCCTACTTCTCCCCATGTGCCAGAACAGTCTCAAGGTGGCCTCAAAGTTCACAGGTGCTGGTGACAGATCAGTTCTTACACAGATTTTTCTGCCTACAGTATTCCCTTCTAATTAAAAAGTACATCACTGAAACAGCCAGACAACACAGGAAACTTCAATGGTTTTTTTGTTCCCCTATCAGCTTTTTTCTCTTTAATTTTTTTTTAATGTTTATTTATTTTTGAGAGAGACAGAGACAGAATGCGAGTGGGTTAGGGGTGGAGAGAGAGGGAGACACAGAATCTGAAGCAGGCTCCAGGCTCTGAGCTGTCAGCACAGAGCCCACCGTGGGACTCAAACTCACGAGCTGTATGTGAGATCACAACCTGAGCCGAAGTCAGTCGCTCAACCGACTGACCCACCCAGGCGCCCCTCCAATCAGCTTTTTTATTTTAAATGTTTGTATTTATTTTTGAGAGAGAATGTAAGCAGGGGAGGGGTGGAAGGGGGAAGGGGGCAAAGTTTCTGAAGCAGGCTCTGTGCGGACAGCAAGGAGCCCAATGTAGGGCTTCAACTCATGAATTGCGAGATCATGACCTGAGCCAAAGTCAGACGCTCAAGCGACTGAGCCGCCCAGGTGCCCCTCTCCAGTCAGCTTTTAACAATAAGCTAAATACAACCATCACCAACCCCCAAAAAAGGTTTCAAGGCAAAGCCATACCTTCATACTCTCCAAGAAAATGATCTTTGATAAAATGGCACCTTGGCAAATTACCTGGGGTAGGTATTATCAAGTCAGTGATGCCACAAAGTAGACACTTGTATCTGACATCCAGGCAATGAAAAGAGAACTCTGAGTCATAAAATACTGGATTATGGGAGAGCTGGCCCAGCAGAGCCTGTCAATGACTTGTAAAGACAGAGATGGGAAGTGACAGGTGATTTTCAACAACTCATAAAGTCTAATGAATGCCCTAAATCAGATGTCGGTGAAAGGCCGTTTTGTAAAAGGCCAGACAGTATATATTTTAGGCTTTGCAGGTCATACTACTATAGCAATAACAAATCAGCCACAGACAACGCATTACCTAATGACCATGGCTGTGTTCCAATCAAACTTTATTTATAAGCATTAAATTTGTGTTTCATATAATTTTCACCTGTCATAAAATATTATTCTTCTCTTGAATTTTTTTTCAACCATTTAAAAATGTAAAACCTACTCTTAGCTCACAGGCCACCCAAAACTAAGTGGTAGGTGGATTTGGCCCACGAGACCGTAGTTTGCCGACCACTGTCCTAAATCATGTATTTACCCTGGACAGAGCCGCAGGCACAGGCTTACAGCAGGACAGAACATGAGCCTGTGGTCTGGGTCTGGTTCTGTGTCCCAGTTCCAACAATTACTACCTTGAACACGAAGCTAAAGTTTCATCTTCTCATCTGAAAATAGGGATTTACAACAGTTCCCTCCTCGAACACTTAGGAGAATTCAATGAAATAACGGCTGGCACAAGACAAATGTTCAAGAGAGGATAACTCTATGATAATTGCCATTGTTTCTTTGCTTGTTTGTCTTTGGCTAGACTTCAATCAGCTCAGTGTGAAGAACACAGGATCTCTCGATGCTAGTCTGAATTTCCAATTGGAAGTCTTTGGCTGATATGACATAGGAAGGAACAAAATGTCTCTGAATGAATACAGGGTATTCAAGGGAGAAAATAACTTGCAATATGGGCCCATTGGTGACAGAGAATGGTGACTGGAGGCCAAAACACATTGGCCACAGGGGCGCCTGGCTGGCTCAGTCAGTAGAGCATGAGACTCTTGATCTCGAGGTTGTGAGTTCAAGCCCCATGTTGGGTGTAGAGATTATTTAAAAATAAAAAATATTAAATATAAAACACATACACACACACACACACACACACACACACACACACACACACACACACTGGCCACAGAGCTGCTTCTCAGAGTAGCTCTTCTGGTTACCCTGTACATTCGCATTCTGACCCTCTCTCAGCTTAAGGCAACTTATTTTTCTATGTGTTTACCTTATCTCTCTAGCTAGATGATAAACTCTCTCCTAAGGTAAGGGGGGGGGGGGGGGGGACACACACTTCACATCCTCCCATGCCTAGTATATTGTCTTCCCTGATACATACTCGCTCAGTGGTGGCTGATTGTGGGTTTTAACTGGTTCTCCAGGGCAGGACACAGAGCTGGCCTAAGCGTGAACAGGTAAAGCCAAACAGATGTGTGTGAACTTCAGGGCCTCAAGAGCAAGCAATTGGGATATATGTGGTCACTCGTAAGGTAGGATAAAATCTTAGAGATTATCTATAGCAATCTGCCTCCATTTTGAGTTAAGGAAACGGGCCCAGAGAGGTAAGGTGATTTGTCAAAGTAGCTGGATCTGAAACTCATTCGTTCACCCCATGTTCACTGTCTGCATTCTATATGCCAGGCCCCATTAACATTCTAGGGACACAGAGACAGAAGCTCCCTGGTCTCACATTGCTTAAAGATTAGCAAAGGAGACAGAGAAATAAACAGTGGATTTTCTTCTTTGTTTCCTTAGGTGGAACCATTTAATTCGGGGAAGATATCAAATTCGTACATTCTACCTCTCTATTCTATTTTCTCCTGAGCTCTTCAACATACACGCCTTTTTTTCAACAACAGATGTAATCAATGCCTTCGGTAAGGAAACCGTGAGTCATAAAAGCAGAACTCACATTTCATGTACATTTCTCCACATTATCGACATACCTCAAATTCTCGTAAAAAGCTGTGCCGCCATCTCCTACCTTGCCTCCTGCTGGTCTTACTACCTAGAAAGCGAGAGTTATCTTGCTCCCTCCTTTTCCCAACTGATTGGGAATTCCCAATTCCTGCTCATTCTTCCACCAGGACACCTTCACCTAACTCTGCTTCCCAGCGTGGCAAGAGCTATCCTCTGTGGGTCTGCTCAACCCCCAGCCTCACCTCTTGGGGCTCATGATTATACGTGTCTCCTTGACTGGCTGGAAGCCCCATGGGGGTGGGGAGTCTATAACTCACACCTAGCACAGTGCCTGAGCTTGCTGAGCACTGGACAGCCAGATTGTAAGCAGTGTGATAGGCAGAAAGGATGAGGGTGGGGACAAGGTCTAGGCATGAGAACTGAATTTCATCTGGACAGCCAGAAAGAATGGAAGAGAACATACAAGCCAAGAAACAAATAAAATGGCAAGAAAGTACACGGAAGTGGTTCTCACACTTTGGCAGATATCAGAGCCATCTGGGGAACTTGGTAAAAAATACAAAAGCCCAGCCCTATTCTACTTCAACCAGCTTGGGCCTCTTCCTTATCAGTTCTCTAGGTGACTCAAATCCCCTGCAAAGTGTGAGAACCACTGGATTAAGGCATTTTAAAGAGATAGTAGGAGAAGATGAGTCCCCTCTGGTCTAGATAGCCACAACCCATAAGCTCCTGGAAAGCCCTGAATAACTGGAGGGGAATGAGCTGGGAATTACTTGGTTTGGTCTGAGGAAAACGTAACCCAACATAAACTGAAGACATCCTTTAATGGTCTTTAAACAAGGGAGGGGCCCGGTCTTCTGGAATCCAGGCGGAGTTTGCCCAGTGGGTTGTAATGGACCTAAAACCAGACTTGGAGGTACGCCTGGGTAGCTCAGTCGGTCAAGTGTCCGACTTCGGCACAGGTCATGATCTCGTGGTCCGTGGGTTCGAGCCCCGCATCGGGCTCTGTGCTAACAGCTCAGAGCCTGGCACCTGCTTCGGATTCTATGTCTCCCTCTCTCTGCCCTTCCCCCACTCACACTCTGTCTCTTTCTCCTTCAAAAATAAACATTAAAAAAATAATAATAAATTAAAAACAAACCGGACTGGGAAAAGGTGGGCCATAGGGAGGGTTTCCCTCAGAAACACCACAAATTTCTGGCAGCTTCTTCCGGTTCTCCCTTCAATGAATCCAGCAATCCAACAGATCCTAGGAAGTAATCCCACCAGCCGATGTGGGAATTCAGGCTAAGAGTGATTTTCCTCACTGACTGACAATTTGAAATGTTTCCATACCAGGGTCAGGAGGACCAATACTCTGTCACTCAGCATTTAGTAAGTCCTTCCCCTCCCCGTTGACTGGCACCATCTGCTCACACAACACATTATTTGCTACATTCATGGATGCCTTGCTCTTCCTTGTGTGCTTTCAGGAAACAAAATTCAGCACTTAAAAAGACATGATGGATGTAAACATTCTGGAAGCTGCAGTGATGCAGGCTGGGTTCCAGCAAGACCTGAAGTGAATGAGTCAGCATTTTGCAGAAGAGGAAGAACGGATGTGGGAGTCAGACTTGGGTTCGATTCTCCATCTCACCACCTACTAGGTGAGCCACCAATTCACATGTTCATCGGAAAAACAATGTGGCCTGACCTCTCATGATGGTGGCAAGCAAGAACTTCCATATGGTCTTGTACAAAGTTGGTGCTTAATAATTGCTAGCGGGTTATATCCTGAAGGTACACTCATCTCCAGAAGTAGTAACATTTGGCTTTGGACAAAAGGCTCACAACACACACACACACACACGGGTATCTTACCCCATTGAAGATGATTTTAACTATTAACAATAATTACCACATTGTACAAATAAATTGCATTATATAAAGAGTGACTCTCTTCCTAAGTTTGCCTTAACAAAGAAAAAGCTAAAATTCTCAAAGTCTCATAAGTCCAGTCCATCTTTCTTTGCCATCTAATAAAACACTTTTTATTTCCTTTCATGGGCTTAAACTTCACTAAAAGGCAAATTGTCTGAGGGCATGCCTCTGAGACAACAGGACTCTGTGTGTGCTCAAATAATCCCCTGTTCCAGTTGACTGTTTTCTATTTTTCTGAATAGACACTGTACAGAATCAGGAATCAGAAACGGTCCTGTGATCTCCCTAATTGCTTCCACAGACAAGTCCAAAATGGGTAAATTTTTTCAAAGACACAACTGATTCAAACCCCAAATGTTCCTCAAGGAGCTCTCAGGCTTCTCTCCCACAATGGTGTGGACCCCCCTCGGCCAGCCCTCACCCCAGGGCTGGGCAAGAGCCCAATGGCAGAAAGGGCTCCCCCTCCAGACAAGACCCATCTCCACCCAATTAAGGCCGGCCCTCAGAAGAGGAAGGCCAGGAAGCCCAAGACACCGTGTTCTTGTGCATCTGTCCTCTTGTTACCCTGAAGTTGACCCCACGTCTGGTCATGTGGGGAGCCACTGGGCCACCAAGAACTTCTGCACCCCAAAAACATCCTTGACGGCTACGTAAGGACTTCAAATCACACTTGCATCACACTAGACACCACAAACCAGTCCACCCAATCTCAGATTTAACAGATCTCCAGAGAGATCGGGGTCTCAATCCTCCCGGCATTTTACTGGGATTTGTCAAATTCCTTGTATCAGATCTGCAAGGAAATAGGCAGTTCCTATCAATCAGGAAGGTAGGGCAGACAAGCCCAAGTAGAGGCTAAGGTCATATCGGTACAGAGTGAATGGTCCAAATTCCCAACAGGTTTGACATCAGACCGGCAACACTTGATTTCAGCCATCAGCCTCTGTCAAAGTTATTTCCCCATTCAGTAAACTCAAAATGCCAGGAATATCTTATTATGGAAGTTGGTAAACTTGATAAAACGACTTCACTGCCATTTTTTTAAAAAAGAAAGATAAGAAGAAGCTCCAGGAAGGTCATTTTGGCAAAACCTTTTGGTGGCACACTATTTGGGATCTAAGAGGGACTATTCCACTCTTAAATGTTTTAACAAGTTAAATATCAGGAAAACAATTTTACTTGTTCCTCGCTGTCCAAAGAGAAATTTCCCTTCTTGTACTGTGGCTTCTGACAGCCTGCCAAGTTGCAGACACTGAAATATGAATGGGATTAAAAAGGATTAAGACAGAGTAAATGCTATTAACAGCTCTTCTATTGCATGCATCTATCTTACTCAGGAACCAATGACCCACCAGGGAGAAAGAAAGAGCGAGAGGGAGCTCAGCTCATTCAACACCTGCTCACTTGGGACGGCAAGGTCAGCAGCTAATGCTGGGCTCTCTCTAGGCACGGCCGTGCGTCTGTCAAAGGTTTGCACCATTTGTCCCGACACATCATCAAAGAACACTTCATCAAGGATCTTCAGAACTGCAGGAGCCATTAGCCATCAGCGGTTCCCCTCTGTATTATTTTACAACAGCAAAATCCTCTTGACAAATCAAATCTCATGTGAATCCCAAAGAAAGCCCGATACGATGAATGACATTATTAGTAAGCCTTAATTTTGAAAGTTCAAATTCATACCACTTACTTATTATGGAGTACCCATCTACTTTATCAAAACAGCAACCTGGGCAAACAAAAAATCTGAAGTCATGGGTTATATCCCAACCATTTCTGGGTTCCGTTCAGTTGCACAAAATCAATAAAATTCTGATTCACATAGATGTGTAGCTGTAAATGGTGAAAGTCTAACAATTCGTCACAATGAAACAGACAGCAGGGGTTTTATTCCTGAGGGATCATTTAAAAGAAAAAAAAAAAAGTTAAGCTGGCAGTATAAAAAAGAGCACATGGGTAGCAGCCTCCGGTGTCAAAACTTTTTTTAAATTTTTCCCCCAGCTTTATGGAAATATAATTGACGGTTTAAGATGTACGGTAGTGATTTCGATATACATATGAATTACAAGGTGGTTACCACAATTAGGTTAGTTAACGCCTATCACTTCACACCTTCACACAGTTCCGGGGGCAGAGGAACATTTGATAAACTATTCGCTATACACTACACACTATAAACTATACACAATTTTACACAAAAGCTACTAAAGGATTAAAATGAGGAGGGAGGGGCGCCTGGGTGGCTCAGTCGGTTGAGCGTCCGGCTTCGGCTCAGGTCATGATCTCACGGTTTGTTGAGTTCAAGCCCCGCGTCGGGCTCTGTGCTGACAGGTCGGAGCCTGGAGCCTGCTTCTGATTCTGCCTCCCTGCTCCCTTCCTCTCTCTCTGCTCCTCCCCTGTTCACTCTCTCTCTCTCTGTCTCAAAACTTAATAAACATTAAAAAAAAATTTAAAGGGTCCTACAAACAACAAAATCAAAGAATGTGTGAGAGAGACCATATTGAGATTACAAAGGCTGAACTGTTATCTGGCTCTTTACAGAAAAGTTTGCATATATCTAGACTAAAAGTGGTCAAAGTTACTCCCTTTAAAGAAAAATCAGGCCTGATCTCTGTTTACTGGGGACTTAAGCACCTCTGGAATTACTGAGGTTTTTTGGTTGTGGTCATAATGTTGTTTCAGTAAAACCAAATGATCAGGGCTGACATTTGACAAGTAAAACCTAGGAAGAACAATCATTTAAGTAAACATACATTTTCAGGGGCCCCTGGGTGGTTCAGTCAGTTAAGTGTAAGACCTTGGCTCAGGTCATGATCTCACGGTTCGTGAGTTCAAGCCCTGCATCGGGCTCTGTGCTGACAGCTCAAAGCCTGAAGTCTGCTTCAGAATCTGTGTCCCCCTCTCTCTCCGCCCCACCCCTGCCTGTGCTCTGTCCCTCTCTGTCTTTCAAAAATGAATAAACATTAAAAAAAATTTTTTTTAATGAGTTGGGGAGGGGCGATGCTCCCCTTATTCTATGAAACCAATATACTGACACTAAGACAGACAAGGACCAATGAGGAAGAAAAGTTACAGGCCAACCTGATACATTTCCTAGATGAAAAAATTCTAAACAGAATATTAGTAAAGATGAACCCAGCAACTTATAAAAACGACAGTATCATGACCAAGTTGACTTATCCAGGAAATGCAAGAATGGCTTAGAGATAGAAAATATATGTCATCATTATAGTATCAGATTAAAGGGGGGAAAAAAACACAAGGTCAGATGAGGGGGTTGGTAATATTCAACACTCACACATGAAAAATTCTTAGCAAATTCAGACTAGAAAGGAACTTCCTTAACCCGATAATGGCAATCTACCAAATAGCAGGCAGCATTCTGAACCCCAGTGAAACTGGGGAGGACTCCCTCTAAAATCAAGACCAAGATGTTATTTGTCAACTAAACTTTAATAAAACTGGAGAGGTGGGGGATGGGGGAAGAATCAAGACCAAGACAAGGATGCTCAGGCACCACTTCTGTTTACATAGCAGACAAGAAAAGGAAATACTGGGAATGAGAAAGAAGGAAGTAAAACTACTTACAAAAAATGAGGTGACAAAATTGGCTGTAGAGAAAAAAAATGTTAATCCACAGACACATTCTTAGAAATAATCAGAGAGGGGCGCCTGGGTGGCTCAGTCGGTTAAGCGTCCGACTTCAGCTCAGGTCATGATCTCGCAGTCTGTGAGTTCGAGCGACGCGCTGGCAGCTCGGAGCCTGGAGCCTGCTTCAGATTCTATGTCTCCCTCTCTCTCTGTCCCTCCCCTGCTCACACTCTGTCTCTCTCTCTCTCTCTCTCTCTCAAAAATAAGTAAACATTAAAAAAAAAAAAAAACACTTAGAAGAGAGGCACCTGGGTAGTTCAGGTGGTTAAGCATCCGACTCCGGATTTCGGATCAGGTCATGATCTCACGGTTCATGGGTTTGAGCCCCACATCAGGCTCTGTGCTGACAGCAGAGCCTGCTTGGGATTCTCTCTCTCTCTCTGCCACTTAGACACACTCTCTCTGTCTCAAATATAAATAAATAAACAACTTTTAAAAACTATAATAATAAAATAAAATAAATAAATAAAAGACTTAGAAGAGATATACCACGTCCCTGGACTAGAAGACTCAATATGGAAAGATGTCATTTCTTGGCAAGTTGATTATAGATTCAACGCAATCCTAACCAAAATTCAAATGAGGTTGGGTTTTTTCCAGAAAGGTGATCCTAAGACTTAAATGGCAGAAAGCCAGGAAGTACCAGGACCTCCTGCTGAAGAACCTGGTAGAGTCATTTCTTCTGCCACCTATAACAACTTACTATAATGCTAATAGTAACTAACATAGTGTGGTGCTAGTACAGGAACAAAGTGACCAATGAAAATGAACCCAGAACCCAGACAGAAACCTCCTCACCCCTGGAACCCTGCTATAAGCTCCCGCGGCACAGAACCATGAGCAGCAGAGGGAAGAATTCATCAAACTGTGTTAACAGGAAAGTGCGGTATCCATGTGGAGACTGTGAAACCAGACCGTGATCATCAAACCATAAACCTAAATCACTTCTAATCAAACAAAAGGCATAAATGTGAAAGGCAGTACCCTGAACCTTTCAGAATAAAATAGAAGGGAGCATCTCCATAACTTACGCAAAACCCAAATGCATAACCATAAAAAAAGTGACCGATAAATTTGACCCCCTTCAAAACTAAGAACCCCAGTTCCTCAAAAGATACTTTAAAGAAAGAGAAGTCGGTGGGGGGGGGGGGGGCACCTGGGTGGCTCAGTCGGTTAAGCGGCCGACTTCAGCTCAGGTCATGATCTGTCTGTGAGTTCAAGCCCCGTGTCAGGCTCTGTGCTGACAGCTCAGAGCCTGGAGCCTGTTTTGGGTTCTGTGTCTCCCTCTCTCTCTGCCCCTCCCCTGCTCATGCTCTGTCTGTCTCTGTCTCAAAAATAAATAAAAACATTTAAAAAAAATTTTTTTTAAAAGAAAGAGAAGTCAGGGAGCACCTGGGTGGCTCAGTTGGTTGGGTGTCCAACTTCAGCTCAGGTCTCACAGTCTGTGAGTTCGAGCCCCGCGTTGGGCTCTGTGCTGACAGCTCAGAGCCTGGAGCCTGTTTCAGATTCTGTGTCTTCCTCTCTCTCCACCCCTAACCCACTCATGCTCTGTCTCTTTCTCTCAAAAATAAATTAAAACATTAAAAAAAATAAAAAAAATAAAAAGAGAAATCAGGCCACAAGCAGAGAGAAGATGCAATGCATACAGCCAACAGAGAATTAACCTCAGAATATAAAAAGCTTGCCAAAAAAATTATACATATATACATATAAAGAGCTTGAAAAAAATCAATAAGATAAAGCAAATAATCCAACAGAAAAAAACGACCAAATGACCTGAACAACATTTCACAAAAGAAATACAAGTGACCATCAGAGATAAAAATAACTGCTCAAATGAAAGCCACAAAAATATGGATTTCCAAAACTTAACTCTGATAGCATCCAGTGATGGAGAACCCATGGATCGACAGGAACTCTTACACAGTGCTGAAGGGGTGGGAAACTGGACACAATCACTCCAGAAAGCAATCTGGCAATCCTGTGAAGTTAAAACTTCATCACAGCAATCCCACTCATGAGAACGAGCCACACGGAAACCCTCACTGCGTGCAAACCAGGAGACACGCACCGGAATGGTCACAGCAACATAGTGTGCAACAGCCAAAAAAAGTGGGAAAAGCCAAATATCAACCACTCAGAAGAATGGATCAGGAAGCTGCAATGTAACATACCAAATAACACTTTACGCCTTTACAACTGAATTCACTGCAGCAATACACGATATGAAGATTAGGAAGACAAGACTGAGAGAGAATAGCAAGTCACAGAAAACCATGTGAGACACTCCGTAATAAGCAAAACTAAACAAGAGATTGCTTCAGTATCTACACAGATATGTTCTTAAGATTTTTTTAATGCTGATAAGCAATAAATACAATTTAAGACAGTGGTGATCTGGTTGGGGCGGTGGGTAGGCAAATGCTGGGCTTAAAAGGGAACACAGGTAGATGAAATAACTGGGTGGTGGGTTCACAGGTGTATACTTTATTCTTGCACTGGGAGCACAACTATATTCTTCACATATCATCACATACATGATAAAAATGTTTAAGCCATTAACACAACGCACTATCCGCATCATCAGTGACCATGACAACAGCTAACATTTATCAGGTGATCGCTAGATGGCTGGGCACTGCTTCAGTTACATAAGGAACTAGAGGGGGCGCCTGGGTGGCTCAGTCAGTTAAGCGTCCAACTTCAGCTCAGGTCATTGTCTCATGGTCCGTGGGTTCGAGCCCCGTGTCGGTCTCTGTGCTGACAGCTCAGAGACGGAGCCTGATTCAGATTCTGTGTCTCCCTCTCTCTCTGTCCCTCCCCCACTCACGCTCTGTCTCTCACTATCTCTCAAAAATAAACAAACATAAAGAACTAGAGAAGTCAGGTGACTTGCCCGAGGTGGCACTCCAAGGTCGGGAGCAAGGGCCGAAGACAGACCCAGACCTCCTGGTTCTTGGCCAATGTCCTCTCCACTATGCCCATTGCCCCACTGCATTCTAGCCTGTGGGTGTCTGAGGTTTTCCCTCGTTCCCTCACAACAGTGTAAATTACACAAACACACACACTTCATCAGCTCCTTTGTTCCCCCTCTGAGTGCCTTGCACATAGTTGGTGTTTAATACATGCCTGTAGGCTAGATGCTTGAGTGACGTGCACCAGTTCCTTAATGTGCTCTGTCATTTAATGTAGACCACTTTAAAGCGGCCCTTGTACGCTCATATCCACTTTAGAACCACTTGCTTTATTCAATTAGCTAATCATTAGCTTCTAGAAAAATGGTTCTCAGTTGACAAGGTAGGTTACCATCAGTGGTGAGCAACAGTGCCCTTAACGTATAACTAATAAAGCTTGTGGACAGTTGACTTCTTATCGAAGCAGAGCAAATCCAAACTTCGCACCGAACAGCCAACACTTGCCCCCTCAAGTGCCTTCTTAACTAGGGAGGGAAAGGGGTCTGGTCTACAGCCAGGCCAGGAACACAGGCCTAAGTCCAGGGTACGGGCAGGAAGGCACTGAGAGCCCTAATTCCAGAGAGAGACGGAGGAAAAAAAGGCAAGGGAGAGGGGCCACGGAGAGCGAGGGAGGTGGGGGAGAGACCAGGAGAGAAAGGGAGAGGACTGGGAAATCGGGAGCTGGGTGGAGGCCGCTGGTGTGATCAGCTGGTTGGTTAGACGGGCAGTTGCCTAACAAAGTCCCAATCGGGCAGTGGAGGAGGCTGCAGGTAGCAGATCATGGCAGAGGCCACCCCCCAATTCAGGACTCAACCAAAAGACAAGTGAGACTATTCCCATGGGTAGGGAGACCTGCATCCTGGTCCTGAATCAAAGCACCTGTTCCATCCCAGGGTCACCTCACCTTGTTTGGGCCTCTGTTCTTTTGTCCATAATATGACACTCCTGCCTCCTAACCTCACAGAACTGTGCAAAGATCCAGCGAAATGGCACACACCAGCTCTTCACAGACTCCACTCTTGGAATATTATGCTAATAAAATCTTCCCGTCTGCAAAAATACATCTTTAAGACAGCGTTTCAGGGGCACCTGGGTGGCTCAGTCAGTTGAGTGTCCGACTTCGGCTCAGGGCATGGTCTCGCAGCTCGTGAGTTCAAGCCCCACATCGGGCTCTGTGCTGACAGCTCGGAGCCTGGAGCCTGCTTCGGATTCTGTGTCTCCCTCTCTCTCTGCCCCTCCCCTGCTCACGCCCTATCTCTCTCTCTCCCTCTCAAAATAAATAAAAACATTAAATACATTTTAAAAAAAAATTTAAGACAGCTTTTCAGAAGGAAGCGGCTACCCTTCTCAGTTTGGCTGCTACCTCTCTATCCCACAGCAATGGCCAGAAGCACCTGCACTTCTGAACGGGACCCGGGGGAGTCCAGAAATAACGACGTAGACTGCCAACGCTTACAACCTACAAGCTTCACAGACTCAACACTGCTCCACAGACCAGCAATGCTTCGGGCCCTGCTCAGATCTTGAGCAGGCTCTGCCCACCTCGGGCTCCAGCAAACAAGCTTGGACCTTTCTTGTGGCTGGGGGAGGGCGCACCATCCTCTGAGTGAAATAAACCCTGAGCAAAGAGTGGGAGCTCTCAGAGCCGGCCTCCTCTGGATGTCTCACCTAGACGTGCCTCGGTAGCAATCCTAAGGAAGCAGGTATCTCTGAGAAATGTTTCAATCACCTGAAGGAACAAAAAGCTGGAATCTGGAGCAGAAAGGGAAAAGAGAGTCACGTGAACACCACCGCATGTTACCCTTAGGGGAGACCAGAGAAGACCTGCCTTTAGAAAGAGAAGGGTGGTGAAAACAGCTGGCCTGTAACATGCCCCTCCGTCACCACACACCGATAAATAAATAAGGCCCATCCAGCCCCAAGGTCTGTACAAAGTTCTGTTTTGGAGCCTAACCTTTTAAACACACATACGCTTAACTCCTTAAGGGGAAGCAATAAAAAACTGCAAATTTATACTAACAATAATGATATGACAACACAGCCCTTTGACTGAGGTCTTCTTATATGCCAGGAAACATTTTCCCACACGTAAGGAATCCTAATAACACTCCAGGGAGATAAGGGATTCTCTTATCTCCATTTTACAATCAGGAAGTTGATGCCCAAACATAGGAAGTGAATTGCCCAAGACCAGACACCTAGCCTGGGCCCCCCCCCAGGGTATTTTCTCCAGTCCCACCTGACTGGTCCACAACAAGCCTGTCCCCTCTCTCCTTTTACCAAAGAGGACTTTGCTTAATTGCAGACTGAAGAAACCCTCCAAGGCAAACAGGAAATGCCCCCGTGGATCACTGAGTGTCACTCTTTGGACTGTGGTCTGATAAACAGCCTTTGGTTTAGGAACCACTTCACCTCTACCAGAGACACTCACCCTCTAGAGTTGGGTGGGCTGGGCATCATGAGGGGAACACACTAGCAGGGTGAAGACTCGGCCCGAATGATTCAAAAATACAAAGCACCAGCCACAAGCCCACAGCCACGTGGAGCCAAGGCAGGCAGTGGGGACAGCTCTAGGGTGCAGGCACTTCATAAAACCGGATGGGAAGTCCAGGGGTGGGTAACAAGTGGATGTAGGAGAGAAAAATGTGTGTGAGGAAGGAGGGAAGATCCAGGTCATCTGGACATTTGTTCATTAGCTGAAGACAAACCAGGTGGCAGGGGTCACATGTCGCATGGGATACAAAGACAACGTATGCTGCGCCGACCCTCGAGAACTGCTCCTACCTGCCATTCAACAGGCTGTAAATTAATGAGAGTTTCCTTGACCCACTAAGACTAGGAAGTTGGGAGAGGAGACTGAACACCTGCTTTGTTTAAAAATGTGTTTTCCCCAGGGTGCCTGGGTGGCTCAGTTGGTTACGTGTCCGACTTCGGCTCAGGTCGTGATCTCGCGGTCCGTGAGTTCGAGCCCGCGTCGGGCTCTGTGCTGATGGCTCAGAGCCTGGAGCCTGTTTCGGATTCTGTGTCTCCCTCTCTCTCTGACCCTCCCCTGTTCATGCTGTGTCTCTCTCTGTCTCAAAAATAAATAAACGTGAAAAAAATTTTGTAAAAAGTAATGTGTTTTCCCATGTTTGCCTTGAATAAGAACAGCCAATATTTATTGTGAGCTGGCTATAACGCAGCTCCAAAGACCTCATATAGGGATATACTATAATTAGCCCCATTTTACAGATGGTGAAACAAAGGCACCATACTTCAATGGCTAGTACAGCAATACAGGGCCCTAGAAGTAGGATGTGACAGGGCCAAGCCCTGCTCTATACCCTCCACAAAAATCCCTCTCATTTCACATTTGTTTCCTCATTAAACCCTCACAACAGCCCTTTAAATTGAACGCATCATCTCCATTTAGTCATCCACACACGTACAGTAGGACATTCACCAAATCCTCTTAAGGCATTTAAGACAATACTGAAAAAACACACATCAAATCCTTAACGGTGGTCTCCTCCAGTAGTCGATTATAGGCAACGTTTTGGGCTTTCGTTTTGTTTTGTTTTGTTTTTAAACATGTTCCTGTACTTGCCATAATTTCCACACGGGGCATGGCTTCCTTTTACAATTAAAAAGTGTCTCCTAGGACATTTGGGCATGAATAACAGCCAAAATAAAACCATTCAGAGTGGCTCTCACACAGAGCAGACAGACCCCGGCTGCCTGACACACTGACTATGGATGACAAACAGTGCGTCTCTAACACGAAGAGATACGGTGTGTTACCTGAATAAATAATAGACAAGCTCTACATAGAGTTCCTAAAGCAAAGCATGTCAGCTGACTTGGCTGAAGCCAGTACAACATAAATTTTCGTAATATGACACATCAGGATGGAACCTGCATTTTTGCTCAGATCGCCCAAAGCAAAGCCAAGCACATGCGATTGGTACAGAAGCCACATGTATAGAAGCCACATGTGACTCCCGCCCTTGTGCACAGATGGGCCTATCACGGGCATCTAATTCATCCAACCTGCAGGACACAAGAGACTTAAGAAGAAGACACTCAAATAACATGCAGAGAGAGAAGCCTTCAGGACCAGGAACACTGGAATCCCAGCAGTGACGACCGTTACCTACAGAGGGCCTCTTGGGGGGCCAAGAACAAAGGTGGGCATTCTTCACACATCACTCTGCCCAGGTCTGTAGGATAAGCCTATGGCACCAAGCCAGAGACATTTGGGGCCATTTGCCAAGCTGCCATGCTCCCTTCATCTGTGAACATATGGAGTCACTAAACTGTCACTAGGAGAGCCCGGTACAGCTCAGCTTAGGCCAGGGCCATTCCATTCCCACAGATAATTTATGTCAGTTATTATAAGGCTTCAAGACGAAGGATGGGATGTTCTTCGGTCTTTCAATCTGACATGTCATGAGAATTTCTGCATGCTTGCTACTCCGTGGTATGTCCGTTAAAAGGCCACCTCTTGTCGCCCCAGATGAGAAAGAAAATGCTTGCCAGTCATCTTGGGACTCCAAGAGGGAGGCAGGTCCCCCAGGAAAGGGAAGTGCCCGAGCTGTGTGCATAACATGGGACCCCAGCAAGCCCTTTTATCCCACCCTCCCGCCTAGGACCTGTGCCTGGGACTGGCGGCAGACAGGCTCAAATCAGATCTTTAAAATCATTCAAAGTTGAAGAGAGAGATCACCAAGAAAGGACTGGGAAGCCAAGGAAAAGCTGGGATTACTTAGAAACACAAGTAGGAAACGTGGGGACCTTCTGACGGATGTCACACACTGACCTATCATAAGAACCTATTTACTAATGAGGAAGGGGAGGCAAAGAGAAGGTTTCCTCTACCCTTGCGCCAAACTCTCTCCCAAATCAAATCATCTCATTAAATCTTCATGTTGACTCCTTTGGCAGGTACCCCAATTTCAGAGATAAGAGATCAGTTTGTAAGTGGCAGAGGCAGAATTTGAATAGAGGGGCGGTTGACTCAAAACCGAAGCTCACAGCCATCCTTTCTGGGTCTTAGCCTTGATTCACCTCAGATTTGCTGTGGGACACTGGTCAAGTCACATGCTTTCTCGGAGTCTTAGGCCCCTGCCTGTAAAATGAGGGGCACATACTGGGCTCTTTGCTCAGGCCCCTCTAACTGTGACAGTTTATGGTTTTATCTACCAGGTTTTTGGATTTCACAGATCAATGCAGTTTCAAACATTACACACCCAAAACATTAAGGGTCAACCAAAGGGTTACAACGTTTTACTTTTCCAAATAAAGGGTACTTACTACCTACTATCATTCTTGTTACACAAAAGGAAACACTTTCCCCATAAAACGACAGGAAGGATATATTCTGATGAAACGATGGTCCTTTGAACTGAATTAGTGTCATGAGAATCTCAGGGGGTTATCCTTATTTTTCTCTTTTTATTTTTAAGTTTGTTTTTTCAGAGAGAGAGAGAGAGAGAGAGAGAGAGAGAGAGCACAAGTGGAGGAGGGGGAGAGAGTTTCTCTTTTTAACATGGACAGTTAGGAACTTTTCACAAGCTCTGCACCCGTCTGTAGGCCAATGTTTGGGAACTTAAGTCCTATGCATTTCTAACCACATTCATCACAGGACAGAAAATTCATCACTTTGCCTGGCACACTAGAATTCAACGCATTTTAGTTGCAGAATAAACTGGCAGAATGGGATGTACAAATCAATTATCAAAATTGCTAAGGGGGCGCCTGGTTGGCTCAGTTGGTTGAGCACTCAACTTCAGCTCAGCTAGTGATCTCATGGTTTGTGGGTTCGAGCCCCGTGTCGGGCTCTGTGCTGACAGCTCAGAGCCTGGAGCCTGCTTCAGATTCTGTGTCTCCCTCTCTCTCTGCCCCTCCCCCACTCACGCTCTATCTCTCTCAATAAATAAACATTTAAAAAAAAAACTTTTTTAGTTGTTAAAGAGAAACAGCACTGACCATGATAATAATGTATGACTTTAATTTTATTACTGTTCTTGCTCTGCAGGCAACAAGGTAATCAGTGCTTGGGGTGCACTGGTTCATGTAATTCTCCATACCCAACTTCTGCCCATTTTCTATAAGGTGTACAATTCTCTGGGGGCATCATGATAGGGAAATACTTTCAGACTGGAGGGGGAAAAAAACAGATTTCAATGTATTTCATGGCTCAACGTGGGGAAATACAGAGTCTTTTTCTGAAAGCGTTGTTGCACTGAGAAGACAGCAGGAAGTCATACAGGAGCAATGAAAACAAACACACACGCACAGTGTCTTCCTGCAGAGTCACTGGCTGGTCAGGAAGGACAGGTGGCCCCAGGCCACTGACCTCAGTTGCTCAATAAATCCCAGGAAAGGCCCCATGTGAGGTCAGTGCCGTCATCACAGACCATGAGGTAAGGCTAGAGGCTGGAGACAGTCTGGGACCCAGACCCAAGATAATTGAACCTCCACCAATGTCACTTGCCTTGGCTCCAAGCCTCAGCTTGCCACCTGTAAGATGCAGCAGTCCCCGCTCCCTCACAGGCTGACCCTGTCCAGCTTCAAGCCCCATCACTTCCCTGGAACCCATCACTGTGTCGCGTCTCACCCATCTCTTTCAGAAGGGGGAACAGAGCTGACACGCGGAGAAGGGTTCAAAAATTAAACATAAATATGTCAGGAAGACATATTTCAGACCCAGTCCCCAGGCCCAATTCTTTTTTATTTTTTATTTTTTCAGTTTATCTATTTAGACAGAGGGGGAGAGAGAGAGAGAGAGAGAGAGAGAGCACATGAGCAGGGGAGGGGCAGAGAGAGAGGTTGAGAGAGAGAATCCCAAGCAGGCTCTGCACAGTCTGCACAGAGGCCGATGCGGGGCTCAAACTCACAAACCGTGAGATCACGACCTGAGCTGAAACTAAGAGTAGGACTTTGACTGACTGAGGCACCCTCAGGTGGGGTGGGGACTGAGCATCCCTCCCAAGCCCGATTTTAAGAAATCAGAAGAGCAAGGCCCAGGGAGACACAACGTGCCCAGAGCCATGCAACTAGAAGGCAAGCATGTCATTCTGACAGGCAGCTCCTGACACAGGGATGCTCTGTAAACAGCAGTCACTTGCCTGGAAAGGAATCCTGGTGTGAGCTGCGGGGTCGACACAGCCCCTTCTATGGCCTGCGGGGCTCCGGCCTAAACCGGGCCTCCTAAACCACTTGGGCTCGAGACTCTTGACGGTCTTAAAACTTACTGAGGACCCCAAAGAACTTTTGTTCATAATACACCCGTTATCTGTTAACAAAACAACATTTATGGAACATATCTTCCAGTATGGAAAGGAACTGGTGAGAGGAGTGGCATCATTTGAGATTTTTGCCAAGCTCTTTAATGTCTGGCCGAGTAAGACACAGCTAATTTCTCACTGTGCTTCCTCATTCGCTCTACGATAGGATGGTCTCAGGGCCTGCGGTCTTTGAAGAAATCCTGGCCTCGCACCCACATGTAGTCGGAAAAGGGAATATTTTCATAGACTTTTCCGTAATCTGTCTAATTTTCTTTGACACCACACCAAAACTGGACAAATGGTAGGTCGTTTTTTGAAAAGCTGGCTGCACTGTAGAATCTGAAACTGCGTCCGTGATTTTTCACATTCTGTCGCGTGAAAAGCGAGGGGCCTTTCCAACCATCGCACTTCGAACAGTTCTTTTTCCCCCTGCATGGCTCTGTGCCATCCATCATGCATTGCTTCCTTGGAAAATACTGGCTCACTAGGACTTGCACTCATGAGAGAATGAAAAGGAAAAGACAGATAACAGTCTCATATTATTAGGACAGTAGTTCTGACTGCACAGACCCCGGAAGGGTCTCGGGAACCCCCAGAGGTCCTAGGAACACTCTTTGAGAAACACCGGCTGAGACTAAAGTCAAAGAAGTTCACATCTGCTGAACGTGAGGATTCATTCACTCATTTATTCACCCAGATATTTACTGGGCACCCACTATGTGCCAGAAACTGCTCCAGGTGCTGGGAATTTCACAGTGCACAAAACAGAGCCCTGCCCTCGTGTGGCTCACATTCTCTTGGGGGCGGGAGGCCACGGCCACACACACACACACACACACACACACACACAAGTAAACGTACACTAGAATGTCAGGGCGTGCCAAGCACTAGAGGAAAGACGAAGCCCTGTGCAGACATATGCACAAGGGCATGTGGTTTCCCTGGCAAGCCTAATTCAGCCAGCCTGGGAGTCACTAACTTAAGGGTTTCACAATAAAATAGGGGGTGTTTTCTTAATACCAAAATACTTGTGGACACGGGCAGGGGCGGAGGAGGGGTGACCTGCCGTAGAAGAGTCGAGAGCTCACAACTGAGGCTAGATTCCTTTCACCCAGAGGCTTCCACCCCTCCCTGTTTACACGCACGATCACTTCAGCAGCCCCCTCCCCCTGCAACTACGGCACATTCCCATACACTGTCTTGCGTGAGCCTCACGGGGGTCCCTGAGAGGTGGCCTGGGTGGGTATCAGCCGTCTCTTTGACGGATGAGGACACTGAGCCTGGGAGAGGTTAATAAGCGACGTGCCGAGGAAGTGATAACTCACAACTTGAACCCCAGTCCCCTGACTCCTTAGTATGGTTCGTTCCATCATAAAGATTTGTGCCATTTCCTTCACTTCTGATAGTCCTACATGGAAGGAAGAGGAAAGAGGTAAAATGGTGAAAACAGAGGTATGAGCTTGGCTTCTTCCTTCAAAAACGTCCTGCTCATCATGTCCCCCTTCTGAAACAGCCCATCTGTGAAGAAGACAAGAGAGATATGGGGCCTGATACCTAGTAGGCACCAAGTGTTTGTGGCTATTAGCTCTATAAATATTTATGGAGGCTTACTGTGTGCCAAGCCCAGGGCTCAGTGGCGGGGACCCAGAGATGAAGAAGAAAGAAAGACCATGTCCCTGCCTTCTGCCTCCGGGAGCTGATACTCTAGTGGTCTGTCATCCCAGAAAACCAGGAGACCTGGCACCATTCGACTCACATACCCTAAAAGAGTTAACACCAAAATTCGAGCTTCCTGCGCCTCCATCAGTAGCTTCAGACCCACAACAGAGTCCCTGTGTTCAATCCTGGCCTCGAAACACCCTTTCAGGAGAAGAAACAAGCTTTATTACTCTGCCCCATCACCCCCCACCTCATTCTACAGATGGAAAAGCCAGCCTAAGGCCCCAGAACCACTCCCTCTGAATCTTACAATGAGTCAGAGGTGTGACAGGGGCAAAGCCAGCTCTCTTGTCTTCCAGAGAAAGCCCTGGCCGAAGCCCAGCCCCGTTCTCTCTTTTTAACATCCCAGGAGGCCTCCTTGAACAACGGCCATGTATTTGTGGCGGCCAAGCAACACACACCCCAGCCGGGGAAGTGACTATTTCAAGAGGAAAGGGGCATATATAGCAATGGCCCTCGGTGGCCACCCAAAGTACAGCCAGCCCTCCGACGTCGGCCAACCCCAAACCCCCATCGTGCTTCCTCTCCTCCTGGTTTGCCTTGCCAACACAGTTCCCACCAAGGTTTAAAAAAGAAGTAGAAGTTCCCTTCTGCCTGACTGGCCGGCACATTCCACTGACTCAGACTGTTCTGGACGCCACGGAGAAGACACTGTTCATTTTCCCTGGGCTGAGAACTGGCCCACATCCGGACCTGTCACCAGCAGGAGGGGGCATTTGGCGTCTCAGCACAAGCAGATGAATGGAGTGCTATTTTTAAGGTCTGGTTCCTGTCTCTAGTCCAGAAAGCTTGGCACCTGTGCCAGAGTTGCTCCAAGTGTGGCTTGTAGACCACCTGCATCACAAACACCTGGGTGCCGCAGGGAACTTCAGAATCTGGGGTCCTCTCGCAAACCTAGGGGTAATCGCCAAGGGGTAGAACTCGGGAGTTTGAATCTTTAACTAGTGCCTCCAGTGATTCATTTGCAAAGTAAAGTCAGAGCACCACTGACAGTTGAGTTTGCATTCATTCATTTATTCATTCATTCACTCAGCACTTGCCAAGTGCCCCAAGATGCTGAGCACTGTGCTCATGGACGGCGGGACGAAGATAAATACACACGCTCTTAGCCTGAGAGTCCCCGGAACACTGTGAGTGCTAAAAGACAGAGCATGGGGCACTGTGGGAGCCCCAAAGTGGGAGAAATCAACCTGCCTGAGGGGTCAGGGGCAGCTTCGCAGACAAGGGGATCTTGGAGCTGAGGCCAGGAGGGTGGGAAGGGGGACGCCATGCAACAATCATTCCTTACCCTGGCTGGCTTTGGCATTCCCCTTGGCTTGGCCAAAACCAAGATGGTGTATCCTGCGTGTCCTCACCTAACCCGGTATCCTCCTGACATCTCACAAGTACTCGGTACACATTTAGTGGATGAACAGAAACAGACAATGGATCGGATGCTCTGGGAACAGGAGCTAGGAAGCAGCTCAGATGTATGCTGTACGTACACCTATTGCTTAAGAACACAGGGCCTGGAGTGAGGCTGACGAAGGTCTAATCGCCATTTGCCATTATTGGGTCATTGGCAAATCAGCCTTTCCAAGCCTCACCTTCCCGATCTATAAAATAGGGACAGTAGCTACTTCCCAACGTCGTCAGGAAGGCTAAAGCTGCATATAAAGCCTCTGGCACGTGACACACGTCCAAAAAAGTTAGGAATTGCTCAGCAATAATCCTAAAAGGCCTGAAATTAAACCCCACTTCCATCAGCAACCAGCTCTGGTAAATCCGTCCATCTGGGGCCTCAGGTTTCTCACCGATAAAACAAGAGGCTTAGACCAGACCCTCCCAAAGTTTCCTCTGACAACAAACATTTTTCCAGAAGTGGTAATGGTCGGTCAGTCCCCAGGATCTGTCCTGGACCGATGGGCATGTCGTCTCTGACTCATGGCGCCTGAGATGCCCATCTGGCATTCCTAAGGCTGGGTGAAAGTCATGCCTTTTCCCTCACTGGGGACATGCCTCAGGCTATTTTGTTTTCCCTCGGACCTCCCTCTCACCCCACGCTCCTTCTTTGTATCTGTTCATCCTCAAAGAGCTCCATGGGGGACACTTGCCCCCAGGCAGACACAGGACAGCAGGGAAGTTGGCCTACCAGCCTTCTCCTCACTTAGGCTAAAGGGAGTCATCAGCTTCCTCTCTGGGCCCCAAAGGCAAGGAAACGATGTGTCAACACCAGCCACAAAGAGCTCCCAACTGCTCAGGTCACGCACAAACACACCCTTGGGAAGCTGCAGGGGGTAGAAGGCGGCCTCCTTGAAAGCCCCTCCACCACTCCTGTCCTCTCTGTAGAACACAGTCACCCCCAAAAGCTGTGTCAGTCAGTCAGATGTGGACCCTTTGGCCTCACCCCCATCTTGTCCCGCCCCTAGGAGCCGGCAAGCTGTCCCTGGTCAAGGCACGAGGAGCCCACATTGGACTTGGAGCCACCCAGATGGGCCCAGGATGTGTGCATCATGAAAGCACAACCCTTTTGCCCTTCCACACCCCGCTGCCCTAACGATGCCCCATCTAGAGCACCACCCCCAAGACATGGAATTACACAGAAGAAGGGAAGAGCAATGACTTGGAAAAACTCTCCTCCACTGCTTCTTCCTCTGAACTGTCCCTTGACCCTGCCTGTCCCTTCCTCCCCATTCACATCCTTACTCACCCTGGTTGGCCCAACCCCAGGGTCAGCAACCTTACTCTGTAAAGGGCCAGAGAGTAAATACTTTCACCTCTGCAGGCCACACAGTCTCTGTTGCAACTCCTCAAGGCTGATGAGAGTGTGTGAAAGCAGCCACAGACAATATGTAAATGAATAAGCATGGCTGTGTTCCAACAAAACCTTATTCATGGACACTGACATCTGAATCGCATATAATTTCCACACGTCACAACATATTTTCTTAGCTCTCTGACTGTACAGAAACAGGTGGAAGAACATAGTCGGGTGACGCCAGATTCTGCACCCTTGTTGCCTCATTCCCAGACCTCAGCAATCTTCTCCTACCTGGCCTTCCTGGTCCCCCCTTACTACCCCTTAAATCGGTCTTGCTCACTACTACCCAGGCAGAGCTTCCTAAGAATTCTGCTTTAATCATCTCATTCCCCCTGGTAAAAATGGCCGAACATCTTGACTGCCATTTGAGGCCTGTCTCCATTGGACTCAAAGATGTTTTCCCACCCTTGTCTCTTCACAGCCTGAACTGCCTCAGCCCATCCCCTTACATTTTGCAAACAAACTGTATCAAATCTTTACAGATTTGAGTCAGATCTCTCCCGGATAACCTAACCTCCACCTAGTTTCAATTCCTACAGCACTTGTTTATTCCATTCATTGAACCCTCAAAAGACTTGCAATTTGCAAAGAGAGAAGTGTAAATAGATAATTACCGAAGAATAAAATAAACGTCCTAATTGATGTTCCCAGGTCATATCTGAGAACAAAGCAGCCAGCTGAGGGGAAATTGGGGGAAGGTTCTATAAAGGATTAACCCTTAAACCAGGAGAGTGAGGATTCATCAGGCCAATAAGACATAAGGGTTTGGGAGCACGCTGGAAAGATTCGCACAAAGTCTTGGGCTGGAGCAGAGGGGGTATGACTAGTCGGGTGGCAGAAGTGAAATCATGAAGAGCTTGGCTCAGGAGCCTGCGCACTAAGGCTGTCAGGGAGGTTTGGCAAGGTGCTGAAATACAGTAGGCCTTCAGTAAATATATCTGGGGACTACCATAGAAAGCAGGAGGGTTCCACTTCCCATTCCTGGAAGAGTCCCTCACTCCAAGCCTCAAAAAGTCAACAAACAAGAGCATCAAAGTGTCCATGGTGGGACATCACTGCTCTGTAATCTCTGCCCTCTCCTTCAGCCCACACGCACGGCTCAAAGGAGAGCTGAGTGTGAGGTGTCGCTAGGCCCAAACCCTGTTTTCGGCTATGTAACCTGCAACCGTCTCGGAGCCATCTTGGAAAACGTTGCACAGGAGTTAAGACTATATTTCCGTCCCAAGCCCTTGTAACTAGGACAAAACGGCAAAAGTAACTTTTTTGAGAAAAAAGACTTACTCATTTCCACCCATTAGAAAATCACTTTTTTTTTTCTTTTAAGAGATCTCAACTTTTTTTGGACTCACGCTGGCTTATGTTTGATTTTTTTTTTTTAAGAAGCAGATGTTTCTGTAACCCTCCCCCCTTCCCCCTTTAAAAGGATTATAAAAATAGAAGTCCCAAAAAACTTTTAAATGCAACCAACACAAGGTCTTCCATTGACGCCAACTCCTATAGGCTTCTGCGGCGAGCAATTCTCGGCCAAAGGGGCTTTGAAGTCAACTCTTTGAAGTGAGCTTGGCTCTTTCTCAGTACTAAAGGAAGTAAAAATGGAAGCTAAAAGATAGGGAGAAGACAGAAATACAAGGATGAAAAAGGGGAAGTAGGCCCTTTGAACACAAGAGCTCTCCAATACCATCCCCTAACCAGAATGACTCCAGAACCACTTGAATCTACGGAGATCAGCAAAACACCCATTTCTGTGAATGCACTGTGCTAGGCACTCTTTGAGAAACAAAGAAAAGATACAGTCTTCCTCCATAAGATTATAATTTATTAAAACAAGACATGATAAAAAAAAAATACTCTAACGCAAGAGCAAATGTAAAAACCATTAGGGAAAGAAAAAGTAAGACACCAATGCTGGGCGAGAACCTAAGTCCAGGCCCTGTGTGAAGCACTCCGGCTGTCCTGTTTCATGGAATTTGGGTGTTTTAAGGCTGTAAGCACGTGAACTGACCCACCCGAGATCATTACTCAGGGAAACTCACGGGTCGAAATTTGAATCCAGGTCAAGCCACCATGCTCTTCCCACAGAGTAGTGCCAAGAAGAGAAAAAGCATGCCTGCTTGGGATTGAGGAAAGACCATGAAAGGTCTCAGGAACAAACTAGATGACCAAGACTTTAGTAGATACAGCTGGGAAGAAAGAGTATTCCATGCAGAAGGCCCCAACCCCCGGCACTCGCAGAGGAAACAGTAGGCTGGAAAACAGTAAGTAGAACATGACCTATGTGTAGAGGAGTGAGGCTGGGAAAGGAGCCACAGTAAGGAACTTGGAGGCCAAAGTAAAACATGCAGAAAGCAGCAGCCACCAAGGGCTTCGGAGCAGGTAAGGGATATCACCATACATCAAAATATTCTTATGCCTTCTGGAAAAGGCATAAGAGGCTAAAAGACAGCTGCGAGTTCTAAACAAGGACCAGAGAATCTTGGAGATTCAAGAAGTCGCCAGTATCCCTTCTTTTGTTCTCCTCCTTAAGCTAACACCTCATCTGCTATGATATGCTCTCACAAACTTCCCTATCAGCAAAGAAAATCCGGTCTGATAGCAATCCCTGAGCAATCCCTCGCTGAGCGCACTGACTCCTAGGCCTAACATGGTGACATTCCACAGACTCGTCAATTATTTTGGCAAGTGCTTTAGTATTCTCAAAAATACCTAAAAACTACTGCACCACAGTGCACTTCAGAGAACATCAAACAAGAGGGTCTTTGAACAAGAGTGCTTTGAAGCACTAACCTAAGACCTAAGGTTCAAAGCCTCCAGGATGGGGATGTTCATACCAAACATGGTTTTGCCCGAACTGCATTGGTACAACAACAGATTCTTTTCACATTACCTTGACTAACACCCTAGTAAAGTTACAAGGAGAAAGGGTCTAATTATTCCACCTGATGCATGAGGAGACTAAGGCTCAGAAAAGTTAGCACACTTTGCTCAAATTCAGAGACCCTACAACAATTAAAGGATGCCAGCTTACCCAATGCATTGTTGCCTAGACTCTAAACACTGTATATTAATTTGGGCCCATGCTGGATAATTACAAATCCAAACATGATATGAGTAATTCTAATTGAGTAAAAGGCTCTAGGGCATCTGGGTAGCTCAGTCGGTTACGGATCAGGCTTTGGCTCAAGTCATGGTCTGGCGGTTCGTGAGTTCGAGCCCCACACGGGGCTCTCTCTACTGTCAGTGAGGAGCCTGCTTCACATCTTCCCTCTCTCTCTGCCCCACTCCTGCTCTCGCAGGCATGCACACGTGCTCTCTCTCTCAAAAATAAGCATTAACAAAAAACTGTTAATTAAAAAAAAGGCTCTAAATATACTTCTGCACAAATTAGTCCCATGTTCCAACATGTTAGCTGAAATCGTTACCACTACTAATATAAACTGATAACACAGAACACATGAAGATACTTCAAGTTCTCAAATTTAAAGTACTTTAAACACTTTTTTCCCTAGTTTTTAAAATTTGGATAACATTTCACTCTATAGTTTAAAAAGAATTTAATATGCTGTTAAGTATCACTTTGCTGGGTAAAACATACATAAAATGCTGCAAGCGTCTTAACTATAATGTCCTAATGACTTATAAAGTGAACAGGTCAACTAAAAATACGAGGAAAACCTTTTAGACACATTCAGCTACATAGGTTTAGGTTATAGCACATGCACATAAAATTTTTTTTTCAAGTAACTTTAACCATCACCCCAAAAAAAGCAGAAGAGAGAAACTGAACTCGAAAGTGAAAAGATGTAAAACATCTTTTTTTTTTTTTTTTGAGAGGAAAAACTGATAAAGGGAATTGGGAAGGGGTCCTTTCGCTATGAGGCCCAAAGTCCTAAATCTGTCCATTTTCAAGTCACAGTTGACTATTTCCTATCGAACAAGCCATAATCAGAGAATATGACCCATGAGCCGCAAAGTGACTTGCCAGCAGCAACAGTGGTCTGTGTACCGTAAACACTTTGTGAAGCGCTTTCCAGACAGGCTATCGCTCCATCTTACAGATGAGAAAACAGAGGTGAGTGGCTCATGAGAAAAACAGCAAGAGATGGGGAAACGGGAGGGAGGTCATATGGCCCAAGATCGCAGGAGGAAATACGACCTCATGTGGGAAGCCCACATTAGGACAGAGACTGTCAGTAAGGAAGGACTAGGGCAGGACTGACCGAGGCACGCGGGGAATGGTGGAAATGGCTGGGGATGTTTAACCTGCAGAAGAAAATACCAGAGAGAACGAGAAAGACGCATGCAGGTTCCCAGCGTGTGACTCCAGGAGGACCAAACAGAATGTGCAGGCAAAAGGAGACACCCCCCCCCCCCGCCGGCTGTAAGGGCCCTGATCAGCAGCACACATCAACAAAACACTGGCATCTGCGAACAAATCCATCCCTGAAATTACTTGGGCGTTCAGGTACCACCACCATTGTGTTGGCCACAGTCACAAACCACCCACATTTTATCAGTTTAATATTTTTCTTACACATTTTACTGAAATGAATTTAGCTTCACCCTATGTGATACGATCCAAAAAACCATGAGGTTCGCTGCTCTATGGTTTTTCCCTAATACATATTAAGACAAGTGACTATTAAAATGCATACTCGGGGTGCCTGGGTGGCTCAGTCGGTTGAGCGTCCGACTTCGGCTCAGGTCATGATCTCACAGTTTGTGAGTTCGGGCCCCGCGTCCAGCTCTGTGCTGACAGCTCGGAGCCTGGAGCCTGCTTCAGGTTCTGTGTCTCCCTCTCTCTCTGCCCCTCCCCCATTTGTGCTCTGTCTCTCTCTGCCTCTCAAAAATAAAGAAAACTAATTTTTAAAAAAGTTTTTTAATAAATAAATAAATACTCATCAGGGTTGCATCTATAATCATCTCACGCACCAGGAGTCACAGGACACCATGTTTAGAAGGCCAGATCAGAAAAAGTCACATAAAACATTTGGCTGTTGAATTAGACCCCTCTACGTTAAAACTGCCAACCTTCTCTGTGCATTTCCTCACCTGCAAATGGGTATGATATAGCGTTCTCTCTATTCGGGTGGCTGTCGGGATTATTTTTAAAAGTCACCCCAGTACTAAGCACAGTGCCAAGGACCTAGTGGTTTGATGCTTCACTGCCACCTCCGCTGGTATTTCTCACACTGTTTTGTAGAAAGAGCTCAATTGAGCTCTAGCCCTTGTTATTATGACCTGGTACATCCATATAGAACCTTGTAGAAGACTCTCCACACTGGAAGAAAGGTGAATGGCAAATTCTCTAACTGTTCTATTAACTTGTCTGCAGTGCTAGTGAACTAAGAATTATGAAATCTCAGGGAAACCAAGTCCCCCTACCCCCCCCAAAAACAGGTAATAATACACATTATTGCTATGGCAATTAGCACAATCACGTGACATTCAGACCAGCTATCCTATGACACTAACTCATCAAATTTCCCTCTGTGGTTGAAAACGTCAAAGCCACTTTTAATTGAAAAATATAAAATAGTCTGCTCCTCCAAACAATAACAACGAATGAGATTTGCTGCTATTGGTGAATTGCCAGGGGGTAAATAATGAGGTATACATCAAGAAATTTTCCACAAAGAGTAACACATAAAAACAAAAACTCTGAGCAATGACATATTCCTGTTTAAAATCAGATTACCAGCAGTGGCAAAATCAAAACAGCGTGGAGGTCCCATCATATAAGCTTCTTACTTGAGTGAATTAAACTCTACCTGCCAAAGGGAGGGAAGAAGTGAAAGAAAAATAATTTAAATATCGCCGCTGCTCCACATTATGAGAGAGTGAGCCTGAGCTGGGAGACCCAGATCTGCTGTTCCCTCAGTAAGTCCCAAGTCCCATGCACCGTTTCTCACCGCCCTTCTAGTGATACAACATTTCAGGACGTAGACTTTCCATTCCGTGGAGCCCCTAAATATAATATTTTCCCTGATGCTCAGTAACAGACGGTACCTTTTTCAACCACGGAAGAGTAACTAGCTGAGGGAGGCTTACTGAGAAATGGAGGTATTCCCCAACGTGACAGGTAAGTACCACTTTGCGCCCCGTATTTCGGGATGACTCCAGGAATAATCTCCACTCGTGATTCCAGCTAAACAGCATTTCTCCCACAGCACCGATTTCCCATCAAGAATCTATGCTCCAACTGATTGTGTTCCCACTTGGCACCATTAATGGCGACCTGGGTCCAACATCAAAGTACTACACAGTCAAGTTGCATTTTCCCACCGTCCTCAGGCCATATGGCATTCCACAAAGACAAATTAACTGTCAACACACTTTTCATCACAGCCCTTTGGAATTATTCTCACCTGGTGGCACCTCTTTTGCACCTACTACGATGACTTCCCCATTGGGTTCAAAGATCCCTTCCTCTCGAGAAAGCGTCCTGGAGTTCCCCATGGGGCAGACTGGGAATGTGAAGGAGAATAAAAATAAGAAGACAGCCAGCGGCTATCTGCTATCGGGATATGCCAGGCTGTGTGCAAAGGCAGTTTCCTTGCCTTTTCTGGCTGAATCTTCCTGGGAGAGCTCCACGGGGAGGAACTTTCATGGTCTTCATTTCACACATGAGCAAAGTGCAGAGTAGGGAGGAGAGGGACCCAGCCAGCACCCCTTGCTCAGGCAAGTGGTAGAATCAGCTTCAAGGCACAGCTCATCCTGGCTCTGGGCTCTCCTGCCTCAGCTCTCCCTCTCACCTCTGCACCAATGACATCGTTCTCACCGCCACTAAAGCGCAAACTCCCTGCGGACAGACCTTGTCTGTCCCACCCATCCTCAGCAACCTGACCGCTTCTCGACCTGTGCCAGCTGACTAAGAAATGCGTATGCAGTGCCTGCTGTCTGGAAGAGGCCAGCTATCCAATCAATAATCAATCAACCTGGCACTGCCTCTCCAAATGAGAAATAAATGATGGAAATCCATATGTATCACACACCCTCTTGTCTTCTTAAACTGAGTACAGCTGACCCTTGACCAACACAGGTTTGAACTGTGCAGGTCCACTTACACAGGGTTTTTTTTTTTTTCAATAAATACAGTACGGCACTGTAAATGTATCTTCTCTCCCCTGTGCTTTTTGCGGATGGGAGGGGGCAGAGGGAGAGGGAAGAGAGAGAACCCCAAGCAGGCTCCATCTCACAACCATGAGATCATGACCTGAGCCCAAATCAAGAGTCGGGCGCTTAACAGACTGAGCCACCCAAGCACCCCTGCCCTGTGATTTTCTTGGTAACATTTTCTTTTCTCTAGCTTACTTTGTTGTACGAAGA
The DNA here is from genome assembly GCF_027475565.1 of Acinonyx jubatus. NCBI lineage: Eukaryota > Metazoa > Chordata > Mammalia > Carnivora > Felidae > Acinonyx > Acinonyx jubatus. Next base: position 15,206,907 of record NC_069390.1, read on the forward strand.
CAATATACAATACATATAACAGACAAAACATGTCCTGATCGGCTATTTCTGTCATCAGTAAGGCTTGCAGTCAACAGTAGGCTATTAGTAGTTCAGTTTATAGGCATGTTTTCAACTAAAAGAGGGGGGAGGGTCAGTGCCTCTATTACCCTGCCTTGTTCAAGGGTCCACTGTACTCGAAGTTTAATAATATTACCCTCACAGGGGCGCCTGGGTGGCTCGGTCGGTTAAGCGTCCAACTTCAGCTCAGATCACGATCTCACAGTACATGAGTTCGAGCCCTACATCGGGCTCTGTGCTATCAGCTCAGAGCCTGGAGCCTGCTTCAGGTTCTGTGTCTCCCTCTCTCTCTGCCTCTTCCCTGCTTGTGCTCTCTCTCTCTCTCTCTCAAAAATAAACAAACGTTAAAAAAATTTTAATAACAATAATATTACCCTTATCATCACTGAATCTTGTGGCCATGCCCACTCATATTACTAGCAGCCACTCACATTACATACCGGGCTGAATTACATTTCCCAGGCCTTCTGCACTCCCGTTAGAAACCTGGCACCTAAGTCTCCCGGGGTGGGGGGGGGGGGGGGGCGGGTATAG